>NC_089876.1:2242500-2842500 GCF_040182565.1 Anser cygnoides | reverse complement strand
GGGAAAGGAGATAGTTCTTCACCTGCAAAAATAATTAGATTGTGGAACTCATTGTCTCAGGATGTCAGAGTAGGAAAAGCATAAATAGGTTAGAAGAGAAGCATCCATGGGAAGTTATTAAACAAGAGCGCTTCTGGCTCAGGAAGTTACTGAACCTTTGATTGCTGGGGCAGAGGAGGATGCACTAGAGGTACCACAGCAGCTTTGCCGGGCTTCAGTCTCTCTCTGTAAGCATCCACCATTTACAGGGGTGGGGTCCAGGGATAGATTAGCACCAGTCTGACATGGAGAAGCTCTCCTAATAATGTGTGACCGTCAGGAGATGGCAGCAGCGGCAGGACCCGAGCGGAGGTGAGAAACGTGGGGATTTTGCTGAGCTGTCCTCGCGGCTCTCCAGCACACGTTTCCCATCCACAAAAGTGCTGACTTCAGAGGATCTGGGAGGTCTGGTGCTCTTTGAGCAGAGACACGCAGGGCTTTCACCACCTTGGGCTTGTCGTTACATCTCGAGCTGATCTCCGCTGCCTTTGCTCAACGCCGTTGTCAACATTTTCCAAACCCCAGCTGGGGCAGCCCTAGGGGTTTGTCAGAATTGTCTTTGCTCTCCAGATCACTTTTGCGTGCATTTCTGTACATATTTCCTCTGCACACAGAGTGGAATAAAGAGCTGACTTGAGACCTACTCATTTTATGCCTGAATTACTCCAATTTTCTCTGCCCGAGGCTCCTCATTCTTTCTGACTGCATTGCTACTAGTCTGCTGGGAATCTCTCATTGCCTGTGAAAGTTTCTCTTGCCCTCCTAAATTGATACTTTTCTCAAGGAACTCCGATTTTTGCCTCTTAAATCTTACATGGTTTGGTTGGACACTTGCATGCACACTTACCTTGGTTTCAAAATGGCTCTGATTTTTTTTAAGCATTTTTTTTTTTTACAGATGCTAAATGCATTGATTCCTGTCTGATTAAAATAATACACAACAAAACACGGAGTATTTTCAGCACGATTTAGCAGCACATCTACAAGGGTCTTGACTGGCTTAACTAAACGGTTGGTGCTCACTCGTGCATGGAGAAGGCCTTGCTGTCTTTGGATGCACGCTATTTTGTTTAATCTAAGCACAATCTCATCTTGGAGAGTTAAAAGACAAGAGTTTAAGCTGAAGTCAATACAGTTTGGGACAGTAAGTGCTGGAAAGATCAAGCAAGTCACCTCATTATTTGTGCGCAAAATGTTTTGTTTCGATGAATCTATCTTGTCACATTTAAATGGTTTTGGATGTAAGCTTTTCCAATAGTTTCTGGGAACAAAGCTATTCATTCAAGCGGAACTATAGCTAAAAATGAAATAATAGTAGTAGTAGTAACAATAATAATAATAATAATAATAGTATGATCAGACAGATAACTGTAGACCAAAATAAAACGTTCAATTCCAGAATAAGCGTTGATTTTTAGATTAAAACAAAAACAAAAACAAAAACAACATTTTTCTTGATCCCTAACTTACAAGAAGTTTTGCTTTGGACCATCCAGAATCATATTCTTTCCTCTTCTCTTTTTCCTCCAGAAGAACCATCAAACAAAAAACCTCTACTATCCATATGACTTCATTTAAAAGAATCAAACACTTTTTCAAGGCTCTTCTACAGTCTATTTTTAAGTAGCGCTAGACATGCCACCAGAACAAGGATATTCAGTGGAATTAAATAAGATTATGAATTTTGAAGGCAGTTTAAGAACCCATAATGCGGAAAATGAGTAAAACCATGTCACTATGACCTTATGCATATATATATATATATATACACAACAGCAGAACAACCAGACTTGCTGTGTGCCGAATGTGAAGTGGGTTGTCTTGGGACCTTCACATCCGGATGAGACATTCTGAATTAGCAGCTGGTTAGTTTTAATCCAGACGGAGCAGTCAAAAGGGCACTGCTAGCTCTGTGGCAGGGAAGGAGGTGGGGAGCCCAGGGAGGAAACCAGACCCTGAAGCAAATTCATGTCCCTGTGGCTGGCCAGATCCAGTGACCAGCTGCTGCTAAAATATTGTGATAGAGCTGATGCTGCCCGCGGTGTTTTCTGGAAGGAGAGGGTTTGTCTTTGATAAGCTGGTTCTGAGCCATCTCAGGCAAAGTGTGCCCTAGAGACATGGTATTGGGGGGACCTGTTGTAGGGACCTGGAAGCAGAGACATCAGGAGAAACTGCAGTCAAGCTGGGGAAAGGTGATGAGTAGCAAAGTGCACCAAGGTGGCCAGGCACTGACATGGGAAAGAGGTTTAGCACACATTCATGTGGGGGTAATGTGGAAGAAGGACAGTGAGGGTATGTGCACGCCTTGTCCTGCCTTGTTGTGTCCCTGGGAATCTCTGTTTTGCAGGATGTAAGGCCACAGGTCATCACAGGGACACCGCTCAGGTTTTCCTGGGCAATGACATCCCTCCTTGGCAGAACATTGCAGGACACATCCTAAATACTGGCATATAACTAGGCAGTTCAATGAGGCTGGGTTTCATGCTGGTTCTGGACAGGACTACGTGACTGTGGAGTTGCACAGCAGCCTCTGAGCCAAAGGGGCTAGGCTCTGAATGTGAAGCAGGAGACCAACTGGACACCTTGCTGTGCCCAACCTCTTGGCCCCTTGGGACATTCCCAGTGAGCTTGAGCCAGTTGCCCTGCTCATTTGGAAACTTGTGGATCACCAGTCTAAACTGGACACCCTGTTGAAGAAAAACAAGGTCAAAAGCAAAGGGGGCTGCAGGAAGACAAGCCCTATCATCACATGAACATAAACCCAAATGCCCAAAGAAAATACACAGAAATAAAGAAACCAGTCTGTATTTTTTAAAAAAAGATACATCACTTTTAGTGTATTTTTTCAAGCTTGCTGGACATCATACTGAAGCACTGTAAAGCTGTCAGAGAAATTATATACTTTTTTCTGTTGTCAACCAAAGCGTGCTTTTATAGCGTCAATTAACCACAAATTATGAACACACATCACTTGTCTGAAAATGAATTAGAGTACACCCCAATGAACACATCCATCCTTTGCTCACTGGCCATCTCCCTGATGAGGACGCCATCAGATTGTCCTATCCAACCACAGAGGGAACTTGGTGTTCAGTTGTGTTGCATCCCGCGAGCGCGCCTCTTTCAAGTGCCGCAGTGCTACAGTGTGAGGGGAAGGAGGGTCATTGGTATAACGGCTCTGACGTGCAAACCTGGACACGAGCTCAGTGTGCAGAACGCAATTACATCGGTGGGAAGAGTTCCTATAAGCTGGGATGTCATGAGTGCCTGGATCTATGATGGAGCCTGTAGCTGCTGTTGTAGCTGATGAGAGAAGTGCAGCCAGCATCATCTTTACACAGTACGTCCTGTGCTCTCCACTGACCTTAGAGCCCTTTTTGAAGGTGGAGAGCCATAGTTTATCAAGGTTTTTTTTTGTTGTTTTGTTTGTTTTGTTTTGTTTTGGTTGGTTAGGGGAGGGGAGGAGTTGCTTTTCCTTTATTTTTTTATTTTTTATATTTTTTTAACAGATGGGAAAACCGAGGCACAGAGAGGTGGTGTGACTTGCCCACAGTTGGTGGTAGACCTTGGATCCCTCCCGGTCTCAGCTCCCACCTTGGGCATGGTGAGAAGGGAAGGCTGCCCGCTCGTTCCCCCGCAGGGCAAGGAGAGCGGCGTCTCCTCCTGGGGTGAGGGAAGGGTGCCGCTCTCAGCAGCGACATCTGATGGGGGCAACGGCACGCGTGGTTTCTTCCAGCCCCGAGGGGGGGGGGAAAGCAAGGAACCTGAAATGGAGGGGCAGGAGTTCATCGGTCAGGCACTGAGCTAGAGGACACGGCTCTACAGGATGCATTCGTGCCTCTCTGTGGCTTTCAGGGCCTCGTGCATGCTGGCGGCGGAGAGTCTCCTGTTGATGTTCCTGTACCTACACCTCAGGAGGTTCCAGAAAGTAGTCCTCAAGTCTCGGTTAAAGAAAGCGTAAATCAAGGGGTTGATGAGGGAGTTGGTGTACCCCAGCCAGAGCAGAGTCCTCTCCAACCGCAGCGGCATGCAGCTGCAGTGGATGCCGCAGATAAAAGGCCGAGCCGTCGACATCAGGAAGAACGGGAGCCAGCAAAACGTGAAGGCCCCAACGATGATACCGAGGGTCCTGGCCGCTTTTTGCTCCCGTTTGAAGATGGAAATGTTCTTTCGGTCTTGCCGGAGCAGTTTGGAGAGGGTGGCGCATTCCTCCACCGCCTTGGTGCGCTTGGAGCTGTGGTGGCCCCGGCTGGAGGCCTCCAGGCAGTAGACACCCTCCTCTTCATAGTGCTTGGGGAAGTTCATGAAGCGGTGCTTCTCGGCGCTCACCTTGGCGGCTTTGTAGATCCGGCTGTACATGACGAGCATGACTGCCATGGGGATGTAGAAGGCAACCCCCGTGGAGTAGACCGTGTACCCGAAGTCCTGGCTGATGAGACAGACCCTCTCCACCGTGACGTTCTTGGCCCAGCCGAAGAGAGGAGGAAGCGTGATGGAGGCGGACAGGAGCCAAACGATGAAGACCATCTTGGCCATCAGCTTCCCGTTTTGTCTCACGGGGTATGTCAGCGGCCGGGTGATCCCCAGGTACCTGGAAAAAGAAGAGTTGCAAAGCTTAGGAGAAGTGTTGCAGAGCTTAGGAGGGTTGCAAGATATGACTGCATTTGGTTGGTGCTGGGTGATTTTCATCCCTCATCAGCTTTCCATGCTCCATCACAGGAGGATTTCAGCCTTGGAGAGGGAAAAAGAAGTGAATTCCCCACATGAAATTCACAAGAAGGGAATTCCCCAACTTCACACACTTCAGCTCTCTAGCCTAAAATCCCATTTCAGTTTTTTTCCCCTGCTTTCTTGCAGCCAACCCGTGCATGACACAAGATGCCATTGAATTGCTGAGGTCAGTCTGGGCTCCACGTGGCTTCCTTGGGATTAAAAAATCTTAAGAAAAGCTTAGTTTTCTACCAGAACTAGTTTGTACAGAGAACTCACAACAAATTCCAGTGATGGCACGTAGATCACTCCAGCCTATTGCCCACCCAGGGAAACCCCCAGGAAGGAGAGGGGTGGTCCACAGACTAATGCTTGCACACCGCATTCAGTACAACACATCATCCCCCTCTCCATCCAGCCTGCAATATTAGGGCAAACCCAAATGTTCCTGCAACATCTGCTGGAAATGATCTTTGGAAACCAAGACCGGATCAAGTGCCTATTGCAAACATCTGGAGCAGGCTGCTCCCATGGATGGCTGTTTGCTCCTGAAGAGGTGGTGTCCCTGGGGAGTTAAATGGATGGAAGTCCCAGTGGGAGATGCCAAAAGCCTGTGGTGACCCATGGATTCATAAATTTTGATGCCTGGAGTTATTAATCTTGTTAGTCTGATTGAAGGGGGATGGAGACAACATCAGCTACTACATCAGCTCCTGGTTAGACTACAGCATGTGATTTTTGAAACATCCCCAGGCTTGGGAGGATTTGTATGACTTAGGCATTGTGTCAACTGTTAGTTGATAAGTTGCAATTGTACACTAATAAATCAGCAGGGATTTGGCCACTGCCAGCCCGTGTTCCCACTGGAAAACCTCCTATTCCATCTCAACGACTGCAAAAAAACCCTCCAGCTGTTGCGTGGTTTTAGGTTACAGCCTCTTTGCCTCAAACCCTGGCCGCTGTCAGGAATTTGTAGGCATTTTTAGGCAGGATCAAGTCACCTCTGAATTGCCTGGGATAAACTGGGTCAGGCCGGAGGGGAAGTGAGAACAGCAGCTGTATGGACAGTTTTTTTGCTAAAAGCATTTCTGGGGAAGAACGGACTTTTCTCCCAAAAGGAAAATTTCTGCGGAGAATTGTACTCCTGCTGTATCATTATTTTTTTTTTTTTTCCAACGCTCAAACCATCTCACTGTAGGTGTTAGCAGATTTTTCTTCCCTGATTTTTTTTTCCTTCTCCAAATCCTCCCCCAGGAGTGGAAAAAGACAGAAATTAAAAAAATTATCCAAGTCTCTGTTCCCTCCCCAGTGCCAAATAAATTCAAAGCCCAAACTATTCTCACCTGAATCCCAAATAAAATGAATTTTACTTCATTCGATGAATTATTCTTTTTCTATTTTTGTCTGTATTTTCTTCAGATGGTCTAAGTCACAAAACAAACAAACAAACAAAAAAAAATACAAACCAAGCACAACTCTACACACCCACCGATGTTGTTTGAACACCCAGAGGTGGCACAGACAGCAGGATGATGTTTCTGGGTGTGAAGGCAATGCAATCTCTCAAGAAAAGACTTTTAACCCCATAAACCCTTGGAAAACCTGTCTGCATTGGGAAGGATGAGACCTGGTGGGATGGCGATGGGCAACGGGGATGGTTTTAGTGCTGTACTTCCAAAAAATACCACCTCGTCCTTCTTGCCTGTTCTGAGCTCGGTGAGAATGGGGCTGAAGGATTGGGATGGAGAGATGCTGCCCCAAATCCCTCCTGCTGCAGGCTCGGTGGCCTTTGAGCTGGGAGGGACCCATGCCCCGCTGGTGCATCTCCAAATTCAGTACCCAAAAATCACAAATCCAGGCCAAGAACTTTGCACGCTAATATCTGCTGCGCTTTGTGATGTCCTTTGTTATGCCATCACCGAGGTTTCTTTAGAAGCCGATCCACTCGGGATTTGCTGAAACTTCAAGGAATTTACAGGCTAGCCCAGCAAAATGCACAGTGACGAGATTTAAAAGGCAGACAGAGCTGACACAATTCATCCACGGGTGCCCTGTGCCGTCACTGCTGGAGGACACGGGGCCGTTTTGGGGTCTCTGACTATGGCTGTGATGAGAGACCAGCATCCACAGCAGTGCGGGAGGTGCGCTTGCACGGGCAGGCACTGGGATGTAAATCAAATTCCCTCGCTCTGATTCATTTGTGTGTGTGTGTTGTTGTTAATCAAGTTTAGCGGTAATCAGGTAACAAAAGCCAGTTCCTGGAACAGTGATTTGCTGGAGATTTGTGCGACTTTGCGGGACCGTGCCACGCCGAGCTGATGGTGACCAATTTTTGCTGTTCCATCAAAAAAATAATAAAAAAATAAAAGGGATGTTCCACATCCCTGCTCCACTGGTGCAGCCCGAGCCCTGCCCCAGCCCCCTGGACCAACAGATTCAGGACATTTATTCCAAGCTGAACGGCAACCACTGAATCCTTACATCAGGGATTAAATAATAAAGGGAAGCAAAACCTCTCCAAGGTGCTCCCATCTCCGTGCTGCAGCCGGTGAGCTGGGAGAGGACCAACTCACACCCGTGCAGGTCAGCTGAGACCAAACGAACCCAGAGCTGAGGTTTCCTGAACCCCACTCTTTTGCTACACCCCATTTGGCCTTTTTTTTTTGGTCAAGTTTAAGCTCCGTACCTGCTTCCAGGCTTCATCCTGCTGAAGGAGAAGAGACCTCCAGGTGGAGGATGGTGGGAAGCTGGGGGTCAAGTGCCCATGCCCAAAGCCAGGGGTGGTGGGAGCACCCACGGGAGCTAGTCGTCCAGCTGGAGTTATAGCACAGGGACCCACATGGCCTGGGACACACTCAGACGAAGGACAAAGGAGAGGCAAACCAGAAAAGTGCAGGTTTCATCCCCTGACTCTTTCAGGAGGCATCCCTTCTACCGGGGACAACATCAGTTTGGAGCCTACTATCTGATTTCGGGTAGGAAACACTCACCAAGGAGAAGGAAGAGCTCCAGTCTCTGCCTGGGAAATGGGCAGAGACTTTTTCCTCCACCAAGAAAATTTTAAACACTTTGAGGGGCTACTTTTATCAGTGGCTTGGCATTTTTACAGGGCTTCATCAAAAGCTGAACATCCGAACGTTTTTTTTTTTTTTTTTCCTTTTTTTTTTTTTTTTGGCAATAAAGAATCTATAACTTTGGCAGGCTTTTATATAAGAAAAATGTAAGAGAAAGATAGACGTTTCCAGCATATATTTTTTTCTGATTTAAAAGAAAATCAATCAAACTCCCCTTCAGACAAGACTCGTTCTACCAGCTTCAATCAAGAGGCTTTTAGAAAGCGCTCTGCATTAATAATCAATAGTAGCAGCCTACGTTTTAATAGTACCTGTCATCTTGGGCAAACCGAGCATCTTTTATACCTAAGCTAACCAAAGTGTGAGGACACTTTGGCCATCGATAAAAATTACGACCTCCTCTCTGGTAGGAGCAGGCAGCTGCCTGACGGTGCGGACCACATCGCCATCAGGACAGGACTAGAGGAAGCATTGATGCTATCAGATGATCTTTAAGGTCATTAGATGATCTTTAAGGTCCCTTCCAACCCAAACCATCTGTGGTTCGATGATTCTGTGCATCCCAGGATATGCCGAGGGAAGGAAGTACCGGTGCTGTCCCTCTTCTTTCTTGCAGGGCAGGAGAAATTGGAAACTGGTGGAAATTTCAGTAAGCCCCCCGTTGAACAGCCTTTTCATCTCTTTTGGAGCAAGAATTGCAGGTTCTGTGAAGCTCAGCAACCCTTTTGTTTTAGCTCTGCTTTGTCTCAGCACAGAAGCTGAAATGTCTGATTTTGGAGATGTTTCCGGCAGGGGTTAAGCCCCAGATCCTGCCCATCCCAAGGCCAGGAGGTGACCATACAGGCATGGTCCTGGATCCCTCCACCCACCTCCATCGACTGCCTGGGGGAGTGAGGCTGGTGGGTTGACGAGGAGCAATGATGACTTTTGGGGTGCTCAGGGCAATCCCTGCAGCTCGCAGCCTGTTCCTGGGGACCCTTGGGGCAGAAAGCAGCGGGATAATGCCCCAGCCACCTGCTAGTTCCTCAAGGGCATCAGAGGACATCCCAAATATTCCCCTTCCCTCCTTGAGCATGGGATGGACTGAGCCCATCCAGCTGTCCAAGCCTGAGGTGGGTGCAGCCATGGGGACATCCACCCCGTTCTGCTGCCCCACTGGCCCTCCCTTGGCTGAAATTACAGCCTTTTACTCTTTTTCTCTTGTCCCCTGCATCTCTGAAAACTCCTCTCACACTGCTCAACTTCAACATTTTTTTTGGGGGGGGATGAAGGTCTGCGAGCAAATGCCTCGCATCATGGAACAGTCCCTGCATGGATGCACACAAGGAGCGAGCCCGTGCTAGGAGAGCCGGGCTCTGCAGCAGCCTCCTGCCCTCCCAGCACCTTCCTCCATCACCCTGTTGAGGTCTGAATCCCAGAAGGGTCAAGATTTGTCTAAAAAACACCAAAACCTGTGCTGGTTCCTTTGCTGCAGCTCCCTTTTCCTCACCCAAAAAGGACAGCGGGTCTTGCACAGCCAGCACCGGCGATGCTGCAGCAGGGATCAGAGATGGGTGCAGGGGTGCTGGAAGCATTTTTGGGATGCTGTAGGATGCTGACCTTCTTCGGGGCTCCTTGGAACCCTCCAAAGCTCGTCTGGATGTGCTGGGAAGGGATGTGCCTTCAAAAAGTCGGGTGCCCACAAGCACCTCCATCATTTTCCTGTGGAAGGAGTTTGTGCCGCGGTCTGCACGAATGGGTTGTAATGGTTGTCCTAAAGGGTCTGTCCTGGGTGGTGTGTTTGGGGCGGGGGTCTCCAAAAGAGGGATGGGGAATGAAGATGAGGAAGGGGATGGGGAAGAAGGAAGGGAAGGGAAGGGAAGGGAAGGGAAGGGAAGGGAAGGGAAGGGAAGGGAAGGGAAGGGAAGGGAAGGGAAGGGAAGGGAAGGGAAGGGAAGGGAAGGGAAGGGAAGGGAAGGGAAGGGAAGGGAAGGGAAGGGAAGGGAAGGGAAGGGAAGGGAAGGGAAGGGAAGGGAAGGGAAGGGAAGGGAAGGGAAGGGAAGGGAAGGGAAGGGAAGGGAAGGGAAGGGAAGGGAAGGGAAGGGAAATATTGGGAAAAGAAAATTTGGAAAGCAAAGCCAATCTGATTCATACATAGCTGCTGCTTTGCTCCTCACTCATCCAGAGGAGACGTTCACATATCCCGTTGCTGCATTTGCTCCCTTCCCTCTCACCAAGGCAGACTTTTCTCCTGACAGCTCTGGCTACACCTGCTTTTTAGGAACAGGCTGTTTACGGAAGCACAGCAAGTTCAGCAGCAGAGCAGGACCTCTCCGTGCGGTCGGCCGGGGATTTTGCTCTCCGACCAGCAGCGCCTGGTCAGAAAAACCTGCTGTGGGAGCAGAGGCTGGCAGGGGAGAGGGCTTGGGAGCGTGAGATGCTGCTCGCTGCTGCAGCAGCCCGGTTTTCTCTGGCCTTTCTGCTTTGTCAGCCAGTGCCACACTGGAATGGCAAGCTACCAGGGTGGTGGCATGGCCACTGTGGCCAGGACACGGGCACGGGTGGCTACAAACACCAGCTCATGGCTGGAGGCACGCAGGCTCTTATCACCAACCAGCCCGGCTTGCGGTGCCAGCATAAACCAAACCAACCCCCCCCCCCCCCCCCCAAGAAAGCCAGCGTGCGCGTCAGATCTGGATCCGTCCCACCGGCTCGTCAGCACAATGTCCCTAATGACGCAGCTGCTATAATTAGCCCCACGGGGGTGCTGGCTTGCCCGAGTCTCGCCAGTTTGCCAGACGGGCTCGGCCTTTCCCTCTCCGCTCCAGGTGTGGGAGCTGAAGCCAGCAACACCCCACAAATGCACACATTGAGCTACACCAGGGGTTTCTGGATTTGGGGTACCAGGGGTTTCTGGGTTTGGGGTGGGCTGGGGGAGCTGCCGGCACCCTTGGCCAAGGCACGAGCCCGGGGAGCAGCAGAGCATCGGACTGGGCTCCTGATGCTCCATACCTGGATTTTCACAGCATATGCACTTTTTTTTTTTGTTTTGTTGAATGCTTTTATGGCCCAACCTCCTTCCGTGGAGCTGCGGATGGGCAAAGTCTATCCCCTAGGCTCTGTTCCACCAGCCAGGGAAGAACACGAAGCAGCTGCACAGAGGGGGAGGACTAAGCAAGGACTTAGAGAAGTTACCCAAGAAAGCACCTTAAGCTCAGCTCCTCCAAAGGGCACCTAATCCATACCGAAAGCCCTCACCCACCTTGCACACCCAGAAAACACATGCAGCAGCACCGACCCAAGACGAACATGATTCTGGTGAACGAACAAAATCCTGGTGGCCCCCAACCAAATAGTAAAGCCTGCATGGCATCCGCCTCCCCCCTTACCTGTCCACACTGATGATGCACAAGGTCATGATGGAGGCGGTGCAGCACATCACGTCCATGGCGATAAAGACGTTGCAAAACACCTTCCCGAAGAGCCACTCTCCCCCCAGCAGGTCCGTGATGGTCACGAAAGGCATGACAGCGAAGGCCACCGACAGGTCGGCGGCCGCCAGGGACACCACCAGGTAGTTGGAGGGCTGCCGGAGCTTCTTGACGATGCAGACGGAGATGATGACCAGCCCGTTGCCCGCGATGGTGGTGAGGATGATGATGGAGAGCACGGCTCCGATGACGATCTTCTCGGTGTCCCCATAGAGCAGGATCTCCTCGCCGCAGTCCGTGGCGTTGGTGAGGTTGGAGGAGGGCAGCTCTGGCTCGGCTGAGGAGGGTTCCTCAGGCATGAAGGGATTCGGGAGAGCTTTCCGAGCCGGGTGCTGCTGCTCTGCGTTCCCCACGAAGAGAAGGTGCTGCTCCAGAAACCTCCTGGGGCCAGCCCTCAGCAGCATGCTCTGAGCTCACCGCGGCGGGCAGCGGCGTTCTCCCAGCAGTGACACCTCCAGCGACAAACCAGAACATTTTATCGCAATCAGGCAACGAAAATAAAACACCCCCCCCTCTCCCTCCCCTCCCCAGCCCTCTCTCTTTTCCCCCAGAGCTGCGGCTGGGTCTCACGTGCTCGGCAAGGAGCCGCTTCCCAAGTCTGCGTGAAGGCGCGCGGTTTGCGGGAGGATGCTCGGGGAGAGCTCGCCCCCACTATTCAAGCAGCACAGGCTGCCCGCTCCGTCTGCAATGGCTGCCTAATTGCCTGCTTTTCCAGAAGGACAGACACCAGCAGATAATTGTGCTTGCTCGTGTTGCCTCGCCTTGCTGCCGAGCCATGCTGCTGCTCCTCTTTAAGGCGTAAATCCCGGCAAACGCCCTGCACCTACAGGCGTGTTCCCCCGTGTGAACACAGGAGAGGGGGGTGACAGCACAGCCACAGCTGCAAAACCCGTGCCCACACATCTCCTGCGGGTGTCAGCACACAAACTTCAGCCCCAAGGCTGCAAACCCATGCACGGGGGGTGTCACAGCCGCACACGATGCCGTACACAGGGCACGCGTAGCATCACTGCCCCGGGTACCACGCAGGTCAGGGCTTCCCAGAGCCCTGGGCATCCCCCCGAGCATACGAGAGCCCCCACGAGCACAGCCACACTCCCACTCCTTTACTCACCCCTGTGAGTATTTCCCAGCCATCGGTGGGGAAACTTTGGGGTAGGGCTCGCCCGGTGCAGGGCTCACCCAGTGCAGGGATCCGAGCATCACGCACAACCCGCATCTTGCTTCTTCAGAGCCCCTTTTCCCCTCGAAGGGAGCTTTAATAAACCCGAACCATATCGCAGCCCCCTCCTCCCCTTCACGTTCTCCCCTCCCAGGGCGATGGGGATCCCGTTACCTGTGCCGAGGGGGTGAGACATCCTCCAAGCGAGCCCCTGCGAGCTCCGGGCAGGAGAGAAAGCGAAGAGCCACCCCCGGAGCATCCTCCTTCCCTCCCCGGTCCCTCCCACCGCCCCTCCCAGGCAGGGACCCCGATGCTCCAGGCTCTGCCCGAGCCCCAGGGGAGAGCAAGGACCAGGGAGGGATGGGGGGGGGGGCAGAGAGCAAAAGCCGGGTCCTTGCACCCTGCAGGAGCCTGGGGACCCGGAGGGGGGGGCTGGAATTTGGGCAGCTGCCCCTGGATGCGATCCTGCGGCGAGGAGAAGCCTGTGCGAGTGAGATCAGGCTCTGGGGGCGTGCAGGACCGGGAGCAGCCTTCCCTGCTTTTTTTTTTTTTTTCTTCCAGGATTGCCAAGGGGATTATTTTGCAGGAGGGGGGTTCTTTCCCCGCTCCCTGCCTTTTTTTCCCCCACCCTGCTGGTAGGAGGTCCTGCGTTCGCTTGGCTGGGGGATGAGCCTTCTCCTTACCCCGGTGAAATGGAAGCGGAGAGGCAAACCAAACCAGGCAGGAGCAGGCAGATTACTCCACCAGCTCCCCTTGCTAAATGCTTCGCGGGTGCTTTGGTGCCGGGATCGCTCCGGTTTTTAAACCAGGGGGCAAAAGCAGGGGAAAGGAGTCTCCTCTGGGGGGGGGGATGACAGCGCGGGTCCCATCCTGCACCCCTCAGGAGAGGAGCACACGAGCTGCTTGCACACCTGGGACGTGTTTCCGTGTGCTGAGCACCTGGGGAACACGACGAGCATCGCCTGAAGCAGCTGCCTCCGGGGCAGGCTGCGCTGAAGCTGCGCCTTCCTCTTCCTCGCTCTCCGAGCTGGGGATGAGTTTTGCGCTAGGGGTGGATTTCCCTCTTGCTGTTTGGGTAGGGGATAGGACGGGATGTGCCTGACGCCCAGACAACCTGCCGTCCCCATCCTGACACCTGGTGGAAAAACTCGCCCTGCGTTTCCAGAGAGAAAGGCAGGGCTGCAGAGCTCCCTGCCGTGGGACGGAAAGGTTTTGCTGTCTCGAAAAATACACGAATTCACCCCAAAATAAGCCCATCCAGCTGGGAGGGGTTTTTCCGGCTTCCCTGGAAGCGCTTTTAAAGCAGATGAACATCGTGGCCCCTCTGCTCTGGCTCACGCCCCTATATGCTGCCTACGGTAGGGAGCCTGCAACAGCTTCAGGGAGCAGGATTAACATCCCTCTTTCCCCTCCCAGTCCCATTTTTGTAGGATACAGCCTACATTTTATCCCAACATCCGTGCAGCTCGGGGGAACTCCAAAAGAAGGGATTTTACCCCTTTCCCAGGGGGAATGAGCTGCTCTGACAATTCGGTAAGCGGCAAAAGCCCTGGAAAAGGACACGCAGCGAGCATCTGGGGGCATCTTCCCTGCATGGGGACTGACAGCTGATTTGGGGGAAAACAGGAGGGAAAAAGCCAATCGTTGTGTGAAGGAAGGATTAAAAATAATAATAGTAATAATTAAACTTTCTCCTCGCTGAAAGCCTTAGCGCAACATTTCTCTAACTGCAGGCCGTGGTGACCTTGCTAAGACACTTGCTTCTGGGGCACTCTGGGAAGCACTAATTGCATTTAATGGCAATTAGGGGAGGAAGTGGGCAGGGCACCTTTAGCTGCTAACTGCAGCTTTGGCTGGGCAGGGAGCAGAGGGCTGGGGGAGCTGGGCTGCTGCTAGAGGGCGATGGATGAACCCAGCAGAAAATAAAGCTGAAGATGCCAGGTAGCCAGGGTCCAACGCCCTGCTTGGAGAGCAAGGCAAGGGTTTGGAGAAGCAAGTCTGGGTTCAGCTTCTCCGTGCCACACGAAGGCAGTGCCCAAATCTTTGCCCAGACGTCTTCATCTTCTACGAGCGGCTATTTTAACTATTAATTGTTCACATTAATTCCTATTAACTCTAATGACAAGGTGATAGGCACAGTTATTAATATGCAAATGTTGAGAAATCTCATTAACTTCCAGGTCCTGGAGCTCTCAAAGTCTGTGGGATTGGCATCCCAAGGCAGGCATCGCAGGTGTTGACATTTCTCCCTCCGAGCACACAGAGCCTGCCCAGATGGATGAAATTAATCACTTGATGCCTTCAAGGAGCATCAGTACAGGCGGCTCTTGCCTCCAGAGACCCCAGGGAGCATCCAAACCCTCTCTGATTTGGAACCAGAGGGACTAAACCCACTGTCACGGTGGGGTGGCCTGCAACCTGACCATTTTATGGTCCGTTTTATGCAGACCTATTTTATGCTTTCTGCATAAAATCCTTTTTCCACCAAAGGAAAAGACAAAGTAGATTTGGGAAGCTAATGACCTAATACTGACTTAAAACACTCAGAGTTGGGTCTCTGATTTATTTTATTTTTTTCCCACTGGACCTTCCCCAAAATAGTCAGGAAAAAAAAAAGAAAAAAAAAAAAAAAAGCTTTTGGCTATGCTAAAGGCATCCATGCATGGTGCTGTCCGAGCAGCTGGGGTGCAGTTGGGAAGCTCGCAGGAAAACGCCATCCAGAGCACATAACTCATCTCAGAAAAGCACATTTTTTGCTGAGCAGGAGAGGGGCTGGCATCGGACGTGGCCACGCTCCCTCTGCTGGAGCCTGCAAAGCCTGAGGCTGCCTGCACCCTTGGGAGAGCCCCCAGGGCTCTGAAAGCCGCCCTGAGGAGTTTTGGGGGGCAGAAGGTGCCTATGTGGGGGCTAAATCCTGGTGGGGCTGATGAAGCAAGCAGAGAGGAAGCGAAAAGCCTAAAATTGAAGAGGAAAGGGTGAGAAATGAGCACTTAGCTGGGGTTTCCAGCACAAACCCTTCAGCCCCACAGCTCTGGCTCGCAGCCCCAGGCACCCATTTGCCAACTTCTCATTAGCAAGCTGCTGTCGTTAGAGCTCATTTCTTACTCCAAGTGATGGCCAAGTGGGGGACATGCTCTGTCTCCACCTGCTGCTCTCTCATCTCCAAGGGCTTGGGCAGAGCCTGGTTTTAGGTATCCGCAGCGAGGTGGGAACTGATTTCATTTTTTGGGGCCGAGATAAAGACAACATACATCCCTCATCAGTGAGAGTGCTGACATTACGCCTCCGTCCTACCCGAATTTGAGCTGGAGAGAAGCAGGTGGTGCAGAAGAAGTGCTCCTGGCCCAGCCTCTTCCAAGCATCAGCAGGATGAGGCCCGGGGGGAGCAGCAGGAAGGCTCCCGGGGATGCTCCCCCCTTGAGCTTGGTGCCCAGGAGAGCCCCCCGGGGGTGGGCTGGAGGCGGTGGGAGCCTCGTGTGCTGGGGCAAACCTGGCAGCTTTGACAGCAAAACCACCCCTTGTCTTCTTCTGTCCGTCCCCTAGATGGCAGCTGCTCGCAGCAGATTAAATCCCTGATGAAAAACAGCGGGTTTGGGTGCCTGGGAGGGAAAGAAATGCAAACAACAACAAAACAGGAAAAACAAGCGAACAAGAAACACCCCAAACACAAAATAAAAATAATAAAAAACTAGAATTGGAGGCTGTTTTGTCTCTTACAGCTGGAACTTGAGCTACCTGACCCCTGCATTATTTTCATCTGCTTTTCCCCCGGGTGCATCTCTGGGTGCTCAAATGCCACCGACAGGAGATGAGCCCTTTCTCGGCAGCTTTGCTCCAACTGGGGGCAGCAATGGACCCCCCTGCAGACCTGGCTCACCCCAGGGAAATATTTTTATCCTTTACAGGGATGGGAAGCACAGAAAGGGAGGAATGCGCCAACTATGTTTTCATTTAAAATCAAATCAGGACATTAGGAGGGGAATCGTGCTGACACGCTCCTCGGGTCAGCGAGGAAAGCCCAGATGCAGCCACCCTAAAAGCTCCCCGTCTCTGTGCTCCCCATGCCAAGACCTGCTATAGGGAAAAACCAGTGCTGAGGGTCCCAAAAATTGCATCCGTAGGACCTGGCGCCTCTCTGAGCCCTTTATCCACGGCATTTTTGGCCAAAGGGTGTTTAATCCCCTCCTGAAAAGCTGCTGGCAGCACAGTGTATGTGTGTCCTGGTGGTGAAGGATAGATGAGGTGTGTGTGGGGGGGACACGTCCCCATCTGACCCCTTCCTTCCTGAGCTGGGACCTGCACCAAACGGTGCTGACGTGCCAGCAGACTATTATTAGGCTTTGCTTTACCAGGGCACCTTGCACCTCGCAGGGTACAGCCCTGCCAGGCTGCCTGAGGTCGCAAGCGGGTGCCCAGCAGCTGAAGGTCCCCGCAGTGACAGCCAGAGGTGACAGAGGCGTCCTGCCCACCCTGTGTCCCCTCCCCGGCTTCTCCAGGCTGCTCCTGTGCCCCCCGCAGGGACCTGGGGCTGTCCTGGGCACCACCACTGGAGGAAGACAGCTGGGAGAGCAAAAGGACATTGCGGCTTTCCCTTGGGGGCTGCTGAATTAGCAAAGTGCCCCAAAACTCTGCGAGGCTGGGTGGCAGCTGGGTTTGCCTTCCCCCTGGAGCCCATCTGTTCAGAGTTTGTAGGGCCTGACCTCCCTCCCAGCCTCCACCAAAGCCTCGCGTGTGGCAAAGCCTCCTCCTCATCATGCCAGACCTTCGGAGCGCCCCGGGGCTTTTGGCTTTGGCAGCCCAGGAGAAGCTTCCTGCAGCATCACCCTGCTTTTGTTCACACAGGACCCAGCTCTCCCCACCTCTCCAGGGTGTTCCCCACACCTCAAAGGGCTCCAGGCAGCCCCCCGCTGATCCCAAAACACACCAAGGCCCCCAAACTTCAGTCTGCTCTCACACTCAACAGCCCTCAGCCAGTAAGAGGCATAAGAAGTGGTTCTAGGACCCAGGCAGCAGGGCACTCGCACCTCAAGCTTCCTCCAAAGAGATTTAGTCCTGAGTTCTCGGCTGAAAGGGTCATAGAAAGCCGGAGTCCTTGGGAAGAGCTTTCAGCTAGGTGCAAGGCAGGGGCTGAGCGGCTCCTGCGTATGCCACGTGCTGCTCTCAGAAGTAAGGGCTCCCACGGGTAAAGCCTGAGCCTCTTACTGAGTACAGTTCATTTGAAGTCACTTCTTACACCCCCTTTCCCCACATATCCCTCCCCAATAGTTTGTCTACACGTATACATCAATATATTTGAGAATGGTCAGCCACCTTGCTTGTAGGGCTGTTCATACCAAAGGCGGCCAGCCCTGGTCCTCTGCCTGGAGGGGGAATGCTGAGACCTGCAGCAAGGCAGTGGCTGGGAGTAAGGAGCATTTGCAGATTTGGCTCATCTTCCAAGGAAGCCAGAGGCATGGGGCAGTGCTAGCCCAGCCTAGACCCACTCAGTGCACTGTTAAGGTACAGTTATTTCTCATTCTTCCCCATTAAAGCATGAAGCAATCCCAGTTTTGGCTATCCAGGCTCCCACCTGTAAGAATCACAGAATACCCCAAGGTGGAAGGGACCCACAAGGGTCATCGAGTCCAACTCCTAAGCCAGCACATCTCCTTGCGCACACAGTTGAGATGCTCACATGCCACCAGTGCTGGGGATTACAGAAATATCTCAGCCACAGGGAGCCCCCAAGCCACCAAAGAAACTCGTACACCTGCACTGGGACAAGTCCAAGCTGTGTAGGGAGCTAAAGGTGAAATAAAGGACACCGATTAGGCACAAAGTAGAAATATATAAACAGTACATTTCTTTTTTATTTTCTTTTTAAATACAGAGCTTCCTTATACAATAAAGGAATTCCCTCTCCCTCCTCCCCCCCGAGCAACTCTTATCAAAAGAAATCACCCACTGCAAAACCGACACTAGGTAGGGGCATGCGCTTTGGGAGTGTATTTAGCAAGTGCAGTATCTATAGGCCGTCTCCATAAATAGGAACACGTGCTTTCCCTTCGCTTTAAATAGTTCCTGAGCAGCCTGTGACGGAAAGCTCCCGGTCACCGAACGCAGAAGTGTTTAACCAGTTCCACACCATGCGACACGCAGCAGGATGAACCCAGCACACCGCAGGCTGCCCGAGCCAAGCGGCTCCGCTAACATTTGCCTGTGCAGAAGCAGGGTTTGAAGCCAGATCCATCCCATGAAGGTTTCTCCTCTTGATCACCCCCCTCAGAGCTCATTCTGCATTTTTGCTCCCTCTACAGAAAGCCTAAGGGGAAAATGAGAGTATTTGAGTTGCAGCCTCTTTCTTCGGTTGGACCAAGGGGAAGGGGTTTGATTTACACTGATACAGGAGCACGTATTTCAGGGGAAGGGAGGGTTTTCAAGGGCTGAACTCTGATAATTCCCATTTTTGGGGGGTAATACCTGGGAACAAGGTAGAGCTTCACATCAGTGAAGAGGATGGGGGAGAAGCAGAAGAGAACCGCTTCTGGAAACAGCAGAGCACTGAGCCCCCCTCACTGCATCAGAGCAGCTCTGCCAAATAAATGCAAGAGGCTGAACCCCTCAAAGGGTCAACAGCACAACAGGCTTCTCGCTTCCCAGAGGCTGCCATGCTTGACAGCTGAATCACGCTTTCTCCCATGTGAAGTGATCCACTTAAGCCCGCCAGGCCCTTCGGAGATGACAGCCAGGCACCTGCTGAGGATGGCCGTATCCTGCACACATCCCCGCAGCCACAGCTTCCAGATGGGGGCACTTAATGAGCTGCTAATCACACTTTGGCATCACAAGCATTAGAGAAGGGAGGTACCTGCTAACACCTGGGCAGGCAAAGGATGTTCAACAGTGATGTGAGCCTCTCCAAAGCCTATTTGTGCAGGCTGGGGCTCTGTGCGCCTTAGAAATTGATGGTGCTGCTCCCAAATTTGAGGAACTCAGACCTGCTTGATGCTATGGATCTATGCTTTGAAAAACAAGTGGCTAACACTGCTCCTAAGGTAAGCAGTTCATGGAGAGAAGGATACACAGCCTGAGCTCAGCTGTGTCACCCAGATATCCACCAACCCTTCCCACGTCCTTGTGAAATTGGATCAATTGATTACCTACCAAACAGGTCCCCACACACCTGCACCATGGGCTACATCCTCTGCTCCAGCCCCACATGGCAGGACAAGCCCCGTTGTGCTGCTATTGCTAATACGGACCCTTGCAGAAACTGTCCAAGTCGTCCAGTCACGTGAAACTTGTCTTAATGTGATGCCTGGAAAAAAGCACGCTGAGACACCGACTGCTGCTGATAGACCCAGCAACAGAGCTCAGCCCTTTGGCAAGCCTCCCGGGTGCTGCAACTGATGCTCCAGCTGCTGAATTTGATATGCGGATTTTCTGCAAAACCCTGATCACATAACAAATACATTACTGCCAGAGCTATTTTTTTTTTTAATGCAGCATAGCTCAATTAAAAAGGGAGAAAACAGTAAACTTTTTTCCCCAAACTCTGCCATTTTGTTAACATTTGGGTCTCCCACCCGCAGCCAAGCAAGGGACACTGATGGCCTTTGGAGCAGCAGCAAGAATTGGCCACATGGATGACTGAGATGCCACACGCATCCCCCTCTTCCACTCAGGGGACTTCAGCTCTCCAAGCAAGCAGATCTTCGCAGCAGAGATGCAGATGGGGAGCAGAAGGCAGCACGTCCCCCAGGACGCGCTCTTAATATTTAACGTGGCATCGGGATCATGCCAAGTGATCCAGGCTCATGCAGAGTTTTCTACAAGAAAAGGAGACACAGCCAAGGATCGTCCTAGTTTGAAAGGAAAACACACACAAGCTGAAGAGGAAAGTGCTAATTTGTATTTCTAAAGTATGTACTCGGGCAACTCCCTCGTCTGTCTGCTCTTTACAAAATATTGATGGCTCGCTCTTTGTGACCAGATCTGGAGCCACCAGTGTAATGGACAGGGTTTGGTCCTTAAATGCCTTAATTAGATATGAAAACAATTAGAGAAGACTACTCTCTTCTAACATCCACAGGCCTCAGCACAGATAGAAAATGGGGCAAGCCCATCCCATAATGTCTATTTAAGTTGTTTTGGAAGCCTGACAGATGAAAAGAGGACAGCCCAACTGGAACACTGTGCCATAAAGTAATCATCTAACGAGATGCAGAAGACAGTGCAACTGTAGGACAATTATGAATCCTTCGTAATTGCCTATTATGGCAAAGCGAGCCCCAAGAGAGCGGCTGCTGCCACGCTGCTGCTCAGACACAGGCTCGAGCTCTCCAGATAAAAATACCCACTCAGCATTTTGGCAGCATTTTCACAGTGGGGACACCAGAGACAACCTTCAGAGAAGGGCTGGGGAGGATGAGAGTTAAGTCAAGAAATTACAGAGGAAGGGGCTTGCACTGATGTTTTGGGGGAATGGACACAAGCAATGATTTTCAGCTAATCCCAGTTTTGCCTGTTAACCTTCGAGGCAGGTAGAAGCACAAAGAACAGATACAGAACAGTGAACAAGAAAAAAGCTTGATCAGGGAATAACATGAACGTGTGCCAACAGATAGGGTAAAAGATGCATGTTTAGTGGGACACAGGCTGGAAAACAGGAACATTGTGACATGGCACATTTCAGGTCCCTTTCATGTTTATGTTTCTGAGAACCCCACAACCCCCCCAAGTGTTCTCCAGGTATATCCAGCTTCAACCAACTTCATGTTTCCTTTTGTTTTTCCTCCAAAAAGCGCCCAGAGAACAGTCCAGCAGCATCTTCTAAAGCAGAGAAATACAATATGCAAAATTTTACAAAGTTTCAGTCTTTTGGTACAGCTAGGAACGGGGGGACCTTTCAGGATGAATTGTTTGATCTACAGCATACGAGTATGTGACCATCTACCAATTATTTTTCACAGCATCCTGCTTCATGCAGGTCATCAGGAAGTGTATGCCACATCCCACAGTCGTTGGATTCCTCTTGAAACATTTCACTGGACAGCAGCTCTGAAGCAAACCAGTTGGATTTTACCCCAGCCCTATATCCTTTTGCAGTGATGCACTGACACACATCATCCAACTCGAGTTTGACATTTATTAATAGCTCCAAATGTTGATGCCAGAGAATCTGGGAGGCTGTTGCTAGTGAAGTTGTCAGATCTGCTTTCTAAGCAATCCAGAAAGCACTATATCGCCTGTTCAGCAGTCCAGGTTTCACCAACTTCCCTTAATTTACATGAAGAAACATCTATTTCCATACATTAGTGTGTCAACATCTTTGAAGGCAACAAAATAAGTCTCAGACCAACAAAACTATTCAGGTATAAATCCAATTTTAATTGTCAAGCTAATTTCTAGCTCCTACATTCAGTGCAAGGATCAAAACCTACAGGTTTGAGAGTAGAAATTTATTCTATTCCCCGTTTCTGATCGTTTTGGCAACTGTCAAAAGGTAGCTTCCCAAACCCACCCATTTCAGAAGTGCTCCACCACCTCGTGGCTCCAGGTGAACATCGTGGACTGTCAAAAAGCTATCGACATCCTTCGAACCCATTTCTTTGGCAACAGTTATACATAGCATTGTGCGTATATAAAGAGCTTATAATAAAACTTTGTACATTCTAATTGTCTTAACCTTCACAGAAGTATTAAAGTGCTCGATCAACTCTGAACCACCTCTCCTTCCCTAGTTAGCCTACCTCCTGGAAGCGCCTGCACTTTTGTCAGCAAAACCAGAAGCAAACAAGAGAAAAGGTATGAAAAAATCCTCCGTGGGATCATCGCGACCCCTTAACAGCCAAGAGGCCTTGAATCTCACAACCCCTCCTACCCATACATCTAGACACGGGTCCAAAATATGCAAGCAGTTTAAGCCAGCACAGCTTCACTTCGGGAGTCGTGCCGCTCTCCCATCATTTGGTTCTTTGGCCCGTGACTTCCGTAGAAAGGAAAAACTCTGGAAAACAGATTCTATTGACGCTAAGAAAAATACAAACACCGAAGTCATACTGGTAAAGCAACAGCAATGAACAAAAACACCCACCCCAAGAATTGTGATTGCTATCTAAACACCCCCCAGTTACCTAGGTTTTGAATGATCTCATTTAACAACATTTGACACTATCTGAAACTGATGCTTTCAAGTGGTTTTTGATGTTTTCAAGTGGCTTTAAATAGGAGACATTTTTTGGTCCTCATGAGTTGGGGGGATGGAGGGCACATTTGAGAACTATTTCTGACAACTATTTCTTTCTCTGACAAGACCCACGTGCAGTTCATCTCAACGTGCTCTGTTCTGGAGGGAATTTTACCCAGGGCCTCCACTCTTCCTCAAAGAGGACCAGAGCTACTCTCCATCAGGCACATCCTCTTTCCTCCAGCTACAGCATCCACAACATGGTTCAAGCCACCCCAAAGGGTGACTTTTCCCAGCCAAGAGCTGAGACACCACAAACGCACCCTTTGGACACCTGCATTTAATAGCTTAACCATAAGATGACACTTCTCATTGTAGTTTTGGTCAATCTGACATCCATGGGAGAAGCACATTATTTAAGCACCATCAGGCCTGTACAATCGCTGTCTTACAACATGCACTGAACTGTTGTTTGCTGTCACCTGCTCTTTTTCCGTTGACTGGAGATCAGACATGCTTTTACCACCTCCGCCTTCACGCTGCCCCAAAATCCTGTTTGCTGCCTGCTCGTCCTGTTTCTACATGCAGACCTTGGTAAGAGCCATCCGTGATCTCACCATAGAATGACTCAAAGCTAGAAAATATTGACCAAGGCAGTCAGAAACCAGGCACAGATTTGCACCTGCTGTCATACTATGGCCAGACATGGCATGAGTTGCCCCTGCTGCCTTCAAGACCAACTGAAAACCAAATGTGTTTACCTGCTTTGGTGTACCACAGTGGTCACCCCGACTCAGAGCCTTCTCAGCATTCCCACAACAATTGGCTGGTGTGACCTGAAGGTCGTTCGTGCTGCTGCTTTGCTTTCTAAAAAAGCTGGGGGCTTTCCCCTGGGACAGCTGTAGGACTTCCTGGCCATGCTCACAAGGACACATTCTCAGGAACGTTTTCTGCTCTCTTCCATTAAGTATTAATACAAGGATGAAGAGTTTCCATAAGAAAGTGAAAACTTTTTCAAACATGTTTTAAAACTGTAGGCAACTACATTATGATGCAATACCATCTGATGTTTAGTGCAAATGCACCAAATCTTCAGAGGCTTGAGTCTGTTTCAGCATACAAACGTTTTCCCCAAAGCCTTTCTCCCTCATCACAAAGCTGGCCTTCCTCACACAGAGAAACATCCAATCTGTAGGGAACACGCTGATAAAAACCCTGCACCATTGACTGAGCAAGCAATTGGTAAGAAACTTCTCTGTGCTAATCTGCAGTATATGCATATTTCATTTTTATGTTCCCCTTCCCTCATTTTTGCTGTTTTGAAAGTTCATTATCTTCAGAGCTCCACATTTTCCTTAACACTTTACCTGTGATCTGTAACTTGCAGCAATGGGCGAGCACTGAACTAAAGGGCAGCTGGTTTCACAGTACTTCAAATAAGAAAACTGACCATAGTACAAGCAAAATTAAATAAACTGAACTGTAAAGACAGAAGTTAAATCCATCCAGAAATATAATGACTAGGAGTGGGGGAAAAATGGAGATTAGCTACAGAACAGAAATAATGAAATGACCAACAAATATTGATTAGGCAAAAGAGGAAAATTTTCATTGCATGCTGTACATTAAAATTAAATGCAAAATTCACACATCAGAGCATCAAGACAGAATGAAGGTCTCAAGCCATGGGAAGAAGAAAGCAAAGGAACAGCTTGAATAAAGCAACACATGAACAAACACAGTAAATGAGCAGCTTTAGAAGGAAAAAAATAAGTGACCATATCTCCAACAAGAAAAAGCAGCACTGAAGCAGAGAACAAGTATATGGTCAAGACATCACGGGTAACACTGATTGCACAAAACACTTGATATTTTGAAAGAATCAGGCCTATTTGTATATCTATGCAAAATATATACACAAATCCATATGTATATATGTACACATAGGCACTACTGTACATATGTATATGCAATCATTAACACAACTGCCCTTTGACAAGTTTCAGCATTTGACTCCGGGTGCAAGCAAGAACATTGCAGTTGTGCAAAACTACACGTCTGTATTTGATTACCGAGTGGCAGTGGTAGAAAGAACCAAAATAATTCCCAAGTAGCTTAGACCCAGATGCAGTTTCACCAATATCACCGTGCGAGCGGAACCTCTGAACATTTCCAGCTCATCTGTAGGAATGAAATATTCATCCAAAGCTGTGGACTGTATCGGTACGAATTAAATCTGCTTCTAACCCTTCTGCTAGTCAGTCTGAAGAGACAGCCAGACATCTCTCCTGACAGTGGTTTACCATGAGGCCATCCTACCTGGAATACTAATTCGGGAATACTGGATTCATGGGAAATATTATTCAAAGGCCAGAACAGGACTGTCATTCTGTAAGAGAAAGGTCAGTTGCTGTCCTTAGAGTGTGTTGGAAAAAAGGGATGTGGTACATAAAAAAGGGATTTCTTCCCCCACCCCTCAGACAAGGGAACACATGACAGCTCTGAATGCATACTCCAACTGTATGGGCATGCTGATCTTTGGGGATTCCAGTTTTGGGATGTGGAAAGTAGCATTTCCATAGAGCTTGCTTGCCTCACAGCTCCAAAGAGCGTTAGCCTCTCAAATCCAAGGCTGTTTTGGTCTGACACTTCAATGCTCAATTGGTCTTTGATATGTGCATTACCAATACCATATTAGAGCAGAAAGAAAGTGGTGAAAGAAAGAATTGCAGATAGATTGTTCTATGCCTCGGCAAAGCCGCCCCATTCTTCCAACTCTGAAAGAGCCATCCTCACTGCTCCGTGTGTGGCAGACCCCGTTTAATGTTCTGCATCCATAGCATCCAAGTACTTGGCTTCGATGATTCTAGGGAGCAGGTTATACCTAAGATTGAACAATAGAGAGAATTAGTTTTTTTTTTTTACCACTGCGTAACATTTTGTCTGTCCCAAGTCTGTCTGATTTTCCCACGGCTGTGCTCTTGGTTTGTGCTGGGGTGGCAGGCAGTAGCTTCCTGCTTCCCCAGTTTGCTAGCAGATGCTTACTTGCCAAGAATCACCATTTATATTTGATTTACACTTTCTTCAGCACTCTTCCTACAGTTTCCCAACATAAAACCCCACCTGATGCAGCCTTAAATCCATTACAACAGTGCAAACGCCATTCATTGAGAGCTCACAGGAGAAACCCCTGAAAATTTATAGGGCTGGCTCAAAGACCAGGGTACAAAGCTTATTTGTCTTGCACTTCCCCAGTCCTGCAAGTACCCCAGGTCACTCCTTCCAGCTCTTCTCACAATGCAGCTTTCCTGGCAACTCAGAAGTCTTTTGAAAAGCACTAAATATATCAGCAAGACTTGAGACCAAGGTGAGAGGCTGAGCAGGGCTGTGACATTCACTCCTCTCCAGCTCCATCCCTACCTGGTGTCTGTTTTCCACTGGGTCATGGAAGTACTGGTTCCTTTGTTTTTGTAGTGGTTTGTTTGCATGAACATCCTCATGAATTAATGTATTTGGGTGAGAAAGGAAAGCCACTGTAACAGTATAGTATGAAGTCGCTCTTGTTAAATGCTACTGCATAGTTGTAGTTTGACACCTCTTACTTAACAAGGAAGCTATTCTTCAGCTGTTAAAATAGGACACAAAGTGCTAGAAAGCCCATTTAAGAGCTGGGAGGGCATTTTCAATAGCTAGACAGAGATCCCAAAGAGCACTTACTACTGAGAAATACCAGTATCTGCTTAGATCAGCCTGCCATGAAATGAAATGCTTGAGAGCTGTGGAAGCACAGATAAACATTACAGAGAACTTGGGAAAAAAAAAGATTCTTGAGAAACCTTAAGTATGCCCCAGAGCAGGGATTAGAGTGTAGCCAAAAACTAGTCAACCCCAAAGCTTTGAATCAAACCCAGAAATTTGGGATACCAAACAAAAATCATTTTCTCCCAACTGGCTGTTCCACTGCAGTAAGCCAGTACGAAAGGTAAGAGATTTTAGTGACTATCCCACTGGAAAAAGGTTGGTCCCCTAGCTGATGATGATGCAAGTCATGTGTTTAATGCAGTAGGACATAGAAATGTCCTTGAGGCAGACAAATATGGCTGGTTTTCTGGATGGGACACTGAGCCATAACTCATTCATCTGGGTTTGTTTCTTTACTTTGACCCCTGGCTATTCTCCTATCACCTCCTCCTCCCTCCACTTTAAAAAGATTTCACTTTTCCTACTCTACCTCATCTATTTAGAGCGCCAAATCTTCATGAAAAAGTCATCATTAGCTACAGAGCTATGCATCATGGTGCTGCCTTCTCAGCTGGAGCCCAGACTCCAGCTTCATGCTGCCCATGAAGGCAGCAGAATTCAGAAAAGGGAAGCAGAGGACAAATTTCTGTATTGTACCAGGTAGCAGTACCATGTTCCCCTTAGCAGCAGGGCTAATTAAAAAGGCTATTAGGAAAAGCTGCTCTGGAAAGAGAAACAAGTCAGCAACAGAGATAAGATAGGATGACAGTATCGTATTTACTGAAAAAAGATACATTTGCATGACTAAATTATCTGTCATCACAAAATCCAGTTCTTTGACACTGCGCTCTCCACAGTAACATTACAATAAATCTGTTACCTGAACATTTGGCAAAAAGCATCTCAGGTTTTATTTGCTATACTGAGCTGCTCCATGCAGACTTGTAATTCCCACAAGGCTCAATCATCCAGCATCATAAAGTATCTGCCCGCCATTTAACTAGGCATCTAAAGTACCACCTATGTGAAGGGTGGGTGAGACACTCCTACCATAAGAACAATCATTTCAGTGTTCTCTACAATTTTGTCCATTTATAAAACCACGCCCAAATAGCTCCGACAGGAGCCTGTCAAAAGCCTGGGGAGCTCTGACATTTGCTTTTGTTTTAGAAAAACTGGATCCATCTTCCCCACCCAAGGAAAATGCCACAGCAGCTGCCTTTGCAGATTATCACATTGGTAGCCCTGAACTTTCAGATCAAATGGAAAACCTCCAACACTGCAAGCTCAAAGACAATCAGATAGCACTGGATGCCACACAGGTCTAAAAATAATCAAGTGGACTGGAAACACATCTGTTCTCCCCAAGATCTTATTAGGGCTTCTAATTACATCCAAATAATGGAGAAGACAGCATGAATGATTTGACTGAAGAATGATGGGCAGTCACTGTTTAATGACCATTAGGGAACGAGTTCAACTCCTCAGTAATTCTCTCTCAAAATTGCAAGATAGTGTGCGGTCCTCCCAGTTTTACATTAGACACATTTTAAGATTATACCTGGTCTATTTGACCTGATTGTTTACAATGGCATTCAGCAGTGATCTTATAGATAACCTGCACAGCATCACAGCACTAAATAAGTGATATGGATTCCTCTTTGCATTCATATTGTGCAAGGGAAAGTTCCCAGCTCTGTCCTCTCTGAGCACAGGTCTTAGGAACTCAGACTACAAAGAAAGAAGGAACATTACCAATACCAATAGATGAAAGGCTCAGACCACAGCTTCTCAGGAAGACATCTCACAGGCACTACAAAAGGAGAGCCATTTGCCTCTTCACCAGCTAGATATGTACCTGTCAGCCCACCTCCCTCTGCACAACAGCCAGGTAAAAATCACAGGCTATTCCTCCTCAAGTCATTCTGGACTATTCCTCCTCTTGCAGGTGGAGAAGAGGTCACCATTATCAACTTCCAAGGTCTGGTTGCTCAGGAGAGTACTGGATGTCCTTCTAGACTATTCAGATTTCCAGCAGTCCAAGGCAGAAAGCAAAGTGCATGGGAGACAGAAAAATACAGCCAAACTTTGCTTGGAAAAGTTTCATACCTGATTGGGATCATTCCTATCATGATGAGTGGGAAGATCATCTTCATGTAGGGCAATGGTGACATGCCAAAACCACAGAGAATAAGGAGCTGCAGGACCTGCAAGCCTGTGAAATAGTGGATCTTCCTCTGGGGCACTCTGCGGATGTAATGTGTCGGTGGATAAGCAGTCTGCAAATAGAAGAATAGCATCTTAGACACAAAGCAACCTGGACTCAAGAATATAGCACACAGCACAAGCTTTTACGGAGGTCAGTTTACATACATTGCACCAACAGTCCTTAATACATTCAACAGCTGAACACTGGGTTTGTAGGGTTAAAGCACATAATGAACTACAGCATTGGCAACAACATGCAGATGACTGGGCACTAGAAACCTGGAGGAGAAAACACGCCACACAACTAAGATTGCCTTGGGGAGCATCTGGAGTGCAAGAAAAATATCTCGATAAGTACAGTAATGAGATTCCCCTGAGTAGGATTATCAGGGCTTTGCAGCAACATGTGAAGTGCCTGTGGGGGTGTGCAGAGGGTGATGGTAAACAGATACGTTCAAGTGTTGGTACTGCTGGATGGTTTCTCCACCTGAAATCCAGCTCCTCATCATTTTATAACTTTTCTCCTGACCAGACTACGCTTGCCCTGGTGGTCCCATTTTCCAGCTGAACCGTAGTAGGGGAACAGCAGGAGATGAGATTGTGGAGGTGCTGGAAGAAGCTGTACTCAGACTGTAATGATTTTCTCAACTGATATCAACTATTCATTTTTGAGAAAGAGGAAAAGTGACATTAATAGGCTAAATATCACTCGTGGTTTCCTCTGACAGTTACTTGCTCATGTCTGAGCACAAGCTTTGACTCACTGTCTATACATCAATGAAGAATATGAGCGACTGTCTGCTGGCACTGATACAGACTCAATGGATTTCAGATTATGCCATGACTCATTAAAAGGTTTCCAGAAGAGGGGGGAGATCCATATTTGAGAATATTTTTTAATTTTCCAAACTGAAGCTTGGAAAATTCCACACATAATTTGTATTAAAACCAGAAGTAATATTCCACGTACATCAGTAACTATTCAATCTCCACTCAAAAATCAACATGACAATTGTAATCTTTACCCAGATTTCACAGTTTCAACCTGAGATGTAATATCAGATCAAGAAAGATTAGCAGAAGTACAGAGCCAAACGTTGGGCTTATTAAGCCCTTGACCCTTGTTACATAAGGTGAGCTGGAAATTCATTATTGCTCCAGGTACCGCCTACACTGCAAACGGGTGCCTTCTTTGCACTTGTAATACAGATGGCTTGAAAGCAGATCTCCCAGATTTGTTTTCATCCCACATCAGAAGCATTTCAATAATGCAAGTCATTTCGAGTCTAAAAACCTACCTCGTGGTGCTTCACACAGGTCAAAACAAAAGTGTAAAATGAGGCAAAAATGACCTTTCCTGAAGCTTTGTTGTAGAAATCAAGAGTCGTCATTATGTATTTTTTTTTAAGCTGAACATACTCTGTAGGTGACAGACACCACAGGAGGTTAAGACTTAAACACCATGCATACAGTGGGCAATAATTCATGCAGCTTTATTTTGAAGGTAACATTTGAATGTAATGTTGTTTGTGCTCTATATAGAGAGTTTAGGGGGTGTCTTCCCAGGTAGCAGCTCTCCCAGCTGCATCCGTGCACTCATTTTTGCCTCCTGAAGAAAGGTGCTCCAGTGCAATTCTGGAGCAGATTAAGAAGAGCAGGATTACCTGGGACAGTGCTCTGAACTGGAAAGCTTAAATGCCTTTACAGCAGGGAAAAATGCAGAAAAATTATGCAGAATTTGAGAGACACATGAGATGCAGCACAATTCTAGGAACAATTTAGCTACCACCTTTTTCTACTCAACAAAAACCTTGCCGCTTTTGTTGTTTGACACTGTGTTATTCTCTTGCTTGTTTATCTGCTTCAATGCAAAAGATTCCTCTTGCTCACATCTCAGTGGCAGCCAGACCCATCAATTTTCACTCCCTTTTTGCAGAGAAAGATGAAATGAATATGCAAGGTGCAGGCTGAAGATGGAAGCCAGCCTCCTTAGCTTTGGAGGTAACCCCATTCCCAACACCATCAGCTTCCCATGCCATGTTAGCTCCTGACAGTGCTTGGTCCCAGGATTGTAAATATGATTTCTCCTCCCCATAGGGCTGGTGTACCACTTTGTGTACCTGTTCTTTGAGCAGGAGAGCCACCCTCTCAAAGAGCTGGTTCCCATCAATGGAAGTCAACGCGATGTAGAGGAAGAGGCCGTAGAGGACTGGTTTCGGGATCCATTGGAGAGGAAAAGGGAGGAGCAGGAGCGAAAGGCCAACCAAGAAGTTGGCCACTAGACTTGTCAGCCGGGTCTCCTTCACACTCACAATCCTAGAAGCATGAAAACAGGAATTAGGGGAGAAGGATAATACCCCGATACCCACATAAGCTTATTACTTGGGCTCACAGCTCAGCTTAACCACAGGACACGTGCCACTCGGGAAAGGGAAACTCATCTCCAGCGCACTGAGATCAGCGCTTCTGGCCCCGTGCTGACACTGAGAAGGCAGAGCTCTGCTGGATCCGGGCCAGGCACTTAATCCACAACTCAAACAGAGCACCTGGAAAAACGCCAAATTCCCCTTCTCCAAAGCTCCAACAGATCCTATCCTGAACTAAATTGCCCTCTAAGCTAATTCTGTTTAGCACATTGTGAGAAAACAGGCAAGAATCCTCTTTCTGGGCACTAATCCTTCCCTTGATTTACCCAATGGATATGCAATTGGCTTCCATCCAAAAAGAAAACTCATTGACTTCTACAGGAACTAACGAACCTCCTGTAAGAAAGAAAAAGTGGGTCTGCACTCTGCCTGAGAGTCAGCACTTTTGATGTACATGAGGATCTCCTTGTTTATATGGAGGGGAATATTGAGAGCACTATGCAGGGAGCTAGAAGTTTAATTCTGCTGTGAATTATAGCAGTTGTGCTGCAGATTGCCTATTACCATGCAAAACATGTAATTAATTAACGCAAATTTTCTGGAGTTGACAGAGCACAGATTGATTTTTTCTATGGGAATAAAAGACTGACAGGAAAGCATGCAGCAACTTTCAGAGCCTTAGGAGTGAGGGAAGGTTTTGTTTGCACTCCAAGTAAACCTATGAGCATTTCAGTTTAGTTTGAAAAAAATTACTAGAAACAATAGGAGGAAATAAAGTTCTCATCTCTCAAGAGTGCTTAAATAGAGAAAAGGGAGATTCTTAAAGTAATTTTTTTTGAGAAGATAAATCCACCAATTCAGTGGATAAGCTAGTGAGTAAATCCCCTGTTATCAGGTGAAATTCTTGTCACAGGCTGTTTTGGTGTCATCTACTGGCCTCATTCCCTGCATGCAAGACCTCCTTCTGAATTAACCCCCTACACAAAGTACTCTGAGGATTAACATAAGAGCCAGCCTCAAGATCTATGAAAACACATTTCCCTTTTTTACATATGTACTGCTGGCACTTCATAATCCCTTCTGTCCTAAAGAAGATTGCTTCACAGTGAATTCTTTCAATATTAAGTTTGAGTCTTCCATTTAAGTAAGGTCAGGTCAAACTGTTTATATATTTAAGAATGCAATGAAGTTGTGAGGGGATGGAAGGAGGAGTCTTCCACACCTGTATTTAGAGACAGAGGGAAATAACAGCCTAGGGTTTGCTCTTAGCATTTGGATAACATAGGAGAATTAACATGAGACCTAAGGAATAACAGATATTGTTAACAAAGCAAAGTCACGAGGACAACGCTTGAATTCCTTAGTGAGTAATGGGGCAGATTGTACACGTTATCCAGGATTGTCAAAAGATGCACAGAAGACACAGAAGGTATTAACCTCTAAGTAACCCCTCTTCCTCCTCCCCAGCTATATTTATACAGCAGAAACCACAGGTTTCCTCCTTCCAAACACACTTGTTCAGATGTTCTTACAAGTCTCCTATGTCTAGACATCCTTGCCCATGCCTAGAGAAGCCAGAGGACTGCAGAGCACTTCTTTCTTCTGTTATCTGCAAACTGCTCTCGCCAGCTTTGGAAGAACTGGGACATCAGCTAGGTGGATATAATTTGGCATCATTTTCACAGCCTCCAGGCCTGTTTTGCCACAGAACAGAAGTCTCGAGATGAGAGAGCAAAGCAAGGTTTAAGTGCAACTGCATGGGCTAATTCAGACTAATCTGATAACACAATAAGGAGCAGGCAGACCACTTTAGCACTATCAGAACCACTATGAGCCTCTCAAGTGCCACCATAAAACAGAACAGAAGGGATGCACTAACTGATTTAGCCCATCCAGGTACAGCAAGAGTTCCCCTGACTTTGTCTTCGGGCAAGCTACAGAGGAATTATTTCAGAAAAAAATTAACCCCACTTCTGGGGATGCTTGTGACCTGCAAACAGAGCACTCATACGTCTGCTGGGTTCCTTGCGAGTGAAGCAATGGAAACTGAAGTGCTCGGGATCAATGTTAAGTCCAAAACCATGACATTGCAATCAGATGCAAGCCTGAAAGGACAGGAACAGAACAGCCCAGAGTAGCAGCCCTTTGGTAATGGATTTTTGAAGGTCATGAACCTCCGTCTTCTCTTGGGGATGGAGCAATCAGCACTGGAGTGTTTGATCACATACAAGTTCTGCAACTACTCCTGTCACCTCTTGCTAAAATAGTCTGGAACTCCTTATCAGAAGATTAAGTTGCTCATGATTTATGAAATTTGAAATCTTTAAAGCTCAACTTCAGAGCCTCAAGCTGGTCTTTTGCTAACTTTGGCACCTCTCTTATTTCCAGCATAAGGACATCTACACAATCATGTTAAAGTAACAGAAGCAACCCTGCAGCTCCTGTGCGTTCAGAATCTGGTTTGGCTCTTGAGGAAAGAGTTCCAGAAAGCCTGCACTGCAATGGAAATGAAGTCATTAATGGAGATTAAAGAGCATAATCCAAGCTCATTTCCCTAGAATCCTTTAATATGGCTAGCATAGGATTAACCATTTCCAGTCTCCATGTGCCGGATGAGAGCCTATTTGCAGATTGCCAGATCAGCTCACAGGCTCAAGTGGTTACTCTACAGTGGACAAGAAAAGTTTGCTTTCATTTTGATAAATCTTTATTCTTGTTTATATCATCGTCCTCACTGACAGCTTTGATTCCAGTGAGGAGAGGAACCTGCTAGGGGAGCCAGCACAAAGAACTCCTGATTTCTAATTGAACTTCAGTACATTTGCTTTTCCAGCAGAGCTGACTACGAAAAACACGACAACGTTGCACAGATCCTCCTGTTCATAGCTCATTGCTTTTCAGAGAAGCAGTAGCTTTGGTCTCAAAGGCAGTTCAGATGATTAGGAAACTCTTGTTCCCGTCTTCACTCCCTATATCCAGTTCATTGCACTCATTTATGTACCAATTTGCCTCCAGCAGAGCAAGAGCACTCTGAGACTAGTTCATCCCTCAGCCCTTTTTAGGGTAATCGCTGGAGCCATATTCACATTAGCATGGCCAGAGAGGGTTCTCCCATGGTCTTTTGGGGAAACTGGGTGACAAAGCATGGGACAAAGACAGCAGGTAGTCCTTAATTCAGACAGGTAACTGGGTTTTGTCAGGGAAAAGCCAGAGTGAAGAATAAAGACAGTGGGTGGCAAAAGAAAAAAACACCAGGTATTAAAAAATCAGCAATAGAAGACAAAAGGGAAGCTTGGCTCATAGGTTTCCAAGGATAATTTCTGCATCTCAGAAATGTAGAGCAGAGGCATTACAGAACAGAACATGGACACCACGAGCACCAGAATGGATTAAAACCCTACAGAGCTGTTTTAAGCAACTCAAATTTTATATATTTTTTTTTCCCCTGAGGTAGGGCTTAGCATTGATTCAAGACAAAAGGTATAGTCGTGGGAGCAACTAATACTAATGGAAATGGGATCCCAGGAACTGATATACCATGAAAGGACTGCAAAAGCATGGCAGGGAGCAGCTGGACTCAGCAGTTTCCGGATGTGGCATGTGAAATCAGCAATCTGAAAGGCAGCCAATGCCAGGTGGGGCTGGGCCAGAAGACACCAAGAACAGCATAAAGGCAAAATGGAAATTAAAAGGCAGACCCACTCCATCTCTTGAAGTAAATGACCACTTAGCCTCACTTTTGGTAAGCAGTAACTCCAAAAATGGAAACTAAGATGAGATAATTAAAACTAATGGCATGTGAGTAGAAATTACCACTTCTGAGGTAAAAGCACTCAAGTGTAATGTACTGAGATCAAGCAGACCAGATAATCTGTTTTGGAGGTGGTTTCATAAGAAGTTGGATTTTCATTTTTTTTTTTAAATAGGTGTCTGATAAGAAAGCATTTGACAACTTCAGACAAAAAAAACTTGCCTTAAAGAAAAAGGCATGACCCAGGCATGGTTTCATGGCTGTTTTTGCTTAAAAAACAATAGAATTTAATAAGCCTTTCCAAAAGATGGTGGAAGACTCTATGGGAGCTCTCAAATAACACTGCATTTTTCCCACCCCTTGTAATAACCACCAGACAGGTCTAATGCAATGAATCAGACTGGATTTTTTCTGGTGAAGACATCTGGAAAAGTCTGGCCAGAGTATCTCCTCAGCTTTCTACAGGGATAAAGCCAAAAAAGGCCTTGGCTGACTCTTTCACAGGACAATCTACACCAGAGTAGGCTGAATCCTTTCAGGCTACTTCCAGCCACTGATAGGAGCACATATTTGCGGCTCTCCTAAAACAAGTGCTTTAGTGAAGGGGAATGAAACAGAGTACAAAGCCATGGTGCCTGAAGTGGCTTCATTTGGTTCATTTTTCTTTCCACCCTCATCTTGGAAGACCCTCAAGACAAGAGCTAGCTCCCCAGCCATGCATCTTGCTGTACCCAAAGGATAAGGAAACCACAAATCAAAGTGAAGTGATCCAAGATAATTCTGTGGTTCCTACTTACGTCTCATAGATGTGTCCATTTTCAACCCTCTCCTCTACGTAGGCCAGAGCACGGACATGCATCGGGGAGTGAGGGAAGGCGGCGTGGATCCATGGGAGACCAAAGACAGACAGCCCCGTGTTGATCAGTGCAACGAGCAGGAGGTCCCAGTGGTAGGCTGTTCCCTTCACCAACCTGAAATGGGTTTGTGTTGACATGTTACACCTGGTGCTAACAGTAACAGGGCTGCTCTGGCTGAATCTGAGCTGGAACACTAAACATCGAAGTGCACTTCCATGCACAGAGTGATTTCACATGCCTCCTGCTTTACAGCAGGCATTACTTGAACATGAATGGTAATGAAACTTGCTAGCTTTCTCTCAAAGCAATCATCTTCTGGAAAAAACAAGGAGCAGAAAGGCAACCCACTAAAGTAAGAGCCCACAAAAATTACATCAGCATTTTGCCATTACATTTATTACTGAGTCCACTCAAGATATAAAGTATACCTGCTAGCAGAGTCCTCAGGGGCAGTGGTTTGAAACCTGGGCACCAGCTGCCAAACTAGCAATGCTGAGGTTTCCCACCTGTCTTGCTTCTAACCCTGATCTCCTTCCTTCCTTCCCCACAAGCAGACCCAGGAGCTGAACACATACTTGGTACACTACAGTAATCCCCCACAATTATCACTACTGCATAAGAAAATACGAGAAATGTATTAAACTTCAGCTGTTCCTCAGTAGTCAGCCAAGTAGACATGCTCCTAACTTGGGGATGCTACCTTGCGTTCACCAGTTTTGTTAGGTGAGGGTGAAATTTGCAGCTTCCACCAAGGAGTCAGCCACATCATTCACTTTGCAAGGACTTCAAAGAGAGCAGCTGCTAACAGTGAATGTGCACCTCATTTAACCTCACAATTTTTGCAAGGTTTGTCCCCTTCATGAACATACTCATCTGGTATGAATTTCTCAGATACTTTTAGTAATTTTAGATGATGGCTGGGGAAAGGTCTCAAACTTTGATACCCAAGTTAAAGGTCTATAGCCATGTTTCTGTCCCTAGGCTGAACCAGGGCACAGATAGCAATTGAACTCACCCTTACACAACACAAAGGATCAGCTGAATCAATCTCCAGACACCAGAATCTGGAAGAATGAGCTCAAACACCTTTTAAGTGTCTTAAGGCAGCCCAGTAAGGCTCAGTTCAGTACCTAACAGACTTGGAACTCTAGGAGAGTAGGCACCTGCAGCCAGCAAACCACCCAGCACATCAAGAAGATTCATGCCTTGTTGGGTCATGCCTTGTCTCAAAACAGCAGCAGATGCCAACCTTTGAGCAGCAGAAATCTTGGGTGGGGATCAGTTTTGGAACAAAGACTTGTCTCACTGAAAGTGCTCCCCTCCACAGACTGAGGCCACGGGGTGACTAGGTCAGATGGATGTCTACACTGCCTCTGAAGCTGGAAGGTGCTGGCAGGAAGGGTGGGATTCAGTAGGGTTGTACACGCTTCCTGCTTCAGCTTACACTTGGAAAGCATGGCCCCTGCCCATGTGCAAATTTCTCAGAGAAAAGGCATCTCCCAGCTTCCCCAGGGCTATCATTTGATTGTCCTGGCTGCTGTTTTCAGAGGATTTTCTATGTACAAAGGCCAAATGTCTAGTACCAGCATCATTTTAGTCCCCTTGGAATACTTGTCTCAGTCTTGCAGCACTACATGGTATATGTACACTTTGAGCAATGGATGGGCTCCACTGAGAGTCTGTCTAGGTCAAAATGCACACAACAGCTCTAGGTGCCTTATCCTGGGTTATCTTCACACTGCCCAAACAGCCCATTATCCCTTAGACTGTCCCATACGATTGCTTTGATTATTCTTTGGCAAAGCACATCAGTGTACTTTCAGGCAAGCATATTTTCCCTGTTTATTCTACAGGAAGAAATCACTACATTTGGTAAGACACCAAAAACATGTTCTCTGTTTGGCTGGGATAAGCGATGGAATTTTTATTCTGTGATGGTACCACAAACACAAGCTGTCAAGTTCTATTTTTTCTCCCTCTACAAACCCATGCCCTGATACCTGATCAGCATAAACTCTGCCTTATATACAATGCTATGAAAAACACTCAAGAACTACAAAGAATGTTTTACACTCCTCAAAGACACTGTAGAGGAAAACACCAAAACTTCAGAAAAACCCATTCTAGGAAAAAGATGACCCACTTACATTACAGATTTATGCAACACTAACTAAAAGGGGATATCTAACTAAAAGGGGATGTAATCAAGATGAGGAAAAAGAAATGGTCAAAGAAAATCAGATTAGCATAACTGAATTTGAGCTTGTCTTTTCTGCCTGCCCCAATTCAGTGCCACTCCAGCTGTAACATGGAGAATGCTAATGTGCCGTGCAAGGAGAAAACCCTCCCACACACTACATTAGCAGAAAAATCCATGGTAGTTTCCCTGAAAAGGAAGTCATACACATTCACTCTTGATATCATCTGATTGCAGTTTGCAGAAAAAACAAAGGGAATATTTTAATAATGTAACATCTCTACTCAAGCTTATGCATAAATCAGACCTACCAGATAAAAATGAAACCACAATAGGTATGTTTTACCTCGCTTCTACATTCTCTATTAGAGTTTAATAGCTTCAAACGCTTCTTCTCCTATGTTCAACTGCAGCGTATGGTACTATGACATTTGTCCAGGTCACTCACTCTTCCTTTTCAAGGAGTTCCCTCTACTGCAAGAGCAGCGTACATTTCCATGAGGGTCAGATGCTCCCTAAACAGCTGTTGGTACATCCATAAATTTCAAAACATACTAAATATCTATATAATGTTCACAGAGCAAAGAAGAAATGGCCTGAAGTGGTAAGGTCACTGATGCTTTGAATTTTTGATTCACCACTCCAATATTGGGTTTTGGGGACGGTGATGACAAGTTCTGTCAGAACATTCCCTGAATATCTTTTCCAATATTCAGGCTATCTTTGGGAAAGCTACCAGAACGGAGAGGAGTTTACTTGAACAGCAAGGTGGAGAACATAGTGCTACAACAACAAATAACAGCTCGTTAGCTGAGATCCCATTGACCTACAGCAGTGCTAGGAAGAGGCTTGAGAACACACCTCCATAACGGGAGAGGCACGCCGAAAGCATTACCTGTTCTCCGGGGCATTTGTGAGCGATGCCACGATGTTCTGCTCTATGAAGAAGAGCATTGAGAGGAGGAACCCCAGCCCCATTGCACTCATCACCGACCCAATGGAGAGGGACTGGACTGGGGCCAGCACAAACAAGCTCTCAGATGGGTTGTAGTTAAATTTAGACACTGGAAAGAGGAGGGGAGCGATGTTAGGATGCACTTTCTTGACCAACCATCTACAAGGACTCAAGTCATTTTATTTTTTTTTTTTTTTTACCCACACTACAGGGAACCAACAAAGAACTGGTTGTGACACACCGGCATGTTGGAGCCAGAAGGTCCATCTAGCTACTTCAGTTCAGTTTTTCTTCCCTCCTCAAAGCTTGGCCACCATCCTACTTGATGGGTTATGGCTAGTTCTAGGGAGACATTATGTTTGAAACAAAAAAGGGAGGCTTATTTTCCAAAGATGTGAAGCATTTTTAGATTAGAAATCCTCATTTCTAACTGTAGATTCCTCCTGCTCAGTTAATCAATTGAGCAAGCATTTTAAAAAACTTTCCCACATGCAACAAGCTGTGCCCCTACTTTCTGCCAGTAGAAGTAATCCATCGGTAGGGATAAATTACACATGGCCACAACTGGATGGAACGGTCATCACAGAAAAGTCATTTCTTATTTGTTTCCATACATTTCCTCACATCACCCATTCACGTCACCACAGGACAATGCAATTCCTGTCCCCATTATCACTTCCTGATATGGAAAAGCTGATCTCTTTGGCCAATGAATGGTGTATCATTTTTAGATTTCCTCATGTAACTTAAAACTGCCCAGATGCTCTGCACCATTTCACCTAAATTAGGAAAACGTAAAGCGGAGACAAAGAGGACAGACTGGGATCATCAACTCTACGTCTGCACAACTGGCAACAACAGTTCCTGCCTGCTAATTACTGTCCTTTGTTCTTTGCCAGAAATTGTTGATTCCCTTTATTGTAAGAGATACACACTTTAAATTACATTGAGATGAAAAGACAGGCTGAAGTAATTTATCTGGAGAAAAAACTTTACTCAGCCCTGTTTTGAATGAATTAAATTGATATTGATGAAATCAGAGCTGCTGGGTTAGCAGCACACAGGATTCGTAACATTACATGGGAAATCTGCCTTTTTTAAGTGGCAAAGCCTTCCCGGGATTTAATTCCTCTTACACACCCTAAAAAGCTTCCCCCAGTATTTCAGAGAATAAAAAATATAACTTACTTTCAATTTCCTTGAAGATATAGGAACCCACAACAGAAAAAGTCAGAACTGAAATCGGTAAGGCACAGTCGGACAGAATTTCACGGACTCTCGCATGCAAATATGGGCTGCAATTTAAAGACAAAAATACTTCTATCAACACCACACTGAAGGGACAATTGCTCGATCCAGATAGCATTAACACTAACAAATGGAAATTCAGTCCAATCTTGCCATTCTACAGAGATGTTTGGAGCAAAGAATTAGTCTTCAATTCAACCTAAATCCTCTGGAATCTATCGCCTTTGATGGTTGATGAATATACGAGCAAAACCCAGAAGGAAACAAGAAACTAAGATACAAGGCAGTCCTGCAGCACCAATTGGTATCTAATTTCCACATCAGTTTAATTGCTTACTCAAGCATTTCCAAGAGTCTTTAAAGGCAATGGAATTAAAACCCATGTTAGAGGTGGCCATTTGACTTCCAAGACTACACTGAAGGTACCTTCCCAGTAGGCTGTCCTACACCATCAGAGATTTGGGATTTTGCCCCCCCAAAATGGTTCAATGCTTATTTGATGAGTTACAAGAGTTCCAAACACAAAATACATGATTCACCCAAAGCTTTCCAAAAAGTCACTTGCGACGCCAAACCAAATACGGAAGGGCATCATCCAGTGACCGAACATTTTGTTCTGCTCTAACATTTTCCAGGTGGCCAGCCAAGCTCGTCTCTGGCTTTGGCTTCCACAGCTGCTAATGGAAGAGTTCCACCTGATTTCCCTGGGTCACAAAATCATTAGCAATTCCTCATAGATAATATGAAATAATCAATAGTCTGAGCTCTAAGACTAAAATAACTCACCTTTTCTTAAACTGATAGAGCGTATGACCAAGCCAAAGGGTACCCAACATCAACATGAGACTAAGGACGGCAGTTTCACGTCCATAATGCACATCATGCGTGCCTGTTTGATTCTCTAGGGACATGGATCTGCTCACTGATGAATTCATCAAGAAGGTGGTATTGATGCCGAGGCTTGGAATAGCATCAGTTCGTGCTTTTTCCAAGTAACTGTCTCCTGTGCGCCCATGGTAGTAATATTTCTTAAAAACTGTACAAACAACCAACAGGCAAGCATTAGGATAGGTTTGTGACAATCAAAGCAAGTAAAATAATGTGGTTCTTTCTTGCTTGATCATGCAGCATTAACATTACGCTTCACCAGGTTTATAGCTCTACCCCTCAAACCAGTGAAAAGAAATCAGGAGAGCTGCTTCTCTCATGAAGCCAGCACTTCACAAAATTTTCACTTCTTTTGCCAGACAAAAATTACACTGATCTAAATCAACAGGTATAGAAGTATGTAAGTGCTTATAGTGCTAATTATATTTTATTCCTAGCACTGGAATCACTGCTCTTAAGCATAAAACAGACACCTACTTTCAGCAGGCTGCTAGAAAATTACATCAGGATCTCTGAAAAAATTAAGAGCAGACAGACTGCCTGGATCCTTAAAAGGACTGCACAATGCACAGTAATTACTTTTCCTCCAGGGCTGGTCCAGATTTAAAGATAAGTGTTGACAATATGCAAAATCTGGCAGAACATTTAAATTCACACTGCAAATTGAAATAGAGTTATAGAGCATCTGAAGTAAACCTGTACAAGTGGAACGGTAATGCCTCTGGAATTGTCCATAAATGTATTAGATTAGCTCAGTTAAGAGTCATTTATACAAGTAATTAACCATTGTAAATGCACTCCTGCTTTTGAGCATTTAGACAAGTCATGTTGCCATTCCTATGGCACTGGCTGGCTCCAAGCACACAAATGTGGTGTTGGGATGGTTTCACCTCTTTTTGGAGCTAGAACCTGAGGTGTCACAAGGAACATGTAAAACCATGAAGTAGGAGTTACTAGAAGTTAGGTTTTGCAGCCTTGCTACTCCCATGTTGTGTGACTGCAAGGCAACACCCACTCTTCCCCACACCAACAGGGAGATACAGGAGGATGGAAACCACCATGTCAGAAATTTACACCCTCTGCCTTTCTTTACTTTAAACAAAAATATTCCTTCAGGCTTTGCAGAAGGAAACTCAAAAGATTCAGGGCAAGACCATCCCCTTTAAACAGAAACACAGCAATGAAACTCAGGCTCTAATGTTCTTCATAACATTCTCCACCCTGCACCCCCTCAAATAATAAAAATCCAATTTCTGAAAACCCCAAGCAGCTCAGCTTTTCCATCTGCAGCAGCTACAGGGAAAACAGGCAAAACAAATACTAAGCTTTTGAAAGGAGACCAAAACAACCCTTAAGCATTCTTGCGAAGCACAACTGGTATTTGCAACCACCTTGGATTTGGCTGAAGCAGTTTGGGTTACTGCTGGTTTAGAGCTCGTCTCAATCTAAGATGCCTCACATTTAGCCGTGCTGCCACTCGAACAGCAGTTACAGCCTTCTTTGTACCACTTTTATTTTTAAAAAAGAACTGAGGCAGGCATTCAACAGCAGGGTCCAACAGGACATGAAGGCCACAGGAGAAAAGCCCGGTTACTTCACATTCAAAACATTTGTAAGAGTAAACATCACAGAAAAAAAGCTTGCAGTTCAAGCTTTAACCTTTCAAACTGCTCCCAGCAGCAGCCAGAAATGAGGAGATCATTGCACTTTTAAGCATGAGAAAGCTTCCCCCAAGGAGTGATCCCGTTACGACCTCCATCAGCACCCTGTACTTGTGCATCGCGTGCTGCGGAAGAGGCTCTGCTGTCATTTCCTCTCTCCATCCTTGCAGCTGTGTCCAGCCCAGGCAGGACACCCACACCTGCTTTGCAAATAGGTAAACTGAGGCACAGGACACTGCCACGACCCGCACGCCAGCATCAAACAGGTTGCTGGAGGACTCGCTGTTTCCGGCTCTGAACATTAAAGGACACTCTTGTCATAAAAAGAATTATGGGGGTATTTCCTGGGGATCAGCAGCTGACCAGGGCTACAAGCCTGTTGTCTGTCTCAGCTGATCCTAACCATTACTAAGTCCCAGAAACATGCACAATTACTAAGCATAAAAAGCACATACAGCTCTGCAACTACACAGGATGCATTTGAACACCTCTAATTAGGTTTGGAGTCAAGATCCAAGTTATTTTGTGTTGGGTCTTGGGGATTTTCTCAGTTCACCACACATAGCTACAACCGCAGTAATATTTTAAGGGCTGACGAAATCTCAACCCTGATACATAGGAAAAACTTTTGACATATTTTGTTTACTACGCTCAGAATGTGTTAATACAGTAGTGGGAGGCCTTTGTCCTGTACCATGATTTGTTATAAAATACTGAACTGCTGCAGATTTTGGCATTGGTTTGTTTAGATAACAAAAAGCTAAGTGAATCTTGCTGCCCCTGCTCAGAGCAAAGCAGGTGGTGCTCTTGCTGAAACAGAGCCATCCCGAAGCCTAGCACACGCTCAAGTTCCTTCCAACAACATTAACTTGTGTTATTTGCTTCAGCCAGTTTGTCGCTGTTTCCTGCAGAGTGCAGATGTCAAGATCAAACAAATACAGCTTCGGTGGCTGGGCCACACGCCGAAAACAAAGTGTCACCGGGATGGCTCTAACACGCAGCCCAATTCCTCTCTGTACAGTATCACATCCCTCCCCCCTTCTTTCCTGCGTATGTATAGGTACCTTGCAAAAAACAAGGCTATGAACTGACCGAGGAAAACATATCTGAACAAAAGGAACATATCCTTCAACTCTAAGCATGCCCAAAAGTCCCTGTCAGCTAGCTAGCCATTACCAGGACCAGCTTCTTCCTCCTACCTAACTGTTCAACCCAAGTTTTGAGTGTGAAGGGTGGATGGCAGCAGCATCGCTGCCTGCTACAAAATGGGAGCAGAAGAGGAAAAGACAAGCCTGTGGCTGAGCTGTGCTGGTGTCATCTGTTTAAATATGAGTACTGAGAGGGTTAAGGATAAAGTCTGTGACTGCCAGCATCACTGCCCTTCTACACCTGGGAACCTGGCTGGACATGAGATCTCTTTTGTTGGTGCACTAAACACCCTCAGATGCAGCTCAAGCCAATAGGAGCTGGTAAATGAGCAGAGCACTGGCTTGATTTTATTGCCATTTTCCTATAAACTCAGCCCTTCCCAAGTTCAAGGGAGAATTACTGTAATTTACCAATTACACTGATTAGCTTCCAGCCTCCTCTGCTGTCCCCACTGAAGTACTACTTATATATTCCTGAAAGTTTGGCAGCAAAGATGAAAGGATGCTTTCTGCACCTTTAACTTGCATCCCATGCCCTTGTTACAGGGAATCAGCGCTCTGCTACAGAAACACTGCAAACATTTGCTAGTTATTCAACAGTATTCAACTGCTCAGTGCCACAGGGAGGCTGTTCCATGTCTCTAAAACAGGGCACTTAGAAGACACTTCAAGTAAAACACAGCTGCATATTGAGCAAGGAGAAAGCAAAGCACCCCAGAGCAGCTTCTCTTTCACCAGGCTTTGCCTCTGCAGGATATTTGAAAGAGGCAGGTGTTCTGCAGAGAAAAAAACACTGATTGCACAATCAAAGCATGTGCCCATGGAGCCAAATTAAGGATTCCCAATAAAGCCAGGAAATGTCTTGCTCCAAATTCCTTTGCAGTATCAAGACTCTTCTTTGAAGGTGTTCTCCTCACACACAAGATACCATGAGGAGCCAAGCATAAGGACCTTGAAATCACGTCATGTGCTTAGCATGGTTAGGTTCATCTTGAAGGATTTCAAGGGGATAGGCCCAAATCTGGGGCCACTGGACAATCAATCAAAAAACACATTGAATCTAGACTTGTCCAGTTCCTTGTTGGGATGAACAGAAAGGCTGTCATCCATGTGTAATTTCTGTTAATGACTTTTACCTTCACAAAAACCTCCTGCCAATCCTGGTCGGAAAGAAAGGTGCTAGAGAAATGTGTTAAACCTGAAGGCTACTCATGGGTCCACATCCAGGAGTTAACCCAGAATGGGGAGCACGTGTGGAAAAGGCAGAATATAGCTTTAGCAGCATTCTAGAATGCACTGCAGTTTTTAAGTTGCCATTAAGGGAGAAGGGTGTCAGCTCATAAGAATGGACACTTTTTTTTTTTACTACTTCCATCCATGTAGTTTAATAACATGGACAGAAAAGGTCTAGATGCACTGCATGTAAATCACTTTTTTGCTAGGATCATTCAAGAAGAGTGATATCAGGGGAAGACTGACAGCAACATTAATAATGGTTTCTCCTTTTGCTAAGTTAAAAAACTAATCCTATCTCAGCTAACTGAAACTAGAGACAATCGAAATTCTGCATATCCATATAAATTGCTGACACAGAGCTGCTTGTCTCAAGCACTTTGATCTTTTCCTGAAGACCCTGAAAGAACATGGAACAAGCGTCATGCATATTTGCAGCCTCATATTCCCCTTTGACAATGAAGCAAAGCAGAGACCTGGACTGAAGAGTATCATTGCAAGACTTACCTTTAATAATGCCTTTGAAGGCATCAAGCACAAATGTGATGGATATAAAAAGTGCAATTATTTCTTCTGTTGACCTGTGGAAAAAATCCCATGAATTAATATAGACATTACCAGAGTTTGCATTCAACTTCATTCAAAAGAAATAAGCATATTCATGCATTTACATGAAAATATACCAATTTTAGTTAGACTCCAACTCAGGAAAAAAAACAGTGAATCTTTAAAAGCTTCTTTCAAGCTGGAACAATAAGCCGAAATGATACTAGCCTCATCTCACGAAATACATTTTGCAGCAAGTTTGTAATTAAGGAGCTTGTAGAATGTATAATTTTTCCATTTGCTGAATAATCTGATCAAAACATGACTTCTTGAAAATAGCTACCTTTTAAAGAGCTTCATCAGAAGACTGAAATTAAAGAGGGAGTACATCACGAGGAAAAAGCTGTTCCATAGTCCAATCCAGGCATAGAAAGCACTGAAATCCAAGTTGTAGTCATCACAGATTCCTCGGATGACTGCAGAATTGAAGCATTTACATGTCAGATTAAACTCCTGTCATCACCACCCCAAGATTCTCATCTGCTTGATGAGAAAGAGAACCCTTTTCAAGATAGCCTAACCACACCTACAGTGGACACCATTAAAACCCTGTTCTTACACTCCCCATACAAACTTTGGGCAAACAATTTCTTCCCATCTCCCCCTCCACTATAAACAGGGAGAAGCACATGAAAAACGTTCTCCCACACTGCTCAAAGCATCTTTCCCCTAAGAATCAAGGCCACAGAATCAGCCCTTTGAATTTGCTCTCACTGACACTTCAGGTACTGTTGAGCAAGGGAACTCATGTTTTTGTGCCATACTTAATCAGTCACCTCAATGAACTAAAACCTCAAACCTTTAAATGTCTTAAACTTTTCAAGCTAGTTGGAGCCCATCTGATCACATCTAAAGATGCAGATTGAGTTTGCTCCTTTACACCTCTAGCTCAGTAATATCTCACAGCTGTAACTGGAAAGCTACTTATCACACTTTCAGACCAACAACAAACCCTTGCTACTGGCCTCTTAGCTTCAACACAATTAAACGTGGCTCCCTGAGAAAACCACCTGACAAAAAGATTTCCTCCTTGGAACAGAAATGCTTATTCTCAAAATGTTTTCTGTGCAAGATGGTTCCATCAGAAACCAAGTTTCTTCAACTAAACACGAATCAAATTCCTTTTCTCTCAGCACCAACAGCACCCCTTTAAAACTGGATTAAGAAAAACACAAGAGCCCTAACAGTTTGCAAGGTTCTCATACAAAGTCCCTTTCCACCAACTGCAATCACATCAGGCCCCAACATACACATTTAATAGGCTTACCATTAATGTAGAGTGCTAAAGGAGCCGTAGTTAGGAGTACAACTAGAGGTTGCCCCGAAAAGAGTGCATAAAGCAGCCCTCCGATACACTGGCCAACGATTGTCTTCTGCACATCTATGAAGAATTGGGAAGGATGGAAAAACATTTTTTCTAACCAATGAACACTGAATTCACAGAGAACAATATTTAGAACATATAGAGGTAAGACTTTGTGAAAATATGAAAAGACCCTTTGCTGGCAAGCTTGTATTAATAAAATAGTTCAAGAAGGGACCTACAAAGATTGAGTCCAACTGCACAATAATTTAGGATGCCATCAAGTTTCATTCAGGAGGAGACCTTCAGGACAAGATTTCAGCTACGAATTTAATGAACTGCAATAGCAGCAGGAACTGCTTCAGGGCCCCAGCTGGAACAAAGCAAATCTTCATCCACTATACCAGTGGTTTGGATACTGGCAATCAAATTCAGATCAAAAGCATGGGAGCTTGTCCTAGGGGAAGGATGTGCAGGTAATGGCATAGTTATAAAGCAAGCATTATTTAAAAATATGGTAGAATACATCTCTGTCCATCAGAGTCTGATGATACTGCCTAAAGTGTTCAACTGCTTGTCTTGTGAGGAAAAACTCCTGAGCCTAATTTAAAAAAAAAAACCTCCAGTGGTGTTTTAGTCTGCAAAGAAAAGCAATCAAAACTTTGTGTGACCAGAGCCACCCAACTGGAATACACGGGATCCTAAGAAGAGCTGCACAAAAAGGATAAGCTTACCAATAGCTCCTCGGGTGTTTTCATCGTTGAGGGACCCAAATGCAATAGATGGAAGGAGGCAGGCAAAATACAGAAAGATCATAGTTGTGATGTATTTTCCTATAGCCTTGTTGTTTCCAATAATACCTAGTGTAAACCCAAAAAGTAATGTTAGTGGTGCCCACTTGGAAAGCATTCAAACCCTCTTCACAACAGCCACATGTACCGTTAACCCTTTTAATACTGAAAGGCAGAAGTAGAAATTTGCCACGCTTTGCTCTTAAACATATAGGTGGTCTTTGACACTTGCTTTTGCACAACCATATTTTTATTCAGCTGAGACCCGAACTAGAAGCACCAACATGCCACCAGACTGACTGCTTCAACAGACACCTCTGGCATCATCAAAAACAGGGAACGCCAGAAGCAGTTTGTTCAGTTTTGCCAGCCCAAGAAGTTCTGAAGAGGATCAAAGCAGAAGCCAGAAACGTAGGGCTCAGAAATCCCTATCGCCTGCCTTTTTAATACCAACTTTTTTTTTGCAGGCAATCTCTGCTATGGCCCTAACAAGTTTCACGATGATCTTCCCAACTCACAATGCTTTGGGCAAGAAAACATGAAGCACTTCACTTTCCCCTAGGCAGAAATCTGAGTTACAGGCTTGAATCAATAATGTGCTATGCTGAGCCAATTAGTGCTAGCAGACTTACAAAAACAAATAGCACAAGAGGTCAGGAATGCATACATTAAGAGAGTTTTGCTTTAAAAAAAAGCCTTCTGAAAGAATGGCTTTTCTTTTCTTTCCATCCACTCACCCCCTCTCAGCTCCATCGGAAAACATACGCCAGGCCACAACAAAAGGAGCCAGAAAGAGAATTCAAGTGTCATATTGTGACTTTAAGGACCTCTAAAGTAGTTTATCTTCCCCTTTCCAGTTTTCAGGCTGATGTCCATCCTCAGTGTGCTCATATCACCCCATAAGAGAAAGGACACAAGATGACAACATCTGATATTGTTCAATGAGAACATTTTTTTTTTCCATTGAGCAGCCTCAGAGAGAGCCTCTTCCAAAGAAAACCCACTCTTGCAACAACCTTCGACCTGCCTGTGCCACCATCCTTGATGATGCCCCTGCAGACACCTGTACAGGCTTGGAGTCACCCAAATCACCTTTTGTGGAAGCCACCCAAACAGTGAACTCCCACACAAGCATCTGCCCCTAAGCTCCCAAAATCCCACGTAAGCATCCCAAAATACCACGCTAGCATCAGTCTCTTGCTGAGGGAGCTACAAGCCAATGAGCTGAATCAGAAGGGAGGACTTGAGGACCTTGCGTCTTAGGCTGCTGGTGCCAAACAGAGAAAATTTGAGCATTGCCACAACAGACTAACTATCACTGGAGTGAAAAGCAATCACTCAATGACTTTGAGATCTTATCAAACATCTGTTTTCTGCACCGCTTGCACTGCAGAGATAAGGACAGAAGGAGGATGCAAGAGCCAAAAAACAGAGATGGTGTGTAATGATCAGGCAGACACCTGAGTAAAGGACACCTTGTGATGGCTCCTGCTCACAGACAAGACAGACACAAACAGGACTTCTGATGCTCCGCATCCTTGAAAAAAGTAGAGAAAACAGGCAGTGCTGAAACTTAACGGGAGACATCTCAAACGTGCAAACGTAAGCCTGACCTTCCAGGAGTCATGGGACCAGCCACTTTGAGGCAGATTCTTTTCAGCTTATTGTGAAGATTCAGAAACCACAAACCACATTCCTGACCACTCTTGGCAACCACAGGGCCTAAAATGTCTTTTTTTTTGCAGATGAAGTCTTCTCATGTGATCAAGTCAAACAGCTACAGGCTCTTACCTCACAGCTGCAAGTGCCTGAGACATTTCTAGACATTTTTGCCTAGAAAAAATGAAAGGCTCGGCAAGGCAAGTAGTGACCAAGTGGTAGTTTTACAAGTAGAGATTGTCACTTCTTGTTCTGGGGACTCTGTGTGGCTTCAGCAAGCAGTTTTGGACAAATGAGTCTCTTCAACATGAAAGGAGAGAAGCAGCACCATTTGAAAGCATTCGTAAAGCAACAGGCAAGAGAAATAAATCAAAAAGTGCTCATTTTCTGAGCAGAGAAAGCTTTGTAAGAGGTGAGGCTCCTTTTAAAAAGCTTTCAGTTAAATAAACCACAGCATAAGGCAGGGGAAGGAAGGAAGGGAGAAGCGTTGAAGGGCATCATAAAAGCTTGTGTGGCTTTTGGCTTCAGCTTCAATGCTTGCAAAGCAGGAGTTAAAGCAGGAGTCCATGCTGACCACAGAGGACCTTATGCCACACCATGGTTGGGTTCAAGATTTCCAGTAGAAGGGAAGTCTGTTTTCAGCCACAAGAGATCTAAAGAGCAAAGAATCCTTTCTGGTGGGCAGCAAAACGTACCTCATAATGGAGACAATAACAACAAATTTGACATACCCTTTCACACAAATCATCACTCTTCAATTGCAGTTAAAATCATGCTCAAGTACTGTCTCCTTATACAGACTCAGATGAGACGAGCACCAAATTCCAGCATTAATCACAACTCACCTTTTAAAATCAACATCTGGCTAAATATTTTCAGGGTTTATTTGCAACCCGGGGACTGACATTACTTCATTTAAAAGAAGGTGGGCTGCATTATGGTGCCATTTCATCTGCAGCAGGCTCATAAAGCCATCAAGGAGTGTGTCACTCCAACTGCACCATGTAAATTTATAGCTGAAAATCAACTCAGTCCAGCTGTGAGATTTGAGTAGCTGACTATTACAGAAGCAATCCCTTGAAATTAAGGTACATCTACACACTGAAAGAGGAAGCAATTATGTTCATCAACGTGACAGTTCTATTTTACTTGCTTGAATTTCTGAAATGTCTCTTTTTAAATTACAAGGTTAGAGTTTCAGAGAGTTCTGCAGCATTACTGGCCTCACTTTGCCTGGTATTATGCACCAATAAATGAAGAGCAACAGACGCAGAGGCTGGGACTTGAGCTCCTGAAGTCTACTAATTGTAGATTGACTGAACCAAGCCTGAGACAGATGGACATTGTGAAGTGTTTGACTATTAACGTTCCTTCCCAATTCTCTGAAATCTCTAATGCAAAGCAAGTTTAATTATACACATTTGCATCAGCAATGATGTGCCTATTAAACCTGGATTAAAAAAGTCACCTTTCAACAGTAAAAACATTGAAGATATCTGTAGGTTGTCATAAGTTTAGTCATAAAATGCAAAACAAACTTCTGCTAAAGCCCTCAAGCTGGACTTTCACTTATGTTAGTGAGTGCTGGACTCTGCTCAGTTTTCTGAAGATGGACAGAAAACAAATCTTCCCTGAAGTCCTAGGAAGAGTAAATCGCATCACAAGTGAGACCAAGAACTTTGCTGGAAAAGGAAACCCAGCTGATCTTGTGGCAGAGAAGCCAAGCATATGCTCAGACTAGGGAAGCTCAAAGAAACAAATCAAAGATTCAAAGCTTAAACTTCTCATTTCTTCCAGCCTATTGGAGAAACATTCACACAGAAAACAAGATGCTTTTATAGATCCCCATCCAACCACTGGAAAAGACCTGCAACAAAATCAGAGCTGCGAACCCAGGTCACGGTGCCAGAAAGCCAGACCTCAACTGAGCTTTGAACTCTTGCATCCAGCCCTGAATGAAGGGCTGCAGAGCGATGCAGGAGCTACCCCAACATCTAACCTAGGGCAGGAGAAGCACTAAGGGAAAAGGCCTATCTGCAATTGCTATTTTTCCTCCTCTGTAAAGGACACAATCCTGCCAAGAAGGCTAGCCAGAGCAGCCAGGTGGGATAGTCAGTGAAGGTTTGGCACATACCACAGTCAAGATTTTACTAGGTTTGAGCTCTGTGCTATCTTAGGCAGCCAGCAACACAACTTCCCTCTCAAATCACATTTAGCCAGGGCCTTCAAGCCTTCCTTCTAAGCATATCCACGTTACAGGGAGCTTTGGGAACTCTCCCTCCTGCAAAGTGTCACCACCAGGTCCCGAGGACACTGCTGGCAGATGAGCTCGTGTTCCTTGTGGGAGCTGGTTGGGGACGCCTTTTGCAGGACCAAGGACAGGGAGAAATCCACATCTCCAAACTTTTCCCCACCCATTGCTGTAGGCTAAGGACACAGGTCAGGGAGAACAGGGTTCAGAATAATCTCTTCCATTCACCTTCCTTCCGTGAGAGGTGAAGGGATACAGCAGAAAACAGCATCAAAGCTCACTATAAAAGCCTCAGACACCTCAAATTCCCCCATGAGCACACCACACACTGCAAGTCTTTTTTCCTCTGCTGTACCAGAGAATATACACCAAAGAATAAGGGTTACAACTTTAAGGGGTTGTGGGAAATTTATAGGTGAGCCCAGGGACAATTCCCTCTTTCATTCAAACCTGTCCCAGTAAAAAAAAAAAATCAAGAAGCTCCTATGGTTCTACTGAATGTGCGTGTAATATTGATAGCACAAGTGCTTTGAACCTATTGACAAGGTCAGATCTGTACAAGCTTCTTTTAAAGGAAAGCAGAATCCCATAAACAAGGGTTGTCTTAATCCTAATTTTAAAGAAAAATTACAGGTGTTCCTAGACTCAGCATAATCCAATTGCTCATCTCCAGATGCTCCTGCTAACAGATGACCTATTAGAAGTCCCCCATACCACCAATTATGGAGGAAAAGTTGAGGAAACTCTTCCCTCTTCCTTGAGTGTTCAGTAGTTGAAGTCAAGCTGCACTAAACAGACAAGACTTCTACAATCCAATACAGACTTAAATTCCTAATCTGGAGGAAAAAAGAGAGGAAGATGACTCCTTTCTGCCTTCTTTCAAATCACGATGGTTAAGGATAATTTAAAGGCCAGCTTTGCACAGCATGTGAATGAGATCAATCGCACAAGAAGTCCAACTGACAAAACACTTGCTGGCCCTACAAAAGCCTTATTATTTATCACCCTGCTCTTAATCGGTTTATCTGTCTAAACCAAAATCCCAGGATGCTTCTCAGATTAAGGATTTAGAGACTCCAACCATTCAAAAAGAGAAGCATCTTTGCAATTCAAAGCTCTTTGATGATGTACATGTGATTGTCTGGAGCACAGATATTTGGATAGCTCAAATCCCTGAAGTTTTGGTATACTGCTGCTTTGAGATGGTCCAGGAATTTCACATTCCTGATCACCTTCAGTCTTGGTGGTTTATGGCAGATGCTTTAAGCTCCATCTGGTTTTCATTACATGCAGATCCTTAAAGAATTTATCTTAATTTCTGGTTTCTGGGAAGAAGTGGCACATGCTAACATATATAGGTTTTTGAAAATCCTCCTCTCCCCCATCTCATACATGAAAGCACAACAGCTCTTAAGGTGAACTTCACATTTGAGCTGCAATAGTTTAAGTTTCACTCTGCTATAGCTGACAGACCCAGGGCCAAGAAGCAGCACATACGGGTTATTCTGTATGCATGCAATGCCAGAGCACAGACCCTGAAATGAACTCCAGGATCTGCTGAGAGCCAATGTTGGCTGGGGGACCATCAAATAGTGCACTTTGTGAATTGTTTGCTGAACTCAGGATGCAGACAGCCACAGGTAGGAGCAAGCAGACAGCCATGTTTCAGTGTTCCCCACAGGATGCTTCTCCTTGAACAGCAGTCTTGCAGCAAATCCCTTCTGAAGTGCTTTGTTTCTCCTTTACAATGAACTGCTGGACTTTGACAGCCCCAGAAAGCAACAGCCATGGAGATGAAGTATCCTGAAACTACTCCAGAGGTGTCCAGATCAGGAGCTTATGTCCTCTGACAGACCTGGTACTAACGATACACTTGCCAAGAAACTATTTTGTTTTGCATCAGGCTCCTTGCTGTTACCCTGAAAATAATTGATCCCTCTTCCTCCTCAACGTGCCCTTGACCCCCAGAAAAATGTAGCATTAGCTAGACTTTAGTGGCTTTGCACTAAAATACTTCTCTGTAAAATGGGGCTTGGGTGGGCATCTTGCCTTCTTATACCAGCTCCGAGGGTGACAGCCTTCGGCAGAGGTGCGTGTTGGGACAGTTGTGCCTTGAGATAAGGAGTTTGACAGCAGAAAGGTGCTTGATAGAGCCCCTGGATTCTCCTTGTCTACACTCTGCATCTGTATTTCATGCGAACCTTTTGGGTTTGATTCCAGATATTTGAAGATATTAAATAAGTCTCCCAAAAAGCTGTAAGAAACTGAACATGCTTCCATATCAGGCTGAAGCTGTGTAACCCTGTTGGTAAAGATTTTTCACGGCCTTTAAGAACCTCTGAAAGCCTGAAGTAGAAAGGGAGAAAGTGACTCTGAAAACCAAGAAGGCCATCACAGGAGCTATATAAAGCCCAAAACATGAGGCTCAGTATAAGCATTGTATTGCTGTTCCAGTGATCTGACTACAGCAGACAAGCTATATCTTGTTTTTAAGGGGTACAGAGCCGAAGTTAGCACTGCTTGGGTTTTCTTTAAGCATTCTCAACTCCAACAGCATCTTCATAATGGCTACTGATTCTGGCTTACCAGGACAGCAGAAAGGATCTATTAGGCCACCACTGACTAATTAGGTCTCTGAGTTGATCTGTGTTTGCACACACCCATAATCAATCTATTTAACTGCCTCATTGTTTAATAAAAAACAAAATCTACATAAAGCTAGCACCTTCATTAAGGGAACACCGCAAGCTTCTCATCTACGATGTGCCACACCACCTATTCACCGGCTTTTATCAACATATTCTTTTGAATAAGAAATAAGAGCTATTACACATATCAAAGAACATTCAGTGCACACTGTAAACAGGACATTGTATCACAAAAATTTAAAATCAGGCCAATGCTTCCATAAACATTGGCCAACATACCGTCAGTGAAGTCCAAAGCGTACACTGGAAATCTTCGTGCAATGTCATCAGAAATCCCCTTGCCAACATTGAGAAACTCATGCAACTAAAGAAAGGAAGGAAATGCTGTGTCAGTTTAAAGGCTCATGTATTGTTAAAGAGATTAACCTCCTTATTCAATACTGATAGGAGCAAAACTGGTCATTTTGAATAGGGCATTCAAATTGGATTTTGTAATGATAATAAAAATAAACCCTTCACACTTCAAATTGTATCCTCAAAAGCATTGTAAAAGAGAAAAAACCCCCAGACCACCCTGTTTTCCTCCCTTCCTTCCCTCTTTCCCCTCCCATCCATATCCGCATCCCTGATTTGCAGGTGGGGGAGCTGATGTATAGCATCGAAGTGACCTGCTGAAGACACCCCGGCCGACAGCAGGATTAGACCTTAGGGCACTGGGTAATACCTGGGTACCCACTGGATTAACATGAGGTCAGGGATGCCCTCCCACTGCTTCAGCCAACTTATGTATTGTATCAGGAACTCTTCCCCAAATTCATGTGAAGCCTCCAAAAGGGGATCCCTGGAAAGTGCTCTTTTCCTTGGCATCACTACAGAAGAGACCTCAAATTGGTATAGTAAGGGAAGTAAGGCCCTCTACATCCCAGACTCTACCCCAAGGGAACAAGTTGGAGTAGCTTCACAGCCAAACTGTAGCTTCTGCCCATGAAAAGTCAATAAGATCATTGTGAAAGTGTTCCAAAACTCTGATGTGTTCCTTTTACTTCTGGTCTGGGGGCCTGCAAGGTGCAATATGTCTGCTTATATGAGCTGACACACAGCACAGACAAAGGAGCTTTTTAGAAACACACGACAGCTGCTGTTGACTTACAGCCTCCTAGTTCTCAACCACATCCTTACAGAAAGCACATGGAAAGCATCAAAGCAGGCAACACTTGCAAATGAGGCACCTGTCAGGTTTTTTTTCCTGTTATCCTCAACTCAGAGTACAGGGTCTGGCTGGGCTGGAGTTAACTTTCCCTGCAGCAGCCTATACAGAGCTGTGCTCTGCACTTGGAGCTAGAACAGCATTGGTATCACACCAGTGTTGTGTCTATTGCTGAGCAGTGCTGGCACAGCACCAAGACTCCCTCCAAGCCCCCACAAAAGCCAACAGGCAAGGAGGGGACATCACCAGGGCAGCTGACCTAAAGCAACCAGAGGGATATTCCTTACCATATGGGGTCACATTCAGCAATAAAAGGTGGGAAAGGAGAAGGGGGGGCCCTGTTATGAAGGCATCATGAAGTCCTCCCAAAAAACTGCCAGGCATATTGAAGCCCTGATTCCCAGGATGTGGCCAAACATTGCTCATTGATCACAGAATCACCAAATCATCTAGGTTGGAAGAGACCTCCAAGATCACCCAGTCCAACCTCTGACCCAACACTAACAAGTCCTCCTCTAAACCATATCACTAAGCTCTACAGGAATTTTTTTTCCTTCCCTTTGTGCTTCTGCATGGCCTTTGCTTGTACCCTCCTCTTTTCTTGCCTCCTTTTTCCCTTTAATTATCCTTATTTCAACCCATAAACCCCCCCCCCCTTTTTTTTTTCTTTCCAGCATACTTTCTTCTCCCCCTCTTCTTCTGAGGAGGGTCGAAGTGAGAGCAGTTGTGGTGGACCTCAGCTGCCCAGGAGGGTAAAACCACAACATACTACTCCAAACATCACCTTTACACAGCGCTAATTACCCCAGCTGCCTCACATTAAGCACTGCAGGTGTTCCCTGAAGGACAAGGCACACAAGATGCACGACCTCTGCTGTGGGGTATAAGGGGAAAAGAAAGTCACAGATCAAATCTACCCAAACAGGCCACCTCAAACAGCATGGATGACATCTTCCTAGTTTTTTGGCTGCCTTTTCTTTTGTAGAAACTGATAGAAATTACTACTTTAGAAGGGACTCAGCCCTACAGTGCTCATTTAACAGACCATATGCAGCTTTGCTTTTTCTCATGGGGCTTATCTGCCTTGCAGCGTCTGGAATTTCAGGGTTACATCACAAGATATAAAAAATAAAAACACCGCCTGTAAAGAGAACACTCCACAGCACACACCCAAAACCCCCAAGCATAAGAGATCCCTCAAAGGACCAACTCCTTTATCAGTCATTATCACATCTTATATTTCAGCTATTTAAGTAAATTGTTGTATTTTGCTGATACACCTGTATTATTTCAGGACAGTTTCAAATCTGTACCCTGAAAAATCAGGAGGAAAGGAAAACAGACAACAGCATATCTGCATTTTAAGCACTTCTGAGAACTATGAACTTCACCCAACAGGCATATTTGGACATCAAAGCCACGCGCACTTGAAAAGCAATTTAATTTTGCCCCCCAGAAAGACATTCCTGAAGGCACAAGTCAGCCAGAGAATCACAATAGCTTTAATGACTAATATGTTTACTTGTCTCACGGCAGCAAATATGGGAAAGGGATGCTCAGTGCAGTTCACCTTCGGGGGAAGAATCCACATGCCTGCTGCTTTCCTGGGGCTGAGCACAGGGTGGGGATGGAAGGGGCACTCATGCACACTGCCTGATTGTAGGCAGCAGTGGACGAGCAGAAAAAGCACCAAACTTCTTGCCCCATAACGCTCATTGAAGCAGATTTGAGAAAAGGGGAGGTAATGGGTTACGTTCGAGACTCCTCATCCCTTTGTGCATTTTATTTCTTGCCAGTGAGCAAGTCTAGCTTGGGGTTGGGCCATCAAGATCAGTGGTGTTTCTGTAGGGACCACTGATATCAAATCTGTGGCTAAATATGGGGAAAGCTGTTTCTCCTGCATGGCTAATCCTCCCTCTTACCTTCTTCTTTGCTCTAACTTCATACTCAGCTTGGGTTACATTGAGGAGAGACACGGTCAAGTTTACTGATCTCTCAAGTTAAAGCCATTTTTGGGCAGTACTTTTGTCCACTGTGCATCATCATCATGTTGCTCTACTCCAAACAGGTTTCAATCTGGCTTTTGCTTCCTGCCATCTTCTGACTTTGCACCACCCAAGGTTTTACAAAAAAATCTTGGGAAGGACAATGCTGGCACTCCATTCTCACCCCCCCTTTTTTTTTTTTTTTTGCTTCCCCACACCTTCAGGAGCCAGCAATCTCTTGGACTGCTATTCCTTGCTTCTTTCCCCTTCAGTAGGGGATGTTTGGCTGGTTCTTCTTTCTACTCCCATTTGTGGTGGTACTTCTCTTGGCCCTGCTATATTTTTGATTTGACGTACTGATATGAGGTAGCCTTACTCAGAAGGCCTTTCTTTCCCAGAGCTATTCAAATTAAGTTCATGTGTCAGAGACCATCCTCCATCCTGCCACTGCTGAGCAGGCACAGCCCAGGCCTTTTGGAAAACAAACCCCTCCATCACACACAAGTGGAATGAAACGGACATGGTCACAGCTAGAAAACATCAAAACCATTAGGACCTCCTCCATGAACAAAATCACAATTAGATGCCTCAGTAAACAAAAGGATTTCAGGCTGACTTGATTATAGCTGTGAGGATGCTGTTTTGTCTAAACAATCCTGAGATGAGGCAAAGCAAACCGACTGTGCTGTGGGCACAGCATGGTACACAATTGCCATGCCCCCTTCAGTATTTTAGCACAGATAGAAACGAGCAATTGCTAAAATCCCACTCACAGCATTTGAGGTCCATTTTTCTCCTGTCACTGCAGGATCAAGGGAAAAAGGAAGGTGGGAGGCAGATACAACCAAGAGATTTGACCCTCCTGCAGGCTTGTTTGTAATAATACAGCAGCTCCAGATTAGGGTATTTATTTCACTCAGGGGTGGCTCACAGGTTGAAATTACACCTCTGGTCTCATAGCAGTTTCTCCTCATATTAAATGGTTTCATTCCAGAGGATCCAGAGGACTGTCACACAGGGCAGGCAGAGGAGAAGGGCTTCTGGAGATGGCTTTCATCAGAACTGACGAATGCAGGCTACGACCTTAAATCAACCCTTCTTCTCCAGGCAAAGTTTTGCTTGCCAGGAACATGGAAAGAAGTCTCCAGCCCAGCTCCTAAAATCAATCCTGGCAAGTCCCACTTTGGGCAAGGCATGGGCAGCTTCTTTCAAGAGACATAAAGCAGATTTACTACTGCACAGCCTGCATCCCTTGAGAGCTGAAGGATAAAACACCTCAAACCCCACGATTTACCAAATCCAGACCAAGAACAACCAATGTCAAGATGAAGCATTGAAAACACGAATTGTGACTATGTACTGCATTGGCTCAGAGCTGTTAAAGCTCTGGCTGGCCAAGGCTGCTGTCCCTGCGATGCAGGTAGAAACCACCACATAAGAGCAGGTACGGGGTCTACCAAAGTTCAAAGTGCTACCTATAAACAAGGGGAGAATGCTGGAAAAACATGAGCATTACTTGCTTCCAGACGTGCAGATCAAAACTCCTTAAGTCTACTTCAGTAAGAAAAAAAATGGTGAATTTGCCAGCTTCTGCACTATAGACAACCCAAAGGTTGTCCTTTAAGGTTATCTGCAATTCAGGGGCAGGAGCAGATGACTAGGGATGGTACAAACAGTTTGTTTTTCAGGTATGCTGCTTGGTTAAAGAATGAATTTCTGAACGGAAAGGCAAAGCAGTGACCAATACACAGGAAATTCCAGAAAAGAAAGCGGAGTTACAGCATTTCCCTCAAACTTGAGTACAAAGCAAGTAACATTTTTACACAGCTACAGATCAAACAGGGAGAAGTCAGGCCAAGTACTGACAGGCAACCTTTAAGCGAAGTTACTGAGCAGGGACAGCCAAGAAGTCTCTCAGCTGTAGGAAAGACAAGCAGCAGCTTCTTTCAGAGACTTCTCCTGATTGTAAGGATTAAGTACCTTGGACTGACACAGTGATCCATTAGTCCCACACTCAACTATGCATCTGGATTCAAAGTCCTGCAACCAGTTCAACCCCCCTACTGTTCTGTGTCCCTTCAGCACCTGCACCTTTGAAGTGTTTTCTTTAGATTTACAGCAGGAGCTGAGGAAAGTGGACATACATATGGGAGCTGTTTGTAGAAACCTCAGTTCTGAGTGCTAGCTAGACAAGCCTAATGGATGTAAGCACCACAAGCTCTTCAAATCCTTACCCCAAAACCTTTGCATTTACTCATTTGGACACCAAACCGTTGGGAGAGGTTGGCCAGCCTTACCTTGAGGGGCTTAGGACCGTGTGACTTGTGCCCATCATTCATTGCCGAGGGTCTCTGATTCACCACCGTCAACAAGTGGCGCTGGTGGACTAAGGCTTCCTTGAACTCCTCTTCGGTTTTGGTTTCTAGGAGTTTCTGGCGAAAGGTTATGTCTGAAAACATCGTGGCAAAGGTCCGGCCCACTTCCGTGGCAGTTTTGGTGCTTTTCTGAATGGAGAAAAAAGAAAGACGAAAAACTTAAACTAGTTCCTTTCACCGCCAGAATATAAAATGAAAGATTTGCCCCATTAGGCATCATCTTCCAGCACCCCAGGACTTGAGCCAAGTCTGAATCAAGCTGAGCATGCATTTTATCCCCTAGTCCCTCTTCAGGGCTGCTAAAACTAAATAAGTCAGTCTTTGCTAGCCCTGCAACATCTCAACACTACTGCTACTGAAAACACACTGTAGTAAAGGCTCCTGCAGTACAGATATCTTTTCTGAGAGATCAGTTGTGCATATCTGCTTCAGCTTCCTGTTTTCTGGGCATTAAAATAAAAATCAATCCTGTTGGCTTCTCTGGGGCAGTTCTGGCAGCACAAGTAGAGATTTAGAGCTCTCAGCTAAAGCAACTACTGGCACGGAAAAAAGCAGAAGGGGAAAATAAGCAGCGAGCGCACACAAGCAGCACTGGCCATCTTCACCAAATACCTGGAAGGGGCAGAAGACCCACAGCCATGGAAAAAGAACAGGTGCCTATTCAATCTAACATTTCTGTGAGCCACAGCCAGTTTTTCAGGGTCCACCTTCAACAGTACCCAAAGCCTGCCCTCCTGTTGCTCCGAGCACCTCAGAAATTAGGTACAAATGGGACAAATAAAGGAGACTGAGCTCTTCAAATCTACACAAACCTACCAAACCCAGACCTGCTCATCTGCTTGCATACATGGATCAAGGCAGGAAAGATGCTTACCAAGGCAGTTTCCAAGTTTTACAGAATCAGAGCTCTTTAAAAGGCCCCTTTTGATGAAATGTTTTAACTCCCCTTCTCTTAGCTATACTACTCAACAGCCATCATGTAGCCACTGCTACAGATACCCAAACACCACCCTCTTTTGGGTAGCCTCCAAACTCCTTGCATTACTGTACAAGGTAGTAGTGAGCATATGTGACTGATCTAAGTTCTTATGATTCATAACAAAGCAGATGAACAATTTCTTCATGAACACTGCTGAGTAATTCAGTGCTGCTTAACACAGAGGCATGGACACGCAGGTAGCACTGTTATCACTAACACTCTACTTGCTCTATTACTCATTGTCCTGCCTCCCCCTTTCCTCTGTTCTCCTCCATCCATCGCAGGGAAGTTCCCTTCAGACGCGCTTGCTAGGACATGCTCATTTTAAGTTTCTAGAGAAGAGTCTGGATTTAAGAGAAGATAGTCTGCTCTGGGGTTTGCTTTAGAGTTTGTAATCTTGGTCCAGTCAGACCAAGACAGCCTAGATTTGCCATTGCAGGCAAGGCTTCTCCTTACCTAAGAGCAGTCTCCTTGGGCTTGGTGTTAGAGTGGGTTACTTCAGGCTACCCAACACTGCTCTTATTTTCCTCTCTCTAACCTGTCTTTCCCAGAGACAGAGGAACAGTTTGGAGAGACAGATTTGCAAGAGTACTCTAGTTTTTCCATTTTCCATGTTAGAGAAGGATAAGGAACTAGATTCCTCAGTGCAATAGATGCCTACTTTCTGGACTTTTTTTTCCCCTCCCCCCAACCAAGACTCATTTAATCTGTTAATGTCAGCAGGTTAATTATTTTAACTGCTGTACCAGAAATGCGTACTTAGAGCTGGCTAGATAAACTCATTTAAAATAAAGCATATTGGCAACACCAGCTCTGCTTGGCCTCCACTCCCTTTCCTTAATTTGATGCTGTCCATTGGAATTGCAAGCTTTCAGGATACAAGCGGATGCAGAGCTGTTTGTTGGGTGCTTTGCACGTAGCTGGCTGGAGATAAGTGAGCTGCCACACAATGAGAGATCAATGCAATTGTGAGCAGGTTCAGTTGTTTGCCTGCTGCTTCTCACAGGGAACATCAATTTGTTTTCAGCCTGCTGGGTTTGAGATCTATGCCAAAAGTGTTGAACTGCTCAGCTGGGAAAAATCTGACAGAAATAAGGAAACACCAGTATTTCCATTTAAACAACAGTGATGGTGGAAGGGGGAGGAGACAGACCAGCCTAGAAGGTCCCAGGGTCACACAGATAGCAATGAAGGGCAGGAAATTTAATCTGGATCTGTCTTGCTCCAGACAAGGTCCCCTACCTCTCCAAGACCTCCCAGGAGCACAGACCTAGTAACCCCAAGGTGTTAAGAGCCAACTTAAGTGTGAAAAGGTCTTTCACTTGAACCTTTCAACCATTAGTTAGCAGGACACACCAAGTTGATTAAGCCACTGCTTTCTAGGAAGGGAAGATGTTGATCCCTAATTGGCCTTGATGCCTCTCCTGATATTGCAATGAATGAGCATGTTACAAGGTCATTTGTTGGCCTTGTCTACACTGGAGAAACAGTAAGTACACCCAAGCAAGCTGTAACCTTACTGTTTCAAGTTCCAAAAGCTATAAGAACACTTTGGCACAGTCTGACTTTACACAGCACTCCAGGCTCTGAATAGTCTCACCTGTACTGCAGGAGAACTCACGGACTGATGTAACTGAGATGTAGTTCCATCTACCACTGCTGCAGCATAACTCTGTCCCATCAAGAGTTTGCTGGGAAGCAGCCCAGACCTTTGCTGACTCACAAGAGCCATTCACAAGCATGGTTTTACCTAGGAATGGCCTTTCCCTCCAAAACCAGGTAGCTAAACTGGTAAAGCTGAACCTGTGGAGCATTGCACACATCATGGTTGTACCTCTAGCAAAAATTAAGTGTATGGGGACTGCAGACACTTGACCTGCAGCGTTCTCCCATGTCAGGCGAGAGGCCATTCCCAGAATAAGTTGAGGACACAGAATTGTAATCTACCCTTCACACAGTTAGAATAAGCCATCTTGACAAGGGCTGGGAAAAATCTCAGGCCTTTTCATGTCCCATTATGTCTCAAAATGAATGTGTTGTCATTAACTCTAGGAGGAGACCAAGAAAAGTATCTCTGGAGAATCCCCTGAAGTAACAAAGGAAACAAGAGAGCAGCACTCACCATTTTAGGAGGAGCCAGGACTAATATCACAAATCTCACTTCACAGGAGTTTTCACCCCAGTTCTGAGGCCTCTCGAGGCGGCTGATGCAAACATGACGTCGCTGAAGGGACTTTATAGTGCAACTGTGGAGAAAGATGGCATGGTTATACACGGCACTACGAAACATGCTGTGCAAGTCTGAAACATGCTGTGCTCTCCTGGTGTGAGAGTTTATAAAACACATTTTGGTTCTAAAAACAAAGTGCTGCTGGTTATGAAAGGTTCTTTTCTGAAGTCTTTAACAGTGACTTTAAGCTACATTCAGCCCGATTCTGCTAGTTTTATAGATTTTATACACATTTTCTTAGAAGGAAATCACTTTCAAAATTACAAGGCTTATTCTCCCTTTCTTCCCCCCCATCTGCTTTTTAGCTTTTTAAAACCAATACAAATCAAAAGATAGCAACATACTTTGTATTTGCAGAAGCTCCTGCAAAATAGACCTCTTAAAAATAACACCTACATTAAGGGAAAGCAGTTTATACTTCACTTCATCTGATCTTCTAAAACGCTTTTGGAAACATTAAGGCAAGATGCCAAACCAACATATTTCCACTTCTTTTGCCTTGGGCAGGTCTGTTTGAATGGATTTCCTAATTTGCTCTCAGCTGTTGTTTTCCCCTTGCTGGTACAGGTGTGTTACAGAAACCAAGCTGATCTCCATGCTCGGGATCTGCAGAGGCTGTAGCAGGCAGGATTACCGCTTGGGGCCAGCCCCACTGACTGTTTGACCACTACAGCCTAGACTAGCAACAAGTTGTTTGAAATAAACACAGAGCATCTTTGGAGGCCAGGAAAGACCAGGTCCATCTCCACACTGAGATATTTAAACAGAGCTATGAGCTAGGTTATCAATTTTCCTGCTGGGAAATTCTGAAAAAGCAACAAACTGGCACAGAATAGTTGCAGTAGGTTATCACCAGCCTTGACTGCAGCTCTCCTGTTTCTAATAGTCTCCTAGAAAGCACAGGGAGACACACAGTTTTTGCATATCAACACTGAAAGAGTCTGCTTTCCCAATTCAAAGTGTTTTTTTTTTTTTTTTCTCTGGTTCAAAGTCATTTAGACTGCTTGCTGCCTTTTATTCATCCAGCAATCACCTATCACAGTCCTCAGATCATCTCTTCCATCATTCTAACCCATCTTTCTTTTGAAGATCTATTCTCACGCTCACATAACCTGAAGGTCACTTCCAGTAATGGCTGCCGAAGATCCTTGGCTGGAGACATACTAGCTAGGAGCACGACATTTTTCATGAAGTTCCCAGAAACTTGCATACCAAGTCACCCCACCAAATATTTTCTTAGTGAGTTTGCTTCCAATCTGTCATCAGGAAGTCAAGCTACTTACACAAATTAGTCTGACAAAGGCACTTGTCTGAAAGCAACCAAACAGCTTCACTGTAATGAAGCGAAGCTGTAAAATAGGTTACGAGTAACAAGACAGCATTTCATATTTCCTACCTCCCCTCCACCATGGGGTCTCAGCTTCCTTCTGCTCAGGTCATTTGAATTAGCATTGGAAGAGAGAAAAACCAAGGCAGGTCCTAAGGTTAGGAATAAGTCTTCTCTAAAGTAATTGAAATAGAGTGCAAGCTTTGCCTGAGGTTCATACCTCAGCTGTCAAGCTCACTAAAAGTTTGCTTTGAAAATGAAGGATTTCTGGTCATTCTGAACATAATTCTACTCTGGAGATGGCCAGAAAGAGATATAGATACCTGTTGCTCACAGTGCTGTACCAACACTTTCCAGACATCATTCCTTTCCTACCATGTCTATCAGCCAGTTCCTGACATAGCAAAAAGCGATTGAAGCACAAAGCATGGCCTTATTACGGGTCAAGCAATGATCACACCAGCACGTGCCCCAGTGCCAGAGGTGGGGCAGGATACCAAAGCATTCATGTGAATATAACTTGTACCTACGCACCACGTACAAACTCATCAGCCACCTCTCAGCAGTACCTGCTTGCCTGATCCCACCATGTTGGAGTGAATCCAAGAACCTCAAGGAAAACCCAAATAATTTCAGCTCCTACCTGAGGCAGGAAAGCCAAGGTGCAGGAGCCCTGCTCCCCTAATATAGCAAGTTACTTGAAGAAAAAATTATGTAGGGATATAATTAAGCAAGCTACCTCTTCTTCAGGTTAAATGCTGCAGCCAGCTTTCTTCCTGAAGTGACAGGGACATGCTTGAGCTCCGGTAACTTGTCTCTAAGGCTGTGTTGTTTTTGAGATGACAGTACTACTAACAGTGACAGTCTACAAGACTACAATATCATGTCGATGTGAGAGCTTCTTCAGCACGGAGAGATAAACTGAACTCTACAAAGGCAGCTCACTTTCACATACAAGCCACAAAGCCTGCTGATCCTCTCTAGAGGTGTCCTGAGTTTTTTTTTTTTTTTTAAACAGCCACCCCAAAGCTTTGCATTTCTCTAAGTCAGGAGTCTGATGTTTTCTTACCTTGAAGGACTGGGAAAGCATGCACTAAGAGGAACTTACAGTGCTTAGGCCGTACTAAAGATTTAACAACACTGAACATGTTCACAAGACCCTGACAAACCTGTTGTCATCATTACACGTCTTTATCTAGAACAGTTTTAGATACAGATTTGGAATTCGAGGCTTTCGCACCTAAGACAGTTTCTTTCAACTCTTCTGTAAAGAGGTCAACTGACACTGATGCACTGACACATGCAGCTAAATCCCAAAACCACTTACACCTGTAAAACTGGGGGGTAGACAACTAAACTTACGGTCAACTATTGGACAGGTATTATAGCCTGTGTCCATATCAGGCTGAGTTGGTTTAGTGAGGGTAAAACAGATCCAAACCAGATTTAAACAGGTGCCACAGAGGTGGTCTGATGTGCCCGAGCACTGCTACATGGAGTGGAGGAGCAGTGACTGTCCACTGAGTGCAGCCTCATCCACACCAAGCTTGGTTTTACTGCTATATCCATTTATTTGGACAAAAACCTGTTCTCAGTACTTTCAATGCAAGGCCAAGTCCCTTCTGCCCATGTGTCAGTCAGCAACTCACAATCTCAGATGTTACCTAGCTGACCTATGTCCAGCTATTTCCTGGTCTAGCACTTACTGCTCCATTTTGTTTTATATTTGTATCTAGCTTCTGGAATTAAAAAGAACTCATACTGAAGCCCTTACTAGACTTGTGCAAATATTTGTAAAGTAAACAACAAAAAAAATCTGTTCGGTTCACATGGAGAAAGCCACGCAGGATCTGTAGGTAAAACTGCACAGTTCTGACCAAAAGAGGCACTTTCAAAACAAAACAACTTCAAGCAGCACTTAAACTCCCACTTGAAAATATCCGAAGGGTAAATAGCCAAAACCCCTCCAGAAACCTGAGGGCTAGCAAGACATTTTCAGCTGACTAAACTCAGTCTGGTTTGGCCAAAGGCTCCAAGTTCCCTTTTGGTCTGGGTTGAGCTAAATTTGATTCTTGTCTAGTTTGGGCAGCAAGCTGAAAAATCTATTTTCACCCAGTATTACTCACATAAGGAAATACTGGGTTATGATTTAACAAGATGCCAGGTTGCATTCTCAGCAATTTTATCATTATTCTCCAATAGTGGACCTCATAAAAAAGGCTGTTTGAATTATATAGCACACATTCCTGCTTCGCTGTCCTCCTCCTTCCAGGCTGCTTATCCTGCAAGCATCCAGCATGGCACTTGGATGGTGAGAACTGGCAACACTCCCCCAAAATCACCGGTACCCCAAGTCATACGTGCTGCTGGTCTGCCCCGCATCCAAGATGTTATCGGATCAATAACACATTTCTCATACAAATCCTAAAAAGGGTCAAACTGCACAGACCAAGAAAAACAGAAGCCACCTTGAAGCAGGCCAGGAAAGGAAGTCAATTCAGAAACAAATTATCCCCTGCAGTAAGAAAAAATGCCCAGTAGAGGTAATCAGCTAGCCAGCCTTTTCCTGTCCCAGTACAGAACAACAATGACACTGCTTGTTCGCATCCACTGCAAATAAATCTTCCGTGAACCAGCTCCAGGCACACGCTTTCAGAAACCAGAATTTACAAGCGAGGAATGAAGCTGCGACCAGCAGGCCAGATCACCAGCAGTTTGGCACAGGGTTTTTTCCAGCAGTACAGAGAAAAATTGCTCCAGGATGAGTATCATCTTGGAGCAGTAAACGCACTTGGAGCTCTAGGAAGACAAATCCTCTCTAGGGGAGTTAGGGAGAAAGTATTTCCTATGGGCCAGTGCACAAGGGGACAGCCCTGCACACATTGTGGGCACTGGAGTGACTCACCCTCCTTGCCAACAGCTCTCTTTTGGGACTCAAACTTCCAGTGAAGGATTTGGATTTTAAACTCCCTCCCGTAACACAGCATCTGCAAGAGCTTTGACTGACATTACCTGGGACAGTCCACCGAGGGTGTCTTTACGTACTTAAAGTTCTTTGAACCCAAATAACACTTGAAAGATGACTGCTGCAAAGTGTGGAGAATAGGCTTGTTTTGCAAACTTCAAGTCTTGGAATCGTTCCTTTAATGTTTTTTGTCGTTTTGTTTTGAAGAGTTGAACCGTTCAATTCCCCACAGCATCCTATTTAGACATTTGAAAGAAGGGCACTGTTCTGAAGGATACACAGTAACTAAGAATTCTTTGAAATCTAAGTATTCTTTGAAGCCTTTTCAACACCTTAACCAGCAGCAGCGTGGCTCTTCTGTAGACCTACATGCCCCTGGGACTGGGCAAATTTTTAAATGCGCAATAGGCTTTCCTTTTGTTCAGAGATGCCTAAGTAACACGGATTCACACAACCAATGGTTTTACACTAGAAACACAAAGTTAATATTCTTAAATGCTACTAATATTCCTAAATGCTACTCTTTTTGGATATCAAGCCAGACCGCTGCTTAGAGTCACCTCACACCACTAATTTTTGAAAGGCTACTGGCATTTTGGAACTACCCTCCTCCACGTGAATTTTTGCAATGACATACTATGAAGATAAGCAGTTTTACAGCAACATGGATGACACAAGCCTCTGAACCACCCTCTTTACCTGCAGAGGTTTTTTCCTCTGCTTTACCTGTTAGAACAGCTTTCGCAAATGAGTTGAATGCACTGAAAGTAAATCCTTCACCAATTTCTGTGCCTTATCAATCCAACCAAAGAAAACAGCTCTTCAATTACTGAATGCAGACTACGAAGCAGCTTGCTTCCGTGTTCTTTTAAGTGCTCAACTCTGGAAAACAAATCATACCCATCTCCTGGCAAGGAGAGCATAGCCTGGAGGTGGTACTGCCTGAGGACTTCCACTCAGCGCAGGCAACATTTGTTCAATAACCCACACAGCTGGTGTTTCTCCTAGAGGACATCAAGTAAAGAAATATACCAGCAGTCAACTGACAGTAACTTTAGCACCCTTAGAATTAGGGATTCTTCACCACATCCCAGGAACAAGAAAGTCTGGCATTTGCATCCCCATTTGTCACATGGTGAAAGAACCAATTGGATTTGATAGGACTTAGCTGTGATGAAAACCATTCCTCCTCATGCTCTCCACTGGACAAGGGGGACTATCCTTGGGCTTTTTGAGCCACAGAGCTGGGCAAGACCAAAACCAATAACTCTTATATCGGCTTCTTCCCCAGCTTTCTGAATCCAGATACCCGAAGTACTCAATTTACCCCCTCCAGGCTCTGGATCATGGTGGATCTCGGGGAACCTTGGGGAACTCAGAGCACCTTCCCAGCAGTACATGTACCTGCTGCAATCATTACATGCTGGAGGGGTACCGCAGTATATCTATAAACTAAAATCTGAGCTTCCTCACACTAAATGACCAATTAAACCTGCGGATAACAGTTCAGCACTCCTGGCACTCCCTACTCTCAAACAAGTCTTGGCTACCCCTTGTCCCAAGCTCTCTAACGAATCAGCTTCACACCGAAGAGACAAGAGGTGTCCATACCATTTTGTGTCTTGCTCTTCCGGCAAATGCTATGAACAGGGGAAAGAAAAAAGAAAGCTTAGAAACCATGGGCACAGCTATGTGATCGCACCCTTGACTGATGAAGCTAAGCTGTAACTCTGACAATCTGCTTTCTGGTTAGAAAAGCAATCTTCACATCTCTGCAGCTGAAGGGTAGCAAGTGCCCACTACTCACTTGGTAGTGGGACATCAGCACTGCACTGCTCTCCGCTAAGCAGCATTTTAATGAAGGAATCTCAAGGCTTTCTTATGCTTATGTACCCTCGTAATGGCTTCAGAAAAATCATTTTTGTCAGGAATTGGCAAAACCTAACCCTGAAGTCTATCGTGAGTCAGAAACCAGCTTTCCTGGACTTCAGCAGAACATGCAAATCTTGAGATCTTTTTCCCCAGGAAGCTTATTCTGTCCTGTGGATGTAGCCCAGATGCACATGGTATCTCTGACCTTGCTAGTGGTTCAACAGACCCGAAACTGTCAGAGTGCAAATTCCAGCAGAAGCAGAATATCTGCTTCACCTTAGGTTTTACCCTCTGCTCTTCTCACTGGGGTTGAGTGATAAACAGGCTCTTTCCAGCACAGAAGAGGGATGGAAACAAATTTGTGTGTCCTTCAGGAATGCTCCTCCTCAGATAGGCTCTGTAAAAAACTCAGTGAAGACCCTACACACAAGTATGTTTTTCTTTCTAAGCTAATTTAGGCTTTAATATTTCTCCTCAAAATCAATGCAGAAGCAGAACGACCAAAGCCATCCCTGAGCTGCTATTCCTCATTAATATAATATGATACTTGAGCCTATCTCATTTGCTAGGGATAACAAGTTAGTTAAGGTGCACAGAAAACAGCAGCACTGATTTCGAATTTAACTAAGAGTATAGATTAAGTGTAAGGAGAAAGAACGGTAAAGAGATATCTTAAAGGTTCTTCCCACTCATACAGGAAAAAATCATCAACAAATTCCTTCTACTTCAGAGTTTTGGAAGTTGTTTTGCAATCTTCAAGAAAAACGTAAGGTCTAAAAATATGGTTCTCAATCTGTTGCACAATAGCTGCAGCAGAAATACAGTGCAATAATTATATAATTATAGTTAATAACTCATCACTGCTTTCCCACCACTTTCTTCTCCCTCTTCAGAGTAACAAAAGGGAGGAAACAAAAGTTTTGCACAAGACACCTTTAGGCTGTAAGCTTATTCTTCAAATCATGTCTTGTCGTGGAAGCTAGTATTACTCACATGGATGCATTCAAAGTTTTGGCTCACTTTCTGCAGAAAGGCTGAACCTACCCTTTTCAGCTTCACGTATATAACCACAGCATTTGTATCATGACCTCTAGAAGTGCTTTGTTATTAAGTCAGTGCTCTGTAAAGCCCTCTATAGAGCCATATATACCATCGTGGAAGCTCCCATCGTCTGCACTTCCTAGAGTAGGACACACATTCCCTTACTGCCCCTATCATACCCGTGGCATACAAAGCGGAAAAAACACTCAGAAGCCCTCCTGCTTGATTAGCACAGAAAGACCATTTTGCTGTAGGAACTCATTTTCTCATTCATACAAGCTGTTCTGTACATCCAGGCATAAGAGTAGAGGCTGACAGTAGCACTTAAACATTATTGCATGTCAGGTTCCTGTTCTATGAAAGAAGTGAAATAGATGGTTACCTTTTTACATAGAAAGCATATCCTTCTCTTTCATAAGAGATTAGAAAGTAGTTTAAAACAATCCATTTCCAAGGCAGAATAATCTTTTTTTTTCCAGCCATAATCAGAAAATAGGAAAAGCATAGCTACGAGAAGGAAAGCTATTATGACAGTTGTAGCAAACCAGTTGTGAATTTTGCTACAATATGTGCATTTACTCAGAGCCTTTAGGCACCTATCCAACATAGGTTAATTCCCAGAGAAATTACTGGGATATTTCTTGACAACTTGACTTAGAGATTACATCTGCATACAGTGACAGAAAGAAGTCAAATTGCATTGTTTTGGTTGGTTCAGTGACTCAGGCTTTGGCTTTCTTCTGTGAAGGGACAGTTTGGCTCACCCAGCATGCTTGACTCTGGGACAGCGATTTCAAAACCCAGCAATCCAGTTTTAGTCAAGTGGAAGCTGGGGCGAAGCCACCATGCCTCATAAATCCCAGGTGACAGAGTCCTTACTGATCCAACATTTAACAGTGTTGACAGGGTCTGAATTAATTGCCAGACAACAATCACTGTCTGAATAGTGTGAATTTCTGACTTCAATTTCAGTTGCAAAGTCTGGACATTTTCAAAGGGTCTAAGAAGTCTTTCGGTATAAGGTTTCAGGCTTTGCCAAAGTAGTCCATGATCAAGTTCACTCGTCCTTTTCAGGAGTTCCTGATTAACATTTTCAGTAATTAGCATTTCTTGGCTCAGATTTTTTCAGCATTCTTAGTTTGTTAACCCCAGTTTTAGACAGTATCCAGCAACTTAACGCCTTGTAGAGACTGTGGCACTCTCTACCCAGGCTGCTGCTTGCCCTTCTGCAGGGAGGAGCAGCACAATGCTCAGAGAACCCACAGGCCAGGACAGATGGTCAAAGAAGGCATCACCACCCAAATTTACAAGGGTGTGTTCTGATCTGCTGTTCCTTCCAGCAGCAGAAAGGGCTGCAAGTTTCAAGAAGCTTGTGTATTCTTATAGTTTATAACCCAGGTACTTACATGATACAGAGCCAGGATTGCTGATACTGCACCCCTGTGACTGTTGCTGTGACCCCTTGAATTGTATCTGATAAGAGGTGAACTAGAAGAAAAATAGGAACATTACAGGTTTGTCTACGTTTGTTTTGCCACTGCAAATTACATTTCCTTTCAAATTGAAGCTAAATGCTAATACCAAGCATACTTATTTAACTACATACTGGATTGATGCAGGGGTTGGGGATGACAATAGGAGAAAGTGGAAGCATTTGACCCGATGCTTTTGAATTCTGTCCCTAAACTATTCAGTTTGAGAAGGCAGCTGTTTTCTCCCCCTAACAGCAGCCTACTGCAATATTAGGTCATTAGATTAGCATTATTCAACACACACAGGACTAGAAGAGACTTCATCTTCCAACTCCCCTGCCCTCTCTCCCCTCTTTGTAATTACTGTTCTCTCAGATCATTTTATGGCACTGCTTAATTTGTCTTTATTGGCAGAAAGCCTAAATTAAAGAGATTATAAATGCAAAGCTCTAAGACAGGCAGCAAGAAGTAACCAAAGCATGAACATGCTTACTACATGCTCAGGACTTGACATATCTGTTAAACAAATTCACTCAGGCTGTGACAGTTACATTTGAGATGCGATGTACATGTTTGTATATTCATTCCTGTTGGCTCTGAAACGTCATGGGTGCCTACAGAGAAACAACGCTTAGTTAAGCTTCTTCACATCTTGGGCTAAAACGCAGTGTTTTAGACTATGCTATGACATTCAGTGGTAGCTTATAGTGACACGTAAGCTAAAGTTGGCTGGGGCTACCCCAGTTTTGAATTTATGAAGTAAAACAAGGAGCTTATCGCCCCTTCCAGTAGGCTGGGAGCAACACAAAGGCTTAGCCCTCCCCAGCCAGCTACTCATTCAAAGCAGTCAAACTCTCCCAGCCTGTGTGAATTCAGATGGAGAATCACAAGGCAAAGGAGCCACTTCAGAAGGGACACCAGCAAGCATCTCTTCGCAAAACCAGATCTGACACTTTATGGACAATCACACCTGATGGGTCCAGACAAGACACCCCAGTGCTGGAGACTCCTCCCCCCAACACACCAGTACATCTCATCTTAATGAAATAGGGACAAGACTCCACCAACGCAAAACCTTGGAGACATGAGTCCCTTCAGTCTAGGTCACAAAAAAATAAAACCCTAGTGTCACATGCAACATGCAAACCTGGGGATCATGCAGTAGTGAGTATTCAACACGCCCCCCAATAGAAAGGATGACATAACAGTAGTTGCAAAGAATTAATTACCATTCCCTTCTCGTGGGGTCCCTGAATCTGTGAATAAAGTGCTCATGATTTTTTCAAAGTTGCAGCTTGGCTCTGTGTTCTCTGGATCCTCAGCAAAATGTTTCAGCATCTCTCTAAGAACATCGTCCAAGGAGGTGGCTGTTTCATCAAGGATGATGCTGGCTCTGGCCAGGAACCCATCGAGGTCTCTGTGGGCTCTGACTTCCTCCTCAAAATTCTTTAACTTCAGGTACTGTGTTAAGAAGAGGTCAGAGTGTTAGACAGTTGTACATAATACCTAACAAAGGACTAGGAACTTTGTAGTTCACAAGACAGTTATGTTACTGCCATGAAACCAGTGATTTTGGAATCACTTTCCAAATCCCGCTATCGAAGAGGAGTTGTTTTATGTTATTAATGCATTGAAGGCCTGCAATTTCAAGGCTTATGCTAATTTAGTAACCATGGGTGAATGCCTAGGCACAGTTTTACACCCTGATGTTGAAAGCAGTACTGAAAAAATAAATCAATTTCATTGCCAAGGATAAAGCGCAGAAGTAAGTCTAAAAGCATAAACGCCTAAGCAGCATTTAAAAGCCTCTTTTGGTCTAAACAATTCAAGATGTTTGTAACAACATGGGCAAAGTTACTAGGAAGAAATGAACTCAGCTCAGAAGCATGAAGAATTGTCAGCGTGCATCTCAGTGCATCTAAACCAGCTCTCCAAGAGCCATCTCTGTCCTCCTAGTTCAGGAGCTTGAAGGGGGAGATGGATTCCCATCCAGCCCACCACCTTTTTGCACTTAAATTCCTATTGTTCCTACTCCCAAGGAAGCTTTCTTTCTGCATAACATTTAGCTTTGAATCAATGTGTGACAGGAGGAAAAACAGATGGCAGACAAAGGCTGGTACTGTCTCAACTCTCTGCTGCCGCAGTCAGACTCACGGGCCTTGATATGGAAGGAACAGCCATGCTGTATTGCAGAACCTCAAACCTTTTCTGCGTTTGTCAGCTATGACATTTGTTAATTGAATTATCAAACTACAGATGCGTCGTTCCCATTTCACAGTTCTTAGAAATCCGTGCACGCAGTTAACACTCATGGTAGTGAGTCAAGAGCGGCTGACAGTCCTGTCCTTCAACAGCTTGAGACCAAGCAAGGAAGTGGGAATCCAGGAATCACACTGTTACACAGATCTCCCATCCCACAGGAGGCCAGCCAAGCTTGAATTCACAAGGGCAAGGACAAGATTTTGGAGATGCATTTAAGCCTTCAGCTCCTATTAAGCTCAGCGAGAAGCACGCTCTGGATTGCTTTTACAGATCTGCCACCAAGTTGCCTCCACCAGCAGGACCTTGGCACATTTCCCCATGGTATGGGGCCGCCCCACAGCCTGAGTCACAGATCCCCTCCTCTCACACGTACCCTTTCTACCTTTTCCATTTATAGCCTAGACACAGGGAAAAATGCTAACATCTCACTAATTACTGTAATTATCACAGCAACGATCAAGTTGTCAGTACACATCCATTGCAATTAACACTGTTTTACTTTGCATCAATCACTTCTTACAGAGCCTTGGAGGATTGGGACTGAGGATTCTCTGAAGGCTTTTACCACCATCCCAAGGCTTTATTATTGCCATCTGCTTTTAGGAGAGGAGAGGGTGACACAGCTATATTATCACCCCACCTAAAAGAGGTGTATAACTGCAAAAGGCCAATCAACCTTAGATCAATAGATCCATCTTCCCTGTATGAGATCAAGTTAAAATATTTATCACCACCTGTTAATGTTCATGGGATCACCTGGTGACCATCAGCTTTCTCAGAGGTAACTTCTTTCAGCTCATCTGGCATGCAGAGCCCCATGTAGGTTGTAGGTTCAAACAGCAAAGGGACTAAACAACCTAGAGAGGACTTGAGGTGGATGGCAGAGGAGGTAGCAAAGGAAGTATTGGGAAGGTCAAGAGCAACTCGAGTGCCACAGCATCAAGGAGCTTTCAAGCAAGCAAAAGGGGCTTCGTGTCATCATGCTCCCCAACACTTGAGAGAAGCCACCAGAAGGAGAACTGTGGAAGCAAAAAGTTGGCTGATGGAGAGGAAAAGTGAATGAGGCATTCAGAGGGCTGTTATCTGCCCACATCATCTCAATCAACACTGATTTCTCCAGCGATCTGCACGAGACAGCACCATTTGCTTGCTGTGGCAGGACAGCTCTGTCAGCTGCTTAATACAAGTCATAAGGGTTCAGCTCCAGCTCTGCCACAAGCTCCTGGCAATGCCTTCTGTAAATAACACACTTTATCCTCCTTCTCCTGGTCCTTTAGAGGAAATAGGGGCAGTAACTGTCTTTATTACTCCCATAACATTGGGTAAGATACACATGTAAAACACCGTGAGAGGAAATATATCACAGCCTAGCTGAGACAAACCAAGAGCAAATTAGTTGGATTGCTGGTACAGCAACACCTCAGAGATAGCTCAAACAGAACCTACTCCAGTCAGGACACCCACTGCTTTGAGCAGAAATTAATGACTACTCCTTCAGAAATATTTTTAGCTAGATCGTCAAGTCACACCGGGATACTGGATGCTGGAAACTGCCAAGCAAGAAACAAGACAGATACCCAATACTCATTTTAATAGCTTCAAGTATCCTCAAAAGCAAAGCCATACAGTACATTGTGGTATGAAGAGAAGCTGTTGTGCAACAAAATCATGTTGAAGCAACCTCTCCTGACATCAGGCAGGCAGGACTCTCGGTCAACCACTCTAAGACAAAGCTGCACATTCAATCCATGCAAAACAAAGCTCTCAACACTCATCAGGAAGGTCCAAAATGGAAGTTATCAACCTGGCTGTTGCTCTGGAAACCAACCCCACTTAGATACACTGCAAGAACCGTAGGAGAAGGTGCTCCCAAAATACATGTTGCCCTGAGCACAGCCCTGTCTGTGCTGCTGCCACAGAGGTAGCACTTTGCTCAGAAACACACTGGGGTAGTGATTGAGTAGTTGGAGCTGTCAGCAGCTCTTCCTTATGCCTACCAAGGCCCATGCCAGACAAACTTGCCCAACACATGGATTACCCTTCAGAAACTCCAGAAGTGGCACAGGAACCATGGACTACCACCAGAGGCGGGGACAAACCATGGGAAGCACCTATAGATAAAGCTTGTGACCCAACCACTTTTATTCTAGCAGTTCTCTCTTCCCAGGCACTTGGAGCCACTTCTCCTGTGACCCAGGACCCAATTTCCTTAATATTTGAAGCACAACAATTTTACTTGTCCTCCACAGACACAAAAACTGGCAATTAGTATATTTTCTCAAGCCTTGAGAAAGCATGCTATCCCTCTGGTATTTGTTGCTCAACAACAGGCTAAAGTGCTCAAGCATGAACTATAGGCCAGAAAAGCAGGACTCCTACAGCTCTGAAAAAGAAAAGAGCAGAAGACAAGCCACTTATATGTTAGCAGCTTCCAGCTATTTCTTATCAGAAGCTGATCCTGCATTCAGGCTTAGAATTTGCACTTTAAGTGACCAAGTTCTTAGGTTACTTTCAGTCAAGTGTCAAGAACTCAAACAGCTTGGGCAGTAGTATTAGGCAAGACAAATTATTAACAGACATTTCCGTTCTTGAGCACAGAATAGCTGATTTTAACTTCCATACCTTGTTATCAAGCAATATTTAGTCTTTTTTGATGTTGTACTTTTAAACTTGGGGAGTAGAGGAAAAATTTTTCTGCTACAGGTATTTACACATTTTCCTCCCCATAATAATTCAGCCTGCTGAAATACCTTTCAGGATTTGAGCTTGAGGCCTAAAAAGTCAAAGAAGTTTTGGGATTCCCTAAAAGGCCCTTAGGGCTTCAGTGCAGGAATTTAAATGCCCACATTACAGCCTTCAACGAAGCCTGCAATATTTGATTTGCCAGCTTCAGCGATGCCTACAGTTTACACATCAGCAGTCCCTCCAACCTGCAGGTAGGACAAGAGTTGAAACAACTCCGAGCATCATGAGTCATGCCTCACAGCCCTAAAGATTGAAAGTGATATTAAATATCAACTCATTTCCTCCCTGCAAACTTTGTACTTGCATAGATGGAGGTCTGCACTACTCCAGCCTATACGAGGTTTTGTGTGTTTCCACCTTATCGAGTTACCGTCTCAAACGCAAGCGTAAACTAAACATTTCCCAATCATCCTCTTAGACCGCATGTTTCCAGGGAATTCACTCCTGCTGAACCTCGTGAAGGCAGATCTGATTAGCTGGAATAAACAGGAAACCAAATCACAGCAATGTCTTTTGGGTGTTTCTGCTTTCGGCTAGAGAGCAGCTAAGCAGCCTGAATCTCTATGGTGTACATTTGGATCCCTTTGCAGGCAGCTGCAGAAAGAAAATGATGAATTAACATGTCAAGGAATTGTCTGGGACAAAAAACAGTGAAACAATCAGAATTACATAGAAATTGTTTGGAGAACAAGCAGCACATGGCTCTTTAGGTTTAAATGAAGACAGGAATTCAGGGAAAGAGGCATTAATAAGACCTGTTTAGGCCAGTAAAAGCCTCCTTCCGATCCCCACAGAGCGCAAGATCCTTTTCTCTGTTTCTAGATTATGAAAAATAAGTTTATGAAGAACAAGTTTATCACAATTCCTGCTTACCTTCCTTGATGTGTGTAGTAACACGCAGCCAGCACTTTCATTTTCAGCTGGAAAACAAGAAGAAAAGTTATGTAGACAGCATTACTGCAACAGGTTGTTACTATTACAGGTACATGACAGGCAACAGGAGGCTCAGAACAAGGTGAAGTATCACTCTTGGCAGAGAACCCTCTCTAGAGAAAAGCAGAGATTCAATTTTTACAACATTTCCCATTTAGGAAATATAAACCAAGTACAGAAGCATCCTTTATCATTATCTGATCAGCTTGGGTTTGCCTTGCAGCTTTTTTTTGTTTTTCAGATTCCCTATGTATTTTTATCCTTCACTCCCCCCCCCTTCCATAAAATCTAATTCCAAATACTTTAGGTAATCATTTAATCCCATGCATCGTTGTTTGATAGATTGAGGCTAAGATTGCATGAGTCACGCTCGCTTGGAAACCATTCTTGTCCTCGTTAAACAGTCAACAATAACACCCAGGCACTTCCAAAGGAGCGGGCTGTGACAGATCACACACAGTGACTTGAAGATGAGCACATTAATGTCCTGTCAACTCACCACTCTGCCTCCATAAATCTAAGCATAAAGCAACAGAGCTCTTGAGAAAGAAAACCGCTGTTTAGAGGCTATTAAATGTCACTATGTGGTTGAGTTACAGGGACAGGGGTACCCCAGAAGTTCCCGGTGCAGACTTCCAAGCAGCAACATTAACATTTTCTACATTTTCTTAGAGCATCTACGAAGCAGTTTTTTTTTTGTATGAGCTGAAAAGCCACAAACAAAATCCAGCTGTTTTTGCTACAGCCCCCTCTGTACCGCTTGCATCCAAGGTAGTTTCTCTGCAACATCCCTAATACACTGCAGGTACTGTTTGTTTGTTCTTCTCCCCCATCTTCACACTTGGGGATAAAAAGCCCCAAGATTGTGCTGCTACCAATATTACACAGGAAACACATGAACAGTTTTCATTCAAATGAGTGTAGTGACAGCATGGAAAAACCCCCACTGAAAACCAAAAACCTTTCCAGAAGCCAAGCTGTGGAAAAGTACAGAGATGCAACACGGTGTTAGAGATATTCAGAGGAGATTGTTTCCTCCACATAACTGGATTTCTAAGTCCCGACCAACATGAACTGCTCCGATCCCATTTCACAGGCTGACCCCAGCATGAAAGCACCTACAAGCTCAGCCCTGCTGCCCTCCAGAAAGAGATGACTGAGAACACAATTAAGTTGCATACAGAGTGAAAACACCAGAACTCCAAAAAGTGACTGATTTATTACACACAAAGCTGCTTTATCCTAAACCATCCCTGATCAACCAGGAATTCAAGTCATGTTCTCACTTAAAAGGTTAAAATGCTGGGACTGAAACTGGGAACAGAGTTGACTGCAGTAGAGGAAGAGAGGGAGAGGGTTGTCTTTATCTCTAAACAAAATAAGACGGTTCAGAGGCTTTGGTTACATCACCCAACTTCTTCCAAAGTTCACTTGGATGCTGTGCATGTGATTAAAAGCATCACTTAAGACAAGTCTGCTGGCGCAACAGTCCCAATTATTACTGCTTTTGACACATCGTTTGGAAAGCACAAGCTGTTTTTATCTTGAAAATGCTATTTATTATTAAAAAGCAAGCACCCAACTAAACCAGAAACATCAAGCATTTTCCCCAGGCTTTTACATTTGTAGTTCTCCAATGCTCGCTTACCCAATTTACAGCCTAATTACACATGCAAAAGTATGCTGGAAGATTTGGAGGCCATAAATATTCATTGAGAGAAAACATGTTTTGGTTCTTGCAGCTTTCGCGTGAAATAGCTCCAGATAGACAAAAACACCCACAACCCCGAACAATAGCGGACATGCGTTGAGGCCGATATCCACAGATCTGCGATCTGTCCTTCACACCACCCTTTGGGATGCACGAAGGCAGCAGAAATTCATGTTGTCCTTTTATCATGCAGCATCTCACAGCTCCTTGTACCAGTTTTAAGAGCGTATCAATCCTCTCCACTGACAGCTCTCGGGTTCTCATCTCAGGTGAGCGCCGAGCGCTGCTTTATCAAAGCGAGCAAAAACATCTCATTACGTCCCTCGAACAGGGGTCTTGAAAGAAGAGAAGTCTGAAGACTTCTCAGAAAAGCCGTTCTGGGTAGGGAGGTGATGTTTTGGAAGGCTCAGAGCCTCATTCATCATTTCAGCAAAGCGACACGCTGCTTAGGCTCAACCCAGGGAAAGGAGACTGATGGATATCACCAGTTCTGGGCTGTCACCTTTAGGGCCCATTGGAGCACAACAGCATCACAAAAGGAGAGTAGCAAGTTAACTAGAACATGAAAAATGGAAACACACACCTCAAGTGTGTTTTTGCCTGGCTTATGAGCCAGGCGTTTACCTACTGAAGGGGAACCTGCTAAGCAAACCCAGGATAAAGCCATGCAGGAGGCTGCCTATGGAATCACTATTAGAGGCTGGCTGGGATGAAGCTAAAACCTACAAGAGATGTGCCTGCCACTTCTCCTCTTCCTCCTGGCACTGTCATTGCTTCCCTCCCATTTTGGAGGAGCTGGAAAGACGCGATACCTTTGATCCTTGCAATCTCATGGAGCAGCCCTTGATTAGAGGCAAGTAGGATACAGAAAGCCATAGGTTCAGCCTCTAACAGCAAGGAAGATCCTACCCAACCACCATCAATCATGCCTTACTACCAGGAATAATAGCCAGATTTCACACCTGGGTGTCAGGATGAAGTACACTTAACTAGAAAGAGATCAGGGTCACATAACATTCCCGTTTCTATTTTTGTGGTTCTGCTTCACTGGACAGACAAAGGCTGCAGAAGTTTATTTTAAGCACGTAGGCTAGTTATGGGCATTTCGTTGTCTTTGTCCCCACACACAGTTAAAGGAGAGCTGACAGGGCTGGCCAGCCTTATCTGTTAGGCTGTGCTCCAGGTCCTGCCCAAGGGACAACCAAAAAGTCAGCAACCCATCTCTGACATCCCCTGGAAGCCACACCAAGGAACGCACGCATCCCAAATTTCTAGGGCACACGCAGGCGAGCACACAGCATTACCAAATATGCTGCAAGCAGCTCCCTGGGAGTTAACATCTATGTTAGCAACAGTGATGAATTGCCAACATTAGACTTGCTCTCATGGCCTCGTGTCAGCACACTCAGAGCCCTGGAGGGACACCGTGGCATGCCTCCATTTTTTCTTTCCCATCACTTGGGGAAGAACAGGACCCAACCAGCTTCTAGATTTGAAGGCAACTTAATACTTGGAGGCAAGAAATGCATTTGCTGCACCTAAAAGGGATTCCACCCTAGCTTCCCTTTATGTAACTTCATTTCTCTGCATTGCTAGCAGTGAAGCTTCCTACTTGCCCCTCCCTGCCCCCCCTTTTCCCTCTTCGGATTATATTCCCTATGCAAAAGCAGCCCTGAAAACACAAAAACAAACCCATGGAAGTCATGCTGCAAAATTCAAGGCTCTTCACCTTCTACCTTAGATCCCCTTTCACTTCAGATCACTTTTCCACTGCCTCTTCCTTGCACAGGTCCCCAGTGCTGCCCTTAACACCCAAGACCAAAAGCCTTTGGACCAAAGCAGCTCTGGATATTGATAGCATCTCTCCTATAAATAGGAGTGCAAATTGGAGAGCAGGAATTTTTTGGCTGTGCAGGTGTTAGCGCACATTGCTTTAGATCTACTTGCACTCCCCAGCACGCCTGCACAGTAAATAGACTAATAAATCAGAGCAGAATGCGACATTAGCATTTTCATGTTTTTCCTCAACAAACAAGGATCTGACGTAAGTGGAAGTATTTATTCTAAAACAGCTATTTTGCCTAGGCAGGGGTGATTTCTCCAGGGCCCTGAGCAAATCTAAGCCTCAATCACTTGGCACTGAAGAACATCGCAAGCAACAAAAACTGTTTTGGTCTTTGAATTTCTCGCCTAAGAAAATTAAAGCCCATCAACACATAGTACAAGAAGAGCTCACAAAGAAGCTACAGAGGTACTACCAGCTCTTTTCTGGCACCGAGGTATTGCACAAGCAGGATCTCAAGGGGGAGGCCTTTGCTTTGCTGTCCTGCCATTGCTGTGCTGACTCTGGACTCACTCCCAACCGGCTTGAGTAATTTTGGTTAGATATAATTGTTAGCTAAGTAATTATACCCCTACTATCCCACATTCCCACAACAGGGCAGTGGGCTGAGGTGCAGCAGAGAGCCTAAAACCAGCTGGGCTCATCCTTAAACTGACACGTGGGTTAAAAGCAGGGGGACTCGGCAATAGCTGCTGGTGTTTGGAGCAGGCTGGAAAGGGGCCGGTAGGGCACAGAGGAAAACCTCACCTGAATAATGCTCAGGACGGGCATTGTAAGCTGGGCAGGTGAAGGTCTGTTCCCTCACACTGCTTTCCTGCAGAGGGATTGGAAAGACAGACAGACCGACCAGGGCTTTTGCATAGAGCCAAGGACAGGAGCTCAGCAGCATCACTCACCACACCCGTTAACTCAGACACGCACTGGCCACAGAAGTGAGTTTTTAAAGAAAAAGCTGCAGCAGGTTTTGTTATTAGATTAGAAGCAGGGGAAGGAACAGGGGAAAGGTGTTTTTTCTTTTCTCGTGCCAACTGAAGGGAGAAGGCATCCAAAAATCCTGGGGGAGCTGCCCTGAAGCAAACACAAGGTGAAGCACCTAGAAAGACGAATGCTGCCTTCGTGCACTACAAACCACCCCCAGCCTCCCTCGGCTCCGTAAGCACCGCTTTGAAACCACCCCGGTCAGGAAATTCGGAGGGAGGCCGGCCGGCCCCCCCCAGCACAATCGGTGCATCCACTTTCCATCAGGGTATAGGAAGCTTCGGGAGTCCGACATCCCAGGCTGACATCAAACTGCTAAAACAGGAGTTTATCAGATGGAACGCGTGGGTCAGCATTGTGCCGTGAGACATAAAAAGGACCTTGGTATTAATGTGAGGAAATGTGACTATTGTGTGCAGAATGATACCCATTCAGGCCCAGACCACTTGTCTCTGGACACTACTCTCTCTGGAATATCCTTGGCGCCAGCATCTAGCTTTTCTCCTCGTCCCCTTAAAAAAAACCATCTCGGCAGGGGCCGGGAGCTGAAGCACCGTGTTTTGCTGCGGCAGTGGCGGGCGTGCACGTGCGTGCCGCTGGAGCGGATTACAGGAAACTGTTGATTCTCCATATCTAGGAAGGATCAATTGTCCGGAGGGGTGGAACAGGCTTTAATTTCTCGTGAAGCGTAAACCGTGTTCCGCTACTTCCCCCCTCCCTGTCCAGCAAAGCCCCAGCCTGGCCGCGGATTGGCTTCGCGCTGCCAGCAGGATTTTGTCTTCTCTCCACCCCAAAAATCGTGCTCCAGGCACCCCCCCTCTACAGCTGAAGCCACCAGGACGAGCATCGGCTGCAAGTAGCAACGCATACTGCAAAAAGTTCAGCAATGACAGCCCTGCAAATCCATGGCAAACCACGCCCTGGAAAAAACGTGCAAGCCACTACTGAAATCTGGGGAAGGAAGGGAAGGCGAACTCCAAGCTGTTTGAAGACCCTAAGCTGCCAGAATAAGGTCCGAAGTATGAAAATATTCACTTGGCTGACTTCAGGGAGCTGCCAAGCAGATCAGGGTGTACCACGGCTGCCTGCAAAGCAGCCTCCCTGTGCCTGTTGCAAACCCACCGCAGCACACCAGGCTCGTACTGCTTGTCCGCCAGCTTTCAGGCTACACCTAAACCAAATTTCTGTATTTGTTTGCAGGGATTTATTTCCAAGGATGCTGCGGATGAAGCTACCCCCTAGTCTGATGTTTCTGCAACAGGCTGAAACAGCTGCAGCCCAGGCTCCAGGAAAAAAATGAAATTCACATCCAGATAGCACTAATACAGAAGGCTTAACGCACCTCTGGGTAGGTGAGAATAGGAAAGCAGTTTTAAAGCCAGGCGAGGGAGCCTGCAAGACAGTACACTGCTAGCCTGGTAGTTATGAAATATGCAGGGCTTGTAGCACAGGTCTGGAGAAGAAAGAGGTTCCCCCACAGCCTGCACACTAACTCGCTGATGCCCCCATCCTCTGGTAGGAATTCCCAGGGACTCAAGCACCAAGCTTGATTGATTTTCCACCTGCAGCACAGGAAATATCCCTCTGCTCCTGCAGTGGGGATTCCCTCTGGCCTGGGGCAGGGATGTCAGGGAAGAGGTACTTCGTTCAGGGCAGGACTGCAGCACCAACTCCTGAAAGATTACACACGACAGGGTACAGACCTAACATTTTATTTGTACGTGTTTATTGCTACCTCAGCACACGTCTTAATCTCTTTAAAAAGTATCTTGACCTTCCCAAAAAACACAGATCCCAAATCCAAGACCAACCAGCTTCAGATGAGACCCACCTTCATGGTGGAGCTGCCAGCATTTGCTGGAAACTGATGTCCCCTTATCACCAAACCCGAAGCTGGAAGGCTCAGGGGCAGAAAAGAATAAAGCTTTTCATCAGCTTCCACAAGGAAGCAATAAAACACCCAGGAGAAAGGACCCAAGTGTCAAGAGACGGAGAAGCATTTTAGTAGCTGTGAATCTGCACCGGTCTGGGCTCAATATTCAAATGCAGCCAGTATTAATAAAAAAATGAGACAGCCCGTACCTTACCCCCTAAATTTCTTCAGGCTTTCCTGGTTTATACACATCTGTGCACACCGCCCAGCATTTTATGGCAATGGTTAATTGTCAGAGTTTTATGGGCCGTGCTATGTTTTGTTGGCTCAATGTTTAATCCCACGCAGTGCTCTTTTTAAAAACAGTATTACAGTAAAGTGCATCCAATTATGCTTGTAGCAAGCTGTACATCCATCATGCAGAGATTAACAGCTCGACAGGATGATGGCAGAGCTGTCACCATGTCTGTGATTCGACTTACGGTGCCTGCCAGCACCCAGCCCCTGGGGTACCAACTCATCCCCTCCCCAAGGGAGATTTTTGGATTTTGTTAGCCCTGTGCTAAGGTAGGCAGGAACCTTGCAGCAGCTTGCCAGAAAAGGTGCCAACAAGAGAGGATCTGGACACCACACTTAACCAAGAGACCAAACTGATGACCAGAAGAAGCATCCAGAGGCTTACAGATATTACAGAGCTGTATTTCTTTTCAAGTCACCTTAGGTTTTTCCTGCAGGAGACTGAAAAAGTGTATTTTAAGCAGTGAGTGCATCAAATGCTAGGGACCAAGTCAATACAGACAGTGCTGGAGAACTTTCTTCAGAAGATGGCCCATGGTTGGGGTCCCTCAATAGGGTTCATAACACGAGAGCAATATTGAACCCTTTGGCACAAAGAGGTTTTGGGGCTCAAAGGCTTCACCTAGCTTCAAGAAAGCAATGAAATGAGATAAGGATGGCAGGACATCCTTGCCACATTCACTTTTCCACTGTGTTTAAAAAGCACTGGCATAAACATTTCTGGAAAGAACTTAGATTGTGAAGAGAGCATCTCTCCTCCCCCAAGTTCAGGCTACTTCCATCAGCAGAAGAGCTTACAGGGCTCATCTTGGCTACTTTCAACCACCTGAGAAGTCAGTTATGCTTCTTCTACAGCCAGGGACCAATATGGTATGTGTAAAATCAACTCTGGAAAACACTTCAAAGCCACCTCTGAGAAAGCACTGGCAGCCTAGATAATGAACACCTGCAGTCTGATGAATCCTATTGCTGATACTCAAAGGACCTGGATTTTTGCTGCTTGTCCCACTTTTTTTTTTCCCCTTGACAGCATGAACATCTCACTTCACACCTACCTTTCTTGAAATTCTCAATTCCGGTTCTGCCTGAAGCCTGTTTTTAAAACCTCCATCCATGTGTTTGGGAAGGGGACCCTAGCACATCAGAAGTCCATTTTTCCTTAAGCATTCCAAACATCTCAGCTGAAGAAAAGGGACACAACTAATACCACTGTCACAAACATCACTGCTTGAGGCAGATAAGGAAGTCTTTTTTGTCCTTTTTCAAATGGAAGGGAAAATACAGAAAAGCCCAGGAGGACACACAGGGAAAGTCAAGCTTCCTCACATACAGAGGAATCCACAGCACTCACATTCCTCATCCCCGAACAATGCATCCCACGGCATTAAGCCCAGACTTGTCATAGCAGAATACAGTCCCCCTTAAGTCTTTCAATTGAGATGGCATTTGTAAAATTGCAGGCTTGAGAATTGCTAGATATTATTCTTAAAGTCACCACTCAGATTCAGAAAGCAGGCTTTTCTATAGTTAAGCAGAGTGCTGTGCTATGTCTATTCTGCATCACCATTTCCAGTAACCACATGCTATAGATCAATCAGGACTTGCTTGTAATCCAAAAATCACTTCGAGCAAACTTACAAACTGAAACTGTGATGCCAAGCATAATCCAGAGCCCTTGCATTTAACCTCCAGAACAGCCAGCACCCACACAGGCAGGCTCCAGGCTTCCTCCAGCTGCCAGGATGAAAGCCAGGTCACTGCCATATTCCAGAGTCCACCTTTTCCTAAGTACATAGCACAAAAGCCAGGTTTGCTAACCCTTCTCCTTTACATTTAGCATATGCATTGCAGGGTGCATTGAAATTGTGTACTAGGGCAAAAGCAACCTGTAGAAAAAAATTAAAACCTAAGGATTTTAATGATAGCAAGCATTTTAGATACCTTCACTGTTCAGTGCTAGCTAGGCTGGTTGGAAGCCCCCTCTACATCGCTCTCCATGTCAGGCAAAATTTCTAAAGGATGTCAGCTTGGCAGGGGGTACAAAGAGCATAACTTCAGGCAGGCATATCCCCCTGCAACACAGCTGCCCAGCCACCTCTTTGTCACCCTTCTCCCCCTGAGGGGCAGCACAGCACTAGTGCCAGCAGAATCAGGTTGAGCTGAAATCCCTGCACTCAACTCCAGAGCTCTGTGCACTTCCTTTTTGAGCACCTCTCCTCTCCCCCTCCCAAAACACTTGTCCTATACAAGTCAAGCCACCACTTAAAGCAGACACCACAGCTCAATAAGGGTAGAAATCCCATGGGTGCATTTCACTGCTCACTCTGCACCAACACAGCTGTCCTACAGGCCCTCCTCCCCTTTGTGAAGCTGCCTCATAGCAGGTATGAATATTGCTGAAGCAGGCTTAGGGGAGTTTATAAATATAGAGCTACCTACTCCAGGGCCCGAGTGTCAGAGCTTGGCACACAACAGTATTCCCCTATGCTGTGGGTAGATTGGGAATAATTTAAACACAACACTGGATGCCCATGCACAACTGATGCTTTGTTTGCACTTCCCCATCAATCCGTGGGCCAGTTTTTCAACAAGCATACTCCTGGCTAGGACCAAAAAACAACCAGGTTTCACCAACACCATGTTGTCCTGGGGCTTGCTGCTCCTCCAGGAGCCAGGAACAGAGAGTAGCCTACCTCAAAAAGCTTATCAAGCAAAAAACAACACAGGGCTGTAGTCCTGCATGCACATGCTTACCCTGCCCGGCACAGCAAGGGGAACAAGAACATTGATTTCATTTGCTGATGCAAAGCTACACTTGCTCCAGGTGAATCACTGGTTTTACTCTGCAGGGACCTGACCTCTATCAGAAGACTAACAAGGCTGTGTTTTCCCCTTCATTTCCAGTCTACCTCAGTGCAATGGGCGTGGGGATTGATTCCAGACAGCGCAGTTAAACCCGAGAGGCACATATGTGACACCAAAAGTCCCTCCGCACACTTTTTACCACCAGCAACTGCTGGAGAACAGCAACTGACCTGTACAAACCATGGCTCTGACTCACCTCCAGCATTTTGAATCAACATAAAACATCAAGAAAAGCTTCAAAACCCCTGCATCTTAGGAAAACCCAGAGCCACACTGAAGTTACTTGGAGACAGTACACGCACCAAAAAAACCCCAACTGATTTCTCACAATAAAGATTTCTCACAATAAAGATTTCTCATTAGGAGATCTCTCCTCCAGCGATCAGCCTACAGCACCAAAAGCAACTGCAAGTCCTCGGGCCCTAAATGCAGAACAGAGTCTCACTGAACCTGTCCTAGGCACGCATACATTGTTTTGTTTTCAAAAAAATCTTAATTTTGCAAGGGTGGGTGCAAAGTCACCCAGCACAACACTGTACAACCTTGTGCTATACAGCCCAGGTGACTTTATCAGATGGGTAAGCATTCATTGTGTGGTACTTCTTTTTGTTTGGGGGGGGAGGGGGGAAGGGGGAAAAAGGAATCAGGACACTTCATACAGATGGCTGAAAACTAGCACCCAGAGACCAATTTTTACTGGGTTTTCCAAATCTCTCTCCAAAAAAAATCTCTAAGCTGAAATCCAACATGCTCATGGTGCAGCCTGGAAGGAGGGCAGAGCAGGGTCAGCCATTTCATCTCTGCTTTTGTCCTCCCAAGCTCCAGCAGCAGGGTGACACTCACCAGCGGCATTAGGCGGCACCTCCAGGTTGACGTTGACGAAGAACCTGATGCTGTCCCCTGAAACAATGGAGGAGTTCACAGCATCGAAGAGCTCCTCTCCCCCTGCCTCCTCCTTGGCCTCGCAGCCATCATCCGTGTCGCACTTGAGGTACCCTGCCAACAAGAAGGACATGCAGTTAGCCACGCTGTGCGCTGTGCCGGAGCCATGGGGGCATACATACGCACTGATCATTGCCACTAAGGGCCAGAGCCAGGCAGCTGTGGAGGCACCAGGGCCTCACGAGGACCTTCTTTGAGCCTTCAACTGGCAACTGCCACAGGGAAGCGAGAATCAGCTCCCGCGAGGGTCTGTCAGTGATGCTGAGGCCTGTGTTCAAAATGGCCGCTCCACAATCCAGCTTGGCATGTAAACATGGGCCTGCTTTGGGTGTGGGGTCAGGGCAAGTGGCAGCCCTGTCACCAGGCAGTATCACCAGGGGCTGGATGCCACCAACTGAACCTCCTCAGCACCCTGCACCTGAAGCAAGCAGTTTCAGATGGGTTCTGTATGACCCTGCTGGTGGGGCTGGCACACAAGTCTCCAGGTGCACCACTGAGCAGTTATTTTTATTGTTTGTGGAAATTAAGGCCCCACATGCAATAAATCAGCTCCAAATCCATTAAGCACCACCTCACTCAGATCAAAAACCAGTATGAAAACAGACTGGGGTCCAAAACACTTGTAGTTTTCAGTGACCCTGAAGCAAAGGCAGTGCCACAGCCCTCCCCAGCCAAACCCTGTGTTCACCCCACTGGCAGGGTGGTTGGTGTGCTTGCATTTTAGCAATTTAAAACAGAGAGGGGAAAAAATGGTTTCCAAGGAGACACCCAATGCAGATGGACAGACAGACTTGTCACTCCCCACAGAGCCAAGCAGTAGGTCACAGGAGGTGGCAGCACCGAGAGACAAGTTTCTTAATTACAGCAGACAACTCCTTACCCTTTCGCAACAGTTCTAATTAGAGTTTAACCTAGTCACATTCAACAGCAAGCTGGTTCACTGCAACATTTTATTATGAAGCAGCTGGAAAACTCTTGTGGTGAGCTCATGTATCATGTATAATTAGAAGAATTAGGGACATTATAGAACATCAATTTTTTACATTACCAGGATTATTCAGCAGCTCCTACCCATCTTCTGACAAGTCTTTTATGCCTAATTTGAGCAGGAGGGATATATTTCATTAGCTTGCTTTAGGCATTATAGCAGAATGAAAAGGGTGAGCTTCAAGGCAGGAGCCTGAATAGAAACTCTAAAATACTGATGGCTTTTTTAAAGCTTCACGTGAGCAAGTGTAGGTGCAGCAGCACCAAGAGAAGCAGCTAAAAGCAGTGCACACAGTCTGAGGGATGTCGAGCCAACAGCTCACCGCTGCAAAAAACAAGCTGTGAGCGGGGAAGCCACAAACAGGAACTGTGAGGCAGGACAGGGGCTGCAGCGCTTCCTGCCGCGAGCACTGCACCGACACGGGCTCGTCCCGACTGCTCTGCATCTCCCAAGGAGGGCTCGAGGAGCAAAAGGGGCTCAAACTTTCACACGACTTCTAAGCCACTTCTCTGAGGTGTTAGAAACCTATCAAAAAAATCAAATTAATTATCCCTCTCCACCTCTGCCTCCATCTGCCTGCTCAGCAGTAGAAAGCATGAACCGGTCCCATCTGAACGGCTCTCAAGGCTTCAAGAAAGCATTCAAGCTCCTGCTGTCCCCATCCAGCCTGTCAGCCAGCCAGAAATACACACCAAGGGTGCTGTCCTCTGCTGCTGCTGGAGCTCAGGCAGCTGTTTCCATCCCTGCACGATGGAAATTTGCACAAAACAGCCAGAAAAAGAGGGACAAGCAGAGTATAGGAAACAATTAAACACTCCAGGTATGAAATAGGGTTGGCAGACATACCAGGACTGAGGGGCAGTCTGTACCCTGGAGGGACAGACAGGTTGCCTGCCAGCACTGCAAACTCCTGTGCAAGCATCTCAGCCCCAAGCAACGTGCAAAACCTGGGGTTTAGCTCCTCCAAAACAGTTGGTGGACACCATAACCTCTCCTCACCCATGCTGAGCACCCACTAGTGCTGACACACCCCTGATGCCAAGAAACCTTAGGCAGCCCTGCAAAGCAAAAAAACCAGCCACAGGTGGGCCAAAATCCACGATTCTGGCTTTTCCATCTCAGCTATATCCAGAATGGCAACCCCAGAGAAGATGTCACAACAGGTCTGCACCTCATCTTTCCTGGGGAGTGGGTCAGACTACAGGCACACAGGGTCGTTTGAACACACTGTACAGAGCATGAGATTGAGTTTTCCCACCACCCTATCCCAACGCAAATTAAGACAGATAGGTAAGAGCCAAGCATACAAACTTCTACATTTGTTTCCCAATCCCAGTGCAACTGGCTCGATAGGAGAGCAGTAGCGGTAAGCCCTGAAAGCAGAGAGGGCTGGAGATGGGAGAGAAACTGTGCAGGAGCTGGAAGAAGGGCAAGGGTGGAGTAAGATCACAGGGCTGGGCAGAGGTCAGTGAGGACTCTGGCAAGGGAAGCATCCTCAGTTCCTCCCTCCTTAGGGGAGGAAAGAGCAAAACAAAAGGCAGCCGAGTCTCGTGTCCCTTGGGCAAGGGACGGACAAAACACACTGCTTGCAAATAATCCCAAACCTGGGCTGTACAGGAACTGCACTCCCAGGCAGGTGTCTGCTTTATCACTAAACCACCTCAAGGCTTCAACCCAGGCTGTTTTGAATCCATCTGCTTAAGCCTGCCAGGTATTTTAAAATGCAAGCAACTTATACCTGTCAAGCACAGCGTCACCTCGAGGTAAGGAGATGAGCAGCGTGCATGGCAGATGCACCTTCCCTGTGGACACAGCTTGAGAGCCGCCTCCAGCCCTGGCAGCTGCTTTCCCATCACCCTGAGGACTGCCAAGTGCCACCCCTGCTTCCTGAGGGGCTGCAGATTCCACGAGCAATAGCAGAAGCTGTTCTGTTTCTCTCAAATCTTCAGCAGTGTTTTGCAGAAGTTTGGAGCAGGATCTGATGCGTCCATTGCATAATTTGTGAAAATATTGATCGCGTTTCCATATGGAAGAACTCCAGTGCTTTGCAGCCTGTGCTAGGAGTAGTTGCTTAGGGGATGTGGTTAAACACCTTTTGTGCCTCAAATTGGCTGGGGCAGAGTTAAAGACCTCCAAAGCAGCACCTCAACACCCTATATCTCTATCCCTGCAGATTGCTATCTTTATAGGAAGGCAGCACTTGCTGAAGTGCCAGGAGTTACATGACAGGGTGAGTCAGACCCCTGAGCACAGGAAAGGCCACTCCAGCCTGAAATAGGGTCTAAAAGCACTACAGTAAAGAAATTTTGCTGAGCCTGAGGCTAGAGTTAGGAACCAAGTTAAGGCTGGCTGAGAAGATCAGCACAGCCCTCCTGTACCTTGAAGAGCACCTTATGGTCACAGGACGATTTCCCTCAGCCCTACAGGACCCATCTCACAGGGGACAGAAATGGGAAGTCACAACAAGTACACATGGCCAAGCACAGCAGGCACCATCCTAACGAAACAAAATCTGCCCCTCACAGGGGGCAGCCAGAAGCAGCTTTGACCTTAAGTCCTTCTGCATCCCAGCCCACCACTTGGGATAGGAAAATAAGCCACACCCCACATTTTATGGGGTGGCTAGGAAGAAATGCAGTTTTTCTAGACATTCTCCTCTAAAGCAGTGTCCCTGAAATCATGCCTGGCCCAGGACCATCTCAATACCAATCCCCAGCCTCCCCTTCACTCCCATCACCACCCCAGTTCTGCTCCTATCAACCCTCTCACAACACAAAGTGCTTACCCTGCAGGTATTTTGATTTGGATCTGGCCTTTAAGAGCCCTGGGCTCTGAACTGGAAGAGCCATGAATTAAGCTGCAGCAAGCAGAGGTGGCATTACCTCTCCCACCACTGTCTTAGCAGCACCTGGCAGCTGCAGCAATAAAAAACAGTGGAAGAATAGTTATCAGGAAGTACAACTCTAATCCCATACACATTCCCTAGAAAAGCTTAATTGCTCCGTGGGAGCAGCGCTCACAGCCCAGGGGCTGCAGACTTCTCCAAGGAAGCTGAAAGTCCTAATCAAAAAATTCTCCTGGGAAAAAACCAGCTATGTTCCTAATGACATCATCCCACATGCCAGGCTACGAGACTCATGCCAGACACAGCCCCAGCATAACCTTTCGGTATGCCTCAAAGGAGACACAAAGCCAATCATGTTATTTTAAATCAACATCTGCAAGCATGCACACTAACCAGGAGGTTAGTACAAATGCATCTGTTCACACTTCACTGCAGACTCGGTTTAGATGCTTCACCTGCCTTCCTGTGCTAAGGAAGAGTTTTCTATGGGGAGATCAGGAATTTTTGCTTTACTGTTACCCAAACATTGCACAGTCTAGGCGTGTGTGTACTACACAGGAGGAATTTTTTGTTTCAGTATAGATTGCTGCTACTGTTTAGACAGCAGTTGCATAGATGAAAGATACACATCCACAGTTTTTCTGTTTTACTCTACTAATCCAGCTAAGATCAAAGCTTATCAAGAGTTGCTAACTTCTGCCAAATCTCTGCAAAAATTGCAGGTTTTATTTCTGAATACGCCATATGTGATCCTTAAGACTAAAAAACTCTCAAAGCAGCTTTTCTGGAAAGACTGATTTTTATCCTCAACTTCCAAGGTAGTCTACGCTACAAGCCTGGAAAAGCAGACAAGCACCTGTTTGCACAGCAATGTCAATTCCTTCACCCAAATCAAACCCCAGCTTCCAGAAAACTGGGATGGCATCTCTCCTCCTGAAGTGGTAGTTGTTCCTGCCCATGAAATCTCTTCAAAAAGCCAGAAAGTTGCATTAAAAGGGTTCTTTTGGGTTCACACAATTGGCAGTTCAAGATGAGGCAGTCACATTAAATCATCTCAGATTCCTTAAGCGAATTTAATTTCCAGGCACAGAAGGTATCGAGTCACAGGACAGTCCTTTCTGCAAAGCAGCACTGGTCACCCCACCAGAGGGGCAGAGTAGCAGCATGCACTGTGCTCCTGTCAGATCCAGCCTCGCTCATTTTACCCAGGAAAAACAAAAACTTGCCTTCTAACTCCACTGCTTTAGATGTTTCTGTCACCGATCCTAATCCATTCAGAACTGAAACCCAACAGTTGGCCTCACCCTTGGTGTTTCAAACCATAAGCTTCACATAAGCCAAATGGCCAGCTCTGCTGCAGTTGGATTCGATCAAGCACAGGAGTTTGCAAGTTCTTGTTTCAAAGAAGCTCAAGTGCTATGTGGACCCAATTTCTCCAAAGAAATGCAGAATAATTATAGGATGTTAATTATAGAAGGATGATCAGGAGCAGTAATATATATTACACAGCTTTTAAAAATAAAGGGACATCAACTTTGATACAGACATTACCCTAAAATCAGGTCTGGTTCTTCAAGCATCCCAGTGCTCAGCTGTAATGCAGTGTTAGGGGTCTCAGACTGAATTTAAGTGAGCTTCGTATGATTTTTCCAATCCTTTGGATTTTCAGCTTGTTTAACAATAGACACTCGTTTTCAAGAATAATTTTCAAGAAAAGCATGAGGTTTTAATTAGCCTAAAATGATCAGCCTGAGCTGAAAGTTAGAGGGCTTGCCTTGTTCCCTGAGCACTGCAGGCTTGTGGATTCATTACACCTCTCAGAAAACACCTAAATTCCCTGTGTTGAGTGCAAAAGTAAACTCAATTAATAACGGAGCCTCAAACTCCATGTTGACCTTTACACAATGCACTAAAGCGTGGACTTGTATTGCCTCCAAAGGGTAGACAACCTTACAGTTGGTTAATATTGGCAGGAACAAAGCCATCAAGAAATGCAAGGGAAGTTAGAAGCACTTTGCACAAGCATTACCAGTTCTCCAGTCTGCACAGTACTCCAGAAACAAGAATTTATATAGCATCCTATACATACACACTAACCAATGCAAGCTTCTGGTCACACATCACAGGCTGATTTCAGCATAATTACTTATCAAAAAGTCATTTGAGACAAGAACTACAGAGGTAGGAGAGCAGCTTTTAGGTAAACATTTGCCTAGATTTTACATCTTCATGCTGAGGTTAAACTTCAAAGTTTGTTTTCAGGTTTTTTGGTAACTCATGAGAGTCTGAGAAGCAAAACATGAAAGATTTCCTCCTTCCTAACAAATTACTCCATGCCATCGACAAGACAAATTAGTGCTGTAGCCACAGAGAAACATTCTCCAAAAGCTATCACATCACTTTTTGCGAGGCTGTCTCCAAATTAAAAATTTAAGCCACGTTGATTAAATAAAGCAGTTCTGTATACAGCTGGATGCTTGCTAGAATTTTAACCTTTTTCCTTTGGTTCACAGGTGAGATATTCCTTGGCAAGGCACACTATTTTCAGCCTAGGGAGATTTACCTACCCCGTGGCAGGCAGCCACATGGATGGTTTATGCCAGCTCAGAAGGCAGGAGAAGGCTACTGGGGGCTAGGGGTTGTCCACAGGCTGTGTTGTTGGACTGCTCAAGGCTTGCTGACAACAAATTGGCAAGATGCATCCAAATGTTCCCTCCCATGCTTGTGTTAGACAGCCTCCTTTATTAAGCTGAATGCTTATTGGCACAGGTATACAGGTGGCTTTTCTGGATCATTTAGGTGAGATTTAGAAAGCGTCTTCCAAGTCCAGCCCCTCCACAGGTAGCTTGTGAGAAGCAGAATAGCTGGGGATGTGTTGGCGATGCTTCTCGGATCTAGAGAAGCTATTGGGAGCCCATCAGATATAGCTTTGTGCAGTAATGGCCACCTGCTGTGAATGTGTCAACCCATTCCCCTCAGCTTTCAGAATGCTTCAAGGCCACAAATTAAACCACAATTTCGTCTGGTCAAAAAAAGTAGCAAGTATCTAGCAGGTGAGTCACCAAGACAAGATCCACATCTTCGAGGTAACAGATCCCTCCACTACCAGTCAGCCATAACTTCAGCTGCGTGTTTCCAACCCTATTTTGAGTCCGTCTTTTGTCATGAAGAGCCAGATGGAAATATAAACTTTCCCCTGCCACTTCAGTAATAATTCATAACAGAACTGAAAGAACTGATCTGCTACAAAAAAAAGCACCCAGGCACTTTTGAATTAATTCCAGTATTGTATTTTGCAGCCAGATTTCTAGGAAATGTTGTGAATAATCCAAGTAATTCAGTGGGGCTTTGTTTTGTTTTGTTTTTAAAAAGCACAGCAGCACGTGGAATTTCAGTTCTGTACCAGAACCCACAGAAATCAGGAGTGTTCATTTTATTATAGGCCTCCCTGTAGACAGTTCTCAGAAATACATCTGCCAGAGACCCTCTCAGTCTCCCCCTCCATAGGTAGCAGTAGTGTATCATCTGCTGTTAAACTGGGCATCTCATCAGGGAAACCCACTGCGAAAGAATTTGTCCCACAAAGACATTTAGATTAATCCCCTGGTTGGGCAAACAATTCCAAGACAGATAGAGACAAGTTTAAAAAAATACACAAAAACACCACACATACCAAACCGAACTGAAAAACAAAAACAAGTAGATAAAATATATCCAAACATCCCAAGCCAGACTGGGGCCTTGGGGCCCTTCAGCACAACTGCAATTTATTGTGCCAGCAAAACCAATTAATAAGTCAGGGGAGACCAAGCAGTAAGGGGATTTGCTCTGGAAGACAAAATTTATGATGCAATATCTGTTGAGCCAGCTTTAAGAACAATGCAGCAATTCAGATATCCCCAACGCTACACTGTGACTCCGTCCGTGGGATTTTGCAAGAGGAACTAGAAAGCCTCCGGTTTTGTGCCTTATCAGAGAAAGTTCTTGTGCCAATTAAGCAGCTCATCACACACTGGCAGAATTTAATCATTTGCAGGTAATCGCAATGCCCTTAGAGCTAATAGACTTGTAGTGAGCACTGGCTGCTCACCCTCCCCATTCCCTCATAAAGAAGGCGCAGGAGGTTGACGGGCCAGTTCAGGGTTTGGTGAGTTATTCTCAATGCGGATTGTGGAGCCGCATTTCATCTGGATTCCCAGTATTCTTCACCTTTGGATTGGGTCTACAAAATCTCATTAATCACCTAAATTTGCCAAGAACAAACCTCATTTGAGGAAACCTTGCTGATGATTCAAGTGACTTAAATGCACAGTCCGCACCAACAAGTACTACTGCACAATGCCAGATTTTGTTCATTTGTTTGTGGAAAAAGGCTCAATCCAGACATAAAAGAATGGGTAGAACACACAGATTTCCAGTGAGATATTGTTGTCAGAAGACAACTATTAAGTCTGATGAAATACATGAATCAAAACCAAATGTGGCCAACAACTGCCACGCATACCTGCTGTCACCACACTTCGCATCGGAAACTTCTAACTGGGCAGACATGAACTAATTTCCTCATTTTTCATCCTAATATTGCCTCTACAGAAAGATGTTAGGCAGGTTTTTTTCCTGCCAGCCGTATCACACGCATTTACTTTCTGCAATGCACTGAAGAACACAGCCATGGCTTTCAGCTTAGTTCTTCCAGCAGTAGCAAAGAACTGGAGGACACCAGAAACTTGTAGCTTGTGACTAAATACATGGGCTCCTTTGATCAACTTCCCAGATTTTTAGCCGTTTAAGAAGTCAGACAGAAGACTATAAAAACCCCTCTGAGCTTTCGGAATAGTCATATTAGCATCCGTTCGCTAGAAAATCCTTCCTGGGCTTTTCCCAGCTCCTCAGTGACTAATAAACAGAGCTACAAGTTATTAAATGCCACAGTAAGTTTTTATGAACAGCAAATATCCAAGTGAGTCTTACAACGCATTGTGTTGGTGCAGCAATTACCCTGATAATGATTTAAGCTAAAATTGAAATCTCAACTTTTAAGGTCTGACATTGCTGCAGCTGTTACTGAGAACAACAAGAATAAGAAAAAAAGTTAGCTGGCAAGACACAGTCTTCAAACAGAGCCTCAGATATGGCCTGGAACAAAAACATCCTAATTACTAAGGATACTGAAAACCATATGTATGAGAGATCTCAGGAGGAGATAAGGAAAGAGCCCAGCTGTGCAAAGAGCAATAGTATCAGGAGAGATTTCTCAGCTGAGAGGTGAGGGAAAAAAGTGCTAAGGAAACCAAAGGAAGGGTTGCTTTTTTATTTTAAACAAACAGATTAGGATTTTCTTCAAATTTAAAGCATGTACTGGTCTCAGTACTGAACCGGTTGATCCAAACAAGTGGTGCAAAGAAAGAGCTCAATGATTACGTAGCCCCATTTCAAAACAAGCTGTTTTGAAACTACATGAAAAGGTAACTTCTTCCTCTGCGGTTTCCTCTAGGCCTGATTAAGTTTCTGGGCAACTCCTTGAGAATCCACATTAAATTTCTGCAGAGAGCCAAGGTGCTGCCTTGCAGAGGGATGCGAGTATTCGCATTAGCAAGTCCTGAGATGCACTGCCCTCATATTCTGTGCAGAAACACAAACCCTCAGCTCAACCAGGCAGTGTAAGGTGACTCATCACCCAACACCAAGTGAACTTTCAAAAAAGGTCAGTTCGTAATGACTAGAAGGCTCTGAGGAACGCGAATGACAGATTTGAGGGTGAGGAAAATACACCATATTTTCAATCACAGTATGGTTCGATACCACACAGGCTGAAAATGAACTTGCAAGCAACATTCCCTTTTTTCCCCCGATCCATGCAGAAGCATAACATGAAAAAAGCAGGCACAGTTTCATCAAGCCCTTACTGGTAGTTCTAAGGTGCTGTCTCTAAGACTAAGCAGAAGCTGGATAATACAACTGGGACAAAAATGAATTCTCACTGCCATAGCACCAAGTTGAAAAAAAAAGCAGCAGAGCTCAAAGGAGAGCTTTGCACAGAATATGCCAAAACCATGTGCTCTAAGAACATCCAGAAATCTGCTGGGGCTTGGGGGTTTGATATTTTTCTTTAATAAGAGGAAGAGAAGATAGTGAGTTCATCTGCTAGAGGCAGCTACATCCCGAAAATGGACACTCAGCAGCTTCCCAGCATAAGATGCTAGGACAGATAGCTGCCCTGGTGTTCTGTGGCAGGAAGGCTTGGGATGAAATAGGTGGATCTAGGAGATCGTTGCATAATTGGGAAGGACAAATGCAGCTGTGTTTTTCCCTTAGCCCTCAGCAAGCCCCTACACAACTCAGCCAGAAACTGGAGGCTTTGTCATCTTGCCAGGCTCCAGCCCAGATCACCCTCTCTTACATTCCCCTTCACAAGAAAGCACCAGCCACATCCCAAGGGGACACAAGCAATCCAAGGAGGGTAGGAGCAGGGCTACCCAAACCTCATACCCCACATGCCTTCAGGAAACCCACAAATACCAAGGAAATAAAGCCTTCTGGAGTTCAAGCACTAGTTTCTGCCCTTCTGTTACTTCACCCAGCCTTTTCAAAAGACCTCTTGCTAGAGCTGACAGGACTTGCTCCCAGTTTCATCTTTTTCCTCTGAGAAATTGGCTTATGTAGTGCTTTCAGAGAAGACAGAAGATGAGTGAGCCAGTGCCAGAGGAAGGACTGTCAATAGTAACACTGGATCTACTGCAGCTGCACCTGGCAGATATTCAGCCTCCCCTTCCCAGATGTTCACCTAAAGGCTTGGCCCTCTGGAACAAGAGAGATGAGTGTTGTGACAGCTACGAGCATCTGCAGACCCAAATAACTGGAGCGTTTCAGTCCTGTGCTCTCACCCTTTGGAAATCCTGAACACTCCAAGCACCACACCTCCTCACAGGCAAGAAACCCCATGCCTCCAGATAGCACATCCCACAGGGACTGGTCTTGGGTTTACATCTCAAAGTGATCTCTCCCTAACACCCTCATGCACATATTTCCCCAAAACCAGAAAAGTTGGAAATTCCCTGCACTTCAGGTTTGGCTGTATGCTATTCCTGCCCTTATCAGTACCACGTCTTTAAGAGCTCAGCCACCTTTGCTCAGGCAGATGATACAAGCTTCCAAATGCTCACTTGAACCATAGTTCAAAAGAAATCCTTGAGAGCATTCTGCATTAAAAGATACATTTACTGGAACCATGCAGTGTTTGCCTGATGCTCTTAGCAGGCTGTCTCCAAAGGGATCTGACACCTACATTTGATCTCCATTCCAAAAAGTGGGAAAAAAGTGCACTTGCCAGGTTGCATTACAGGAAAACATCCTGAAAGAACTGGAAAAGCAAGGAGCCACCCAGAATAGTCAGCATTGACAACACGAGGTGATTATTTACTGCTTTGAATATCTAGACCATCTACAGGATATAAAAGTGCAGAGTCTGCTTCCAGTACTAGATTACACAACTATGATGCAAGCCTGTGTTCTCATGCTGCTTAAGCTACATGAATTTTGTATCACCCGTTTCGAGTTCTCAGCTAACCCCGTAGCACAGCTCTCGCCCCAATAAGGTGACAACGCATAAGTAAGTCAAATAATACTTGCCACTCTCTTCAAAGAAGTATCCATTTCTTGACATCGCTGCTGGCGGAGACTCTAAAAAGAGAAAAAGGAAGTGTAAGAATCACTACGATGCTGAACATCTTCACCTCGCTGCTAAGTTCACTTTAAGCCTGGATTACAGCCCCAAAATACCACACGCAGAAAATTTTCCTGGATGTGGCAACTTTAACCTTTTGTTTATTGACTTTAGCATTTACCAGAATATCCCATACAGTTGCAATTACTACATGAAAACAGTTAGGCTGTCTCAGGCATCCTGGGCTGGGACCACAAAACAGCAAGACTAAAGATCAGGACAAGCCTGATTGTATCACAGTGACTTATTGAACCTAAACAAATGCATGCAGAAATAATAGATGCTAAGCATCCAAGAGAATCCTTTTAAAATATAAGCAATAATGAAGTCCAGGTTGTATCTTACACTCGGATAAAAAGAACTAGTTTTGTGTAGGAAAAACAACTCGATTCAGATAAGAACAGGTTTTCACATCCTATCCTACTGCTCTTAATCATTAGGACATCCCCCAAACAGCTCTTGGCACTTGAAGATAAGCACCAAAACCCTGCAGCCTTCCTTTGCGTGCTTTCTGAGCTGGGGTCCTGCAGGAAGCACCACTTGCACCAAGAGAGTCTTGCAAGGAAGCCACAAGTGGGAGAGGACTGACCAAGAGCAAATCCACAAACACAGCAGCACCAGGACCAAGTCCATGTAATTCATCGCGGAATGTTTTATTTGTTAGCAAGTCAGTTCTGCAATTACTGCTGGGAAGTTTGGTATCTACCAAGATGTTCATACAGCACAGGAGCACCTGCTTTCAGGTGTGATCAAAGTCTGGTAGCCAAACCCAGCCTGATTGTTTATAACACTAGCAGTATTTGACATCTCAGACTGTGTGGGCTGGGAACACCAACTCCTCTCTACAGGTGCATGCCCTGTTTTAACAGCCAGTTGATAAAGGTCTATTTCAAGCCTTACAGGTCACCTGAGCAGTCCCTTGCAGAGGCAGTTCCTGCATGCTGCCTCTCTATACACAGCTTCCCAGCCAAAATGCAATCAGAAAGAGGAATAGGTTTGCTCTGTCTTTCCCCACTTCATTAGGCTAATCAAACATTACCTACGCAAGCCTGGGATGAATTTGGGCCAACAAGGAAAGAGGTCTCGCCTGTTTTATTGTTTTACAGATTAGGTTTCCTGCTTTTCGTTTGAGGTATGAGATTATTTCCCAAAGACCCTTTCTCTACCCCATAACTTTTGGCTTACAGGTTATACGCACTTGTTTTCCCCTCTCCCTTTAGGGTGTCACATTTTCAAGCATTACAATTCATCCTGGTCCACCGGGAGCCTTTGTGCACCAGACGGATACGAGTCACACCCCTGACGACAGCATCTTCCAGCCCTAACACTTGTCACAGCTCAGCATGGCTCAGACATTTCAGAGCAGACAGCATTAGCTGCACAGGTTCCTGGAGGGACACCCTGATCACCATTTAAAAAAAAAAACACACAAATCCGAGGGCAATTCAAGTGTCTGGTCCAAGAGAGAAACACAATGTTCCAAGTTCATCCCAGAACAATGGGCCGGAGGAACAAACGCACCGTGGCCAAGGGGCACCCATTACACGAGTCAATTGTTTCCCTCCACCTGGAAGGGAAGGAGAAGATCCATCCAGGCTGATTAGCATGCTAATGATCAAAGGAAGGTTTTTAAAGAGGCTCTTATTGTGTAATGATTGCATTTACGTATTTCAGAGAAACAAACAAAGTCCGCCTAGGCAGACGGATTACCCAAGGAACAGAGGCCAGCGCTCCCCCGGGATGGTATATCAATTCCTCACATCTACTATGGCTTCTGAGGGAGCCTGAAGCAACATGCTCATCCTTCACTAGGCAGAACGAGGCCATTTAGTTTTCTTTTAGCTGAACACACTTATTTCTACAGGTCACATAGTGCCCAGTGCTTTCTTCATCAGAAACACCTAACTGCAGCATTGCCTGGGTTGACCTGGTGCCTTCACAGGAGACTGGCCAGGTCACTGCTTGGACTAGGCATGAAAAGAGCAAGGTTTGAGTGTTACAGCATCAGTGCCATTTCATTAGGTGGCACTCGCTCCTCTGAGTCACAAACGAGCAGTAGTCCCCTAGGCAACATGCTCAGGCAATTATTTTGAGGTGCTGTTTTTTTTCAGATGAGTCATAAAATAAAGGTCTTAACCTTATAATTAAAGATGCAATGGCACATTTGGGAAAAAAAGTCGGGCGTTCACCCTACTATGTCCTGGCTAAAGTTCAGCCCTGGTAATTTGCCTTCTCCCTACGTAATATTGTCCCAGAGTGCCAACGGGATTTGGGCTTCAAAACAGTGGTGGTGGAGCCTTTTCAGAAGTTGCTGCAACCCCCACGGAAGGGGCTACGCACATTGACATCGAGAATGGTAGGGAATGTGCCCAAGAGGTAAAAGGCAATGGGGTGTTTACACAAGTGTAAACAGACACACATGGAGCTATGGAACTAGCTTAAAAGTCAATGTGCTCACAGAAGTCGAGGTAGGAAGGGGTAAATTGGGGGCTACACCATCTGCATCTCAGAAGACCTATAGAAAGCGAGAGCCATCCCCAGATCCATCCAATTTAACCACACAGAATAAAGGAGACATTTCAGGGCAAGGAGGACGACTCTCCTCATACATCACCTTCCCCTTTCAACCCCATATTTCTCCAAGCTATTTGGCACAAGCAAGCCTAGCTTATATTTACAGCATACTAAGAGCAACACCAGCTAGACTGTACTCCAGTAGATGCTCAGCAGCAGTCAGCAAAGCAAACATGCCAGCAAGCTCCAGTGCTTCTCCTTCCACAAGGCTTATGGGATTTTAATGAGGTTTTGGCTCCTTAGCCATGTTTTCCTGAAGACTGAAGTAATGGGTTTGAGTTGCACAGAATGGACAACACAGCAGAGTTATTTTTTGTCCAGCAATAAGGTACGTACCCAAAGCCTGAGACAAAACAGCATTTCTCCCCATCTCACCTCCAGTCCTTAAAATTCAAAAGCCCATCCATGAGATAGTTATGACACACTGCAGTAATTAATTCATTTGCTTAGCTTAGGGAAGCCTGGCCTAGGACAAGTCTTCAGGTACATTAGAGATCAATTTTAAAATGCTCCAGGGTGTGCCTGGAGTTGCAGACTTGTTTCCATGAAGTATAATCAGCCCCTGCACCTTTGCAGGCTGGAGGAACAGACCTACATGCTGGTGAGCACTTTGTCATTGCAGGGCAGGATTTTTCTCCCCATGTCACTTCCATCAGATCCAAAACCATACCGATAGTTTCTTTCCCCCAGGTTTGTTTTTTTTTTTGTTTAGATTTCAGCAATTAAAATCCAAACCAAGCAATTTCAGCAAGACATAAGAACAGGCTTCTATAGACAAAGCTGGAACAGATTACCCTGAGGAGCTAAGATACACACCACAGCAAATTGCCTCTCATGCCTTCAATACCTGATGGAGAGAGCTACGTCTTCCCTCTCCAGGCTCTGCTTTTTCATCCAGCACCTACAAGGACAGCCACACTCTTCAATTGCTTTCCTTATCCAAAGGTAGAACAAAGATGCCACCTCCTAGCTGCCCATAAGCTCGGGGTATAGCTCTTTTGATAACTTAAGTATTTTTAAGAGTTAATTTACTCCGATAAATTTCTGCCACCCCACCTTACTCCCTGCAAAGACGTCCATTAAATAAATTGGACAGGCATAAAGAGTGTCACCACATAGTTTCTCCTTCACATGAAAGCTTGTTTTCTCATCTCTTTGTGAGCACTGAATTTAAAGGCAAAATTCACTGAAGTGCTGCAAAGTGGAAAGCAAAGCTTATTTTTCTAGACTCTGGGATACAGCTTAGATTTCAAAAGGAAGCCACTGCCCTTTGACTCGAAGCCACTGTAATCACATGGAAAGAGCCACTGGGGGGAGGTATATGAAGCTCAGAGTACTTTTAACTGGTAGGACATTCGAGTTTGCTGCAGCTTAAGGTGCTCAGTCTTAGGACTCAAGGGATCCACAGGGGGAAGCATCAGACAAAGTGGATGCACTTCCTGATTTCTTACATTCTTACCATTTTTACATTTGCATTTAACAACAAAAAGAACAGACAAAACCCTGCCATGCCATCCTCCATTATTAAATTCCTGCAGGGGATGCATCTCAGATCTCCTAATAACCCGTTTTAACTCTCTTGTTTTAAGGTTAGTAATAAGCTCTCTTGAGCCTTGCAATACTAGCAGATTATAAATAAAAACACATTCTCTGGATACTTCGATAACTCGATTAAAATGTTCTGCTGCTGGCATCTTCCAAGTAAACAGCTCTGCAGCTCAAGCCTTCTATTGAAGCAAATTGTAGCTTTCTAACAAGTTGGTAGCATGGGAATTTTGACTACAGACTTCAGCATTTATGATTTCCCTCCAGTAAAGCTCTCCACATCCTGGTGTCTTGGTATTTAACCGGAACTCATTTTGAAGCAACATGATTTTTAAACAGTAACCAAAAAATCACTTTTGAGCCTTTTAATGATGGCACCTCTTAGGTCTGTCAACACAAGTAGCATGCACAACCTATCTGGTGTATTTAGTTACCCAGTAAGTACTGATGAGAAAGTCCTAAGTCCCTTCATCACCCTTCAACCCAGGGTGTGCTCCAACACCCCAGTTCCCACCACTTTCAAGCCTTCTTCCAATACTATTTTGCTGCTGCTCTTTGGACATTTCTGAAACTCATTAGTACATGCATCTCTTGCCTTGAAGATTTCAAAGAAAAGCAAATCACTTCAGTTTTTGTTTTAACTTCTCGCTTAAAGGGTCAGCTGAAAAACCTTCAGACTTTCCCAGTTTTCTCCCAGGAGGAATTACCAATTCTCAGCATGACACCCACCCTAAACATCACATTTACCTGGAAATAAATGCTCTTTCCAGAAGACATGCAGGGCTTTAGCTTTGAGAAGGTCATTGGCCACTTCAGGCTTCCTTCCATGAAGGTGTTTGGCTAAAAGCATCCATTACCACTACTAAATAGTTGAGCCAGCTCCACTGCAGGATGAGGAAGTTTGCAGTTGGTTCCCTACCTATAACTAAGATCTGAGGACAAGCCTAAGCTTTAATTTAGACATGTACAGTGTTACCTAATTCTGACAATACAAAGCTACCCCAACCAGGGCTCCAGCAAACCAAACCTCATATTTTAATATCAACTGTGAGCTCAAGCATTATTCTTTGATTCTCTACACCTCACCATGTTTTAACACCACAAGACAGCTGCAGCTTCACAGGTGACCAGGGAGCTGCATGAAGGTTCATGGGATTTATGGGATTTGGGGCAGAGGGAGAGCATTTGCTTCACCTGCCTACTAACCAAGTTACACTGCTTCCCTCCTCCACCCAACATCAGCAGAAAACTAGACAGATGTCAGAAAAAAAGGAATATCTGAAGAGAAACCTTCAGGAGGGGACTTCTTTTAATTATGGGGAGCATCGAGTGAAAGGAACCTGCAACCGAGAGTCTGAGCTCTAGCTGCATGCAGAGACCTTCAACAACAGCTGGAGGAAGAGGAAGCTTCAAACTCCTTTTGTAACCCAACTGCATCACTGCAGAGGAATAGAAAACCAGCTCAACAGACTGCGACCCTGATCACACTCCAAGGTATCAATAATGCAGGATTCCCCTGCATAGCATCACTCATGCTTACAGAACAAGATCTTCGCAGTTTTCGTGGGAGAACCAAGCAGAGAGGTCTCCCGGTGGAGACATCTGCTGCAGGTTATTTAAAGCCATTCAAGTCAGCAAGAATGGATGGACAGCAGCATGTGAAAAGCTGTTTTGCCTGAAGTTACCACTTCTCATTTCTATCTACACGTTAAGTAGCTGATCCCTTCCCACAGCCCATAATACTTCAGCTGGGAAAGGCTGGTGAGAACTCATCTCGTTGGCAGAGAGAGACAAGAAACATGCCAATATGCTGCTTTTCCAAGAATAATGATCAACATACAGGACAAAAGCTTGAAATTTTACCTGTTTTCTCTACACCTGAGAGGTGTGACAAAGGCCAGAAAAAACACAACACACAAGTCTGGGTTTCAGAGCTAATCACCATAATTCAAGGGACTGTAAGATGAGTAAGGCATGCTTATTAATACTTGGGCAGGAAAGCAGCTGGTAAGTACAGCATAGGAGCACCGCTGCCTGTGACAAGCCCAAACACAGACCTCTCCCCAGAAAGCACTGGTTTGCCACAATAAAAACACAGGACAACATAATAGAAAACACTTAATAGGGGTAAAAAGACATTTTGTGATCCATCAAATGGTCAGTATCAACACCTGACTGCCTTCTAGGGTGTTTTACCTTGAAGGGATGGAAGCCAAAAATCAACTAAAGACCTCTTTACAGCTTCCCTTCCACTGCAAGCACCATGCATGCTTCTTCACTGCAGATGCACCCATCAGCATCTCATCCCAAGCAGAGACTGACAGGGATAAACCCTTCTAGAAGATGACATGCAGGTGCCCTATCCCTCCTCTCCTTGTCCTCTACTTGTCTTGGTGGCATCAGCAGGGAGAAGGGCAAAGCAGAGCCCCAAAGCACAACTGGGTGCTGCAGGGTGGCCACAACACACCAAGCACACCCAGTCTGGGGGACTTCACCCCACACGGCACACCCAGAGGTTTAAAGCAGGTGCTGGTATGGTATGGCAGGAGTTGGCATGGCTTGGCAACAGAACAGGGGTTTTCTTTGGAGACTTTTACCTAAGCAGGTTGTTCAGCACAGCATCTGCATGCAAATACCTACAAGAAGTCAACTTGAACTCTTGAAGACAGTCTAGAAGACAACCATTATCCAGAGCTATTTACATATACTCCAAACCTTGGTAAGCTTTTAAAAGACAATGTTGGTCAGAGCAGGCACCAAGGAGGATGCTGTTCTTAAGCAGCCTGATCTACTGGCCAATTGCTTCTCGAGCCAAGAAATTTGGACCTGCAAGGACAGCCACTTTGGTTTCCCTATGCATACACATAGGGAGTCAGGGGCACTTTAAAAAAGCACGGATGTTTAATACACTCCTCTTGTCACAAAGTATGTAGATGCACCACTCATCCCAAAAAGAAGCATCCCTAAAGGATTTGCACCCTCCTCTTTGCTTCCCTACATGAGTCCTATACCCCTCAAACTCCATAAAGTCCATGAGGTTTATATTACCTGAGCTAATAGCTCTAAATCCCCTTAGAAGACAATTTCATTGGGTTTTGGAGGACACCACCAGCCCTCTGACATCCAGACTAACCCATGGTGCAGGAGTATTTTGGGTCTAGCTGCAGTGCCCAGCACAGGACAGCCACCCCAGGATGCTGGTCCTGATCCAGACAGGAAAGGACTTTACGGCTTCACAGCTCAGGGAGCACTAAAGCACTTAGTCAGGGGTTATATGCAAGGAGCTGGACATTCTTCTGATACAGAAAGTGGTGTGATGTGGTCTTAAATCATACTGCAGTCGCTCCAGTAAACAAAACCTCAGGATTCATTTTCACAGTTGCTGGCTGTGGAAATAGAAAACACGATATTGAAAGGATAGAGCAGGAAGCATCCCTCCTGCCTGCTCACTCCCAGGCAAACACACACCCACACACGAGCTTGGGGATCAGACAAGTCTGCTTTCAAAGCAAAGCATTTTCCTCACTGCACTGAAAAATTCCCCTCTTCATCCCCTTCCCAGCTTCCTCCAGAGCACCCATGGCAATAAAGCCACCTAACCAGAAAAATTGCCGGCTGCAGCAGTGACAGCTATGAGACCTCCTCCCCCCAAAAAGCACAAGGTTGGTGTCAGTGGTGCTTGGATTTACCAGCAGCACCAGGCTGTCCAGGTTGGCTCATCACAATTTAACCCACCCCAAGCAATCAATATCCAAGGGTGCCTCCCAGAGGTGAGCTGCAAGAGCAAACAACCCCGTAAACTAAGAGCCCTGCAGCTGCTTTGCTGATGGGATCTCTTCCCCCTCCTCAGCCAGGTTTCTTGGCCAGCATTTAGCAGGTGAGCAGGACAAGCCGAAGAGCCAGGGAACAAGGACACTTCGGGATTTGGCTGCCAGATGAAGAATTTGGGCTATTATCATTTTTTTCCCCCTCCAAGGTTTTGTTTTGCTGGGCCCTCTAGAACAATGATTTAAGACTCGCAAGGATTTCTTGCAGGAGTGCTACACAGAGAGGAGTGAAAGCAAATACCTCCGGAGATCCCACAAGTTGGCAAAGACCCAAGGACAGAGCAGCAGAGGCTTCAGTACACTTTTCCTGAAGCATTTAAATAATTTAGAAAGCTTTAACTCTTACTGACAGCTTTCCAGACAGCTCTTTCACTTACAGGGCCCTATCAGAAGAATCTCATAACTTATAATCGGAGGAGATACAGCAACAGCCCCAGGTCTTGTTCAGGGCTGGATATGGGTTGAAAAAAGGTGTTTTTGACGTTTTTGCTGAAATGCTTTCCCTGGACAGGCTCCTTCCAGAGGCCACCACCTGCCACATACCCACAGCAGTACCACATAAAACACAAACTTGGTTAAGAGCCCATAAAATTTCACCCGCTCAGAGTTATTCAGAGGAACAGAGACGTTTCCCTGCAATATTTCGTCTGCATTAAATACCGCAACAATTCAGCAGCTACACGATGTAAACAAGTAACTACAGACACCTCCGGTTCCACCTTCCTCAGGTGGAAGAGCTGCTCCAGGAGCAGGTGCAGCATCCCCCCAGTGGACCAGGATCATGTTTTGGAACACAACGTGCATTACCACAAAGTTTTTATCTTCCATCTCATTGCCACCAAGATAGAAAATAGTGCTTTGCACCAAAGTTAATCCTGCACCTCTTCCCACCTCCAGCACCCAAAGGATACCTGGACAGGACAGGAGACCCTCTCCACCTCAAAGCCACAGGATCAAAACCGAGGTCTGTGCTTGTACACGGAAAGACACAGAAGCAGAGCAGTGATCAGCCACCTGGTCACCAAAAACTTCAGTATTTTCAGTTGTGGTGCCAGACAAGATGCTGAAAGTAAAAACCTCCAGGATTAAAAGCAGAAACAGCCTAAGGGATATAGAAAAGGTGGTAGAGGTGCCCTCTGCAGCCTCAGCCCTCTCCACAGAGGCAGGGATTTCAAATCACGACAGGCTTGGTAGGATGGCACGAATCACCCCGTACAGTTTCTATATCAAAGAGCCACAGAACAGCAAACATGAGCAGGGGGAATCCAGCAGCACCAGCTTGGTTTTTGCCCTATATTATCAACCCGAAATAAAAGCACTCTGGTCCAGAGATGAAATCATTGCCGACTGACAATGCACGTAGGGTGTTATTCAGTAGGACACTGTTTACGGTTCGTCTACACGGCTTCCATGGCTACAACAACAGGGACGATGCTTGCTAGCATTTCAGACAGATTACATACATGCACGTTGTTTGCACTCAGCGCTGCACTTTCCCCACGTGAGCCATCAGTATGTAAAGCCCTTCTGACAGGCTGTTAGGATGTTTTAGCATTAACTTCAGAGGAAAAAAAGAACAGGTAAGATATCTTCACTCATCTCCCCATGCATATCTTGAAACTGAACTCAAACCCTGGAAGGCAGCGCTCTGGTTAATGTAAATTGAATTCAAAAGGTATTCTCCATCCTTAAGCACAGCAATACAGAGATATCCAGCACTTGCAACAGATAGCATCACCAAGCAGCAAAGCCCGTTGAAAATACATCAAGTACTGCCTTACTTTAGCAAATTAAATAATTAAAGAGCTGGCAGGGCTGCTTTTCTGGATTTCCTGTCCAAACGCATCACCCGGCAGCAGCAAGGCTTCAGCGTTCGTTCAGACCACAACTTACCTGCACTACTTCTGTAGCAGAGATGCTGTTCACACTCAAACAGCCCCCGCTCCTCTCCTCGCTGCTCTCCCCCCCGAGCCAGCACCACGCTCGATCCCAAATCTCGATCCCACACCCCACTTGCTCAGGTGGCCGAGGCGGCAATGGCTCGTGCTTGTTCAACGGCTCCAATATTAATCCATCCGGAGCATCTTTCTCCCTCACTTCCAATTGGCGAGCGGCGGATGGGTGGAGTGAGAGGGCGACCCATTAGCTCCCAGCCGGGCACCTCCGAGCCCTGCTCCCCGAGCAGGGCGGAGATGCCGGCAAGCCGCTAACTTCACGCCTTCACTTCATGCCACCGCAGCCACGCTGGGCTTCGGCTTTCCTCCTCCAGCCACCCCGATCCACCGCCTCTCCGAGCTGTTCGCCTCTGGGAGCAAGGAGGAAAGCCAAGGATTAAAGCCAGCCTGCGCTCCGGAGCCGGTGCTTTTTGCTGGATGCTGTGCGGAGAAAGCCCGTGCGCCTCCTTAAGTGAGGCTTTGTGGCAACCAGGCTCAAGTGAAGGGAGAAGACAGAAGATACTGCACCTTACAGACAGCAGCGCAGGGGAAACAAGAGAATGCGAAGATGCAGGATGAAGAGGTGGGGGGAAAAAATGCTGCCGAGAGGTAGATATAGGAAATCTCTTAAAGACATAGCTGCTGTGCTCTGACCACGCTGCATGCCCAACTGCACAGCTGGGCTCCAATGGGTTTCTTACCCCCCCCAAGCTATCCAGAATAACAGCTCACCAGCACAGGCAAGGGTTAACGCAGGCATACAGAAGCAAACGAGGAGCCTTCGTTAGGGAATGAGAACCAGGGCAGTGAGTCTGTAACAGCAAGTTGCAGAAGATAGAGCTGGAGAGACCTCACCTCATCCGAGGAGGTTTATACCCGAGCCTGTCAGCCTAGCATTCAGCTGAGCAGTGCCTAAAAAGCTTTGGAGGGAAGATGCCACCACCTCTCCCCCCCTCTCCAGTCTATTCTACTGCTTCACTTTCCTCACAATTCAACATTTTCATAACAATAAGCCAAGTCTCCCCCAGCTGCATACTTAAAGCCCACAGGGGAATGGTCTATTCTGGCCAAAAAAAAGGAAAAAGAGGGGGGAATAAATCAACTCCCTAAAGCAACATCAAGCCAACCTTAGAAAAGGCAGAGCCCTAAAAAAATAAACAGCAAGTTCTCCAAACACTGGCACGCCTGGGTCACTTCCATCTCCAAATCCCTTACAGCAACTCTGATTAGCATGATTTAAATAAAAATTCCCAGCGATCATATATTTACCAGGAGGCAGCAAACCCTTCCCAGTGCGAAGCAAGGCGAGACAGGGCACAGCTGGGGAAGAGGCATCGCTTTCCGCAGCGGGATTCAGAGCCACATCGCCCGTCCTCGGTCCCTGCTACAGACTTGTTTCCGCTGCACAAAACCACAGGCAGTGCATGTTTTTAAACACCTCCCACGCATTCTCTCTGCTGAGACTGCTCATCCAGACTCCTCCATTTTTATTTCTTTATTTTTTTTTTGCATGCCACCTGACAAGGTTCTCCAGGTAAGGAGCATCGCGGTCAGCTCGTTATTAAGATGTAAGGGAAGTTGGATTTGAGGGTGGAAGAGACCCAAGAGGTCCCCAGCCCAGCTGCTTGCTCCAGGCAATGCTACCTTCAAAGCTGCACCAGGCTGCTCAGGACCTCATCTCAGAGCGATCTGGGTGATATCCGAGCAATGCCTTCCCCAGAAAAGTTTTTGCAGAACATAAACCCTCAGGATCAACAGTTAAAGTGGTCTCAGCTCCTAACACAGCAGGATTTTCTGAGTTCCCCATATAGATTATTCACAATAATGCAACATGTACAGCTCTGAACCAAGCTAATACACCTAATGCACTTTCTTGTAACAAAAAAAATTTGCAATAAAAGAGCTTAATCACCTGTCCCCACACCTGATACCTTCACTAACAGTTTAAGAAGCCAGAGCTTAAAGCATCGCAGTCCTAAAGGTGAGACGAGCCCGCCTAGCCTCCAGCAGGTATTTCAGGTTTCAAACGCTGCCCGATTCATTTCGGCGAGCAAACAAGCTTATGAAACAAAAGGCTGGCTATGATTGCTTTCTATTTTTAATTTTTTTCTGCACTGAGGTTGTTTATCAGCAGCCCTGGCCAGCCTGCCGGGACAAGGGTGCAGCAGGGACCGGAGCTGCTCCCTGGTGGAGGTGACAGCAGCCGAGCGAGCACCACCAGGAGAAGCCCAGCAAACAGAGCGCACCAACACAACCACATCCTCCAAATCCTACATGTGCTGCCTCCCTCCTCACCACCCTCATTTTTAGAGCCCCCCCTAAATTGTGGTGGGCTTCTCAGCTTCCCCACACCACCCTCCTCTGGTCCCCAAGCCCTTCAACGCACCGTCCACTGCCCCGGTCCATCTCTGGGTCACCAGGCGCTGCGGCCACGGGGCCAAATCCTGCGAAGAGTCAGCGCTCGCCCCAAACTGGCCGTAGGGTGAGCGGAGGAAGGTGAGCCGGGGGTAGCAGAAAGAAGCTGGCTCCATGAGGACGGAGAAGAGAGGAGAGCCAGGTACAAAGCAAACCGCGTCTCCCTTCACCTCCTGCAGCTGGTACTGTTGGGACATGCAGTCTCAGAGCCTTCTCCCCGAGAAGTTCCTTTACGGAGAGGAATTAATGCGAGAAGAAAAAGAGGAGAGCCTCTCAAGAAGCTCCGTTCCTGCTGTCACAGCCTAGCAGAGCACACTGGAAAGGCTGCGTCTCCAGCCCGTATTTAAACGCGTCTCTCAGAAAGCAGAGATGCAGCACAGGAAGAGACAAATTCCAGCCCTGCGTCGGGCTGATAAGCCAGGTTTATAATATTCAAGAAGTATTGGCATTACTACAATTCCTTCCCTCCACCCCCCACCCCCAATGAATATCTTGGGCTGTAGCTTGTTGTGCACAATAAGCAAAAAAATCCCAATCCCTAAAAAAAATCTGCCTGTTCCGGTGGGAACAGCCAGCGCGTTGAATAAAACAAACACACGCGTGCTAAACCCTGGGGACGCAATTAGGCTCGGAGCAGGGAGAGGAGGCATTTAACTTCTGGAGAAGGAGATGGCAGCGGGTGAGATGAAGAATAAGCCTGACACAGCACCCCATGGGGTGGGTTTGGTGATTTTTTCCCCCCCCGGGGGTGAGCCCAAGCAGCAGCCCCCACTGCTGTGGGGTGCTAGCACCTGCCCCGACACCAAGAAGTCCAGAGGGGAGAGCACACCAACACACATCCAACCAAATCTTATGTGCACTGCCTCCGTCCTCACCACCCCATTTTTAGAGCCCCCCCAAATCTTGGTGGGCTTCTCAGCTTCAGCCCCTCCTTTCCACTCCTCTGCCCTCACCAGTGGGTAGCACCCCCAATAACCCACCCCATCACCTTTGCTGTTCACAGCATCTCAAAACAAAAGCTGCCCAGCTGAGATCTTCCCTCCACCAGCTTCAGATTTGTTAATTTTCCCTAGCCCCTACCCTTCCCACCATGGAACAGCCACAGAGGTGCACAGCTCCAGCCCTGGGAGCCCCTCTGCTGCAATTTGCATCAGGTCCCCCAAACCTGAGCAGCCAAAAAAAACACCCACAGGGAAGAAAGCTCCTGCCCCAGCGTAAAGAGCATCAGTGTTACCCCATCCAGTGGCTTATGTCATGTTTTTATGCTTTTATCCCCCCCCTTCTTGCAGTTTCTCTGAACAGCATCTATAATAAATCAAAGTGGCCTCTGTTCCCTTGGTGTCCTACCCAAGGCACAGCTCCCACCAGTCCGTCCAGCAGACCTTTCTTCAGTAACAGGCAGGCAGAATTAGATTGAAGCCCTTCATACAGCCTTTATTTAATTGCAAGTCAGAGCCAAGGATGAATTTAGAAAGGGGGAACAGAAAAACCCATGAAGTTACAAGTGACAGCTAAGCGCTTTGATATCAAAGCCAGCACCGACAGATGCCGAAGCCTGCAGCGCTCTGCTCCCGGGCCAGCATGGCACCGTGCTCGGTGACAAGGCTTTACAGGGAGCTTATGCTAGATCATATTTAGAAAGTTCTATCACGCTAGGAAAAAATAAATTAAAAAATCCCATTTCACCAGGTCCCAGCGCTAACTCCTGAAGGAGCTGCTTTGCGGACCTCAGGGTCACAAAACACCGCTCAGACCTGGATGAGCTTGGAGGAACAGGCTCAGCACTCCTGATTTTCACCCTTAGTGTGGTTCATCCCTCACAGCACACTCCCTAACCCCAGCAGCAATGGCATCACACTGCACCCCAGCTGCTTCTAGCAGCAGCCACAAAGGTAGCTTGGATTTAACACATGCTGGATATCTGCTGGAGCACTTGGCAGCAGTTTGTGCGTTTAGAGGGTGGATGACAGCTTCACAATGACAAGTCATTAAGGCGTCCCGGAGCTGTTTACTTCCAGAGAAGCCCTACAGACAGAAATAGGACTTTTCTAAGAGGTTTTTCTAAGAGGTGGTTTTGCACAAGGGGGATTCTTGGTAGCTGAAGTGTCACCCAAGGTGCAGAAATAGAAAGCTTTTGGATTGCAAACACTGGGGCTTCCTAGGGACACCTAAATCAGAGCACAACATTGGAATAACCAGAGGAAAAACAGCTTTCCCCCTCGTTTTGATTTCACACTTGTCTTGAGGCATGAAGCACACACACAAAGCATCACCACACTTCCGCAAGGACAAGGTTTGAGGTTTGCGTTACATAGGGTCAACCAGGCAAGCGACAGGGCACCCGCCAAAAAATCTGATAACTCAGGACTAAAATCAAACTTCACAGCTAAGCTCAAGCTCCCGTTAGCAAAAAAATATCAAACTTTTCCAAAGCCTACTTTTGAGACAACACAATGCTTCTGGTTTGGATTCCTTTGTTTTTAAAGCCCTCTCGTCTCCCCATTGACTCAACAGAAAAATGAAGCTTGCTTTAAGGACTATTTACAGCCTCGACTGATTCCCTGCAGCTTTACCAGAAGTCCAGCTTTACCAGAAGTCCAGGCTCTGAGTTTCCATATAGATCTTATACCACTGTGGGAGTCAAGCAAGCACAACATCTAAAATCCCAGCTCCTATTTCTGGCTATGCTCATTTAAACAAGCTGAAACGTTCAAACTGCCAAGGAACGACACGAGAGCTGGCGAGGAACTTCCTCTGTGGTACATAACTCTTACGGAGTGGCAACTGCGTAAAAGCCACAGATATTTCAGAACTAGAGGGCTCTGCCTGAGCTGGGTTAGCCAACGTGCCTCGGTTATGGCAGGGAGGCAGCAGCGTGCAGCGCACGGGATGGTGGCAGTGACTGAGGTCGCAGTGTAGACAGGACTAAATGCCTTGCATCACCGTTTCCTTCTGGTTTTCAAGAAAATGGTCATAAAAACCAACTCCAGCAGCAGCCCAGGTGAGATACCACGGGATTTCCCCCACTCAAATAATTTATCCCATGCTCCAGCTGCAGTCTGGCAGGCAGTAACTGCACAGGAGGGACAAGGCTGTGCTTACACCTAGAGAAGGCTTACAGGTTTAGAGAGAAATCCTGCACACATCAGACCTTCCAGCAGCTTGGAAAGGAATCTGTATGCTCCCAACAGGCACTGTTTGTGTACACACTGCTGGTGGTCAGGCAGCCTGCACCATCAGGTCTTAAGAATGATAGTCTCTGATATGAAAAAGAGCACTAGAGAAGAATTTTGAGGAAGAATTTTGAGGAAGAATATAAGGAAAAGGAAAGTTTGCTTCAGTTCAAGCTGGGGTGGGTGACATACAATCCTCCCCAAGACAAGATCCCAGCACGAATCCCGAGGACCATTCTTCCACCAGCTGCTTCGCAGGCAAAGCTGGTGTGCCACCTACAGTTGCTTTTACTCCCGAACAAACTTCCCCACGCACAAACTCAAGTCCCTGTCCCTTAATTCAGTGTAAAGCCAGCACGACCGCAGCCATGCTGATGAAGGAAGTGCTTCCTTCGGTAGGGCAGCGGGGGGAGGCACTTTACAAGATAACCTAAAAGTTCAGCCAGAGCCAAGAAGCGAGCGCGTTTTGAAGTTCACATAAATCCCCCCTCTCCCAGCCTTCCAAAGCTGCATTTCCAAGACACATGGCTGGGGTCCTGCCAACACACGTGGCTGCCCGAGCCCTTTTTGCTGGTTCAGCTGTGTGATTTCACCTTTTTGTCGCAGTCTTTGCCCCATTACCAGCACAAAGTCAAGCAACCGCATCCGCGAGCGACGCACCCAAGCAGAGCCAACACTGCGCTGTGCCCTCCTTCCCCAAACCAGCCACCGACCCGATACCAAAAGGGGTTGGAAGAACTCCCCAGAGCAAAAATAGCCCCGAACTGGGATGGCTCCTTTCTCCTCCTTTAGTCCCTTTTGTTCCCTTCTCCTCCTCTAGTCCCTTTGCCCCGTACTCGTGCCCACTGGGCTGAAGCTGCCCAACGAGCCCCGACCCGCAGCATCTCATCCCACCTCACAGCTAACAGGCGACCCCATACAAGCCCCCCAGGCAGCAATGGGACCACCGACCCTCCCTGTCCCCCAACCCTCAGGAGAAAAGGGACAGCAAGCCCCCAGGACAGCAGCACACGCATCCCCAGCCCACCCTCCCCATCGCATCCCATTGCGAATGCAACCACCGCTGTGGGGAGGGGAAAAAAGTCGAAAGCAAAGCAGGGACACAAGCAGGGACCCCCCCGCAGCCCCCAGCTGTAGGAACTCATCCATCCCCTGGTGCCTGCCCCCGCTCCTGCCACCTTGGCTGCTCACCGCAGGGCTGGAGGTGAAAAACCCTTCTCGCTGCCATGGCTGCCTCGCTTTTTCCTCTCATCCCGTCTTCACCATGTTGACACACTTCGGGGGGAACTTTTCTCGCGGCTTCGGCCTTGTTTTGTTGTTGTTTGTGTTTTTTTTTTATTTGCTCGCCCCCCCAAAAAAGAGGCAGCGCAGCCAAAACTGAAAGTCCCCGGGCGGCTGCAAGGGGAAGGGACGGAGCGGGCACACCCCGCCGGGTCCTAGCGCCCTCCCAGCCGCTTTCAAAACACCAACATCTCATGCCGTTTCCTTTTTTCCCCCCCTTCCCCACACTTAACTCTAAGGCTGAGATTTGTTACAGAATGGGTTTTTGTTTTTCCAGGGGCGCGATGCAGCCGGAGCATCGCCAGGTGCGATGCTGTTGGTAACCCCAAAGCAGGGCAGAACACCAAGAAAAGACCCCACATCAGGGGACGATGCACATCAAGTCCCTTCCCTTGGAACAGTTTTTTTTCCTGCCCCCCAGAGATAGCCTGACACAGGTGAGTTTGAGTCCAAAGCAGCTAGCCAGGCTTCCAAGAAAATCCCTGGAGCACTGCAGTGATTTACAAGTTTCTCCACAAAACCCAAGCAGCTACACACCATATAGCACTGCTCCCCAGCCTACAAGCCTCTGCTTTAAGGAAAAAAACTGGAATATGAGTTTTTTTCTAGTTGCTGATACCTCCTTTGCTCACAACCTGGTGGTTTTGGCTTCCTTGCTCAAACCCCTCTTCAAGGGAGCAGGGGGGTGCCAGCACCAGGAGCTGACAGAGGAGCTGGAGAACAGGGGCTCAGCTAGGAGCCCATTGCATGTTCATGGTGTAACTTCTCACAGAGAAAGGCAGCAACTGAAACTTAACACTCGTGCTGAAATAAAAGTGAGGTGGCAATTAGGAACTGGCAAGAGGACACTTGCATTGTCACCAGGAGGTATACCATGACATGGTTAGGACGAATAGCTATACTGCCATGAAGGCTGACTCAGGATGTTTTGGTTTTGTTTCCCCCCATCTTTCCTTCCTCTAGAAGGGTCTCCCGGCTGGATGGTAAAGAAATCTTAAAACATCTTAGCTTTTGATTGCTACAAATCTTGGTCTCAAGGCAGTGTTATCCAGACTAAGCCTTCTCCATCCTCTAAATACCAAACTACACCCAGACAAAAAGATACCTAGAATTCCCACCTGCCCCCCCTTTAAAGGCTTATGAGACTGTACAGATCAAGGTAGCAAATACTAGAGTAAGAAGTTCGTGCTTATTTAGTACCTAGATTAATTTGTAGAAAGCAACTCACCTTCTTTCCTGTTTCAAATGCTAAGTGCAACCTTAAGCCCACAAGAAATGCCCGCTCCCACCCATAAATCATCCTGGGAAGAAGAGTGGGGGTAGATCTACTTCTCATTCAATTATTTTGTTTTGGAGGAAGGGCATATTTTAAAGTTTCTAAGTGATTTGTGGTTCTGCTGAAGTTCTGATAATGCTGCAGAATTCATCTGGCATTTTAAATGTTATGTTAAAGGTTGCCAGTTTAAACCATTAACCCCTCGCACAAGGTGAATGCATTGCTTTCAGTTATATCAGGTGATCAGGAGCCCAGTCTCCCAAGCTGTCGCCTTGCCAGGAGGGCAAAATGCTCAAATCAAATTCCTGCCTTTTGATCCCAATCTGGAGATGATTAGTTTTTCCCCAGCAAGTGGGATGCATTTCTAGAAGTGGGAGCCTAGTGTTTTATATAGGGCCAACAGCTCTTCCTCCAGCTCCTTGGCAGCTGAGCAGGCAATAGCCTGTGCTACACACAACTGAAATTCAAGGTATGGAGGAAAGGGCTAGAATAAGCAGTACATACAGAGGCACTTACAGTTCTTGAAGATCAACACTAACAGACAGTGGTGCTGCGTAACACCCATCCCATGGCTCCACCAAGACCCATCTCTGGACGTGAGTTAACCAGAGTGGTAGGGTGATGCAAAGCACACAGACAACTTTGCAGGGCTGCATTTCACATAAGTCTCCTGCAGAGGTTTGTACAATTCCTTCAAGACCTCTATCCTAAAGGCACAAAGCTACTGATGGAGAACAGGGCCCCATATTCATTTCCTTTCAAACCTCAAGCCAAACCACACTCCCCTATGAAGAATTATTCAGCAGCAGGTATCCCTTGCTGGAAATATTAGCTCCACCACCAGTATAGCTCTCTAGAAGATGAACACAGATATCAGCTTATCTGGTTTGATGTGAGGCACCAGAGATGATACCAGATATCTTCTGTCTGGCGCTATCTGGTCTACCCCAGTGGCTCCAGACCTGCTCTCTGCAGTCCCCACAAGCCCAGATGAGCACAGTCACCCAGAGGGAGCTGCCTCCAAGGAGCACACATTACACCCTACCCCGAGCCCATCAGCCTCTGAGGAGCCTCATCTGAGAATCGCCTCCAGCAGGAAAATAACTTGATGAACAAAGACAGCCTCCCCGAAGGAGGATGTTTGTGATCCTCTCAGCAAGTTATTTCTTCAGTGTCTGATTGGCATGAAGCAGCTCTTTGTACCTAGGCTGGCTTGGGGCTGAATCCAGCTGGAAGTGGTATTTTTCCTTGTCTTTATGACCAAATCATATAGGACCCGACTCCCTGGTGCAGCAGGATCAGCCACACAGCTGAGCAGAAGATTCCTGGGTTTCCTCCAAGTCAGGGATGGATATCAGGCATATTTGCTTTTTAGTTGGACACTTTCGCCAAGACCATGATTTTTCTGGTGGGCTAGTACTGGAGACAGAGCTCGGAGCCCAGAAAGAAACACTAGGTGGACCCTAGCATTGCAGACAAACTCCTATCCAATACTCACGCAGAAAATAGTGCTGGGATTCCCATGCACCCGACCCAGCCAAGACTAAACAGAGTTGCTCATGGGATCAAAAAATTTAAGCACTACCATAACCTGCAGCTAGAGTTGTTTTATCCTTTTTAAATCATGCCCTGAAGTCCTTAAATCCCTCCCGCAGCTTTGACTGTGACTCAAGGGAAATGAGTTTGCTCCACAAGTGGGCTGTGCAGGCAGCTGCAGGGGAGCAGCTCTGCTTGCAGGGCAGTGCAATAAATGCTGCAGCACAGCAGAGGGAGCACAGGGTCCTGCTGGGATCCCCCTCTGGGGGAGCAGGAGCCAGGTGGGAACATCAGCTCTTGTCCTTAGGGAGGGTGTTTAAGGGTTTATCCCACCACCATTTGCTTCAAATGCCCTTAAGTCTCACCCTTGGAGTGCCACAGGTCTCAGCCACAGCACTAAAAGATCCATTTCACTGCATGTGTTTGTAGTTGCTCTAGCATGCCAGTGTGAGCAACCCAGGGTGGTTTGGGGCACCAGATTTGTTTTTAGAACTCAAGGAAACTCAGTATTGGAGGCCAAGCGGCCTTGCAGTTTCGAGCAGCTGCAGGTTGAGGCACTGGGGAAAGCTGCCCAGCTGTCACCACTGCTTGGTGCCTGTCCTCCAGCCCACAGCAAAGGCAAACAAGCCTTAGGCAGGACTGATTCAGTCCCTCCAAGTTTGAAAAAGTAGCTTGATGTGTACCTTAAGAGTCAAATCTTTTACTCCTAGGGTTGTTCTGCACCTCTCCACCCAGGGGAGGCTCACCCAAACAGGAGACAGGACCACAGGAGCAGTCACAAAACAAGCCCAAGGAAAGGCACAGCAGTCCCTTTAGCAGTAGGGGGCCAGGGAAGCTCCTAAAGCAGCAGCACAAGGAGCTGACCCAGAAAACTGATGCAACTGATGCTGTAAAGGCAAGAAAGACACAGCACTCTGCTCCTTACAGGTGGCACCTCTCCAGGCTCATGTTCACGGCTAAGAAGGGGAGAGCTGGCAGAGTCCAACAAGAGGAGAAACTAGTTATCTTTGATGAAGAGGCACATAAATGCTCATTGCTTTGTCTCCCTCCTGCAGATCTGTTTTCTTACAGCTCCCCACAGCTCCTCAAGCACTGCTAGCTCTCTCCTGCAGGCACTCAAAGCTACGCAGGGCCAGCAACGACCAGGGCTGGCACTGAGGCCAGCGGCTGCTGGGAAGGTCAGGCTCCTGTAATGCAGATTGCACCCAGATGGTGATTTCCTCCTGGCATCAGTAGGAGCTGGGGAAAGCAGCCAGCCTCACCAGCAGGCTCTGCCAGAGCCAGAGACTCCCTGGCAAAAGTCATGCCAGCATGCAGGTTTTATTAGGCCAGCACCATGCAGCCAACTTGTGTTACCACTAAGCAGAGCAGAGAGATGAAAGCACGACAGAGCCCTCAAACAACTATTTGCTGCACAGCCCTTAACCTGAACTCAGGTTAAATGCAGTTCCTTAGTTTAAGAGAAAGATGCTCTCGCTTCCAGGAGAAAGTCTGGGGTCCTCTTGCAAGCATGTAATGGGAACAAGTCTCCCAGCCATTGCCTTCTTGGCAGGGGGCTGAATGTCACAGGAGGGGACTGCAGGATGGAGAGGAGCTGGCTGCAAAGCCATTGCCCCAACCCTTCTAAGGAGGGCAGATTTAGGGCAAGGAAAAAAACACAAAACTTATCCTCGGTGGAGGAATTTTCCAGTTATGTCTCACCTCTGCAGGAACAGCAGGAATAAGGACTGGAAGGTCCTGTAAGCATGGAGATCCCATTTGTCAGCAGAGCATAGGGCCGGTGGGTCTGGAAACCTGCGACACTAAGGTTTGGTTCATGTGGTGGACACCAACACTGCCAGGATCCTGCCTCCTCAGTCAGCAGGGACTGAACAAACCCCGTTCTCCTTGCCTGGGGCTTAAGGGCCAAAACATTAGCTAGGAACTACTTAGCAATACCTGGAAGCTGCCTAGAGTACAGCGCAAGAATAACATCTCTTCCCATGAACTGGGGACACTCAGGTCTTCCCCATAGCCAGGACATCAAAGATTGGCTCCTCACCCAGCCACCTATTTCCCCAAGATATTTCACAAGCAACACTTGCTCAAGCAGTCTGAGACTGGCCAAGCTCCTTCCTTACTGGAAGGATGGGGTCCCAGCACTAAGGAAAGACTTGGTCAGATTCATATCCACATTAGTCAGGCTTCACAGGGAATTCACAGGGAAATGAAAGGAGCCAGAGGAACATTTAGTGGTCCCCTCTAGGAAGCAGACAATTTATCTGGATCTCTCCCCAGGGAGCCACCTGTAAAATGCAAGTTTGCCATGGACTTTTGGCCACTGAAAGCTTCTACTGGACAATTTAGCCTCAAGCACTCTCCTCTTGGCTATCGAAGTATCTGGTTAAAGTATCCTCCAAAACAGACCTCAACACTAGGACTCCCAATCTCCCTGCAAAATACGCATGGAAAGCAGGAGAGGCTTTCCCCAGGGAAATGCCAAGAAAACACCTAACCTGAAAGCCTAACACCATCTCAAGGCTTTCCACCTCTTGCAGGAACACAACCCTTTAGTCAGTAGGGAGGCTCAAGAGGGCAAAGGAGGATGTGAAAAGAGCAACTCAGGAGAGGAGCAACAGCACATGCACTTGCAGAACCCATTGCTCCTACAGCTGTAGGCTGTCCTCCAGCACCTGAGCAGGTTCCACCCGAGGGAAGGACTGGAGGCAGCATTTGAAGGAATGGTGCTGACTGCTATTCAAAACCAGCGCTACACCCTAAGGAAGGGTGATGCTGTAAGCTACTGGTGGGGAGTTGGATTTAACTCCAGCCTGCCACTGGCACCTGAGAGTCACTTTACCTTTCTATGACAATTAAAGAGCATCTCCACAGAGCTTGTTGAAGCACATCTCCATTTCATGGCTCATTAACAACAGGACACCACATCTCTGCCTGGACCATTGCTCCCAGACCCCAAAGCAGGCAGCAAGCAGAGACCAGAGAGGGAGTTACCAGCAGGGGCCTGCCTGGGCTCCATCTCCCTCCAGCCAGCACAGGCAGGAGAACAGACACATCCCATCCTTACAGGACATGGCATACACCAGCACAGCAGGACTGCCGAGATCCAGCCACTCAACTCACATAAGAGGTGACAACGATGTTTTTTTCATTCTTTGCTTTCTACCTGGGGAAGACTGTGGGAAAGTGATACCCTCTTAAACATTACAGCTATGCAACGAGTCCTGCTACCCTAAGTAGGTCTCAGGCAGAGATAAACACACAATAGCTTCATACAGAGCCACAGCTGAATAGCTGAGTTCAGCCTTAGTTTAGCCTCAGAGCATTAGGAGATTGTTGATTCCAGTAGAGAAGACACTTGCCAGCCTTTTTTTTTTTGGTGCAAGAGCACAAATTAAAGAAGAAACCCTCAGTAACTAGTCCAGCCACTGGCAACCCAGCCTCCCTCTTGCACTGAGCAGCAACTCAATGTGAATATTTTCACTACTGCTGGAGGCAACGTGCTGGCGATAAGGAGTTTAGCGTGGCGTTTATTTAGTTATTTTCAGAACACTAATGGATTTAGAAATAAATGATGGTCCTTACCCAAGACTCAGCTGAACATGTTATGAAGCTCAAAGAACAGAGTAGAGCAGCAGATCCAGATGATGTCATGTAATAGAGCAACAAAGAATTACACAACTGAAGGCAACAGATAAAAAACAGGAACACTCAGCAACATCTAAAGGCTTAACGAAGAATAGCCTTAAATCTTAGCTATGCACACTTGCAAAGCCCCTTGCCTAACATCCATTTAGATCACACTACAACTACGGACGTAAATATTTACCTGACACCTTCAAGGCCAGGAAGAGGAGGGTACCAGGCACTGGTGCAGTTTCATACCAAGCAAAAGCACACAGGAAGCAGTAGAGAAGAAAACAAGACAGATTAAGCCCAACATTTCCCAGGCAAAAGTCACTTTGAACAGACTCAGCAGCAGGTTCACGAGGGCTCACGGCACAAAGCAACCAGTAGTCAAGAGCAACTGGGACCATTTTTAAACAGGCTAAAACCCCCACTTCTGACATGAAAAAGGATCATATGCTGGGATGCGGTTCTGAAGATTCTTCACACTTTGGGATGAAGGCTTTCATCTCCCTGAGCAGATACAATTGCTGGCAGCAAACACACAAGGACAGAAAAAAACTCAAGTTCCACAACAGGCTTCGAAGCCCCATAGTGTTTTACTCACTGCTAAAACAGATTTGCAGTCTGCTATGCTTGTTTAATTAAATTTGAGTTGCATGAAAAGCCTCTCGCTTCTCCTTGAGGTGCCACCATCCCCCCAGCAGTATGACAGCAGGGCACAAGTAGCAGGCATGCTCTGCTTTTCTGACTTAAGCAACTACAATTTGGCACCTCCAGCTTTGACACTGCACAGATTGGATTCAGAACTGGATATTTGGTAAAGCAGTGCAGTAGTAGAGGCGTTTTAAGAAACACATCAAGTACAAGAAGCCAGGGAGTTTGAGCCAAGCAAGTGAAATGCAGCATCCCTGCTGCAGTCCTTCCTGCAAAGGGGCATCGCTGTTTTCCACAGGGGGATTCCCAGGGATTAAGAGCAGAGGCTTTCCACGTATCCATCAGCTATTGCATCTGCTCACGTTTGTGAGCCCTCCACTTCAACAGGACAATCTTAAACAAGACACACACCTTCAAAAACCAGTAAAATGAAAGTAAAAGTTGACACACCACCACAACCCAAGTAGTAGTGACAATCCGGGACTCAGCTCAATTATTAGGAAGGGAACACAGACGCTAATTCCTGGCCCCTGCAAAGACTGGAGAGCCTCTTGGCCAGCCGTACACAGGAGTTTAAGGTGAGCAGATATAAAGCACTGTTAAAACAGTTTATGCATAAGCCACCAGATGAAGCCAAGCTAACTGGGGAGCTCAGTCTCAGCCCTGGACAGACCATTTTGGGGCTCTGCCTCCCCACCATTAGCACCAACATGACCTACAGGCTGCAATAAGGAAACACAGGGATCAGTTTTCCCCACTGTTAAGCAAAGTCCACAGGGGTTACTAAGGCACCTCAATGGCACAGATAGCTGCTAAAAGGGTTTAGTCCTACTTAATTTGGTTGGGACACAAAGGAAAAGTCTATAGCTGTTTAGTTTGCAGCCCTCTACTCCCACTAGGAAATGGAGGCATGCTTTCGTCACCTACAAGGCAGGTCTAAGGATGTCTTAGCCACCTTCACCACCTTCCTCAGGAAGAAACACTAGCACAGAGCAGTTAGGTAGCATTCATCTCCTTAAGAGCTGCTTGTGCTTAATTAAAAATCCACCCCATTCCAGCCCTACGGATGTGGGATAGGAATTCTCCCACTTACAAGTGAGCCTTTCAGAGCTAATTAGAGCATGAAAGCAGTAGCTGGGTATGCACACACTGAAGCACAGGCCATTAAAATAGTACTCATTAATCAAAGACTTAATCAGCTGCTGGAAGATCAGTGGCATAATAGACTGCAGAAGCCACTGCCTGAAGACACAGTCACAGCTTTGCCTCATCTCCATGCCCAGGCAGGAGATGTGGTTGCAGACCATCACCAACTGTGGTTTACAACATTTAGCCCTCACCATCACTAGCATAAACACTAGTAGCACCTCTCAACAGCAAACCCAAGATTTTGAAACCCAGCTCCCAAAGTTACCCTCCCTACTGCCAGATTAAACAAAACCAAGCTCTTCTGATGTTAAAAGCCCAGCTGACACAAATACGCAAGCTATTAGATAGTACTTGTTCTTTAAAACTAGTTTAGACCAGTAGCAGTCTCACTGCCTGAAGAACTGGATAAATAAAGCCCTTAATGCCATTAGGAAGCACCTCAATACCAATATAATTATATTTTTGCAGTAAAAGCCATTAGTTATTGATACCACCAAGGGTTTATCTACTCCCTCTATGAGTAGCAACAAAGCTCAGGGGTGAGCAGGAAAGACGGCTATTTGCAACACTTTTAGACTTCATTTGAATGTACACTTTAAATACCAGAAGAAAAATGCAAATAATCATGCCGCAAAACTATGTCTTAAGGGTAGGTGGGAGTCAACTCAAAGCTCAGGGCCTTCTTCCTTGGCCTGGTTTTCAGTCCATGGTTTGTTCTACAGAAAGTTACCCATGGCTCACATTGACCCAACCAATTTTCAGCCAGGGCTTTTCTAAGCTTTGAGCAAGACTTCTTGCCAGCAAGGACAAACTAACTTTCATAAAAGCCCTTCTTGTAGGAGCTCAGAGGCTTTGCAGCCAACAGGTCACTGATCTACCTGGCTGAGGCTGGATCCTACCTACCTGCACCTTCCCCACCACCACACTAGCTGCTTTTTTCCCCCTTCTAACACCAGCCATGCAGCTCTGTTTTCCATGGGAGGGCTGTTCTCAAGGAGGACACACACAGTTAGACAAGCCATTCTTGAGATGATTAAGCCTGCTTTTTCCTTTTATGAAAGGAAGAAGCTGTTTCAGAGCTATCTAGGGTTTCTAGCTTTCTTTTAAGTCTTTGTAAGGCAGAAGGGGAAACTTCTAAGCATTTAGTACCCAAATAACAAGCTTGAAGTCACCAGCCAGTCTACAAAGGGCTCAAGGAAAAGCAGTTCCATGAAAACTTGCAGACAGACCACCAGACTTTTACAGCTACTTTGTGGCTTACATTTGTCCCCTTCATATTCATAATTAAGCAGCTGAATATTAATAGTCACCATCCTAAGTAATTGAGATCCATGGTTTTTTTGGCATTAGATATCCGCGGTTTGGCATTAAGCATTGGGCAGGTAGGTTTAAGGACTGCAGTTGGAAATGCTCGCTCCAACGTTGTTGGCAGAGCTTAACGAAATCCTGAGAGCAAACAATAAAATGATTACAGTTTCTCGGAAAACTGACCTGTGAGGAAAGCAATTGCGGATAGGCTTCAAGACTGAGGAACTGGAAAAGAACAGAACAAAAACCAAGCAAGGTAATTTTGGCTGACTGGCAGGAAAGTTTTCAACTGTTAATCCAGTTAGACTGCAATCTAGCCATCCTCTCCCAGGAGACTATTATTCCTGCACAAACTGGAAAAACCCAAAGGTTGCCATACAGCAAACAAGAGCTTTTTTTTTTTTTTGAAGAAACAGAGCTGGAAGGAAAACAAGTGGTTCTTATCTCTGGATTCAGTGTCTTACCTCTAGTTCTGTGCCAGAGGAATATAAAGTTACTTCCTCATGGCAGAAAAAAGCATTATATGTAAAAGGATGCAAGATATTCAGTGTAGGATTCATCTCCAAAACCTTGTGTCTGTACAGTGCTATATAATCACTTTTAAGTGCACTAACACTTCAAGGCAATTACAAGCTCTACTGGTAAGAGCTTTTCTTGCCTAGTCAAGAGTTTGTAACCCACCTGGATCATTTCACATCTTACATGTTGAATGGGCCACATTCATCCTCAGTGCACAAGGCTTAACCCACAAGACATCTAGGTTGTGACTTTCAAACTTGGCTAATGTTTCTGGGACTCTGCCACTTAGCTTTCATTTAGAGATGCCTTTTTTTTTTTGAGATGCCCAGCCATACTCCACAATTCTCCCTGCCCTTGCCTCATTCTTCACTCAAGGTCGCAGAAGTATGTGAAGTGCCTTTAAATGCCTTACTATAACAATATTCACCCCAACAGTGAGCAGAAATGAGTTTTATCCAGACTGAAAGACACCACCTCTTACTTGCCTATTTGAGAAGTGCGTTCAGAGATGTGCAACACGGCAGACCTGTGTATGCCAAGCTGCAGAGCCTGTTCTGCAGACAGCTACGATTACAACACCTATCCCCTGTCCTTTGCTTCCAGGTTTTTGGGTGTCCTGGCTGAAGATAGCGAGAAGACTTCAAAAGCCACCCCCAGAAATGCTGGCACGCTGTCACCCATTCAGATGGTTTCCTGTTGCAGACAGGCTGGCTCCTGGCTAAGAGCGCTGAGGAAGTAGATAGAAAAGACTGAAATTAAAGCAGAGAGCAACTTGACAGTAATTTCCTTCTCTGGGGAGCTCCCACATGCCCTGCCCTTTTACCAGCCTTCCAGTGAGAAGGTCCTGAAGACCTAGCACAGGACAAGAAATTACACCAAGGGCCTGAGTAAAGTGTCTGGAGCAGACACTTATGCAACCAGTCCACAAGAGTTCAAGCAGTTCAAACTACCACAAAGATGGGTCTGTAGAAGGCTCAGTGGCTTTCTGATCTCAACACCAAGACAGCCAAATCTAGGGCTCTGCTCACAGAGGGTTTTCCTTTGTACTGTCTTTGCTAGAGATGCAGAACCACCATTTGGCCTCACTGCATCACCCAGTACTGTTGGTAGTCTAAAGGTTTTTGCTTGCTCCCTTAATAAAAAAACTAGAGAAATCACACACCTTAAACCTCCTGAACAACTCCACTACCACCTGAGAAAATCCAACAGATGATATGAGGGCAGGTAGCTGGATTCAGCTTAGACCATCCCAGAATTGCTATTCCCACAAGAGTGTATTTTTTACACCCTCATAAGCCAGACAGCAGTTTCATTTTGGAAGCATTTTAGTTCAGAGCTAGAAACAGCTCCTCTGTTCACAGCATTTCATTCCTCCTGAAAACCTGCTAATCGCTTCCCATCTTTCTCTGAGACAGTGCCAGCCTTAGATCATTTTGTCTCTGAACATTGAGATCTTGAACTCGAGACCTGCTGGGAACCAAATAAGTAACTAGAATCAGGGTCATGGAGCTGATATCATTAAACCAACTAATGCACATGCTGCTGAGCAGAGGAAGTCCTTAAGTGATCAAGTTTACCGTAACACCATCTTGCTCAAGGCTTTAGGGAAGGGGAGGTCCAGTAATGCCTTTCCCAGAGCATCCCTCCTGCAGAGCAACAAGAGTGACATCCCACCTCCTTCCAGGTACCCAATATGCTGATCTGCAAAACACCTCATCAAAAACACCAGAGTAATTCTAAAAAGTATATTTGCCTTTATACACTGCATGCCAAGCACTCGTGTTATACGTTAAATAACTAGCTCTGTGCTACCCTAAAAGAAAGGGAAACATATTTAAGTGAGACATTGCAAATATACCACCTCCTTGGCCACACAATTAATTCAAGGTGGTTGTTGGTTGTCCATCACTCCCCCAGCTGGGGGGCAGTCAACAATAGCTTTATTCCTTCAGATATTTCTCCCACTTTCAGTCCAAGCTACAGGCTCTGTGCTGCTGTCAGCTGGCAAAAACGGGAGGAAATCAAAGCAGCATTTAGAGTGAAAGATCTGGGGAGACTGCTGCTTTTGCAGCCCTGTTTACAGCCTGGAAGCAAAAAGCAGATACCTGGAGTGCATTTGAATAGAGGGCTTGCCTGCCATTACAAGGTTTTTGTTGTTTTTCAGCTATATACCAGAAAACAAAACATCAGGTAACTGCAAGCCATCTTCGGTCAAGGTGTGCTACAGCTTGGTTAGGCTAGTTTCAGTAACAATCAAGAAAGTATCAGTCAAAACACTTTACTGTACTCTGAAGCAATGCTACATAGATTACTGAGCACTGATAGCCTTGTTGTGGTCATATTCAGTTGAACAATGCCATCTTCCCAGGCCTTTTGCCATCTCCTCAGGATATAGGACTCAATGCCCAACAGGTTAGGAGTAAGATATCCCTCTCGGTCCACACTTCTAAATTAAAAACTCCTGTTAGTTTTAGCAAGGTATCTTCACTGAAGGGCTGACCTGAGCTTGCTACCCAGCTTCAAATATGTTCACTGTGAGCAATCCTCCACCAGACAGCCTGCCTACACACCACACATCTGGTTCCTGTTTCTCAGCAGGAGACTGGAGAGGCAGTTTGTGTCCAGACAAATTTGTGCCTGTCCACACCTCAAACAGTTTGGTTCTGTCTCAACAGCAAAAACAATTTAGATTTCAAACTACCTCAAGCCAGATAAGTGATATCTGACAGCCCTTGAGAAGTTCAAAACCTGTTGTCTTATCCCTATTGCCCAAGGTACATGCTCCAGCTCAGAACTGTTTAACAATTTGCTGTTGATTTCAGTCTATATCAGAAATATCACTGCCTAGATCTGGTGTGGGTTGAGTCACCAGATTGCTTTCAACCTTGCTCATGGAAAGGTTGAAGTCACTAACCACCAGTGTCCCAATTCCAAAGAGCACATTGAAGTGCTGAGAACACCATCCTAGCCAGATTCAAGGCTATTATCTGACTTTGTAAGGTAAAGGAAGTCACCTGGTACACTTCCACCCTAAGAAAGGTTAAGATCACTGACAAGCGATAGAAATGATGAGGAAACAGTTTAGCAAGTCTTGTGAAAAACATAAGGAACAGATTAGTAAGAACTTGGGAAGAGAGCAGCTTGCAGACAGTTAAAGTCACAGCCCACCTCCTTACCACTCCAGAGGGTTTCTGGCCACACTTCCCCCACAAACACAGCACAAGGTTTTGGTCCTGCAGAGAAAGCTAGGTGAAGCCTAGGGCTCTATTGCTGCTCATACACTAGCTTTGAACGTAATGGGAATTGCTGGTGATGGGTATGGTGCAGAACACAAAAGCATCTTGAGAACTTAAGAACAGCTCCTTCCATTGACCAACAAAATCTGTACCCAAATTAGGGCACTTTCCTGGATAACTGCTACCAACAAATACCTAAAGAGAGCTTTAGCACCAGCAACCCATACTAGAGAGGCCCCACAGGGTATCCTAGGACTCCAGCAGGTCTGAAGACCAAGGACTTCCAGTGTTAGAGGTGGGCCTCCATGCTCCATAGCAGACATCCCTTCCACAGAAGGAGTCATTCTGATGTCACCTGCATTTCAGCACCTCCAAAATCCCGCAGCATGGGAACAGCTTGCGTCTTCTGATAGATTTTGAATCAATAACCTGCATAACACCCTTTAATTTCCCACCATTGACTGCACTCTTTGATCTCTTCCCCTGTGACCTTTTCTACCTTGGAAAAAAAGCTAAGTTTTTATTATTCCTACCTGGTTGTGATCCTTTTTGTTGCCTTTCTGACCCCCCAGAGGTGCCTAGGGCTGCTGGAAGAGCAGCACAGACATCTCCATTTTGGAGCACTGCATGTTACAGGCAGACAAGCCAGGTTCATGGAACAGGGGGAGCAAAGAGATGAGGACACCTCTCCTTGGCTCCCAGAGGAGAGTGCTTTTTCCCTCCCCTATCATCTGGGTAAGCCACAAATTTTTCACTCCATTTCCAGTAACCAAGAAGCCCTAAGTCACATAAAGATCCTATCACGTGAAGTCATTCAGATCTTCAGCAGCTTTGAAACAGAATTAGCCATGGCCTGGAGGAACACAGGCTAATTTGATAGGTTATTTTAGGTAGGTTAAGCAAACTGGACTCAGTAACATGTTTACATTCCACTTCCCTTTGTGAATTATGCTCTAGTAATGACACTGGAGCACCGATTTAATGAAGACTGATTTGATTAACAGTGTGAATGGGAACACCACAGAATCAAAAGTTCAAGGGGTTAAGTAATTGTCCACTGATTATCCTAACAGAACAGTTGTTGCTAGCATGAAAGATTTCTGAAAGTTTGATTCTTAAAGCATAGCACCTGTGCTCCCAAGCAAGATTCACTCACACAGTGACTGCAGTCACTCAGTAGCATGGTTTGGAAGGCAGAAAGCACAACAGCCAAAAAGAACAGTACTGGGAGCTCTGGGGAAAGTACCTGAGACACTTTGAGGTGGCCTCCTTCAGCTAAATGCTTCCCTAGAGGGAGATGCACAGACACTTCCACACAGCCCTTCCTGAGAACAGACTGGACAGACAGAACAGACTGGTAGACCCAGACTAGGAGAAGCAATGATTGCTTTCTCAGAATATGGTTTGTTGGCACAATCACAGGAAACTTTTTAATGTGCAACTTTCTTATACCTGTGTCCTTCGGAGCCAGCTCCTCAGAGCTGGAAGCTCTTGATAAATTTGAGACCAGAAGCTTTTGAGTGTGTTCCAGGAACTCTCCACAAGCAGCTCCCGAGAGGTGATGAGGGCTGGGAGTCCCAGGCATTGCTGACACAGGCTGCTTCACATGCAGCTGTGCTACGAGCATGAAGTTATGACTCCCTTGGAGCCACTACAGGACCAACAAGTGCAGGAGCTCTCCAGGGTATCCCCAAAGTCCTCCTCCCATCCCTTCTACTTCTCCATAGTGCAGACACCAGAGGATCCCTGACCACGTGCACTATCACTAGCACCTTATACCCAACCCACTCACTGCACAGATAAATCTTGTTTTTTAATCTTCAATAGCATGCCACACCAATATCAAGTTGCAAAGCAGGTGCAAAACTTGCACTAGGACAAGCTTTCACCATCTGCCTCCTAGCCCTCTCAGAACCTCTCACCCCAAGGGGAATGCAGAAAGACACGAACCAAGCGGACTCCCCATGGCTAGCCTTGCCTCCAGCCTCACCACTTGAGGTCAGGGTGGTTTATCAGCCCTGCCTGGGAGGAGACAGACCAAAGCCACATGCCAACTCCACCACCTTGCAACCACCTCACCCCCAGCAGACCCATTGCTTCATCCCAACCCAGAGGTGGGTTCCCCCCCCACACCCCCTATAGCCCAAACATGGACCCGCGCTGCAGGAATCACACAGGGCTGGGCTGCACAGCTCCTCCAGCTGTAGCCGGGAAAGGGCCGGCGTCCCCGTGCAGGAAGACCCCCTGCCTCCGGAAACATCTCTGAGGGGAAGCGCTCCCACAGCGGCTTCCTGGCCAGCCGGGGAAGCTGTTTGTGCTGGCAGCCCCGGCCGGGAGGATGCCGCAGCATTTCGGCTCAGCTTGCAACAATTACCCATTGCAGGGATGGCCCCAGGGGCTGTGCTCATGCAGCACAGCGAAGCCACGAGAGCAGTAACAATGCTCGAAAGAGCGGCTTGGCCTTTCAGCATCTCCCAGGGAGGTGCCCCAGCTCCTGCATTAAGTTTTTTCCCCCCCTACCCTCCCTTCTCCCAGCCTGAAAGGCAAAAGGGTTGGAGACAGAGGCAGAGAGAGAGCTGCTAGTCCAAGTTCAAGAGGTGAATAGAGCAATGAGAGCACAGTTCAGTCTCCTCTGTCCCAGCCATGTGTCTGGGTGATCCTTCCTCCCTTAGACAAGCCTGACACCCCCGTCCCTGGTCCTTTGTCACCCACAGAGGGGCTGCTGCTGGGACAAAGCCCATCCCTGCCAGCAGCAGCAGGGAGCAAAGCCACAGCTGAGAACAGCACATTCGCTTGAAGCTTCCTGGCCTGGGGTGGGGGTGAAAAAAATCAGGAATTGTGTGCAAGAAACACCGTATTTTATTATTGAACAAGTCTGTCCATAAGGCAGAACCCAATTAAGGGCGTCGCTTCTGAGTGTCACAATATTCCCAGTGCAGACACAGCCTGGTCACAACACTCAATTCTTAGAAGCAGAGGCAGGCCTGGGAGTAGGCCTTAGACCTTTGAAGCCTGCTCTCTAGGTTTTCAGCTCTCCAGAGGAAAGCAGAGGCATACAAAGCACAAACATTTGCAACTTCTAAGCATCTGCATCTGTAACAGACTTTCTCTAGGTGCCCAAAAAGTTGCCTGGGCAAAGAAAAAACATTTTTGAGCTAAAAGAAACCTGATCTGTCATAGACAGCCTCTCTGCGGAGAGGCCTCTTCCACCAATTCCTCTTCAGAGTTGTCCTCCAGATCTCCCCCAGTTTCTGAGGCTTTAAAAAGCAGCTCAGCATCACTACAGCAGCTGGCTGTGGAGAAGCCACATGGGTTTCTCTTCTCCTGCACAGCCAAGGCCAAACACCTTTCTGGGGTCCTGGTTTTAGCCTTGCCTCTAGGGTACTCAGCCTCCACTGCTGCTACAGCTCTGCTCCAGATCCAGTTACTCTAGTTATTTTCCTCTCGGTGGGATCTCTAAGGAAAGCCATCAGGCCTAGACAGCCTAAGAATGCTTTTTCCCTAGATTTTGGGGGAAAGTGTGCAGCCTGTTTTGCTCACTTCGTTAGTGAGCAGTTTTACACCCAGCTCCCCCTGCCCACACCATCCTCACACAACCTAAGGCAGCTGAAGCCAAGGTGGTGTCCAAGGCTATTTCAGTAGGTAGCTGCAGTGTAATGCAGGCTATAGCAAGGCCACACATAAGCATCTTGCATTTGTCAAAATGGACTCTGCTACATCAAAAAAGCCATAGTAGCGTAAGAGTTTCTCTTCAGAGAGGCACTCTGCAAAACCCTCAAGAAAGCCACCATTTAGTAAATGGATTTGTGTTGCACTCAGTGCGATCACTGCTGTGCTGGATTGTTTTTGTGCAGCAGAGTTAACTCTTCCAGACAAAAGAGGGAACATTTGGGTTATGACTTCCTTCTGTTAAGTCATTTAATAAGAAAGGAAACCCCAGCAGAATATACAGCACAGCATGTCCTGCTTTGTCCCACACTGTAGGATTCCTGTTCTGCACATCTTGAATTTGACTGAATTCAATTGCAGAGTTCTGCTTTTTTTCCCCTAAAAGAATATTTTAGAGAGCTGACATCTCCCAGCACGAGAGCCTTTGAGTGTCAGAGGCCTTTCTGGGGACATCAGATTTGCACAGCCAGCAAAGCCAAGGACAGCACAAGGAAGAACCCCGACCACCATGCAACAACTATGCTTTTATATAAGCCAACCAAATGAAGTCCAGAATAGGTATGCACAGTCTACTCTGCTCAGTTCTGGCCAGCATTCCTCTTGGCCTTGCTATGACATCTGTTGTTTCATAGAGAAATCTCCTGCAACATTACACACAATTTAGCCATAGCAACCTTGCCAACCTCACACATCATTATCATAGACACTTCTCATGCTGCCTCTACACCACCACCTTAGCCTACAGACTTGCGGTATGAATTGGCCATCGAACCCACAAGCAGGATGGCTTGACAGAAAGCCCTCAAGCAGGCCTGAACTCTTACCCTTTTGGATTGCAGATGGGCAAGTACTGAATTTATTTTCACACACTCCAAGTTGAAAGGCCATCAGATGTGAATCTGGATGTTTAGCCAAAAAGTATTGCCAGAGCCCAAGTTCAAACAAATCTCAGATCTGCTATAAATTGCCAAGTTGTGTTTAGAGGGTGAGAATCTTCAGGGATTAAACACTTGGTACCTCTGAAAAAAAAAAAACACGTTCGCTTTCCAGTTCATGGGATGTTTATACCAAGTGTTAATTTTACTTTTTTTTTTTTTAAATCAACAGGAATTACTTGCATGGAAGCCATCAATTCTGCGCCTGCAAAACCCCCTATCTTACAATCCAGTATGAATTTTGCAGTGCTTTAAGCCTAAGAAGCTTTTATTTCAAAAACTTATTTTGCATTTCATCTCAAAGTTCATTTGGATTGAAAGAAATGCCATTGCCAGCAAAGACAGAAGAAATGCTTTAGGCTACCAAGAATAGGTGCATTAGTTAGCTGAGGGATCCTGCAAGTTATACAACCACAGCTCGTCCCTCTTCTCTGCAAAAGGGATGCCCTGTAACAGTCTTCATTAATGCAGTCAGCCCCTCTCATTTTGCAGGTGAGGAAGGTTCACAGGCAGAACAGAGCATCCCAAAGCCACACCAGCACCGCTAGAGGAGAGGAGAACGGGGAACAACTCTGATCTACAGCAGAACACCTACAGCGCACAAGCCACTATGCTGGTCCCTTCTCCCTCAGCATCCCCAGAAGATGAAGGACCAGAAGGAAGCATCTGCTCAAGATATCCCCAGAGGCCAGATGGCTGATGATACTGAGAGAAAAGCTAGTTAAGGTGGATCAGCACAAATTTTGGTTGGCAAGTTCTTACTGCCATTACTCCATGGGTTGAACCAAAGGTTCATCTACCCACAGGGAATTTCACATACCTAAGTTACTTTAAGTGCTAGGTAATAGATACATGGCCTTCCCCTGTGGGGACCCTGAGGTAAAATTTATTTTTAAGTGCTCAGATAATGCCAACATTTTTATATTAAGATAATGCCTGGTAATATAAGCTGGCATTAGTGTTATTGTTTTAAATGTTAACTGCCTCAAACTTTTCCACTGGCAATTTCAACCATACTTATTAAGATCATCACTATCTGTCATTTAATACAAACTTCACTGACATCCAGTATCACAGTAACCAACCTCAGGAGCAAACATCTCCTAATTTTGGAAGTGCTGTTACCTCAGATACAAGTGACCACAGCAACCAGAATATTTTTGCTTTCAATCTTCTAAATCTACCCTTACGGACTGACCTACAAGCCATGAGAGTTGGTTTTAGGCAGAGGGACTACTGGTGGACATTGGCCTTTCATCTTGAGGGCCCTGATGGATCCACAGCTGAGTTCTCTACCCTGTCCACAGTTTTTGCAGAAGTCAAACAAAGGCTAAAGATGTTCCTTCCTATCCAATCTTCTCCATAGTGGAAATAGATTTGCAGATAGTTCAGGCTGTCACCCAGTACCATTTATTTTGGTAAGAGGTTTTTGGACAACGTACAGTGGGAGACAGCTTTGTTCTTTTAATCTTCTACTCTGCTTTTTCTAGTACTTGGATAGGGAAAACAAGTTGTATTTGTTCACAATAAGATAGCACAGAAAAATCCATCAGATTTTTAAGCTGTCATTGCCAGACTGGCTCTTAGCTGGACTCTAAAGGCAGCTAAAACTGCATGTACACAGTATATTCCATCTGAGACTGTGCTACAGATCTATTTCAAGGTGCACTTCCACAAGGTCCTTCAGCCCAGTGTCAAGTAGAGCAGATCCTGTCACCCCATCTCAGAAACATCTGAGTGAAGGACTGCTGGATGGCTGTCCCTGAGGAAAAGGTTGGTTTATCTCACCCCAAGGAGGTAAAAGCAATACTCCTTGCTTCCATTCAAGCAACAGATAAGGCTTAAAAGCCTCCAAAGCTGATGAGAAGTGAGGAGTAGGGCCAGACTGGCAGTACTGCTCCCCAGGACCTCCCACCCAGCACAGTTTAAGGTTCCCCTCAATTCCTTCACACGAACCTTCTCAGTATAAAGTCACAATTAAGGATCCAACAGTCAAAGGTCTCATAAGGGTTACAGAGGATCCACACGCAGAGCTGTGTTTCTATATCCAGTCATTAAAACAGAGCTTGTTAAATACACATTGAAGACCGCACACCCCACCCCACATCTGCCTGCAGTCTCTGGAGCCGTTCTATTAGTTGCTCTCCAAATTCATATTTCACGCTACAAGTGGTGGGTTGAACAATCGTCCAAGCAAGCAAGCAAGCTTGCATTCCTCTCCAACACACACAACTACCCGCCTCCCTGGATACATATTTAAATATCAAAGCAGTCTATCCTTTAAGACTCCTCCAAAAACATGTCATTCTCACATTCGCTCATCTGTAAAGCTGGAGAGACCAAGTGACCGTGGCACATTCATGATATTTTAATATTCTCCAGTTAATCTTTATCTGCATTAGAATTTTAAGACAGGGTCAGAGTTAAACAGTCCTTTGTTCCACCAAGGGTCCTTGAAATGCTGCCCACAGAACCTACATCATGCCTTCCACTATTTTTGGTCCCACATCAATACATTAAGACCCACCTAGCCATTCGCGTGGTGTAGGATGAACAGCTATGTTCTGACTGAGCCTTCGCAGCTTGCCAGCAGGCAACACTCAGCTGGAATTTGACCAAGGACTAAGTCAGTTGTCTTCCTGAGCAAACCACAGGACCTCTAGCAGAGGTCTTGCAAACCCTTTTTACTAAGGGACTCCACTTCTACCCCAAAGGGGAAAAGTCATGTTGCACAAACCCCAGTCCTCTAAAGAGATTCTGCTGAACTTCAACTGCACAGCATCAGCATGGCAATAGAAAGAGCACTGAGTTTAGAGCATCTCACCAGGACACTGCAGCATTGTGGTCTTCAGTTTCCTGATGCTCTACACCATTTCCAGCAAAGCTGTCACCTATTGCCTTCTAAAAGGTGAAAGCAAAGCTACTTATTTCTAAGCACTTGGGCTTTAAGAGGCTCAGCTTCCAACTGCTTTGTTTTCTGAGCCATGCGCCCATGGGTTCTCATTCCCAAGGGACACCATCAGATTTTAAAGGAACTGGCTTACTTCATAATTAACCAGCCTCCAAGGCAAGGTGCACATATAGCAAGGGAGAAACATCATAGGGCATCCGCATATTAAATAACACATCTAGATAAGTAAACAATCCATTCTCTAGGAGGAAATGGGAGCAGACCAAGGCCACATCTTGAGACCACAAACAAGGTACAGGAGATCTTACAGCACACAGAAAACTCTGGAAGAGTTGAACAGCAGGGCACCCAGCCGAGTATAGGCATTCAGTGGTAAAGAGTGCCACAGAAAGACTGAGCTCTGCTGAGCTCAGGTTGCTGGTTTGCATTGCACAGGTTTTTAGTTCTGCAGTAAAGTGACAACTTACTGATGTATCTGTCAGCATGAGGAGAGTGAATTCGTATTTTCAACTAATAGTAGCTCAAAAAATGGAAAGGGACTTGTAGCACTGTAGTACCTACAAAGAAATCAGCAATGAAAATCAATCCCCCTTGAGATGTGGGAATCAGTAAGCATCAACAAAAAAATACACAAATTAATGCTGAATCCTTTAAGTTTGCTAGAGCAGCTGAAAAATAGTGTTTTCAAAAAGATAAAGCAAACTAACAAGACATGACTATCAGCTGTCAAAAGAGGTTAAAATCACAGGAATGAAGAAAAACAAACATGTTTGTAACCACTACCCACACTATCCTTCCTTCAGGAGAAGGGCACTGTCACCCACAGATACAGTGCTGATGAACTGTGAGGATGCCAATTAAACTAAAACCTTACCATTTAAAGAAATACCTCACTCCCCTCCACCAAAGGAAGGAAGAGGTCTTTTGTTTAAAAGCAACTTGAACAAGACAGGTAGCATCCTCACACAGCTAGTCTCCAGCTGCATTTTGGCAGTTGAGTTATAAACCTTTGTCTGCTGGGGGAAGAACACACAGCTCAGTGTGGTTATGGCCGGTCCCCTAGTACATTTCTCTGTCTCCGGTACACTATGTGCTATTTAATATATCCATGTAAAAGATTCTCAGACAAGAGCTACAGCTGAAAATTACTCAAGAAATAGTCATGTTAATAGAAACCTGCCTCAGATAATTACTGCTCATCATTTCAAGTTGCCTGTGCCTATACTGGTCTCCTTAGTAGATAAGTGTGTCACACTTAGGCTACGTAATTGCCTGCCAGACCCCTATCTTTTACTATTTTAGATGCAATGACTCAAATACAGAAACATCGCATTCATTTTCTGCTGATCACCAGGAGTTTTATTTCTTAAGAGTTATAGTAGAATTTAGTGCATACTCAGTACTTCTGAGATGAAATGTTATTTAAGTGCCATCATGAAGCACACAAAAAAGCCATTTTAAGAAAAGTTCAGATAATTCAGCATGGAAAACCATTCAAGTTTCCCATAAAGAAAGGTTCTCTCTTCAAGTGCCTTTCCAGAAGGGCCATCTTATCTGTACAATTTTCATCCCTAGCATCAAGATGGTAGTCATATGTACATTTAAACAAAATGCAGTGGGGAGCACTGTTATTGCACATTGTAGCTCCTCAGTCAGCCTTATTACTAGAAAAAACATCTCTTAGCTTGCCAGAAGCAAAGATTTAATATTTTGTCAGTTACCACCGTTCAGGTTAGCTGTTTCTCTACTCTGCACAACAAATTAGTGACTAGCTACTGAATTCCATCTTTCTGATAGGAATTCAATGTGCAGAATAATTCCCCCTCCTCATGCTGTGGAAGCCTCAATAGTTCTTTCCTTGCCCACACTCAGTCCTGACTGAAATTTAAGCTAGTGTTTCTCAGTAACTGCAGAGTTACAGGACCTGCCTCTTTCAGGGGGCTGCAGGTTCCCATATTTAACACCTGACAGTGATGGAAACCAATGCCTAAACTCCTCTTGAGCTACGTTGCTTACCCTGAACCCAGGACAAATCCACTCAGATTTCAGCACCTAAACCTGCTATTTGATGTATTTTGTGACCCTACTTGTTTTCACATTATTCATTAACCCTTGTATACAATGTAAGGGATGACATCCCTTTCGTTTGGGGAAAGGAAAGGCATCTTCAGTAGACAAGGTGGTCTGTCCACATATAAAGGAAATCTTTAACTCTTCCCATACAGAAATTAAGCATTTCTAGGAGGAAAACCCAAGAGCACTAAGAAACATGAACTTGGACTACCGTGAAAGCAACTAGCTTCCAAGTGCAAGATACACCGTTGAAAGTGGAGGATAAACTGTCTAGCATTTGTCAGGAATCGCCACCCCATAATGAGGGATGGGAATACAACGGTTTTGAGAAAACGTGGTTTCCTTACACTCGTTTCTGCTTGCTCCTCATCCCACGCTAGTAGTGAGCCCCTCAAGATGGTCATGCTGAAAAGGAGATCAGCAAAAGCACCAACAGGTGTCAGCAATGCCTGGAGCAGACATAAAATAGACACCCATCACTGTTCTCAGGATGCCCATCATTGTTCTCTCACACATGCTCTTTCTTGGCCCCTCCCTGACCTGCTGAGCTTACTCTGGCTCTACAGCAGCCTTGCAAAACAGAGAGCATCCCCCACCCAGCCCAGGCTGAGAGGATGTTTGAAGAACAAGACTTAGTTGTAGGTCCACAATGAACTGATGGCAGTGACAGCTTCAGTTTGAACGCGGTTGACACCTGGTCCAGGCATGTGCTCATCCAGCTGCAAGGCTATTTTATAAGAGCTAGCAAGCAGGAGAACTGGCTATTTTGCTTGTTAATCTCGTTGCTTGTTACCATGGAGCTCTGTCATGAGTTCAGTGCTGCTCGCCCACGCCATGCACTGAGGAACATTATTACAAGCAAGACCCTTCAAGGGCTTATCAGGGAGATACTCAGCCCACCCAAGATGCCAAGAGCAACTGAAATTTCCATCAATAAATGTGGCTTCAACTTGAAGAGACCAGGTAGCAAGGAGCAGAGAGGGGAAAGTAAATTTTTTTCATCTCAGTATTTGACACCCACATTCAGCCTACGTTGCATAATAAACGCTCAACAGCCCTTAAGGCTTAGGGCACCTATGAGTGAAAAAGCATAAGGCAGAGTATGACATCGTGCACTTGCAAGATATAGGACTTCACTCTTAAAGATAGCAGTTGCCTATAACAATAGCCTGATCACTATACGCAAACTACCAAAATTTTAGGGAGCATCAACGGACACTTCTGATGGGGAGAGAAGTGACAAAACAGACCTTTTTAGTAGATACAGCACTGCAATGGGCAACAGCCTTCCCTCTTGCAAAACCCAAAGCCCAGCTCCATTGGCAGCACTATGCCTTGCTTTCCAGCATCAGCCAGCTGCGTGCTCCTGGGAAAAGGAGTCTATAGTTGCTGCTTAGAAAGAATTACTCATGTCAGCACCTCCTAGAAGGGAAACAGGAGGATAGAAAGCTCTAGTGTAGGAGAGAATCTGTGCAGGAGGCCCTCTTGCTCCAGCACTAGAGATACAGCATTAAAAAGCAGCAAGGGCAGAACCCCTTGTATGGGGGGACACCACATGAGCATCACAACAGCCACTTATTTCTTCATCCTTCCCCCTTTTCTTTCCAAGGGAAGGGATAACAAGGATCCTCCAATGCCTGTGTGGAGTTTGGACTACTGAAGTTATTAACATGCTACATCCCTTACACAAATGATGGCCAATGGGACAAAAAAATACACTTTATAAGCGTTCGCTTGGAAAGCACATTGTGAAGCTCCCGGCAATGCACCATACCCCTACCTGGGGTGGGCAGGCAGCAGAAGCCGCAGAGCACTCCACCTCTCCTCCCCTCACCCCCCCCCAAATTAAGGTAAGGGCCAACAGCCCCCTTGGGCTAGCCCAAAAACATGCACTCATGCTGACAACCGCAGAGCTCGCGCACAGTTGTCAGACCAGACAAATGTCACTAACCTCTCACAGGAAACATCTCCATTACAAGGCGCTCGCTTTAATAGGTCAGACGAACACACTGCAAAAGTGCCGGTAATAGAGAGGCCAAGGAGCAAGTCTTGAGAACCCAGACACTGGTATAACACTGATAAAAATACTTCCAAAACAGTGAAGTCAGCCAACTGTGGCCTTCCATTTAAGGAACCACTAGATCAACACCAGGCTTATTCCTTAAGATACAGACAGTAGGAGATGAAGTTTTTAAAAAGTTGTTGAATCACACCCATTCTTAAAAATAAATCAACTATTAAAAGACACACTGCTTTAGAGATACGTACTCCTCATTGTCCTAATTACAAAGTTGGCTGAATGCAGCTCTTTGAAAAATGAAACACGGCTGTTGTCATGCTGTTTCAGCAGGGTGGTGTGTCAGAGGAAGTTCTCCAGCAGACAATGTTCTTTCAGGGTCTGATTGTATATCTAAGGGAGGGCCACATGGCCCATGACCCCTGAAACGCATCCATTAAAGAAAATAGACTCGCAAGCACACAATCACTTCCATTTGTCTTTTGTGCTATTGTGGTAGATTCAAGAATACTGGGCTATTTAAACAGGAATGATGTGGGGTCTGTGGAGGTCTGCGCAAGAGTGTGGCAAGTCTGAATTAAATCCATCGTGTTCTTAGGGGAATTCAGCAGGGCTTGATTTTTTGGGAGACTTTAAAGAGATAATATTCCTTCCAAGACTGCATCTTTGGACAATGTTATTAAGGCTGCCTAACCCTTCCCAGTACTGTTTTCAGTTGCTTATAAATTCACCAAGTCCTGGCTGTTCAAGATAGGAGTTTGCATGCTAGCCGGCTCTGCCTCAGGCAGAGTTGTTTTGGAACATGTGAGTTGAACTGCTTCTCAGAAAGCAGCATGGGAATAAACACATTGTTTTGTTCAATTTCTGGTGACTTTTTTTGAACAGCCTCGGACCCATGATTTAGAACTGGGACTTTAATGAGCAGGGGGTAGCTTTTTGTGTCAAATTTAATTTTTGTCATCGCCAAAAATTTAGGCAAATTATAAGCCTTTTGAGGGGAGGAGAAAAAGCAACTAAATTGCATATGCTCAACAACCCTTCGACTTTAGAATTTAAGACTCAAGGGTTTTGGCTTTGCTAAGCAAAATTAGAAGCAGGTACAGGGCAGGCAGGAGGTAACAAGGAACAGGAGCCAACAAACAACTGGCAGCAGCAGGAGAAAGCTACCAAGAGGGCTGGTAAATGAAGAAGATTCAAAACCCACATTTGAGCCAGTAGGCTTAGCAGCTTAGGAAGACCCAGGAGTTGTAACAAGATGTCAAGACAGACCATGAGAAGTCTTGTTCTGCAGTGGAACCAGTAGAAGACATTATCTTGGGGAAACCTTGTTTCACCCACTCTCCTTGTCAGGAAAGCTCTGCTGGCCAAAGCATATTTTGAATCTCTAGAGCTGCTCAAGTGGAGAAGTCACTTTCTCTCGGAGGTCATCATTTTAAGGTGCAGAGTCTGCCCAGCAGCTCTGGAAACGCAAACCTGCTGATGGACAACACAGGCACCAGAGGCACATGGGGAAACACTTTCACAGTAGCAGGCAGGAATTAGCTTCTGCAAGTTTTTCCTATTTTGTGAGTGAAAGAGTATAAGTCAGTCTTTAATTATTTGACCATAAAACAGTCAGCATTAGCTCCATTATTCTGTGCTTTAGAGCGCTGCTCTTTGTGGCCTGTGCGTTTTAACAGCTTAGTATGAACTTGTGTCTTGGGCATTGTGCTCAAGGGAAACCTATCTGAAACACCAGCGCTTGCTGAGTCAGACTTAACTTCTGTATAACCTTATATCAGATTGTTATTCAGTTCTTCCCTATATTTTGGAAGAAAAATGAGTTATAGCTGCATCTTCCTGAATTAAGTCAGCCACAGCAGATTCTGCCACCAGTTAGACTGTGCCAGAGATTTCCAGCTCTAGTGAGTAATGTACATAGTACCAAGAAATTGAAATTGGTTGTACACACGCTATGCAGGATGCAAAGGTTATTAGTACAGCTACACAGTTAAGTGTCTGTCCATTAAATGCCTGTCCAGCTGAGGTCTACAGCACTCAGATAAAGGATGCATCTCCAGTCCTAAGGAGATATCAATAATACACGCACATTTCAAGTAATCTGCCATCACTTGTATGATCAAGGCTGTATGAGAAGTCAGTATGTGATCTCATCCTCTTCCTTCAAAGCAGCTTCAAATTAGAAAGCATTAACATGGGCAATACCCCATGCTTAAAATGAAGCTCTGCTAATGTGACTGCAAAGGCTTATTTACTATATTTGATGGCTTCACAATTTGTTGGTGAGAGATGAGCATACCCACCTCTAAATCAGTGGCCATCAGATCTTTAAAGCAGAATGTCTACCCTTGACCAGGAGTAACATACCACCTTCTGTAGAGACTGGGTTTCCTCAGTTTAGCTCTAAAATGAGATTGAATAAACAGGAAGAATTTTACCAAGTTGGTTTTTTTTTTTAAAGTTCAGTGTAACTGGAGGTGCACATATTATGCAAATTCACCTTCAGTTCTGACCCCAGTAGCTTTCTTCCCCCTCCATCAGCCCACACTCTTAAGGCCAGATTTGTGCTTTTATCTTGTTTTCTAGCCCTTGCCAGCTTTCCATTCACAGGTTTCCATACCTTATTCAGGGGGCAATAAAAGCATGTGATACCATCTGAAAGTGAGGCAGAAATGGATCGGTTACAGTGCTTTATTGAATTAACAGCCTGCAGAAAGGTAACGAAGCCTCTGCAGAATAGGAGTCTAACCCTAAATTTTACCCCTTGCAGTTCAGTTTCACCATTTTCAAGTTCAGAAAGCTTAGTGACTGTTTACTGACACTTAAAGGCTTGTTTCCAATGGGATTACTTTCCTAAATGAGGCTTTTGGATCCCCAAACTAGGCAGCCCTCATTAGCAGTTCTATAATCCTGTGTTTTAGACAGCTGTGCTTTTAGTGCAGGGTAGGTTAGAACAATCGTCCTCCCAGTCTGCTTGCTAGGAGGTCTCAGCTCAGACCCAAAGTCAAACAACATAGATTGGTTCTGCAAGATCCTCGGCAAAACGCTTTAAAAACCAGCTTCGTAAGTTTGAAATTAGTAAGCCTAGCAGAAAGGTTAAAAGAACCCCCCTCTGATGATGCTGAGAGTACATTGCATCCAGTTAAGATGATCTCTTTGCCTTCCAGCCACTGACAGTAGCTGGGGTATCAGTTTCAGTCCATAGGCATCTTCCACAAATATTTTTGCTCAGCAGATCCCCAAACCCTACATCAGCTTCTGTTTCTTAAAAAATCCCAATCTATCCTCGAGGAAAATATCAGTTCCTCAGAATCAGCCTTCTAAGCAAGCTTCAAGGAGCCTAGCATAGGTTCCCTGCATTTGTCACATTTCCCTTCCCCCACCTCAAGTACAGATCAAGTTCACATGCACAGAGCACTCATAGCTTCATATTCAACATGAACAACCCTACCTCCATCCCCTCAGCACCATGAGGATCACTGCAGCTCACTACTGCATTTCTTATTTTACAATAAGGGAGTGAGAAGCAGGCATCAGGTCCTTTCCCTCCAGCTGCATTTTGTTTAGCATCACCTCATTAACTGAGTGTGAGCTGCAGAGGTTTATGAATAGACTCACTAAACCAGCTATGACTTCCTCTGTGCTTGTGCAAGCTCCTAACTGCACATTGTCTTGCAGGGTAGACAGCTGCAGAGCTCTTCCTTTGCCTTCCTGTTTCTTAGAAGTGCAATGCCACCCGTCTCAGTGTCCTAATCATCGGAAGTTGTCTCAGTGTTGAGAACAACCTCACCCACATCCACTTCCAGCTTTTCTTACACAAAGTTGAGCAAACAGTCGGCACCAGTCTTGGGGGAAGGTTCAGCTCTCAGCCCAGCCACACATTACTTTGGTTTTACATGTACTTGTGTGCATACAAAGGCTTTGCTTCAGGAAGCTTCAGCCAGCCCTCTCAAACCTGGAAAGTCTCTTGGGGTTATCCACCCACCCTCAGAGCTCAGAAAGCCTGGATGTACCCTGTTTTCATGAAACCGGATCGTGGTGCCCACCAAAATACCCTTCTTCCAAACAGCTTGCTTTCCTGCCAGCCAGCACCCCTTAACACGTCTCCACAACTGCTTTGTAAATGCATTCCAAAAACAGGGTCCCAAAGACAGGAAATACACCAACCAAGGAGAAAAAGTCCAACCATAAAAGATTAAGCAGTTCAACAAAAAGTTCTATCTAGCCAACATCCCTCCAGCATTTATCTATATGTAACAAGACTGCAACATGTTGAACACTCAGAGGGAGGCCTCCAACCCTCTCCTGCACCAAGGACTAGTAAGAGGTGGACTAGCTAAAAGTGGCTATGAGTTGGGAGAGGACTCTAGCATTTGCAGTTAATGACAGGCAGGAAAAAATGCATCTCCTTGAGAGCAGAATAAAGCCAAATGACTTAGTTATCCCTGGATTTAAAAAAGTAAATTTCTCAATATAGTTCAAGGAAACTCCTTTAGCATGGATGCTAGTTGGGTATTTCTCTCCACACACCCTGTTCCTTAGTCCTGTAAAAGGCTTAAGATCTTTGAGAATACCTGTCAAGCTTGGCTGTAGCTGGCTGCTGGAAGGAAGACACACGTGGTGCCATTACATAAAGCCTAGCTTACTCTGGGTGAGAAGAAAAGCTAGGAGCACCACCTACATCATTATTAGCCTCCTGCAAATACCCAGCACAGAAACTACAATAGATCTTGGAGTGACAAGATTTGGATGCAGAGAAGGCTGGGGGCTCAATCAAGTTTAATTCTTCAAGGACTGTGACAGCTCACAGCACAGAAGTCCAGGAGAACATTGCTAAGGACAAAGTACCTCATTCAGTCACAACAACAGTTTGTGAAGAGATTGACATTTATTTTTTATTTCAGTTCAAAAAAATAAAAGGCATCCCCAGGCTGAGCAAGCTGTCAGCTACAAGCCTCCAGCACACAAAGCAGCCATTTCATCTCTGCTGCACAGGGCATGGCTGTGCTGTTGGGTTATTACAAACACACTCCTTAATTCCCCCATCCCAGGGAAGGGGGGGAAATACCAGCGAGCTGATGGGGCCTGGATGGCCCTCCTAGGAGGCATGTTATTTACCAGCCCTGTGTTCTCCTCACATGGCAGCAGGCACAAAGCTACCCACGTGCAGTCATACATGGTCACAATCATACTGGCAGGAGACCAGTCCCAGGACAGCCATCTCTGAAGGATGGCCAACGTGACACACCAGTTGCATGGATCAGGACTTGTTTCTCAAATGAAGTTGAGGGGGTACAGACCCAACTCTCCTACAGAGAGATCTTTCTGCTTTTCAAGAGGACTATATGGCTGTCTGAATGGAGCCATAACCTTGAGAACACAAGGACCCAGAGAGTAATTAACCAACAGGCCCTAGCATTAGTCCAAGGATCATTTTGCACAAGTGAGCATTCAAAGATATTGGTGTACAAGTACATTTGGGTAGGTACATGGAGGCTGTGGTTATTTGGATGTCAAGCTCCAGTGCAAGACCTTATTGCAAAGGGATATCGTCAACTGCAGACTCAGATGTGTTGGAAGGTGAGACTGTCATCTCCCATCACTTCTGCCCCAGGGACCAGCTCTAAGTTCCCAACTGTGGCTAAACCTATGGATGAGGGACAGGAAAAGTCTGAGCCTGCAGCAGTGTTAGGTAAACATCAGGAGAAACCAGAAGCAGCTTTCTGCATCAGGGTCCTTTGTGATCTGCAAGGATAAGACCACCCCAACTCCATAAGCTAGATGAAAGAACAATCCTAGTGCTATTTTACATTTAGCTGCCTAGGGTAATTTAGCAAGACAACATAGACCTGTTTTTTGTTTTCTTTAAAAAAAGTCAGACAAATGCCTGAACCACTGCTATCAAAGCTGAGCTGGACCTGGAGCAAGAAATCTGCCTTCCTGACAAAAATAAGCACAAGCAAGCTTAAAAAAAGAGACCTTGTTCATGGGTTCAGAAATCATGCTAGGACAATAACAAGCATTTGCATAACATTGCTGCAATCCTGATGAGATCTCAGATACAGACACTGCTGCTTGAAAGAAGTGTCTGTCATGCCAGTGTTACCACCAAATCAGGAAATGAAGCAGGGCCAAGTGAAGCAGTTGCCACATTAAGGAGCCCAGCCACACACAAAGGAATCCAGGAAATCACCTGAGGAATCCTTGGGTCTCAGTGCCTGCACAGGTGAAAGCCTTCAACTCAAGAGTCAACAGGCTAATTGTCTGCAGAAGCCCATTGTTTTAGTCCTAAAGCAGCAGCTGGTACATAAAATTTTATGCCTTTACAATTATGACTAAGCTGAGAGCTGATACCAAGCTGCAGCCTGCTTGCTGTAGGCTTAAACCTTTTGTTTATCACCTTAATGCAAGACAAGAACAAGCCTGAGCATCAGGTCACCTCCCTCACAAGCAAGTGCATCATCTCTCCTAAAGGAACGCGGGAGGAAGTTATTTGGGGAAATGCCAATATTTGAAACTATTGAAAGAACATACTGATGCCAGAGATGTGGGGTTGTTATTGGTTGTTCTTGAAATCTAAGAGGATGCCATCAGCTACTTTCTTCATCCTACGTGATCCAGGGAAGAAGCTAAAACTGTAGGCTTGCTCATCGTGGGTGAGAGCTCTCAGTGAACATCTCCATTTGACATGGATGTATGAACCAAGATGCAATAGAGACATTGTCCCTTGGACAACCAAGAGCCCAAGGTGCTTACCTCTGGGTCAAGGCAGAGTGTTGTCACTATCTTTCCTTTGTATATACATAGCAAGATTTAGGCTCTTTAGGTCACACAATACTTAAAATCAGTAGAAACATTTGAACAGATAACCAACCTATAAAGCTACACTGCCCTTGCACAGTGCCAAAAGGCTTTTAACCCCCACCTTAAAAGAAGCAGCTCTGTCCTTAGAAATCAACAGCAAGAACCAAATTCAGATTTGCTACTCAACATCTCAACCATCACCTGCTGGACAAGACATCCATCCTGACCTGGTGATATTGAAGGCAGACTTCACAGGTACGCAGCAAAGGGATGATGAACAACAACCATTAGCTATAGAATTACAAGTTCGAACTCAGTGTTGAGTATTTACTTCCTAGAGACAGTCTTTAAGCACTAGATCAGGTGGGATAGTCTTCCACCCTTGGAAGTACTCAAAGCTTGGCTGGACAGAGCTGTTATAAACCTGCATGAGCTGTAAAGGTTGCTGAGCTTGAAGTGAGGGGGTGGACTGAAGAAATTCCAATCTATTCTTTTTTGAAACCAACCCAAGACTTCTAGTTTTGTGCTCAAGCAACTGAAGAAATTAAAAGCACTTTCTCTCCAGGACAGCAGCCACACACACAGGTAAAGCACAATTCCACTCCAGAATTCGAAATCCCAAACAAATCAAGAATGATGACATTGAAAGAAGCATTACCTATTTCTGCCATGCTTGCTGCTGGAAGCACCTGTGAGTCATGCCACAGAATGAGACCAAACTGTTCCTTTTCCTGAGGGAGGCTTAAAAACAGCCCTGAAAGTTTACCTAGACTGACCTCAAGGCAGGTACTTCTATGCAGAACAGGGCTACAGGGGTGGCATCATCGGGTTTTTGGCTTTCAGTCTCAAGATGGCCAAGACAAAGATCTCACATACTTGCTCCCTTAGCATTGGCACTGCAAGAAAGCTGGCCTGGTTGGGTAACCCTTGAGGTGAGACTGGAATGAGAAATTTATGTGCATGCTTGCCCCATCTAAGGCCATTTGGGCACCTCAGCTGAGTCTCAACGCCAGAGGTCATCAGGTGAAACATTGCTAAAGCAGAGGTCTGCTTGGGTGCAAAGCCTCCTGCCAGCTTCTGGCACAGCTCCACAGAGCACCAACACCACATTTTTGTGCACTCTGGCTGTCCTCTGGACAGCCTTGGCTGTGGATATACATGACCTAGCACAATTCAAAGGATTCAGAACCCAGCAGGACCACTTCTCATTCACTCCTGTCTAACCCACGGCTCCAGCAGCATGTTTCTGGAGGTCAGCACACCCAGAAGAAACCCACAGCACCCTACTGTGTTGGCTTTGTCAGGCTGGGTCAGCATGAGCTGGCCTCAGTAATTCAGAGGCTTCACCTTTTTTCTGCTGCAACTTTAACATCCCTCCCCAGTCACATAGCAATAGCTAGTCCCACATAAAAATAGCTATGTTTGTCTGAAAAGGAATATCAATTCTATCCAAACCCTGCCAAACACCCTCTGTTTGGTCCCATTCCTGTCCTCCCAGCCGCTTTTAAGAGGGCTACAAACAGCCACAGCAGCCTGTGCGTGCCTTCCCATGCCAGCTTCTGCACTCTGGGCACTCGGAGCAGAGGCACTCCTGACAGCTGCAGATCACAAGCGTTCCTTGCAGAACTACGATTTCTAAATGCAGCCAAATCAAAGCAAACCCTGACTCACCAGCCAGGAGATAGCGATCAGAGACACAAAGCACAATCCTCCAAGAGTACATGAGGAAGAAGAGACAGTCCACTTCGAGAACAAAGTTGTGGGTTCTTGGCTTTGTGGTTTGTTTTTTTTTGGTGGGCTCTGTTTTATTTTTTTCTTGCACTCCAGGCTGTAAATCCTCCACTCACAAGTTGCACGACAAGATGCAAGTCTCCAAGAAGCAATACTGACAGCAGGGAAGTGTATTCACTTTGTCTTGTCACCTTCCATAGCCTGAGACATTGTTTCTGCTTAGACTAAGAAATTTTGGGAAGAGATGAGCACTGCTAAGCAAGGAAACATGAATCAGGAGCAAATGCCTCTGCTCACTTGAGCAACTCAAGTCAAGGTAGACCATTGAAACAGACTGGCTGCACAGCAGTGGCTTCCAAAGAAGAGCTCAGGAAGCATTTGAGCAGCTTCCCTTGCCATACTAGGCTAATTAACAAGAACCATTTACTTTCTTACTGCCACTGTGACCATGTGTTTGCACCAAGAGTTAAAAGCCTAGAGGTGAGGCTGAGGACAAGTGAGAGAGATTTATAATAGTCCCAAAACACAAATGAAATAGGTCTTTCAATGAAAAAGCTACCCACAAGTTAATATTTTTCCTTTGAGCTGCCTTTTTATGACCTGTTTTTACCAAGTCCCTACCAACAGGAGATGCCATAGCCACCAAACTCAGTAGCACTGACGAGATAATACCCCATCCCAGCCAAAAAAAAGTCAGTTGAGATTTCAGCAGCCCTACAAAACAAGAGATGAACTGCCCTCTGAAAATGGGCACGGTCACACTGGGAGTGTCACAACTTCAGATCAAAGATCACAAGCAGCCACCCAGTTGAGGGCTGCTATAAACACAGACATGAAACAGAAAAGTGTTAACTATGGGCTAGACTGTGGCTTGTTTTCTGTCCTGGAGCCACACTTGACTGGTCTCTTGGGCATTAGTTTGGAGCACTGCAGTTTGCTAACCCAGTGCCAGCAAGAGCAGCTAGCTAGGGCATGCTGTAGGGTTTCTGGAGCCTTCCTATCAGATCTTATCACCCAGAGGCATCAAGGGAGACTGGCTCCAGGTGGATGAAGTATTAAACACATCAGCTTGCTCCCTCCTCCAGGTGGGAAAGGGACCAAGCCATTTCCCTACCATCACACAGCCATTTCAAGAAGCAACAGCAGATTGCATCTGCACAGAGACACAGCAGCAAGGAGCAAGACCTCTCCAGGCTCCAGCTATCACACATCCTGGTGTGATCACCCAACCTTCAGGTGGGGAGCTGATGAGACAGGAGTTGTGAAACAGCATCTCTGCTGTCAACAGGTGCCTATTCTCATCTCAACGTGACCTCACCACATCCAAATGGGGATCAGATTTTATCTCCTCAGACCTGCCATGGCTGCACAGAGCTATCCTGGGAAGGGATGGGATGCTGTCAGCACCTCCTATCTCCAGCCTCCATGTGCCCTTCAGAGATAGGAAGCTGTCTCCAATTGATCTGAGAGGCTATCCAACAGATATCCTCTGAACCAAGAGAGCCCAGCCCCATTCCAGTTCAGATCTGCACAAGCTAGCAGGCAGTCATGCATGCTCAGCCATACCCTGACAGCTCAATGTCTGAGTGCTTTGCTGCTGTCTGTTCACAGAACATCCCCTTCTTTAAAAGGCATTTAAAGTGCATTCAGAGGGGAAGGCATTACTTGAAGTCCATCCCTTAATTTTAGCTATAACACTACAAAGGACCCTCAGAGAAATAAAACGCCACCTATATTACACATTACCTGGTAAATTCAGCTTGACTCCACCTTTCCCCCACAGGGCAAAACACCCAGGTCCTTACCTGTAAGGTAAGATCAGAACAGCCATCGTGGCTGAGCAGCAGGGGCTCCCCTGCAAGGGGCATCCCATGCAGTCATCCACTAAAGGAGCAGGCGGAGTATCAAAAAGCATGGGAAGACCAGGATTTGGCCTAGCAAAGCTTTTCAAGCAAAAAAATGCTTCATCAGCCCATGCTAGAATAGGAGCATAAGCTTGGAAATGACAACTGAATGTCTTGAGATATAGAAAGGCTCATGATCATGGGGAGAATAAACTAGATTTTTAAAATCACTAAATTTGTCAGTAATATTTGGGCTAAAAAAACTTGTAAAACTCAAGTCCACATCCCAGCTCACTTCCACTGGGCACCATTTAGCTCAGCGAGGGGCTTTTGCTTTAGACATTCAGCAAACACACAGTTCAGCGTGCCACCTACACTGGGGCTCCCAGAACTGAGGGGATCAGCAAGAAATCTGATAGAAAAAATGTAACGGGGAAGATACTTTTTGTTAAGTAGATTCCAGGTTTAGCACTTCCTCCTCAGAGCACACAACAGATCCTGCCATCCACAGTGGTGGCTGAGCTTTTCTTTTTAGAAAGGTGGAACAAAGGCAGAAGGTCTCTAGAAGCTTACTGATACTTCCTTTGACCCCATCAACAGTGGTCCTTGTGCTGGAGTACAGATACATTGGCCTGTCCACCTCAAAGGCTGAGGAGGTGGCTCCCAGCAAGACAGCAGCTGCACTGCTATTGGCAGGAAACTTCTTCCAGAGGACCGGAAAGCTTGGGGATTATCACCATCTTAAGATGGGATGCAGACACATGCACTGTTCAACAACCATTAAGGAAAAAAATAATAAATCTGTTTTTCTTCACTAAGTCATCTTCCCTGCTTCGTAACTTGTGCCTTAGCTGGAGCCTTTAGGTGGCACATCAGATGACAGAGCAGAGCAAGGGTAGGTATAACATCTAGCAGGGTCCATTACTCTCAACTAGTGAGAGAAAAGCATTGCTGAGGTCTGGAAACAAGAGAAATGTATATTCTCCCTGCTAGCTAAGAAGCCAAGAGGAGCAAGCAGAGCAAACCCAGAGCCCACTGCCTGCTATACACTTGCCAACCACACGTAAGGAAGAGCAGAGACAAGGTTAGGAGCCTCATTCCACCAGTCTTTGCACCCATTTTTGGCCTACAGACTGCCTTGGCCAACAGAAAACAGGAGCTAGCAATACGAAGCTCTTGCTGATACCAGCCACAAGCCTCTCCCCAGTTTGACTTTAAGTGCAACTTCATAAAACCATGGAAAACTTAATTCTACGTACCTTTTAATTTTGTAACAGAGATGCTTGCCGTATCCCACAGTATTAAAATTTCAGCCACGATTAAAGTGAGTTGACAGCAGCAACAGAGCAAACAAAGCTGTAAAGCACACATTTTCTTCAGCCCTCTCAGATTCAACAACTGCTCTCAGTTTACATAACAATTATTCAAATTTCATTTGTCATGCTGAAAAGCAGCAAGAAAAGAAACAAGCTGGGTGCTTGCTCTCCACACTAGGTGCAGACCAGCTTTCCCCATGAGCCTTCCCAGCAGGATTTGATGCACAGCTGGCTCCAAAATCCAATTTCAGAACAATTTCAATATGCTGTGCTGCTGTATAATCTGTGCAGCATCATTAAGAGGAAGACAGGAGTTTATTTTCTCTTGGAGCTGGGAATATATTTTCTTACGAGATGAGTTTTGATATCATGCTTAGCAGGGAACCAGAGATAAACCACGTGCCGGGTGAGAGATCTGATGTTTTTGTAAAGCATCTTTCACAAGGCAGCAGGGCAGACGTTAAACAGGAAGCGTTTATTGACTCTGTGCTCACTTCATAAAACATTTACACGGGGAAGAGAAGAAACAGGAGCTCCAACAACTCAGCCTGGATCTCAGTACAAACAACAGTGAGTTCATGCATTGTTCTGGCATGCAAGTGATCTCAAACATTGGGCAGCCTCAGCTTTCAGGCTGCAATACCCTCCTGAAGGAATAAAACAAGACAGAGCTGCTCCCAGTCAGTTCTTCTTACTACTCAGCCACTAGAGTACAAATTTGAAGCTTTCCTTTTGATAGCTTAGATCAACGTGGAAAAGCCTGTGCCATCACCATGGTATTGGAGTGGTATGCAGACAGTACAAAACACATGGAAGACAGCACAGACATTACAAAGCATGTGGAAGATAAAGACCTGCTGGTGCAGGTGGACCAAGCAGCAGCAAGTCAGCTCCACACAGCCCTGGTGGCTCCTTCACAGCCTCCCAAGCCCCAGTCACACCAGCCTCTGGTCCTTGCACCATTTTAAGCCACGCTGCCACAATGCCCCAAGACATTGGTCTGTGTGCCAGGCAGCTGAGAGCAGCACTTTTTTTTTTTCAGGCATCCATCTGCCCTGCCATCCTCAGATAACCACCAGCATCCTCCAGCCCCACACCAGGAGCCACGAAGCACATGAGGAAAGCAACGCTTGAACCAACTTGATGAAGAATCCCACATCCAGTTAAACTCTGGCATGTGTCATTGCACCAGCTTCAGTTCAAAGCAGGTTCATGCAAGTTCAATTTCAGCTGGTATTTAATGACTCAGGGAAGCCAGCACACATCACAGCTCACACGAGTTCAAGCCCGTGGGACAGACACACCGCAGCCGCTAACACATTTGCCCCTGCTGCAAGAGCTGCAGGTTGCTCAGCTCTCAAGCCTCTCATCCATCTGTCCAAGAACAGGAGGTTACATAGACACAGAAGCAGCATTTCTCTTGCTGTGAAATAGATAATTAATTCGGGGCTTTTGAAAGACTGGGGGAAGACAAAGCCAGCAAAACCAGGAAGGCAATCTGAGCTGGTTGCCAACAGTTCAGTGCAAGAGTCAGCTCCACACTCAGCTGGCAGAGGTTGGATCCGGAGAGACATCAGCTGGGATACCGAGGTTCCACAGCCTTCAGCCTCCTTATTTCACTGCTTCTCATTTTGGCCAACACTCTGTATGGGAAGGAAAATCACCCCTCATCCCCTCCTACTCAAAAATCCTCTTTATATGGATGCAGCAGCCCTCTGCTACAAGCTACGGGGACTTTTTTTCACTACCAGTTATGAATGTGTTGTGCTTTAAAGAAGATACCATGAAACCAACTGTGAACACAGAAGGCCTGGCCAGGTAGCTTTTCTTAACTCGGAAAAGAAGATATTCCTTACTGGCATCGAGCTGAGCTACCCGCTCCCAGTCTGGCAAGGAAGTGTGGAAATATCCAAATCTAATTGAAGGCATTTCCCATGAAATATTGGATTCTAGGAAATGCTTCAGATGCTCTTGCCTACCACACGAATCGCATCCCTACCTCCTTCTGAGGTTGCTGACAGATGCCACATATCAGATCCCCTCTTTGTTTCAATTAAATTAAGCAACAAGCCTGATTCGATTAGCACCAGGAAGTCAGCAATCAAGATGTTCTCACAGCAGGAGCAGTGGGTCCTGAGCAGCCCTTCAGCTAAGGGGCTCCGGCACACATCGCATCGCCACTGCAGGAACAAGAGCAAGGCAGCACGAGCGCTGCACAGAGGAGGAGGGTCACCATATGCTGCACATGCTGAGAAGGGATGTTTAAGCCCGGATACCTATAGGCTGTTTTAGATTGGTCTTACAGGCACCACTTGTAGCCACCATGTGTTATTAATATACCCCTTGCCTAGATGGATACAGCCACAAGCCTTAACACACCCATGTCAACATGCATTACGTTTTTAAAAACACATTCATTTCCCTGTAACCCAGTGCAGATTTCTGCTTTTGGTGCTATTCATTAGCTGCAAATTGTTAAGGAAGCACTCCTATAGTCAAAGGGAGATAAAAACAATGCGTGACATCTGGAGGCTTTGGCCTTAATTCCATTTATGGGAACAGCTGATGTCATTTTTTTGTTCTGGGAACATACATCCATTTGTTCCAACTACACAGAACTTTTAGAGAGCCACACAAAGATCAGAAAGCCCCAGACATGAGAATGATTCAGCCCCTTGCCAGGGCTTAGGGGGAGATGTGCAGAGGGCTCTCTCCAAGCTACAGCAGACCTTTCAAGCTGCTCTGCCATAGCATTTACACAGCAGACTCAATTCCCAACAGCACTACATCATCTTGTCTACACACCAGGCGTGTGGCTGGAGGCTCCCACACCCATATTTCTTCCTCACTGAGGAGGAACCCACACACTGGAGCTGCTCAGCCACGGTGCTGAGTCCTTCTCACTGCCCAGTAGGTTGGCAGAGCTCAGCAGGTGCCAGATGCAGCAGCCTACAACACAGCAACCTTCCTTCCAAAAAAACAATACCTCCCTCCTTTAGAATACTCCACTTTTAAAAATAAAAGAAAGCAGTGGGGTATAATTGAACTCCTCTTAGTGTTGAGGAGTAGCACACAGCTTGTTTTTCCCCCAAAAACCATCTATTCGGGCTCTCATGAGAGCAACATCCTCCACCTTTACCCAGAGAGGCCACTGAGGTCCCAGACCATAGGCAGGTGCCTCCCATCCTGTTCCAGTTCTTCCCAAGCTGATGCCAAACTACCGCACATCAGCTCAAGGGATAACTGCAGTTGTTAAGCAGACATCAGGTCAGCTTGGCTGAAAGGAGGCATGAGGAGGACATAAATGAGTAGTCCTAGGCACAGTTCCCATACAGCAGGAGCCCTGCCTGTCTTCTGTATGAGAGGAGTTCTGTCCCCTGCCCACTAAGCTGATCTCATCTCCCCATCCTGTCCCCTTGTGGACTCCTATATTCACATATTTTCCCTGCTGGAGTCCTATATTCACATATTTTATGGCTGAGGATATCACCATGTCCCTTACCTCTATTCCTGCCATGAACACAGCTGGAATAATTGTTATGCACTACTTCACCTACTTTTGACCCAGTTCTCTGCTGGGAGAGCAAAGCCTGAGCAGTCGGTTCCACACCAATACCAGCGAGTTATGGGACTGCAGAAGGGCTTGGCAAAGCAGCCTGCTCCAGCTCTCTGGGCAAGGCTTTAGCCAAGTCATACATGCATGGGTGTGCATGAACTAGAAGCTTTTGGCAGGTGACCGCAGCTGCTGAATTCTCTAAGGCACTAACTAGGGAGCAGTATTTTGGATTCAGTGCTGGGGTGAAGTGTTGAAGGCCTGATTGCAGGGCAGATTAGAGGGTTCACAGCACCCACCCCCAGTTCTGCCAGGGGAATCCTTTCCTGGGTTTGCAATCCAGGATAAAGTCAAGCCAGCTCCAATTTCCCCACTTCACGGACAAGTTCTGCAGAAAACCTCAGTCTTGGGGATTAAAAATTTCTCTTATTCCAAACACTTCTGTAATTATTATTTCTACTAAGTCATCACTGGATAAGATGGAACCTGAATGCCTTTGAGACGTGAACTCCTGCCAAACAGTTTTAAGATTGGTCAATGAGTAAAAAAAAAAAAAGAGGATTTGGAGTGCATTTTGGTGGGAGAAGGGGACAGAGGGCAACCAGGAAACAGGACTGGAACACTCAGATGATGCACAGGTTTTATCCCTTTGAAAAGGCAAGAATTATTTTAAGGTCTGAGTTTCAATTCCCCTTTTTTATAAGAAACACCACTTGGGGAAAAAAAAAGAACAAAACCACTTTTTAACACCCTTCCTGCCTCTGCAGGAAGAGAAGCCCAGCTGGGCACAGTAATGAGAAGATTCCTTCCCCAAGGGGGGCTCTCCTGTAACAACCAATGACTGATGAAAGCAAAAAATCTCTCCTTTGCTCCCCAGATTCTCTTGTGGGCTCCCCTGCAATTCCCACCCACCACTTGCCAGCTGCTGTCCCCACAGATCATCACAGGAGGCATATATCAGGAGGGAGCTTCCTTCCCAGGGGATGGCAGGGGCCACTGGCTTTTGAACCATAGCTCCCATTCACTGGGAGGCAATTTAATATTCTGGGTCAGTTCCATATCTCCCAGCTGCTCAGCAAATTAGGTTATTGCTTTGAAGATTAAACTGTAGGGAAGTTCCTTTCCACTTTTTCCTCCCAGGGCCATGCAGAGAGAAGATTTACAGAGGACAGACTGATAGCTCTTTCTGGAGCCTCTCCCCAGCAGGAGCAGGGGACCCAGGGACAGATCCAGTGCCACTTTTCACAGCAGGTGTCCTTGATTCACTTGATTTAAGTCCTAAGCAGCAGAAACAGGTAAGGGATGGCTAGTTTGCAGAATATATCTGATCAGAGCAAGAGTGACATACAGCAGCAAGCAGCAGACAACTGAATTACCTCCTGCCAATAACCACACTGAGGCTCTCCCAAACAGCAGCCTACCAGCCCCAAAGCATCCTTTTATACAGGAGCACACTCCACAGCTGAGTCACCCTCTCTCCCCACAAAAATCATGCCTCAACATAAGAGTTAGACACAGGGCAAAGCCCTTTCACCTATACAGAAACACCTCACCCCTTGGTGGGAGGATAAAGGGAAGATGTTACTGTTCCACCTATTCCTGTCCAGCAGGACATCTCAGAAGAGAAGTTTGCCACCCAAAAGGCTCTTCCCGTTTCCTCACAGCCTCAGAAACTGGAGGGGATTTTCCTAGACATCTAGTTTCATGCCCAGGAACATTTTCCATTGAGCTTATCTCTGCTACTTATATCTCATGCTTAATGTCTTGGTTGAAAAAGGGACCAAACATCCAACCCCCTTCATGCCTCTTACACACAAATTCCCACTTGCTACCCTCATTCCTTCCCTTTAGGAGAAACCTAGTCCATCAAGGTCTGTCTAGGAGAAATAGCAAATACAGGAAGATAAATTATTTCTGGGGCAACTGGAGAAGTCTCCCCACTGCTCCACCACCAGCAGTCATTCAAAGCCAGAAGTAACGTGTGTGACCCAAAGGCTGCTCTCACAACTGGATGAGAGAGCCACCATTTTTTGGGTCAGCCCTCCACAGACCCCATGCAGCATCACACAGCTCATGGCCTTGCCCCTGCTGGCAAAGGGCTCACAGCTCCTTCCACACACGACTTACTTCACCCTTCTCCAGCACAGGCTCTCATCAGGAATTCAATAAAGGCAGCTAGGCACCATCACTGCCTAATCTCCTACCCATACACAACTTCTCCTGGGGAGGAAGATCCCACTGCATTAGCTTAAGTAACTCATATATCACCCTGTCTGTGAGCTTACACTACCACAGGAGGCACCAAGAGTTTTCTTAGCTCTTCCCATGAGCAACAGGAAAAAAATTTCTTCCTAGCAGCTGTTGGCAGTAGCTCCTGTTCCTCCTGAAGATACCGCTGCTCAAGGGAGAAGAGATGCCTCCTTTCATCACTTTGGCTTCCCCGTTACCCAGTCTGTGATTCAGTCTCTCTGCTAATGCCTTCTAAGATCTAAGAGTAAAATTTGCAGCATGCATGAAAGTTGTTGTTGGTTGTGTGTTTTTTTTGTTCTTGTTGTTTCTTATAATAATAAACCAGCAGACAACTTAGTGTTAGAAGACTTTTCAAGCAGTATCCACCATACAGAAGCGTTTGCATTAAAGGGAAAGAAGGTTTATTTTTCACTTTTGTCCTTTCCAATGTTTCTCATCGCCCCACAGCTTTGCTTGTCTATCCTCTCTACAGTCATCACCACCAAGCATCATTTTTCCCTCAGGAAAGAAAACAGAGGGCCAGACCTCCTCAAGAACAGATTAAAAAAAATCCAAAACCTTCAAAAAAAATAGAAATCCTAAACCCAAGATCTTCATAAGCCAGATGCCTCTTAGCTGCTGAAGGTCTGAGCTTTCAGTTTCATTCACTTTACATGCCCATACAGACCCCTACCACCCTTTGCTTTTCCTACATTGATTACCTTTGCTTCAAGCATTCACAACTAAAAACATAAATAAACAGAAAAAGCAGAAAATCACAGCTTACCTTCCTGGACAGAAAGCACATTCCCATTGTTCTCAGCCTTCCTTAGCTCATCTTTCATCTTCCCAGGATGCAGGGGATGGAGGGCATAGCTCTCTCCCTCTCCTCCCGTCCTGGCGGCTCTCACAGGGGTTAGCTCCATTCATTACCCCCACCACAAAGCCCTAGAGGATCAGCTTCTCTCCACCACCAGGACCAGAAGAGGGCACGCAGTGGGGAGACCAGGTCCTCTAATGAGGGTGGGGAGGAAGACGACCTCCCTGCCCACGCTAGCCTTTGCCCCCAGCTGTTTCCTATAGGCTCATTTGCACTTGGGGGCACCCCTCAGCTCCCTGGGTTAAAGCCCAGGGGTCCAACAACCCAGCTTGACCCACCTGGCAAACCAAGAACTATTTGCCCAGCCCACTAGGTGATATTTCTCCTCCAAAACTGGTCAAGGAGGTGTAAATGGAGATGCACAACTTGGTGGCCTGTTGATGGCAGGGAAAGCGGTGAAGTTTTAGCTACTGTTTCCTGGAATTTTCCTGATTTTAAAAACACAGCTGGGGATGGGGATGGGGATGGGTTGCACAGGTGACGTTGGGCAGCCTGATGGGAACCTGGTTCACCTGCAGAGAGGGGCTGCATCCCTGGCAGGAAAGGGCTCTTTCCCAACAGCTCCTCCCAAGAGCGTCTCCCAGGGGTGGGTGAGACTTAGAGAAGTCAGGGTGAGGGACAAACAAGGAGAAAAGTCTCCAAAAAAAAAATTGGAATTTGTGTCTGTGATTAGTTCTGGGGACTGTTTGATAGGGAGAGCTTGGAGCATAAGGTCAAACCAAGGCATCTTGGTTTGGTTTTTATTTGCTCCCCTGCTTTTTCACCGATATCCCTAAGGTGTGTTTTTGTGGGAGGCAACCAGGGTTTCTGACACAATCCCCCACTTCTTCAAAATAATTGCTTGTCCTGGTGTCAGAGCACTTTGCTTTATACTTTGTCACATTACTGGGCTCCTGGTAACTAAGGTACAAAATGGCAAGAAGACATCTGGGGAAAAAAAATTACTGGCTGGTTAGTGTTATTACAGACTCCATATCTCAGGTAGATTTGAGGCTTTAATCCAAATTTCTGAGACAAGAAAAAAATATATATCCAAACACCTACTAACAATAAATGACACTTGATCTTGTTCTGTCGTGTTATATGACTTAAGGCTGTGTCACACAACCCTCGTGTTACCAGGTGCAAATGTTCATCACCTGTTCCTTATATTGGGTCTGGAAAAATAAGTGAAAAACATCCTTCAAGTTGGAAAAAACATCCTTAAAGCTGGAAAAAAATTCTTAAAGTTGGAAAGTTATGGGCTTTGCCACAACTGTATTTTATTCTGTCTTTTCATTTTGATCTGCTCAATTACAGCTCTCGGGGATTCCTCCTCCCAGTGGGGTCTTTCATGAGATGGGAAGTAATTTTCTATTTCTTTTAATTCCTCCATGCGTGCTGTGAGGTTGGTGGTCTTACTCAAAGCCCATCGTTCACGTTTTGCTCTGAAGATGACGTGACTTTTTTGTAGAGCAAACTGTACGATGGTTTTTATACAGAAGTGCATCCAGACTTGCAAGAGGCTATGAAATGAGGGGCTAATTTTATTACTCCTTGGTACAGCTGCTGCAGTGAGCCTGGGAGCTGAAAGGAGCCCCTGATTTCTGCAGGTGACTCCTCTTTGGGGCACGTTGCACCCCTGCCTTGACAGGCACCGTGCCCTGACCAGGTCCCTACCCAGCTACCCAGGAATGAAGAGGGGATATCCTCCAACCCATTTGCTTTGCAAAATAACGCCTAATTAATGAAATGCAAGCGTTCTGCTGTGAAAATAGTTTCCACCCAGCATGGAAATTACCTCAGCTCTCAAACATGCTGCCCTGACAGCTAGGTTGTACTATACATCAAAACTGGTGCCAGCGTTTCGCAGCGGTGTGATTGGGCTCGGATCAGAGATCAGCTCACCCATCAAGAGGGATTTCCTCCGGCTGGCCTCGTTTACAAGCACTGATTGGGATCTGCCTTGCCATTCCTGGTGAGACATCAGTAACTTTCCCAAGAGGTTATTAACACCAAGGAGGGAGCATCCTTCTTTTGAGAACCTCCTCAATGTGGTGTCTCAGGATGGCACAGTCACGCATCCCACTAGCTGAGAACCTGAGCTGCTCGTGCATGAGCAGCATCTGGCATCCTTCATCCCACCTGATTACATAAACCAGAGTGAAAAAAAAATTAAAATTAACCATAGCTGGACAGAGATGTCTGCTTTCCTATTTTTGCAGGGGGTCCTCTCCACCTGGACATGAGAATTGCTGTAGGAGTAAGGATGGATGGGAGAGGGAGAAGTCCCTCGCCTCTTCTCAGCTCTCTGTTTCCGTCAGACCAGCAGGGAATTAATTAATAGTTTTGTGGCTCTGTCAGGTTGGAATTGGCCGAGGGTGTAAAAAGTTACACCAAGGGGAGGGGGAAGGAGTAACATGCACACACAGGATGCTCCTGTGTATCCCACCCCATTAGAAAAGAGGGCTAATAACGTTTCCTGTTTTCCATTTTCGAGGCCAGAAACAGCAATGTTTCCCACTGCCTGTGGGAAATATCATTATTTGCTTCTGTAGCACGGAGGAGAAATACGCTGGCAGCCCAGAAATGGGTTAGGTGGAGACATGTTTGGCACCTTTGGCAGTCACCTTACAGACACAGCTCAGATCCTCCTCTCTGCAGGGACTTTGCCTTCATGCAGAGGCTGGTACTGTCCTCACAGAGATTGAATCCAAAAGTAAGGCAGAGTTTATGTTCATTATTCTTTTTTTTTTTTTTCAATGTATTTGACCAGTTCAGTTCAAATCCATGACCAGACCAAACAATACATTTTTTCTTTATTACCAAGGAAGGGGAGAAACAAGTAGAGATTTATTTATTTTTTAATTACTATTACTTTCCTAAAAGTGATTTTCCTAAGGAAATGAGGCCTATTACATTAGCCGTGTGTGGAGGGGGAGGTCAGACAGTCACACTGCTAGGGAATGACCTCTGTGCAACATGCCACATGTTTGTAGTGAAGGCTGGGAGCATACAACCAAGATCTGAGGATGGGAGCAGACAGGGGTTCATTTTCTCCCCCTTGCAGTTGAAGACTTGGAGGATAAAGCCTGAGGATATAGAGCCCAAGTGGGCTTGTATTATATAAACATATATATATATATATATATATATATATAAACTTATAGCTTCAAACATGTAACATTCCTTACAGCCCCATGGGGGTGAACAAAATGCTGAGGACCTCAAACCTTTTATAGAGAACCCATACAGAGCAACCTCACTGTGAGTTATAGGAAAAGTTTCCACTGGATCCCTTGAATCATTGGACATGAGAAGTCAGCCATGGGACACTAACCCATATGATGAGGACAGGTGTTAATCTTTCTGCTCTTCCCTGAGCTCCTCATTTTCATCTTCAGTTTCACCATCCAGCCCTGGAATGAGTAAATTCAGGTAGATAACTGAAGGATAAGCACTCGAGCACTTAAGAGCAATGCACATTTACAATAACTGAATCATATAATAGCTACCCATGCATCCAAGGCCATAATCTCAAACGGCAGCAGCAGAAGACAAGTTAATAATAGTCATTGTTACATGATTAAATTAGGTAGACAGGAATAATTTTTGCAGGATTCATAATGGTTTTAATGATATTATTTAGTTACCAAGAACAATATATCTTCTCTATTCATGAGTTCCTGGAAATCAAGGATGTTGAGCTGTAAAATATGTTTTTAAAGACAGAGTTGCAAGCTACAGCCTCTCTGGAAGTTAGTTACATGCTGTATTGCAGTCCTACAGCTATTGAATTGTGCTTGTGCAGTAAGCAGGATGTCTTGGCTGCCTGGAGCAAGACTTGAATGGGAACACAGGGCCTGTACCTGACATTTTGGGCAAGTTTCGGTTTTGAGCCAGGGTTTATGGAGGGATGTCAGACTGGGTCAAAGCTCAGAGATCACTTGCTTCATTGCTTGGGAAGCAGTGTTGTTGTGGCATGGTTTGATATTGATGTCCTGCTCCATGGCTGCACCGTGTCCTCGACCCATTCACCTGCCGCCCGGCCCACAGGTAGTTTGTGTCTCCCAGGACATTTTGTGGCTGTGTGCCTCTCAGGACACCCTGCATGACATATATATACCTTCCTGGTCGACGTGGTGGCAACGTGGGCTTAAGGCTGGAGGTGGGAGAGGAGCACGATGTACACAAGCAGGCTGGCTCGGGACCACCAGAAATGGGACGTGCTGAGTACACTGCATCATCTGAAACATTTCGTGTCAACAGAGGCATTTTCCTAGAGCATATTTTCAGATTTGTAGAGTGCATTCTCTGCGAACCGCATAAAATGCACAGAAAATCTCCAGCTGTAGGGATGCCGCAGTGTGACAGTGCTGGCATCTGTCCACATCTTCGCCCTGCTGGGAGTTATTTCACGGGGAGGTTTGCTGTGCGGTGTGGAAATGTAAACCGAAATCAGGGAGGCATACAACAATAACAAAGAACGGACGGTGAAGCATATTGAAACAGATCTGATAACTTTTCCCTCCTGCTGGTCCCAGTGAGAGCCTGAGATCTTGGTTGGCTGGAGCTGGACCGCACCAGCAGGTACATTGGGCATCTGTTGCTCCACCAGCGTGAGCCCAGCAGGGTGAAAGATGAGAAAAAGCAACTGGGAAGCAGAACAGAAAGCCCAGAAGAGCAGCTCAACATGTCCCCCTGGCGTGGGATCAATTCATGGCCCTCGATAAGACAACCAGGTCAGTGCTGAGACTTGATTTCACCAATGTTATCAAGAGGCCAAGCCGACACTTGTGCTGAAAGACCGGGGCCATGCAGGTGAATTTGCACTGCTGGTGGTAGATAGATACTTTTAGGCAGCTGACCACCCCCACTTGAAGAAAACAGCTGAGGAAAACAAAAGCTACAAGGCTAACAACTGGCAAGGAGCACAGGAGACACGTGCCCTGACTTCGGAGTACAGAAACCATCTCTCCATGTGGTTTGGAGAAACAGTGAATGTCAGAAACATCTGCGGCTCCCGAACTCCTCCTTTCACCACCTTTTAGTACGACTATATTCCAACAACATTTGTCCCACTTAGCAGCCTGGTCCAGCCCGTGAGTGAAGACACCCGCCTTTCAGCTCTTCTTGTAAACTCGTACCTTCTCCCAAGAGTAAAATGAATTTGCTTTTGTTATGTTAACCGGAATAGACGTTTGCTCACACAGCGAGGCTGCTGACTGAATGCGTCAGTGCGGACGTCTCCCCATGCCAGCCTCCGCTGGCAGTGGGAGAGGAGGTCACACGAGGCTGTATGTAGATTTGTCATCAACTTTCAATTAGGATAACTGTTCTCTTAATTCCGTGATTAGATTTAAGCATATAATCCCAAAGCTGCATACAATAGGGAAAAGAAAAAAAAAATCAAAGGGAGGAAGTCACAGTGAAAACGTTCCTGACAACATTTGCAGATGTCTGCTACGCAAGAGGGTGTAACCCTCTCCTGGTGTCACCTGCAAGGGTTCACGAAGTGAAGGATGAGCTGCCGTCTGCGGCAGTGTGCAAATTCAGGATGCCCTAGCATTGTTAGTTGATTGCGAATCAAGGTTAAAACACAAAGTGCGGGGTGTTTTTTTATCTGAATTCAGCCAAAAAGTCTTCGTATTCTCGGGGGCCAAGAGATTTGTTTCTGAAAAAAAAAAAGAGAGATAGCTGCAGTTATTAACTGCAAAGTCCTTGCAACGTCATCCTACCTGAGCAATTTCAGCAGTGTTTCTTTTTGAACGAATAACGTTATTTAACTTGTACATCTTAAGAGCTTCCCTTTTCCCCACGTATTTTAGGGAAGACAAAATAATTTACAAGGAGACAACAGTCAGCAAGTGCTGTGAATAGCTCTGTGATAATTCTGTCCCTGAATTCAATGGCGCTGTTTGAAATGTTCGTACTGGAGAAGGCACTGGAAAGGTGAAGGCTCTCATCTCAGAGGGTGTCACAGGGTAGCTGTTGGAGGCAAAAACGTAAATTTCATGGAAATTCGGCAAGTATCACATGCATCTCGTCCCACCGCACTTGTCCCATGCTGGAGTGAATGGGGGACACGGCTGGAGCTGAACTTCCAACCTCAGCCCTGCGGCTGTGTGCTCTGTTTGCCTGCTCCCTCTCTCGTGCTGGATGAATGTTATTCAGCATTATTAAAAGAAAACACATAGAAAAAATGAAGCACAAGAAAGAATTTGTCAAGCAAATTTGGACCTGCCATTACAGTCCTTACTTGAGAAATGCTCAAGGAGGCAGCTAAAAGCCCTTCAGGTGGCAGCGACAAAAGCTCTTTTGTGATGTCCCAGAAAGCAGTGACCACAAAAAATGTTACATAAGGTTGAGAAATCTGACAGCATTTCTGTTTGATGGCTTATTAATCTTCTCGCAAACAATAATCACATTCCATTTCTCTCCACTGCTTTTCTGTCTCTATTAAGGCTCTTACGATGGCCTTATCTTTCCAATTTATTTCTGAAATAACACATATCAATCTGATAAGCAAACAAAAGGAAGTGCTGTCCCGGGGGGATGGAGGACCGCAGAGAACATCTCCAGCACATGCTCCGGTGATCTCCTAGCACATAGCACAACCAGGTCTGAAGGCTACCACACCCCACAAAGTCTTTCTATAGACTTTGGCGTGCTTTCAGGGAGGCCTCAGGAAAATGAAGAATAACTGCTCGGTGACACCTGATCGCCCGGTGAGTTAGAGGAGTGAAAACATTGTCTTAGGCCAAACGACCGAGTTTGTCTTTGCTTTACATAATCAAGCAACCTGGCAACAAATCCCCCGTCTGAATGCCCATCTGAACTAATCCGCAGCAACCAGCCCTCATGGCTGCAACCTGATCTTGGGTAAATCTTGAGGTTTCTCGGTGATTTTACTGGAGTTAAGTCATTTTCTGGAGTTCAATGCCCAATACCTGCTTGAAAGCATGGGACCGAACCTCATCCTGTAGTTATCTTGCAGTTTTGATGTGCATCTTTTCAATAAACAGGGTTTCTGTAGATTTGTGCTGATGTGGGAGGATGCTAGGCTGAAATACTTAATTTTTGACTTCTCTTTTTCTTGCTCCATACTAGCTCTGGTAGGAGACACCAAGTAGCAAAGAGCTGTCTCCCTTATCCCAAAGTAACAGGACAAAAAAATGACTAAAAACAATTTAAGCTGAAGGGAAAATACTTTACTTAGCAGCATATCCTGTCCCTTGAAAGTGGGGCGTCCCTGTTGTTTGCAGAACAGTTGCATTCCTCCTGCCTGGCATTCCAAAAGAGCAAAGCATAGGTTTTTGTTCGTGGCCCTCGTGAGCCTGGCCTTGTTTTGTGCAGGGCAAAGCTCTCCTCTTGAGGAAGAGAGGGATTTCTGTCCTGACTCACATGTGGCTGGAGGTCACAGCGTGCGACGCAGGTCCCACCCCGCTGCCTCTGAAGCCCCGCAGGAACCACGCTGTGTCTAGGAAATGGTATCTCCACCCCCTAATTCTGAGGCCATCTCGGATGGAAAATCACAAATGCCATAATGAATAACCACAGGGCTGAGGAAAGCTCCCAGCGGAGGCAGGCTCCACTGCTGGTTAATTAGTCCAATCATTAGGGTGAATTTAATGCCATCTCTGAAATTCTGTTCCCTGTCACTCCTGCCTTTGTTTAACCCAGAGCTGAAGAAGACATGCTTCTCCAGACAAAGAAGCTGGGATCAGGCTTCCTTGCAGAGAAGTTTTCCATGCTAATGATGCTGTTTTGTGCTAATGGCCTGAGCAAGGGCTTGCTTGGAAGATGATTTTTCGGTTCTTCTCCAGGGAGGATGACAAGAGCCAGAGCAGCAGGGCATGGCAGCACGGCACACCGTGCCTTGTGCATGGAGTTGAACGCAGGAAAGGGGATTTTTTTCTGGGGCTCCACGGGTCACTTTGCTATTCTCCCAGCAGTAATTAAAGCCAGGCAAAATGGAATGGGAAATGAAGCCTCAGTTTTTCACAGTGGATATGAAGTTCTCCGAGAGCAGTGGAGTCCTCTCTCGCTTCACTTCTTGCGCTCAAAGCTAAATGTCTTTCTGCAAGAGGTGCCCCAGACAAACGCAAGCTATCAGCCTCCTTGCAGGGCTAACAGGGTGAAATGGAAAGGTCTGGGCTATACAGGAGTTCAGGTCTTCCTAATTTAATAGTTTTGTCTAGCTTTAAGGTTATGATTTTATTGATTTAAGGAAAGCAGCAAAGAACATGTAAGCAGCTTGTTTCCTGACACTGTCCCACAAATTGGTCTGAAGGTTAATTTTCGTTCATGAAAAATACCATCTTTAAAAAGAAATAAAACAAACCAACAAAAAAATCAGGAACACAATAAAAACAGGGAAGACTACTCTTTTGTGTGCAGGCTTGCAATGGGCTCTGGGGACCTGCTTCTTGCCTTTCAGATCTTGTTTGTACTCGCAGATTTGGACAAAGTTTTATGAAGACCACATAGCTCAGGGGCAAGGCCGCAGGTACGAGGTTTTGGAAGATGAGGTAACGCACCAAAGTCCTGCCAAGATGGACTCGGCCTCTTCCAATCCCAAAGGATCTGTCTGCTAGGGTATTGGAGTTACAGCTCCTCCCAAGGTAAACATCAGATGAGAAAAGGGAAAGGATGCCAAACCTTGCACTCAGACTCATAGAGGAGGGTTTGAAAAGGGTTTCCTCACAAGTTTGCTTCAGGTTTCCATCACCACACCTACCTCAAAGGAAGGGTGACCTAAAAAGCCATTCAGCACTGCAGGCTAGAATAAAATATAAAATGAAATAAAATAAAATAAAATAATAAAATAAAATAAAAAATAATAAAATAAAATAAAATAAAAATAATAAAATAAATAAAATAAAATAAAATAAAATAAAATAAAATAAAATAAAATAAAATAAAATAAAATAAAATAAAATAAAATAAAATATAAAATAAAATGGGTTGGGAGAACTTACCTTTGGTGGGGTTGGCCTCTAGGGGAAGGCTGGGAGTGTTGGAAAGGCAAGAAGCCCTCTGGACTTCTCAGGAGAGGTGGTGTTTGGGCACAAGCAGAGTGGACAGGAGGTTCAGAGCAAGGAGGGAAGCAGACAGATTATCAGATATCAAAGGGGTACATTTAGGAACCACATCATAGCTGCATCTGGAAAAAAAAAAAAGGCTGCCAGTTTGTTTTTTTGTTGAAAATAGATGTGTAATGGTCAACTCCCAGAGGGCCTGGGCAGCATGTCAGCAGTTTTGGAAATTCATGGAATCAGACGAATTTCACAGCAAAAGTGCTGTGATGTGAGCTCAGGTCAGGGAGAGCCCAGACGAGAGCACAACGTGTCAGAGAAAACACAACACTTCCCTCGTTCATCCATTACCTCTCCAAAGCAAAACAGCAACCTTCAGGAAAGCTTGTGCAGCCTTGGCAGCAGCAACCAGAGCCCTGATGAAGAAGAGGGTGACAAGTCCTCCCTTTTGCTGGCCCTCGCCATGGAGCTCCTCAGCCTCGCGGAGCAGCAGAAGGTGCCAGGGCTGCAGGCTCCTGATGGTCAACATCTCCCTGGCATCAATGGAAAAAAAAAAAAATCCATGCCCAGCAGGAGCTGGTCAAATGATCTGTATTGCCATCTTTCACCCAGGACTCAGCAGCCTACTGCATGTCCCTGGCTTCTGGTCCGAGCCTGCCTGCCCTCCAGCCACTGCATTTTGCAATGGTTGTGTACCCAGGAGACTGCTGCTGTCAGGTCTCCCTTGGCTGCCCCATGGGGCGCTCAGAGATTAGGATGGAATTGCATCTTAACACGCATCTTGGGGTGAAGGGGGTGTTCCCGTTTCTTAAATTTGGGAATGATGGGGGTACCTAGTCTAGGAGGCTCAGGCTCTGCAACCAGCAGAGAATGCAGGGTGCACAGGAGAGCCCACTTAGTGGCCCGTATTTGCTGACTGCTTCAAGTGCCAAAAACATGAAGCTGCCGTGTTTGTTCACTCGTAGATGAAGTCCTGCAGTCTCTGGCTGCCAGGAAAGCCTTCAGTTTGTGACAGCTCCTGACTCCCCCAGCCCTCTCCAGCCGTCAATGCTTTTAGCCAGCATTGGGTGACTCCCCAGTTGGTGACTCCCCAAACTGCCCGCCATCCTCCAGTGCTGCTTTCAGCTCAGTCTTCCCTTTCCTACTTTCCATTTCCCTCACCCCCATGATCACATCAGCCCTCTGGTCACCAAAAGGCAGCGGGAGCCCGGGTTCACACATTTCCCACCGCCTCCCTCCGTTCCCAAAGCCTTTCCCAGTGCCCCTCTCCGTGGGGCCAGCCCATGCCCATATGTCGCTGCCGTCTGCCTGCACGCTTGGCCCCTTCAGATGCATCCTCACTGCATGGCAATAAAAGAAGCAATAATTTTTCTCTATTGCAGAATTCCTTCCTTTGTCCTTTATGACTTCCTTGCTCTTTGGGTCATCTGAAAGGTTTTATCGGTGGTGAATGTATGTTTTCTTCAGGTCGTTAATCCAAATGTTAAATAGCATGGAAATGCTTTCTGCCCAACCCCAGTGGAAACACAGCAACTGTATTTGTTACTGCATTTATAATTACACTCTGAATCCTATTAATTAGCTAGTTTGCAAACCATTTAACAAATTCTGCACACTTTACATTCTAACTTTCATAACATTCAAATTAAAAACAGGACTAATTTGAAGCACCATTTTCTGAAAAATGTTGACAAAACCTATAAGATCAACTCTGTTACAGTTCTTTAAAAAATCAGCAATCTTATTTTTTAAAAAAGACACAAAATTCACTTGATGGTATTACTACTTGGCCTTAGTTTTGCTACCCTCCTTTAATTTCCTTCCTCTATTAATTATCCTCCTTTAATTTATTGCGTCCTGTGTGATATTCTGTATTATTTTGCCTGGGACCGGTGCCAGGCTAACAGACTTACTCTTTCCTAGGATATCCCATTTACGTTTTGAAAAACACAGTTACAACATTAGCCGGACTCTCATCTTTCAGAACCACCCAAAACAACTGAAAAAACACATCATTAATGTTCCAGAGACCTCCTCAGGCGGCCCTTATAAAACTCTTGGGTGCAGTTATCTAGATGCAGCCGTGTCAAGAATTAATAGCTGCTGCCCAAGCCCCCCTTAGGGGGTTACTGTTGGAATGGAAAGCATTTCACCATCTCGGCAGTGATTACATTATCTGGCTATTCCCAAGTACAGAGCAGAAATATTTATGGAACTTTTCTGCCTTCATTATTATTAACACTTTTTTTCCATTCTAAATGCAATTGCTAACTTATTTTGGCTTTCAATGTCATTTAAAGACTCCCCGTTGTCCTCAGCACTCCTGGCTGTCGATCTCTCCGCACATCCTTTCTCTCTGTGACCACGGGGCTTCCTCAGTTTCCCCCACAAGACACGTAAGGTGCTCCATGGACCTGCAGAAAGTGATCTGCTGATCTGTTCCCCCCGGGGATATCACTGCACCTTTCACCTCTGAGCTCTTGTAGGGTCGCTTTTGGCTCTCTGCCTCTGCACCAGTGGCCATACAAACACCATCCTGCACAAGGACCTACAGGGCCATGGGTGTAAGAAGCTTTACAGGCAGTCCCAGAGCCATCCAGCAGGTGGTCAGAAGAACCATCCTCACCCAGGAATTGAGAAGGCACATCTGGGAAGGGACTTTTTTTGCCATAAATCATAAAGAGACTACCAGAGCTCCAGCAGCAATTGGGCAGCTTAATGGGAGAAGCTCCATTATGCATTATTAAATACAAAGAAAAAATTTTACCCATTCTTTAAGGGTAAAGAAATTGGTTGCAAGTTGCTGGAGGCAGGAGAGCGGTATGTCCCCGTGGTGGCCCTGCTCTGATGGAGGCACTTCGCTGAACATCTCCTATGGACCAGTGCTACCTGCTGGAGCCCTGACCTTCTGGCTGCTCACTCTCAGTGTGTCCCGGACCTGCAGTATATGCCCAGGGTAAATATCTTCCGCTGATATATTTTTCACACTCCAATTTGGAAAATGATATATCCAAAAGAAATACAAACGCTGTGCTGGGAAAAAATGGAACTGATTCACGCTCAGTGTTCAACACTCAAGTAGGCGTGTTATGAGTAAACAAGGTAAGACCTTGGATGTTAAAAGGAAGGGTTTATTTCTGTTCGAGGAATATTTGATCAAGCCAGCAACCAAATTAGCTTCAAAGGCCCTGGGAACATTTGAAGTAAAAATCTTTTTATATGTAGGCACTCTTCTCAAATAATGGCTGCTGTGAGTAAACAGTATCTGGGCTTTCTTACTCCATCTCTTTTATATATATGTCCATCTATTTATATAAAGTCCATTTCTTTTTATACATATTTATATATTACATATATATATGTAATGAATTACTGTGGGTAATATGTGGAAAGCCCTATTCTTCATTTATATTAGAACTCCTTAAAACTCTCACAATATTATTGCAAGGGAAAAGGCACTGCAGGCTCCTGTTTGATTTTTTTTTTCTTTTTCTGAGCCCTTTAAAGCCCAGGTGAAGTGTGTAGAGCTGCCTCGCCTCTTGCACAACCCTTCAGACGGCTCGGCCCCTCTCTGGCTCCCATTAAAGCAGTCCAGAGCCTCCCCTTGCAGCATCCCTCAACCCTGGCTTTTGTGAACATGAAGGAAAGAGATGCTAAATGAACAGAGAACAAAACAATGGCCTAAGACAAAGTCACACTAAGAGCTCTTGTGCCGTTGCTTTGCTGAAGAAGCAGTTGGCTTCCAGAATATTCCCTACAACCCTCGAGTTGACCAGCACACCAGAATTTGGATGTGTATAACGTATTTTACCTTTTTATGTGATTTTCTAAGTTTTGTTGCAGCTGCTGCTCTCGATGTTGTTAACATGAAGTACATGAAATACAGGGCTCCTCAGCCTTGGGTTTTGCCATAGTTTCTTACAATTAGGACATCTGCAAAATTAGAACTAAAGCAAGAATGAAACTGCCATAAAAAGAATCAATTTCTATTCAGAGTATTTATAAACCTTTGTTTCAGCTAAATCTTCATTTATTCAGAAGTCCCCTTTAGCAGAAGGAAGCTTTTTTATTTTATTTTTATTTTTTTTAATTAGCATAGCTCTCCTTTCACCTTAGGGACAAGAAAACTTTCCATTCACATCAAAGCCAGACCGTGGCTAGAAATATCACTGTTTCTGTTTCTAATGCTAACAAAAAGCAGAGGGGAAGGTGCACGATACAAAACCAAGGAGAACAAAAGAGAAAACAGCAGCTCAAAGACATCCTGAGCCAAAAGTGAGGTCTTGGGGTTTAAGTCTTCAAGGGCATTTTTATTATCTTAATTTTCCTAGTTGCTCACCCCGACCAAAAAAAAAAAATAAAGTTATAGGGCAGGTTGAGGAGATGGGGCACCCTGCCAGGACGTCTTGCTGATGGGGAGGAACGGACAGGAAAGATTCTCCCTGGGAGGAGGTAGATCCAGGAGAAGGTTCCTGTTTTCTGGCACAGCTATCACTGCAAATCCCGGAGGGAGTTTGGTGGGGAGTCTGCTGAACGCGTCCGCACCAGGCAGCAGGGAGGAAGAGAGATGGAGGGGACACCTCCACTGAGCTCTGCGGAGGAATCCCCGCCTGGTTTAACATCCTGACCTGGGGAAAGAGTGCCTTGTGGGTTCGGGAGGATCGTGGTGAGGGCGAGCAGTATCCTCCTGGGCTTGTATCCTGTGGCTCCTAAAGGAAAGGTCACCGGATTGTGGGGAGGAAGGGGGGCTCATCTGGGCGGGGGAGGATTCAGCACTTGGCAGGCACAAGCTCCCTGCACAAAGCTTTTCTAACGAGGAAAAGTCAGAAACAAATACCAGGCGGGTAAGAAACCCAGTGTACAGAGCAAACATTTCCTCCTTTCGACTTCCCAGCAGGGAAGCTCGAAGAGTGAAACGAAACGGCGGCTGTGCAGGTGTTTGCTCCTCTGTTAGCATGCAGTGATGGTGGTGAGCCTGGAAACGTGCAGCTCCGTAATGAGCCGGTGGCTTAGAGCGATGTGCAAAACTGGGAGACCTTACACATGTGGCTACCAGCCCAAAGAGTCCCGAACAAGACCTGCAGATAAAACCCAGCTTCTGGAAATGTGGAGCTGAGGTGCTGGGAGGTGTTCTCTGCTGCAATCACTCCGTGATAAGCCCCTTACCCACCGCAGTGTTTGAAACAAATGCGAAGAAAATAAATGTTCAAACCCCTTTGCAGTGTTTGACAGCCACTCTGTCTCCAAATCTCATCGTGGACAGGACTCTGAGACTCTTTGTCAAGCCAAGCAGCACTTAAACTGCACCATTTATATGTTTAAAGGCTGGTCAAGGCCAGAAGAAACTCAGGACTACATTTTCTCTGTCTCGTTGGTGGGGCTGGAGCTCATTCCACCTCAGTTCGGAGAGAGAAACGGCTGGCAGGGCAACTTCTTTGCCTCCATTGAGACACTAAATCTTGGTTTTCCTGCGCTGTCCTCCCTGGATCTGAACCCCCTGCATTTGTGGATGTTCTGGGAAAGTGGCAAAAGACATCTATTCACAATAGGATTGCTGGAGACAGCTGAGGGATGGTTTCCTGGAATGATGGAAAAGACTTCTTTGTGGATATCTGGCTGGAGTGCTTCTATTTGAGTGATGATTTGGTTGCTCCTGGGGTTTTGCTGAAACACCAGTTATATGCTAAGTAAGGCATGCTCACCCTCATACGAGCATACTTTAGTATTATTTGAATAGAAAGAAACTGGAGAATACTGGGCTGAATAAATGCAACAATACATGGCTGAAGGCAAGTAGATTTGGGTTGGGGAAGGGCCCGACTAGGAGGTATCTATTCCTTTTCATTTTAAAGGTTTAAAGTCACAACCCAGGGTGTTGTTACAGTGCTGTGTGTCTCTGAGGTGAGACGGAAAGTGCACCCTGGCCTTCCCTGCGGGGCACGAAAGCAGAGCCATACCCACAGGCAGGTGCTCTCAGTTTAGGTACTGCCTGTGGTTGGTGCATGGGGGTTTCTCTTGTCCTACAGAGAGTTTCAGGCAGGCTGCTCAAACCAGTGAATCTAAAGCCTTGCTGCATCTGAAATTGGGGAATTTTCCTGCTGACAGGGACAAGAAGGGACTCAAGTGCTCAGTTATAGATGCCTCCATGTCACCTGCTCCCCCTCTTTTATTTTCCTGCTTTCTCTGGTCCCGTCTCTTGCTCCTCTCAGCATCAAATACAAGTGAGCCATGTCCTCCCTCCTTGCCACAAGCAGATCTCACACCTCCCCGTCCTCTTCCTCACTGCTTGTTGAGCTGCTCAGCCTCCAGCACGGCCAAACCCAAGCTCATTGGGGTCAGGCACCTCTCTGCATCCTGAGCCCATCACCCCAGCATCACCCTAGACCTCGTCCTCTCCTCCCAACCCCACACTTAGGTTGTGTCCAGATCTTACCACTTCTGCTACTTGCAACCTCAAGAATCAGCCTCCCCTTTCTGTTTGAGAAGGAAGTCAAAGACCTTCAAAGATATTCAAAGTCAAAGGTTTGCCCCCCATCTCCTCCTGTGCCTCAGAGGATAGGAACTGCCTCTTGTCTGGCCTCAACAGCAACATCTTGCCATCCTCCAGGAGGTGTTTCCAGGAACATCCTTTGGGCTCAGCCCTGCTACTCCCTCTTTATGCCCCCCCCCATGGACCTCCTAAGCTCCCGCTCCTTGCCTCGGACCACCAGAGGACTGCTCTCCCTTTAATGTTGGCCGACCCTCAAGCTGTCCAGAAGTTTTTGGCCAAAGATGGCAGATTTGGGCACAGTCCCCTCACCCAACCATCCCTGTGCTACGCCCACATGTCCCGCTTTTCCCTCCCCCACCACCACGTCCACCAGGATCCAGCAAGCAGACAAACAGCCCCTTTATGAAAGCAAAGAGGGAAAGCCAGCAGCAGCTGCTTTAAATCTGTTGTAATGCTGGCGGCAATTGCATAAGGCCGAGGTTTTGTTGATGTCCCCACCCCATTCCTGAGAAATATGTAATTTATTTTAGTGTCGCAGTGCCCACTGCCCATGCCCTCAGCACATTCGCGGCTCGGGAACCACCCGTCCACATTTGCAGCGCGCTGCCAGCAAGTGGCAGCATCAAAGCCCGTCTCTGGATTCACTTCTCCCCTGACGCAATCCCACAAGAAAGAGGCAAGATTCAAAACAGCCTCCTCAGCCTGGCCTGGCCAAGTTCCTTGTCATGCCCTGGACGTGCAGAGCTCGGTAAACAGATGGGTCTCACCATGCCCAGGGGATCGGTGGCTCTAGGTCCTGACGGAGCAGCAAGTTTCGAATTAAATGACCCTTCAGCAAGAGGGGCAGCCCCCAGCAGCTCTCGGCTGCTAACAAGATGCATTGCTCAGGCCGAGGCATGGAAGAGTGTGGACCTGTCCCTCTGGTTCACATTACAGATTTCAGGAGAAACAGCTGCCCGAGGTCCTGCCTTGACTGCAAAGTCAGGTCGCATGTCCCCAGCCCAAGAACTGCCTCCTTACAGACCCCATCGCGTGTTGGGTCGCAGATGGGTGCAGGACCGAGATGTTCTCCGGCATGCCTTGCCCAGGTTTGGCTGTGGCGTCCCTCAATGGAGAGCACGAAGGAGCCAGGCATGCCACAGGTTGTCCTCTTCTACCTGACATTGCAGGTCATCTTTCTGCCCAAGAACATTTTTCAGTGGGAAAAAAAAATCAGCCTTAAAAAATTCTGTTGGTATTTAGAGCCCCATCTGCTATTTCAGTGGAGTGAGCTGTGGGAGTGATCTCGTGCATGCCATCCTATAACTAAGCATAACCTCCCCTTGGGAATCAGGTCTGAAAACAGTCTGGGGAAAGGTGGGACCCGTACCAGTGAGAAAATAGTGCAGGGAATATCTTGCAATTGTAGAGCAAAGAAGAGTTTGTAATTTTTTGAGGCATCGTGAAAGGAAGTCAAATATCTTCCCAAACTAAGAACGCCAATAATCTAAAGCAAGGGGATCCCAGGATTTCCTATATTGTAAATCCCATGAGGACTGCAGGGAAAAAAAATAATAATAATAAAAAAAAAAAAAAACAGGAAGAAAAAAAATACAACAAAAAACCCTCTCCCAGCATCTCAAATCTCCGAGCATGAAGAAATGATGTATTTCTTAGCATTTTGCCCTGCACTGTGAGTTGCAGGGGGACTGGGAGCACGTTCATTTTTCAGGAAAGGGTTGCCAGCTTAGAACAGATGAAAAATATTGAATGAGAAAATCTGGCATGCTCCAAATCTGCCGTTCCCATATGGACATTTTCCCTGGCCTCCGTTCCCGCTCTTTGGGGACTTCGGTCCCATTCCAGGCACTAAACACCTCAAAAAGGGGTAATGAAGTGCTCAGGACTGTAATGTTTAAATCCTTGGTAAGATTTATTTCCAAATGTCTTATTCAGAGCTACAGAGGGGATTTGTAACCATGCCAGGAAATAAATCCACATTCCCTGAGCCCCAACAAGTTTTCTTAACCACAATATAATTCATCCTGTCTCCCAATAGGGACATTTGGAGGCTTTAGTTTGGACTTCCTGGGCAAGACACATTTTTGGTCCTCAAAAAAAAAAATATTAAAATTTCTTTCAAGGACTAGGAATTCCAAGCAACAAGTTTGAAATCTATCACAGATATTTTATTGTTTTAATTTCAGCATATCGAGATTTTTTAAAAAATAACGATTTTTACTTCACAGTGTCTTGCTTCATCCTGTTTTGACTCGGTTTAGCACAGAAGTCAAAACAAAATGGGATGACAAAGTCTGAATGCAGCTTCCCCCTCACTCCTCCCTCTTCCCAATGGAAATGTTGAAAGGAAAGCCTTCATCTTCCTCCGTGACGAATGCAGTCGGACCCTACGTGCCCCCGTGAAGCCGCGCTGCTCCTGCAGGACTCCCCCTGGAGCCACCGGCCCTTCTGCTGGAGCACACTTCCAATATTTCCTCTGGCTCTTGCCAGCCTTCATATCCCTAATGAGAAAGGTGGCTTTTTTCTGCCCGTGTTTTGAAAGGATTTTGGATCAGAAAATAGAGGGAGGCTTCCTCCTGCCTTAGGGGATTCACAGCTGGCTGGGAGGAGAGGTGACATGAAAGAAGTGCATAAATTGCTGGACGTCTCTGGGAGGGCAGGCTGGGAATCCCTTCCTTCCCTGTTTTCATCATATCTAGAAAAAGGGAGGGGAAAAAAAAAAACACCCAACTCAGTCAAAAGGCAAATAGAACACCTCATCAATTTAAAATGTGTTATTACAATGCCTAATTAAGCTGTGGAACTCATCACCAAGAGATATTATGCAAGCTCAGGGGTTAGCAAGATTAAAAAAAAAAAAAAAAAGGAAAAGAAAAGAAAAAAGAGATGGAAAGAAATTGGCATTTATCTGGCTAATGGAGCATCTTCAGCTATGTTAGATTGGTCTGAAAAGGATATCAATTCTCGTACTGCAGAGCACAAACAAGCTACCAACAGCCCATTAGGATGAAACTTCCCCTGTGGGAAAATTGCATAATTTATCAAGTGTAGCGTTTCTTACATCTTTCTTTGAAACAGCTGGAAATGATTAATGTCAAAAGCAAGATCTGGAGGAAGATTGGCCACTGGTTCTGGCACGCTTGGGCAGTTTTTGTGTCACCGAGTAATTAAACCTCAGAGGATTTCGGCAGGCCAGGACAGAGTTAAATCATTCTCGTATAATTTAGGGACTTCCCATCTGGGTGCAGAAAGGAAAATTGCATTCTCCAAAGGCTTATCCCTGGAAAAAAACAGGCCCTCTGAAATATGTGGGACCCTCGTATAGTGTGGAAGTAGACAGAAGGCAGTTTTAGGAAACGTTTCAGCGCCAAAAGGCAGAGCCAGAGCTATGTGTGCTCGGATTCCCAGAGTGACTGCTGTGGTTGCCTTGGTGACAAAACGATATAGTGATTACAACTCGAGAGGATTTTAACCCAAGGGAGCAATCTGACAGCAGAAGAGAGAGGTTGCTCTTAGTCATAAATATAAGGAACTGTGACGATCTTTTTGTTTTCCCGGCCGTAACAGCCCTATAAATTGGATAAAAGAGCCGGTGACATCCACCAACAAAGGTGTTAGTTCCATTAGCAGTGGTAGCGGTCAGGAACCTTCCTGGAAACCATTTTAGTGTCTCTTGTCTTGCCCATCAATTGTAAGCAATTTGGGACAGGGACTGTCTTTCCATCCTATACACAGCACTTAGCTCAAGCCGGGTCCACAACTGGTACTTTGAGTTTCTGCACTAATACGGATAATAAAACCAGACAAAAGAAATTATGATTTTTTTTTTTCCTCTCGTTTCCTGGAAAAAAAGCTTCACTTCTCATGTAAAGGTCCTCAGCTAGACAAAAGATTCCCTGATGTACCCTGGCCACAGGAACTCGTTGTACACCCTGAGGGGAGAACCTGAGATGGGATGGGAACTACCATGAGCTCTTGCAGTTGAGTGGTGCAGAAGGCCCACAAAGGGACAGCTTTCAGTGATATTGCCCAAACTTAGTTTTGTTTGTTTGTTTGTTTGTTTGTTTTTAACTGAAATATTCAGGTTTTACCTTTTCAATTGAAAAATCAAGTTTTCCAAGAGGAAAAGTTTCATGGTAAGTCATGAACAAGTTGCTACTGCCCTTGCTTTATTTATTTATTTATTTATTTTTAACAGATGTACCCATGGACCAAAGCTGCCTCATGGTGTTATTGAACCCAGTTGTCACAAAACTACATCTCATGGAATTGATCTTCTTTTTACTTAAATGTAAGTGAGAACACAGATCTGGAGCAACACAGCAGGCCCACTACCAGGGCTTCAATGGATCCTTAACTGTGAACCCGTGTCACCTCATACCGAAGGGGAAAACACATAAATACACAGTTCTGGGACCATAATGAGAAAAATGAAGCAGTGAGTACAAAGATCCTACATGCTCTACCAAAACAAAAACAAAAACAAGTTTATGGGCACCTAATAGTGTTACAATAAACGAGTACGGCTTGTCGAACACCAAGAGTTTTCACCATGATCCATCCATCCAAGGTGCAAGCCCGTGACAAAGTGGGAAAATGCTGATTTAATTTAAACCGAAGATGCCAAAGGTGCAGCCGTGAGCAAACAGGCACAAACAAACACTATTTTTACAGAAAATGTGCTGCAGCCCTGTGGAACTTGACATCTTGAATTTCGAGTAGGACAAAATAATCTATAGCTTCCTATTGATAAATGTGGGGGATTTCCAAATTGCTGGAGGACGGTGAAATGCGATGTTCCAGCTGTCCTCCCTGATCCAGGAGCTCTAACCTGCTGACCTGTGCAAAGGGGAATGGCTCAGTCTGCACTGGTCGTCTTTCTTCCACCATTTTTCAAGTCATCCCCTCCTTGACTCTGAACATACCGAACCAGTTAGGCCTTCAGATGATCAAATTTTGATGTCCCTTTTTTCCCCTGTCCCCTTGTTTGTGCTAGTCAGGAATTTCTCAGGCATAGGTAGTGCTTTTTTTTTTCACATCACGTAAAGGCCTGTTTGCTTTCCCTCTTTGCTGCAACCTTCCCCACACACTGAGTCATTCTTTCCACTTCTCCCCAAAACTTTGATGTAAAGCCAAGTGTCATGAGCCTGCCGAAAAGCCCATCCTCTTTTATAGCCTTTCGTTTTCCCAGGGCTCACACTGACACTTAAATAAGAAGGCAAAGTCCCGTGAAATCCTCTGGTGCCTGCATGGAAGTCCACTTCGACACGAAACTCTGGACTCCTCAGCAAGGAGAGAATCACCCCAAAGTGCTCTTTCCTCAGGACCTCATGCTCAGAAATACCAAATACAGCCGACTGCACTAATAACATTAGCATGGGCACCTACTCCAGATAAGTAGGACATTTAATTCCCATTAATGCTGAACTAATTAGAGCATGGTGAACAACAACAACAACAAAACAAAAAAACTTAAAAAAAAATCTTTACATTTGTGTAAAACTATTTATGATCACCCTTAAAAATATAGGCCATCCTTTCCTTCCTCAAGCTCAAAGGAGGGTGTATATTCATTGACTAGAACAACCAGCAGCAATCTTCAATATTTCATCTTTCATCTTTCGTTCAGGGATAAATTTATCTACAAAGAAAAATTGGTAGATATTCATAAATGCAGACAAAGACAGCCACATTAGTCAGAAAGCCTGCATTGCTAAATACAGTATGTGCACTAAGAGTGACCTAAATATCTATAAAATTACCCTGACTAATTTCAAGCAAGAAAAAGCTACCCAGAATTACTTTAATTAGCTTAAAAGGATGCTGTCAGCCACTTTCTCACAGCAGATTTAATACTCTGTGTTATTCATTGTACATATAGCATCCCATGGTAGGAAAACAAAGTGCTTGTCTACTCATCATTCTTAATATTACCACTATTTAGTCTTATTTTATTTTTATCCAGATCTCCTTAGGAGGTGTAGTTTGTGCTCGATGGTATGCTCCATCTGTTTGCCCCCCAATGTGTTTTGAAGCCACTTGTCAATTCTAAGAAACAGGGGGAGAGCTAGCTCTGATTAAATTCCACGTTATCTTCCAGAAAAGCCCAGGTGCTGTTGACTCCTCAGCACCATGGTGGATGAGACCTCAGCAGCTCAAGCCACGTTCCCTGAAAGCAAGAATTTGTGGCTCTCTTGGTAAAGTTTGGGCTGACTTGCCCAGCATCACTAAGGAAGCCTATGGCAGAATTTGTGTCTCCAGCCTAAACTAAGAGAGCTCGACCCTCGCAGTGCTGGGTTCACATTGTACAGACAACCTTAAGTCTCACTTTTGAGCATTCAACTTTTGGCTAAAATGGTGGTCTTTTTGCTCGCAAGAATTCTTCAACACGGAAAAGAGATGAAAATACCTATAAAATCAGGAGGGGCTTGGGGAAGGGCAACTAGGAATAACAGTACAAGAATGAGGGACTGTCCTTTGAAACTGCCTCATGACAGGTTCAAGCACACAGTTAAGACGCAAAGCTTCCTAAAGCCAGATCCTGGCAGTGCTTTACATGTATTCAGAACACAATGGGAGAAATTCAGGGAAGAAGAATCCATTGCAGGGTATTAAATATTAAAAAAAAATGTGGTTTGGGACATCCCTAGACAAATTGTTAGATGTTGGGAGAGTATTTGGGAGATTTTCACTGCAGCCTTAAATTCTTCTCATAGCTTCCCCGTAGTCCACTGGCAGAGAATGGGCAAGGTGAAGTCCAGCCAAAATGGCTATTTCGTATGTCATTTTCAAGCAAGAGCTCTGTTAGAAGTCTCTGCATTTTTGAGAAGGAATGACATGTCCTGCTTCCCTCTTGGGCTAAGGAAATGATCAGAGAAAATCCTGTAACATTGACCAAAAGAAAACTAGAAAGGGCTGGAAAAAGAAGCCAGCTTCAAAGAGAAAAAGTAGCCTTCAACATTCCAGAGATTTGGAGCATCCTTCCTATCTTCGGTCTGTTTCCTGAAGCTCAGCAGGGTGCTGAAGGCAGGGAAACTGGACTGGGAGCCCACGAGGAAGCGGAGGAGCTGCAGAGGTAGAGACATTGCTGAAAATAAGTAATCTGTCGAGAGCCTCCCTCTTCGTCACCAGGGCTGCATTTCAGCTGAGGGAACAAGAGAAACCCAAACCACAGTCTCTGCCAACCCGGACAGCCCAGCAGGACGCAGCGGGGGAAGGAGGAGAACTTCATCTCGTTAATCACTCCCAACTGTGAGAGACGGGCTGAGAGCAGGCAGCCCGCCGGGCCGTCACTGGGTTTCCCGACCTGATGCCATTCTGCCCACCCTTTGCTCCCTGCTGCCTCCCTCCTGCCTCAGCCCCCAGTGCAATGATGCTCAAATCCGGACATTGCAAATAGAGGCAGATTTTGCACCTCACAGAAATTTAAACCAAAGTCTTCCCCCGTCAGGATGTGAGATAATATATCCTCCAAGCTTTCTGAAGATGCTCACTATTAATTAAACCTGTCCCAGAGGTGATGCTATGAGCACGCAGTCCAGTAGTCCAGTGAGTGCTGGGGGCTCCTGGTCATGGTGAGGAGGTGAGAGGAAGGCACCATGCCCATTGTGAAACATGCAGATGGAGGAGAGAGAGACACACGTCTCCATCCTGCCATAAATAAATGTAATAGCACGTTGGCATGCCCTACCTGGGAGGGTGAGGACTCATGTCTCTGAAGGCATACAGGCTGCTGATTTCCCATTATACTTTAAGCACTGGAACGCAATTAAATGGGAAATAATGAGCTTAAGCTGCTAAGGACAACTCAGAAACACAGTGACATAAGGAAACATTGCATATGCCCATCATATGTTGTCTCCTGGAGGTGGCTCAGTTCCTGTCCCATTCCCTGAATTTGGCTAATGGGTCAAGAAATGGGAGAACTGTGAAATGCCAGCGGGTCCGGCACCGTGCTGGTGCCCAGCAGAGCCTCCCCGTCCCCACAACACCCACCCACCTGCCCTCCACTTTGGGAGCCAACCTGCTCTTGATAAGGGCTCCCCACAGCAAAATTAAAACAGAATAAATCAATGCAAAAGTGAACAAACCAATAAAACCTTGCAAATGAAAGCCCCTCACTCACCAAGGCTGACACGCATCTTTCCTCTCGCACCTGGGCCCCCGGACGTCCCTTTGGCTTCACGGGAGGATCCGGCAGTGCTGGCACAATGAATGGCTCTGCAGGATCTCGTGAAATTGGGATTGCCATAATTCACACACGGTGCCTCGCAAAGGAGGGCTTCAGGGAACGAATCAATCCTCTGCCAGTCCCCCTGGCCCTTTGCTCTCCCTTTGCGATGCCTCCCGCTCACTCCAGCATTAGGAAACCCTCCAAATGGAAATGTAAGGAATGTAAATTGATGTCTTCTCTCCAGCATGAATTATCTGACTCCTGCGGCCGTCTCTGCAAGATCATTTGAGCTAAACTTGACTGTTGCAATAATTAATTTCCAATCAAGCAAATTTGCGTAAATCTTCCCTTTAGAAATCTGCCTTAAATCAAGGGTTTAGGCACCACATTCCAGCTTGGTTTCATTAAAAATAGATTGCTATTGAAAGCTGCCAGCACTGTAAATACAGGCACCACGCCACCCTGCAGGACGGCTCGGATACACACTTTCCACATAATGAAAACCTGCCCTAAAAGCCATCCCTGCAGCAAATGTCCCCTGTAAGCAGGGGCTGCTGGATTGCTATCTGCAGCTGTGACAGCCTTCTCTTCTCGACATATTTCACCTTGGAGGGATGGCTTTGAAGTAAGGGGGATGAGGGCTGCGGGAGGAGAGAAGGTTTTGCCAACTCAAGAAATCTCAGAGAGATTTTGTGTGCAAGCCACAACCCAGAGAGCAGTCTGCTGCTCCGAGAGAAGAAGAGGAACCCCTTTCCATAGGACATGAGTGACATCGTCAAGGCCAAGCCATGAAATATATTGCAAGTGATGGCGGAGGCTGAGGGAGGGCAGGGATGGGGAGTGTAACGCTGCAGCCCGCTGAAGCGGTGAGATTTGCATAGGTTTGGGAGTCATGGCAGCCCAGCATTTGGATCAGAGATGTCAGAAACAACACTCCTGGGACCCACATTGAGCTTGCCAAAGCCTCCATCTCAGAGGGTGCCCTTGTGAAGGGGCAGCTGAAAGCTTTCTATTTCTTCCCCAAGGACCCTTCCTGTCCCAAACACCCAACTTTATGGCTGTGCCCTTTTCTTGGAAAGTGTTCCTCTGCAGAAGGAAGGGTGCAGATGAGCAGCTCTGGTGCTTTTAAAGGGCTGTGGACACTCACATAATAGGAAATGGTCCTGATGACATGGAGAGTCCATCCCAGTCTTCTGGAGACTGATTAACTCATTAAAGTACAATCTAATGACAGGCCATCTCCTTCAAAGAGTCAGGCTGTGTTGTATGGAAATTCAACAAGATGCTCAGGAAGAAATAAATTCATTCTCTTACTGCTGTTAAAGTCTTCACCCAAGGTGCACAGATGAGGTCTTCTCCTTCACACAAGTGCTCCAGGCACCACTGAAGTCCCTGTTTCTGATCTGTCTCTGGACGGCTCTGAGGTTTGTAAGAGGACTGGTGACTCTGCTTGGTGGTGGTGCTTTCTTAAAGGAAGTGATTGATGCAGGAAAAGAGAAGGAAGATTTGGAGCTGTGTAGGAGAATATCTAGTAATCCTGATTTCCAGCTCCCTCAGCCACCAAAACCACAGGGAGGAATGAAAACTCAACAGCACAAGCCTGCCTGGTGGTTGAAGCACACCATGTATTTTGGCCCTGTGAATGAATGAGAGATCTCATGGAGAAACTGGTGTCCCAATATGCTGTTCTGAGACCTACCACTGGTGTTGTGTCAAGGGAAAAAAACTGTCATCTTTTATCAACACCAGGGTACAGGAGAGGAACTTTCTTGTTTCAGGAGGGTGTTTATGCACCCTTCTCAGACCCCAGCTCATGTCTGAGCATGAGGAAAAAGGGGTGGGTGCTCTGCTGAAATCATGAAGACTGCAAGCGAAAAGGCAGGAGACAAAAAGCCAGCACCTGCTTCTCCTTTATCCTATTGTGAGATGCTGATTTCAGCAATGGGACAAGATGCCATATATTCCAAATGCATTGGGCTTTGGGACTGGGATATTCGGTGCCCAAACATAAACTCCAAGGAGTCTAATCCATTGGGGAGCTGGAAGATTTCACGAAGGGTTCCTGTATTTCGCTTTGTTAATGCTGCCCAGTGAATGTGAGTATAATCCAGAATCCACCATTTCAGGCTGCTGGTTGGCTGACCAATATCTTTGGCAAAGACTAGGTCCATTCCTTCCAGTGCATTTATGGTCCCCACTTAGTCCAGAGCACAGCCTGAGGAGCCAGCTGAGGCTGGTGTCTTCTCCTCCACAGTGTAAAGGGAGCTAGGAAACTTCAGCCCAGCTCTGCAGTGACTGATTCTGCTTGGTCCTGAGAGGAGTCGGATGCTCCTTTCCTCTTTGCCTTCCCAAAGCTTTTCTCTTTCTACCAGATCAGAGGTAGCAACCCGAAACTGATCCTACTGTCCTATAGCCTTGTGCAGGTGGTCCCCACTTCTGCTCCTCCCCTGCCATCACCTCCAGCTCTGATGGTGCAAACTCATTCTAGATGAAGGAAAGCAGATGGCCTCTTCTTCAGGATGAATGTCTTTGAGGGTTTTCTGCTGTCCCTAGCACTTTCTCATTCACACAGCCTAAGTTCAGGCAGGTGGAGAAGGTACAGTTTCAGCTGAACTGAGTCTTAGTGGGACAATTTGAAGCGTTTTATCTTCATGGCGCATTTAGCAATGATGAAAGGTGCTGTGCTGAGAAGGCTGGAAGAACGACTGTGGGGAAGCTGCTCTGTTATTAAGGTTCTGCCATGGGATGTAGTGAAGCCAGGAAAGACCAGCATCTCTGGATGTGGGACAGTGGATTCATGCAGAGCTTCCTTGCCCAAAGATATGACTGAAAGGTCTCTCCTGACCATGGAGAGACAGGACACCAGTGGCAGAGCACAGGGCAGAGCCCAGCTCCTTGACTCCTTGTTCAACAAGGTCTGCTAGAGACATCCTTCTTCTCCATTGCAATCAAGGCATGAAGAATCTTCACTGGCGAGAAGCCTGGGCAAGCACAGACAGATTGCACACCAAGCAAGGGCTAATTTATGGAGCTGCAACACTGTGTTCTGCTGTGCCACAGAGAGGACACTTTATGCTCTCCTGTTACCACAGAGCTTTTGTTCAGGCTGCTGGGAGAGGATGATGGAGGAGAAGGCAGGAAGACAGCATCAGGGAAAGAAAGAGGGGTCCTGGAGGAACAGTTTTTGCAAACCTTAAAAAAAAAAAAAGGAAAGAAAAAAAAAAAGCAGCATCACTCCTAGGAGCTACTGAAATGACTGCACTAAGAACTGGAACTCCTCTGCTATGCGCTGCTCTAAACACACTGTCAATACTTAATAAATAACGGAGATGTATACTGAAGGCATTGCTGCCATTAATCACTAGCAAACCCACATCCCCAGTAAGTGCATTGATAGCACATCTTGAATCCAATTTCTGCTTCAAGATACTTTTAAAAAATCAAAGTATAAGGTTTCTTATTTTTCTGGTTTGTGCCTCACTGGCTAGGTTAGGGGATGCTTAAGAGACCGCTGCAAAATTACTTTCATCAGCTACTGTTCAGTTGGTCTCAGAATCTATTTTCCAGGCTCCAAAGCAAAATTACAGTCCTTCAATATTAAAGTATTTGCAGAGTGGCATTACGCAAAGGTGCTGCTGTATTATTTACCATGGCAACTCAGGATGCTAATCTATCTTTTCCTTAAATGTGGAAGAGCCAAGATACTCAGAAATAGTCTGCCCTTAATGTGACAAAATGAATTTGTGTTGCATAAAGCATTTTTCTTACCAGAGAGGCCTCCCTGCCATGGCAGGCAGGCAGAGCTGGGGATGGGAAGGGTGCTTGCCCGCGGATTAGGTGATGTGGAATGGCCTGGAGGAGTGAGGCTGCTTCATTCTTTACCTTTCCTCCAGGACTGGTTGGAGAGGCCTCCAGGAAGACCCAAATATCTTATGGAGGATAGCATGGGACAATTCCACATGGAACTTCTCCCTGGCTTTTGCCTCACACTGAGTTATTCTGAGGATTTTGCAGTGGGTGTTTTCTCCTCAGCTCAGGTATATCCTGAAAAAACACACTACAGTGCCTATGTTTCCTTTCATTTGATTTAGGTCTGCCACCTTTCAATTCCATCAAATGATCCATTGCTTTCCATCACTGCTGCCGTGACCTTATGGTTCACAGGACCACATAGAAATACATGTACACGTAGAAATACTGGCGATGTTGCTGAAGGAGGCAGTAAAGTCCCTATTCCACTGAGCTGACATGCAGTGAAATGGTTTCTCCAAGGGAGAATGATTTCTCCAAGGGAAATCATGAAGGAACTTTGGCAGAGCCTCTGAGTCCCAGCCTGGTGAGTGAGCTAGCCTTGTGCTGTCTAAATATAATTTGCCATTGACCCATGTGTTGTCTTGGTCCCAACAAGCTTCCCATCACACCTTCATCCTAAGCTTTCTTTCTGTCTCCATCATCTTCCTGTGAAGGGCTTTTCCCTACTCCTACCATTCCAGTTGTGTCTATGTTAGAAGATGGAAGCACGTCCCAGCCGTGTCCCAAGTGTCCTTTAGAGCACATCCTAGGTCCTTCCCCTAACACACCCCACTGGAGGATGAATTACAGTGCACTTTATCTCCTCCCATACCTGCATATCCAGATCTTCCTTACAAATGCAGATGACAAGGCACTGTCTCCTGACATGAAGTCAAAATATGGCCAAGAAGCACCGAGCAGCCTGGGGACTTTGGTGGATTACTGCTGCCCCATAGAGTTGATTCAGCTTCTGTTCACCCCTCCTGAGGCAGAAGGTTGGCACAGCCTTCGCTGTGGGAAGGAAACACATTTTGCAGAATTGGCACGATAATATGTGGTTATTAGCAGAGGTCTCGTCCACTCTAAATATTCGGTGTGGTTTGTGTGGTGTTCTCCTTCCCTTCACCATTGGTGTCTGAGGATTAGGCTGACGTCCTATTCTTAGCTTAGGTCAACATTTACTTTGGAATTCCAGTATTTATTCAATGCATAGAGACAGACACGTGTCCACAGCCCAGCAGTTCGTGGCACCAAACCTTGTGTATTCCCCTCGCAAAGCCTGTTCCAATTTGTCAGCCTTCCCTTGCTAGTGCAGCCCAACATCTGCTGTTAGGAGATCCACCCACTGCTACCAACCTCCTGACCAGAACCAAGACACAGGAGTACTGTCAAATCCCATCAAATTCACCAAATCTTGGACTTTTCCTCTAGCCACGGCAAACCACAGATCCCCTGCTGAAAGGTGGTCCTTTGCCACTCCACAAATTAGATGGGGTTCCTTGCGGTCGTGAATACCCTTGGCTAATTACTGTACCTTGTCACACTCGTCACCACTCGTTGGCCAACATAAAAATCATTTTTTTAAGAGATGTTGAGCTGGTTTCCAAAAAAAAAAAAGAGCCTGGGATTTACTTGTTCTGGCGTTTTGAAACACACATCTTCTGGTGGGTGGGTGAGGGATGGGTTTGGGCAGGTAAGTGCCAAGCAATTCAAGAGTCCCTTGGCATTCTCCTGGCTTTGGAGGAATCTTCAGGAGAGGAAGGAAGTAGGGTAGGCATAGTAGGAAGCCCTGTTAGGTGCCAGAGGAACTGCTCTAGAGTGGAGCAGAAAGAAAACCCCTGCCCCAAGGGAAGGACCACTCTACTCAGTTCTGCAGGAGGGAGAGAGCCTGGAGGCACCACATTCATGGGGTTTCTGCAGCAAAACATCTGTTCTCCCGGTATCCCATCCCATGCTGACCACGTCAAACACACACACTCCCCTGGCTCCCTCTTCTTCTCACTCTGTTATCTTAACCCCTATAACTCCCAGGTCTGCCTGTTCCTCATCACTTTCCCTGCAGTCTCCACAGGCATCTCTCATTCAGCCTCTCTCTTTTTTTCTGAGGGCCTGTGCATCAGAACCCTTCACCTCAGTCCCAATCACTCATCTGTCCTTGGCTCACACCCCATATCTATCTCCACTTCTGCTGCCATCATACCACCCACATGGCCTTAATCTCTCCATCAGGCTGTCTTTCTCCTCAGGAAATCCATCCTCCAGCTCTTGCACCTTCCTCTGTACACCTTACCACTTCCAAAACTTCTTTTTCACAAGACACGACCCAGCCTCACGCTTCCTCACCTAAATATCAACCACCTCTGCACTGCTGCCTCTCTGCTGCCTCATCTCTGTGTGCGCACCCACCTCGTCCATGCCCTTTTCAGTCTCAGCTGGAGCGTTGGTGCTGACAGGCAACACAAAGCCCTTTCACATCACCCCATGTGGTGGCCAGGAGGGACTTGCTTGGGAGAAAGGCAACAAAGTCCTTCTTTATGGGATCTGCATACACATGGCCTTCACAGCGCTGTGGCGAGCAGTGCCAAGCGAGTGATCTGAATGGAGATGCCCCTCGCTGAATTACAACGGCACTACCAACCCCAACCCACAATGTGTAATGTAGTATAAATGTAATCGTCTCTGCAGAATGAAAGGCACGCTGCCAGGCCGCACACAGCTTGGCCCTGGACAATAAAGACATAATTATGGCTTCAGTGGGTTTGCTTTGCTTTGAGGTTTCCATCAGTGGTGAAATGTTGTTCCAACCTAACCTTCGGGAAGCGGATGATCTCATGAGCTGAAACTGCAGGGGCCAAGCTCACCAGAGAGCCTATCGAAATGGGATTTCTGATAGCTCCAGTCCCTTTCCCCTGGAAGATCCTGATATGCCTTGCCCTCTGAAGGAGCTTCCTCAGTCCCAGATTCATGTGCTAGGGTGCAGATTTCTAGCTGTTCCTCTTGGTTTTCCCCTAGCCTGGGACATCAGGGAAGCCAGCTTCCACTCTGCACCGGAATAAAACAAGATCAGTGCAGTCTGCTGGCAGCATCATTGCAAGGTTTGGCTTCAATCCCACAGCAGTGGTGCCCTGGAGCATAACAGCACCGTGTCCCATCAGACAGTCTCCATTAAGCATCAGGTCCGTGCCCACGTTGGGCTGGGCACCCAGGTCTTGCCTGTGATAACCCAGTACAGCTCCTTTCTGGTTTCCATGCCCAGGTTTTCCCTTCTGCAAAATCCAGCACAGAAGGGAATAAATAATAATAAAATATAATAAATACACTCAGGAAGCAGCCACGGGCTGATTGCACTGGGAGCCATTCTGCATCTTGCAGGTTAACCAAAGACCCGCCACTCAAGGTCAAACCCTGATGAAAAGTGTCGGATGAGGAATGGCACTGCAAAGCTTTTCCCTTTGGAGGGAGCAGGGGAAAGCCAGGCAGTAGCTTGGAAAACTGGGGAGAACCTGGCATGCACCCCTGCAGCATTCCCTGGCTTCATTAGGGAGACCATTCATTTGCACAAACCAGACCAAAACCTCCTGAGGAGATGAAACCATTCTGATAACCATTTGACAGCTTTTGAACCCATTCTCCATCCTTTTTTTTTTATTTTTTTACTACAATAGAAGTAACCATTACCTCTACTTAGTGGTGCAGCACACCTTGTAGAAGAGCCAGCTTCTCCAGGAGACTCTCATGGATTTATGTTGGTCAGGACAGGTTCTTGCCTTTTATTTTTTTTCTTTCTTCTGTTTCTTAAGAATGGTCTCCCTTTAATGTTATCGTATTACTTCCTTTCTGTGCCTCTAATCATTTTGGTTCATCTTCCTTAATCACGGAGGGGGAAAGAAAAAAGAGGAAGCCAAACCTGATTAATCTATCTAGATGAAATCTCCAGGGCCTAGCCAACTTCTTTGCTTGGCATGGTCAGCCATCATTATCACGTATTTGCTGGCAATTATTTATGGTCAATTGCTAGTCTCTGCAGACCTACTAATGTTTCTGTGGGTCCTTTCCTCCTGTGCCTTCCCTTAGGTTTAAAAGGAAGGTCTGAGCCAACGGCTTGGAGAGCTGTGAACCATGCTGTTGGTCTCCATCAGAGCTCAGGAAGTTTTGCACTGGCTCAAGAGCCACAGCTGAGCTCCACTTCACCAAATCACTGACACATTCTTCTTCCCATCCCTGCAGATGCTGTGACCTGCTTGCAGCATCCTCTTGCTCTCCCTGTGGGGAAAATTGGAGAAATTAGTTGTGCTATGTTGCCTGATCCCTACGGTATTGCATGGAGCCAGGGCTTTGGGTCCAATTTCCTGCCATGGTGAAGGGATCCTGAGAGGCAGGACAGTGGGACATGACAAAAGGCATGCGCTGGAGAATGGGTTTGTAACACAGTTCAGGCAACTCCCGTTTGTTTCTAAGCTCCACATTCATTTTCAGCTCCATTCTAAAAGACATGTTTTGTTGTAAAAATCTTTTCTTTATATGACATTTGGGGATTTTAAGAGACTACAATTAAACCCAGCTTTTACTAACAACGAGCTATTTCCAACAGCACGTTCATATACTCCAGCAAACATTCCCCAGCTCCAGTCCTCGTCTCTGGCTGCTTAAATTTACTCTGAAAACAATGTATTTGTCATAGTAAACCATTCCCAAGCTCTTCCCTTTCCATGGATTTGAGTACTCAAACAAACAAACAAACAAACAAAAAAACAACAAAAGAATGCCATTAAAACACCCAAACACCAAGTGGGCTGAACAGAACATTTTAAGACCATCAGCCTAATGAGTACATTTCCTAACCAGAAAATACTTTTTTTTTTTCACAAAGCCAAACTTCTCGTCTCATCACTACCTAGGTTGGTGAGGAGGAAACCATGGCAACTGCTCATTTTAATTGGATGTTTGTTGGCGAGAGAGAATGGGAAAAGATTGCATAATTGGTGCTTGGGAGTCTACATAAACATGACATGGTTTGGAGAGCCGAAGGATTCTGTTAAAGAGGAATGTGATATAGCACATCTGGCACTAGGGTGTATCTACTTTATGTAACACAAAATCAGAGGGTGTCAGGAGCTTTGCACGGCTTCTGCGAAACGGCACAAAGCCTGATGAGTCAGCCACCCCTCGCCGCTCCATCAGCAGCCCGAACCTGGGACCAGACTGCAAAACAAGAAGAGGCTTCTCCCAGGCCCTTCCCTCTCCTCTGAGCCCTTTTGCCTCCCCGCAGGGGGAAACTCTTCCCTAGGCAGCTCCAGCTCTCAAAATGCACTTTCTTGGGAGTTGGATCTAAGCATTGCCACCAGACCTCAAATTTCCCACCTGTATAAGATAATCCAAGAAGATTTGGGGTTAGTGCTCTGCCCGTGCTTCCTCTAATTTTCTTCCTTTACCATTATTTCTCTCTGTTTAAAATTCAAACATCGCCCCATATTTGTCAGATCTCTTCATGCTTATTTGGGTAAAATATAACATTTACCTGTCATTGTAACACCTCTGCTACAATTCTTCTGGTTTCCACACACCCTCACCTCATTTGCTTCTCACACCAATAAACAGGGCATTGCTCTCAGCTTGGTCTTCACCTCTAAGGTGTGTCTAAGCCTTGGAGTTTAACTGAGTAAAAGACCTTAAAGATAACGTCTGAAGCATTGGTTGGACGATAAGTCCTAATGCACATACAGAAATGTCACTGTTGGAGTTCTGCAAGGAAGATCTCCCAGCCTAAAAAGGCACCTAGGGCTTATCTAGGCAGTGCAGGACTTGAGTATGTGAAGTCCAGCGATAACAGCTACTGGTACCTTGTCCCTTTTTCCCAAAGCTCTGAATGATGTCTTTTGTCCCTTCTTCCCATCGCTGAGGACTGAACTTCAAGGGGAACGAGAATGCACCCAAGCTGGGACAAGCAGCACAGCAAGGGTGGCTTTAGGGCACCACTCAAGCTGTGGTGCACCACTCAAGCTTTTTAGGCTCCCCTGGGAAGTGATCACAACACCAAGCCTGCTGGAGTTCAAAAAGTGTTTGGATAGGGCTCTCGGACTTATGGTTTTATTTTTGGGTGGTCCCATGTGGAGCCAGGAATTGGAATCCATGATCCTTGTGGGTTCCTTTCAGGCTGGGACATTCTCTGATTCTATGGTGATTCCATGATTTAGTGCAGCTCAAAATGGATGAATTGTGATCCCTTCGAGCTGACCATAATTATCTGCGCAGATCTTATCAGGGATATAACCTTTTATCTCCACCTTCATAAATTGATATCCCATTTGGGCTCTCAGGGTCTTTTTTGCAACATACCGATCTCTAGGTTGGACAAAAGCAACCTCGTGTTGCTGATAGACCCAGAAAAGGCAGAGAGAAGGCCAGAATGAAACGGGCTCCACAAGAGTCAACAGATGCCTTCAGAATCACAAGTGGAAGGGAAGTTGATCATGCCAGGAAGATAAATTACACCCCAACTTTGATGCAAGAATCAAGCCCGTTCTTATTTTGGGATACTTCACGAGCACTCAACCACTCTTTAACCTGCTTGTGACTCTCCCACGGCTGTGCTCTCAGCTTCAGGAGCCGTCAGAAACAAGCTGGCGTGTTCGTGGCCAAGCCTTGCGTGTTTGGAGGGTTAGCAAAGCCCGCTAAGTGGAATCTGGCTGTGCTGTTTGTGTTGCTAAAGAGCAGCACATGGGCATGGATTCACTCGGCTCCGCCAGTTGGTGAGGAAAGGCTGGAACCCAGCTGCATTTCGAAACACGAGACGTAAACAATGATTTGCCAACGAGAGTAAAAGTAACCGCCTCTCAGCAGACGCTATAAACAGTCTTGCACATCGAATCCGGAACCATAGGGCTATTAGCCTTGCTATCGATACCCCGATAATGTGAACCGAGGAGACATTGATGCCAAATTGCTCTGCTCTATGGCTGTTCTTGCACATCCTCCTCTTGCAAGGGCTGCTCTTCCCTCCTTGCCATAGGCAGGAATTGCCCTTCGTCTCCTTCTGGTGCCTGGGGTTGGATACTCCAACGCAGTTAAAACCTTGATGAGAGGCTTTATTAGATATAAACTGAAACTAAACCAGCGGAGGCACCAAATGCCTGTCGGTGGAAGAGCTGTCCCATCTTTGAAGCGGTGGGGGCTGACCCCTTCCAGGTTTTACAGAATCACAGAATGCTTGTGGTTGGCCTCAAAGGGACCTCTGAAGGTCATCTTGTCCAAGACCCCTCCTTAAGCAGGGTCACCAAGAGCAGGTAGCCCAGGACCATGTCCGGGCAGCTTTTGAAGATCTCTTTCCAAGCAATGCCAGGCGCCTCCTGGCCCATGCTGCAGCCCGATTTATTCTCATGTTTGGCTGTGCAGGACAGATTGCCTCCCCAAGGCTCTTCGGTCTATCCACGCGGGTGGCAGCACAGGAGGGGATTTCACAATTTCAGATGTTTGCCCCCACACCAAGCCCACGAGCTGGAACTACGGATGACCCTGGGCTAAAGGGAGTTGCTGACTAGCTGTGATCCCTGACGGCTCCCCTTCTCTTGGCCTCTCCTCCTCCATTGAACCCCAGATCTTCCTACCCAAATGTAACAGCATCCTCCCACCTCCTTACCTCTGCCTCCTTGTCAGTCCTGCCTCATTTCATTGCTCATCCGTGGTGCCTGGTCCCACACCGAGGCAGGGAGCCTCCTGTCCATCTCCTGCTCTCTCTTCCATGGGTTCTTCATCATAGCTGGTGCATTTCCAAGCCTGGCAGAGAGCTCACAGAAGCGAGGGCTGCGGATGCATTTAGGAGACAGGAGAGCAAAGAGCAAATTGCTAATAAAGCAATTCAATACATGAAAAGACACAGCAGTTCATCCCAGAGCCCTGAGCAGTCCCAAATGGGGTGGGCAAGGTTTGTGTGGGTTCACTTACGCATCTCTTCTTCAAAAAAACTTGCTTTTAATTCTTTACAGAAGAGCTTCAATTAAAGAGGGATTAAAAGTAAACAACAGACCAGACAGGGCTGAGGATTATCTTCTGAGTGGAGGGAGACCTGCAGAAATATTCCCCGCCTTGCATGATGTAATGCACTCTTTCACCTAGCTTAGGGGGTGAAACAAATTAGAGAGCAAAGCCACTTGTTTCCCACAAGAGTAAGACACTTACCCTTTGCTGAAATCCCGGGGTTTTTGTTCTCTCAGCCTTCTTGTGGCTCCGCTAAATTCCTGTTTAGCAACACAGCACTAACGTTGCACCAACGCTGAAACCATAGGCCCTGCTTTTTCTTGGAATTTGTAACTCCAGATAAAGCTAACACAACTGTTGGGCTCAATAATGCTTTGCATGGTGAATCTGCTCCAGCTGAGCCTGCTGCTGGGAGGCTGAGGAAGGAGAACAGCCCCGCAGAGAGGGTGCTGAGCAAGCTGAAAGGGCTGGGTGCCAGCCAGCCTTGTGTGCTGGGGGACGAACAGGGGCTGCAGGAGGGATGCTGGGGATCCATCTGACCCCACAGCCATGATGACCCCATCTCTTACCTGTGCTCTGGTACCCTGGGGAGGTACAGGTGGCATCCGCGTGGGATGGGATGAGTGGCTTTGAAGGACACTTTTGTGATGGAGATGCTTTCTGCCTGCATTGCCAGGTCTATTGCAGACACAGACCTGGCTAGAAACAGGCATAGCATTGCCAGGAAGCTCTTGGGATGTCTGGAGGAGATGCAGAGAAGGCTGACGGTGAGGGACCACGTAGAGACGGCTCTTCACATCTGAGCCATGTATCTCCTTGCCACAGGGTCATGCAGATGATGGCATTTGGTGTAGGCTCATAGGGAGCCTAGACAAATTAATGGAGGAGAAATTGAGAATTGCTAATGCATAGAGACATCACAGTTTGGGAAGTGGCTAAGACAACATGCTTGGAGGATCTTGCTTGGACTTGTATGAAGCATCAGGCTCTGTTCTTGGAGGTTGCCATTAGAATCTGCACCAGAGGAGAATTGACTTCATTTTGAGGGTTAACCCTGTGCCCAATTCAGAAGGTGCCTTGAGCCCCCTCTGCTCTGCTTTGCAGGGAACCAAACCCTCTGCTGAAGAACTTTTTCACTCCCTTCATAGCAAACACCTTCTCGGGCTGGTGTAAGCACCTGCTTGGAAGAGTAGGACCACTACAAAGATGTTATGGAAGCCCCAAATGACTCAGGATTCTTATATATTTCTTCTGATTCTTTCTTTTTTGGGTAGAAGTAAAGGAGAAAAAACAGAACAAAAATATGTTCTTTGAGTGTATTCGATGAATTAAGGGTTGTTTTCTAAAAAAAAAAAAAAAAAATCAAGTCTATTGCTACTTTTATACCTGATTTCAGATCAACCTCTGGACATGCTCACATTGCCTTCCCCTTCCATGTGTTTTCTCTTTGCTCATCTGCAAGCAGATCTACCTCCTGCTCAACAAGGACAAAACAAAAGATTTTCCGTCCCCAAAACATGCAGCCAGAAAGAGATTTCCCCAAAACCACATCTGTTCACAGTGAGGTCCTGTGTCTCACACTGCCAATGGGCTCTTACTGCCAAGCCCTGGGAGATGCTGCCTATTTTCAATGAAACCCACCCTGACCCTTGGGCTGAGCTCATTTCGGTACCCCAGAAGAGTGAAAGGATTGCACAAGGAGTGAGGTCTGGAGAAATCCATTCATTTATTTCCCCATCTGAAATGTTCAAACCCCCTGTGGCAGCTGGGGATGGAGGAAAGGGAGCACTCCAAATTCCACTTGCTGGATTTTTTGGTCATCTGTTCACAGAAAAAAAAAAAAAAGAGGGGAAAAAAAAAAAAAGAACATTAAAAGGTTATTCTCTTGCAAGCGTTCAACCTGAATAATTACAGCTCTGGTGTACACGCAGGCTGTCCTGTCCTGGGTGGAGAACATGGGGACATCACACCCTGGGCTTTTTTTCTTTTTCTTTTTCTTTTTCTTTTTCTTTTTCTTTTTCTTTTTCTTTTTCTTTTTCTTTTTCTTTTTCTTTTTCTTTTTCTTTTTCTTTTTCTTTTTCTTTTTCTTTTTCTTTTTCTTTTTCTTTTTCTTTTTCTTTTTCTTTTTCTTTTTCTTTTTCTTTTTCTTTTTCTTTTTCTTTTTCTTTTTCTTTTTCTTTTTCTTTTTCTTTTTCTTTTTCTTTTTCTTTTATTTTTATTTTTATTTTTATTTTTTTTCTTTCATTTTCTTTTTCTTTTCTTTTTTTTTCTTTTCCTTTCCTTTTCCTTTTTTTTCCTTTTTTTTTTCCTTTAGAAATATCCATTGCCTAGTGGTATCTGGGAGCAGCAACAGTGCTTGCCCTCAGCAGGTTTGCATGGACCCCAGGGGCTGCTTGCTCCGTAGCACGGATGTTGCAGAAACTCTCTGTCCTCCACCTCCTGTTGACAGCAGGTGCCCAGGAGAGTGCCAACACCCTGCTGCTGGTGGCACGAATTCATCAGCGGCGCGTTAATTAACTGACAACCAGCCAAATTCGTTCCCTTATCTTGCAGCACACAAATGAGGCTGGTGAGGCAATTCTGCCTGGGAGTGGGCTTCGTTAATGCAATGCTTAGAAGCCAGCCCCGGAAGGAAAACATCCAAGGAAATAGAAAATACAAATTCTTACCCTGGTGTCTGCATCCTTTCCACCTGCGGTGAGAAAACACACCTCAGCTTCTGTCTGAAAGACTTTTCAGTACAAAAGACTAGAGATTTAGAAAGGTTATTTTGTCCTAGGAGCCCTCAGAAACATGTAAGTGCAGAGAAAATGAATAATAATAACAATAATAATAATAAAAGGTGTCCTGAGGAATCCAGCAAGACTTTCCTAAATTTCATCTTACCTTTAGCAAGGGGTTTCTGACCCTACAAATTAGTTCACTCCCCAGCAAGCATTTTACTTGCATTTGACAGACACACATTAGCCTTTTCTTCTCTTTCTGGGATTACAGAGCCTTGTGGGAAAGTTTATCTGGAGCCCAGAGTAAGTCTGAATTTGCAGTAGGAAGACACAGACAACATGCTTCTGCATAACGCTGACGTGCTGTGGGGATGTTGAAAATGTGAAACTACAAAGCATGTTTTATAGGCATTGTGTTCATTTATAAGGGGCACCAATAAAACCCACAGGGTTTTCAACTCCCTCATTCAGAGGGAGGGATTGGAGGATGAATTTGAAGAATTGGATGATACGATCATTTTCCTAACCAATAAAATGGGAATTAGCTGGTGTGAAACATCACCGAGGTTACAGATAAGGCTGAATTCAGATCAGGGCAGTGACACTGGATGAGCTAGGCTATGAGTTTCTCTGCCTTTAACCTCACAATATTTCGATTTTTGTCTGTTTCAGTTCTGTTTTATTTGCTGAATCCCCAGCTGGGGGTACCTGCCACGCAGCCAGCCCAGGCTGTGCACACCTAGCAGGCAGCGGACGCCTTGTGCTGGCCATCTCCCATCCCACGTCCTGTAAATAAGCAACGTCTGGCCGATTGTTGTGGCTTTTGTTTTTTGTTTTCTCGGAGTTATTAAGTCAGCTTTGAAACGTTCACCGGCCAAGATATTTGCCAAGATAGCCTGGAGCAGTTCTTCCCAGCAGCTGCAGCTGTGGTGCTCACGCTGCGGGGAACGGACTAATCTCTGGCGTCACATCAATAAAACCAGCAAGTGACACACTGGGTGCAGACCCGAGCCCTTGAGGACTTTGCTCTGGGAAGATCTCTGGTTAGATGGCCATCCTGCATCTCGATGTCAGGCCTGCTGTGCTGAGCCATGGCAAAGCCTGCAGAGGGGGAAGGTGGTCTCCATGGGGGGCTGAGGGGTTCTCAGGCACCAGGGTTTCAAGGCAGCTCTGTTGGGTCTTCAGTCTGCACCATGGGTGTTGAAAACCAAGCAGGATGAACCCTGTTGCGGGTCCAGTCATCACTCAAAACTGTCCTCTGCTACCTGACAGCAGGAGCTGCTGTGGCTATTTTCCTCCTGTACCTCCTCCCCTCACCCATTGCCAGAAAACAGGTTTTTTTACTGGAAAAGTGTAATGCGAGAAACCTTTATTTCAGAACCTCACTGATCTATTTGCTGACATCATGCCAGGCACCTTATTTACCCAGTAATGTCCTGAAAAAGAAGATTTGCCTGCAAACTGTAAAGGTGAGTAAGCAGCAAGCTGAGGATGGGTGGAGACCACACCAGGTTTTGATGGGAGAAGAACTGATGGATAGGAATAAAGTTTCTAATGGAGTTCAAAGGTGAGCCATTGGGCCTCTTTTTAAAAATATGCATTTTCAGTAACAGCTTTGGCTAAAGGAAGAGCAGGGAGTTGATGATTGCTGTGGATACAAGAGATAAAGACACTGCAGAAGGAAGAATTCATAATTATCAGTAAATGAAAAAATGCCTGAGTTTAAGAGTTAAAGAGGGTGGAAATTAACGAAACAAGGTACAGGAATGTGCAGTGAGGGGATAAAGAGTTTCACTGAAAGAGTAGAAAATACAGTTTGGAAATAATGGAAGAGAATAAAGATATGGGGAATCTATAACACGAGTAACTGAGTAACTGTGGAAAATCGTCATCCTAGGACGTACTGGGTAAGTAGTTTCAATGCTGGTATGGAAACCTTAATGCTGTTGTGTTAGACACTTGTGAGAACATGACTGAAGCATCCTGAGTAGTTCTGATTATAGTTATTTTAAAAGAGTGAACCCAAACCACCACGTGTGGAGGAAAGACATGCTGTAGTGGTACTAGAGTGAGCAGGAAAAGCAAAATCCAAATCTGCAGCACAGCACAGACGTGTTCCCCCTCCTTCCCAGGGTATCTGTCACCCAGGTGCATGCTGCTGGAAGAGCAGTGAAGCAGTTTGGCTGGGAGAGGCTGCAAGGGTTCAGCCTGGATGACCATGGGTCACCCCAAACCTCCCTAGGAGACACTTAGAAAGGACCGTGCTTTCCCAAAACCGGACAGGGAAGCAGCTCTGTTTTAGCTGGGATGAGGGCTTGTTTAGCTCAGGAGAGCAGAGTGCTCACGGGGGGGAATCTACTTGAGGGAAACTTCCAGTATGGGCTGGAAGTGAACTGGGGTCTTACCCCAGGAGGAGCGAGGCTGCTTGGCAGTCCTGCAGGCTCCATGGCTTAAGCATGGGTTAGGTTGCCTGCAGCTATGGCGTGATGCATTAAGCATGTCTGGCACAGCCGTGACAGCAGGGTCTCACCCAGACCTACATAACCCAATAGTCCCTCTGCCAGGGCACGGGTATGGGATTGCTCCCTGCTGCCTTGAGTTGTGAAGCTGTAACGGGGCCAATAATGTCTTCTTTCTAGGGCTTCATCTACTCTGCAGATGGTCTGTAGGGCTGGCTCCCAAAACAAGGCTTTTTAGTGGTGCTTTGCAGAGGCCTACTCCCATTCCCATGCAAACAGCGCCGTTTCGAGCTGCTGTGCCCATCTCCACCACAGCAAGGCTTTTCCCTCTGTCCCCATGTGTTCAATTTATTGAACGAGAATTTGTTCATTTCTTGAACAAGGTGCTGGTAACTAAGGTTAAGTAGTGATGAACTTCGCAGTTTAGGGTCTAGGGGTGGTTAATTTGTGGTTTTGTTGTGTTTTTTTTTCTTGTTTGTTTGTTTGTTTGTTTTTACGAGTTGAGCTCTTGCAGGAGAGGAGCTGCCAGTTCACCCCCACCTCGCGAAAATGACACAAACTAGAGATCACTAAAATTTTTTTCCTCCTGCTAGGAAAGATAGATGCCCAAAAGGGGAATCCTGTAAAACCCCTGGAAGAGCAGTTCAGGCTTAAATAATCCATCTGGGTAGCCGTTCTCACAGGCAGGACAGCAGCAGAGGACTCCACAGGAAAAGCAACAAGATAGTTCCCTAGGAGTGGCGGGGAAGAGAGATTACAGATATTTCCTCTGTTTGTTACTCAGACAATATAGAGACACTTCTCTTCGCTCCTCGCAGCAACACAGAGCTGCCCTGATTTATGTGAGGTGTGCACCCCGCTGTCCTCAGGTCCCCAGCTGTCCCGTGGGGACAACACCGAGCAGGGATGGGGATGACCGTAGTGGTTGCACGGTGATTTGTGGCCATTGCTGACCCAGCAGGGGGACACAGAGCACTCCAGAGCCACCAGCTATCCTGCAGACACCAGCACTGTGGGCTCAGGAGCCAGCAGCGAATGTGTGTGTGTCTGTCAGACCTGTCTGTAAAACAGCCCTACATGAGGGATGTTGGAAAACTCTGCACCTCCTTCCTATAGGGAAGAGCTCTCCAGATGGCATCCCAGCTTCTCCCATACCTCCCAGCCAGGTAAAACATGTCTGCGCTGCTTCCTCCTACCTTTGTTTTTTTCCCCTCAATCTGGTCCCCAAAACCCTCTGACCCTTACTGCCCACATCCTTTGCACGAGTGGGTAGGAGCTATCACAGGTTGGAGGAGATCAAGAATCCATCCCCTTTTACTATTTTAAGAAAACCTTGACTTGTCAAAAAAAGGAAAAAATAAGCTGGGAAAGTACAGTGCTGAGCAGAAAGGTTGTCAGGCTGTGGGAGTGTTTCTGGTCCAAGCCAGAAGTGGAAGCCATCATCCCTCTCCCGGCCCAAGCCGTGGCCACCTCTGATGCTGGAAACACCACCAAACACCAAGGTTTAAGCCCTACCTCCAAAACCAAGCAGAGGACCAGGTCCACCATAGTGAACACACACCGAAATTAGTGTTTCAACAGAGTATTAGCTGTATTATCCTATTTTAGCCATTTTCTACATCTGTGTCCCTGCAAGGATGGGGTCCTCCTTGTCCCCTTAGGGACTGCATGCAAGGCTTGGAGAGCCACTGGCACACCTACCTCAGGATTTTCAGGAGTATCCTTGGAGTATCCATTCATTTGTACACAGGAACAATGTTGTTTTGTACAGAAATTGCTCTCGATTTAATCCTTAGTTATGTTCAGACTTAAACTGTGGTTTATTATTATTTTTTTATTATTTTAGAGCAAGTTGTCTTGGGTTATTTGAAACATATATTTCCTATGGGTCAGTGATTAAACACCAGTCAATCACACCTCAGTTTCTCGATCTGTAAAATGGACAGAAAATTGATTGTTTTGAAAAACTGAAAAGTTGAAAGCTCCTGGGTCTCTGCAGAGGAGCTCCACTCTGCTTCACTGCAAACTGAGCTTCCCTGTTCGGCTGCAGCATTATCAGGGCTGCAGCTGCTCAGGAAAGTGAAGTTTCGGCAAGACTGCAATTTCTCCTGGAAATCAATCAACTTGCCAGAAAAAAAAAAAAGAAGTACACCTAATAGTCTGTCTGGAAAAATGGCTGGCTGCTGACTTCATCTAGGGTTTCTCCTGCCTGTCTGACAGCCCGGCTCGGTATTTTTCTGCTTTTCTTTTAGCCTGTGATCAGTTTTCCACAATATTGAAAGCAGCTACTGTTCTAATGAAACATCTTATCTGCTTGTCTGAGGTGTGTCTTGCTGCTGGAAGGGAATTGTTTGACACATTGAATTAGACGGTAAAAGAAGCTGTTTCGCTCAATACTAATTAGAGTAGCAGCTGGGTTTTTTGTTTGTTTGTCTGTGTGTGTGTTTTTAATAACACCGAGAGTAAATTAAAGGAGAAGGAGAGGCTGATCTCTCTAAGAGAAGCTCAACACCCAGACAGTTCTCGAAGTAGCCAAGGAGGATAATTTCTGAACTTTTCTTTCAGGATTCCTATTTTTCTAAGAGTTGGTAATTCTGAATCACTGTATTCCAGAGAACCAGGCTTTTCAGCAAAAAGGAATTTCTGGGTTTTGCCCAGTGGTAACTGCAATACATAGGCACTGCTATTAATTTTCTTGTTCTCCAGGGATCCCGCAGATTACAATGGGGTTTAATGGGTACGTGAAGATCCATGAAGAATAAGAGTTATGATCACAGAGTTGCTTGTTACACCAGCAACAAAAATTAGCCAAATGAAAATAGTTCTGGGGTGTGTGTATTGGATCCCCAGCTGATGCCAGCTGGAATCAGACTATTGCCTTCAAGCATGAAGTATGCGCATTGCCCTTCTGAAAGGGCCAACCCCCCTGGAAAAACTAAGCAGCACCCACGGGTCCCCAGAAACCCTGAACAACCCAAGAGGGAAAGAACAAGGCACTACAAAAACTGGATTTTAAATGAACAGTAAAAACACCTCTCTGCTCAGCTAAACGGCCGGTAGTTCTGTTCCACACTGATGGGGGCCACCAGGAGAAGAGTGCTTTGGACACATCTCGGTCCTGCATCTCAGTCCCACAGTGTCAGTAGCATTTATGTGCTGTCTGGATCCCCACACCAGGAGAGGAACAAGCCTCTGGTTTCACGGCCCCAGAGCTGATGAGCAGAACCAGCCAGCCGTGGCCTTCGCCCTCCTCCTCTGCCCAGACACAGCATCACCAACCGCTCACTGCTAAAAAGTTGTCCTGTTTTTTTTGCTCTGTTTCCCAAGAGGGTTTGACTGAGACGATGTTTCCGTTGAACAGCCCATGCTACAGACCGTGCCTCTCTGCTCTGCAATGGAGACACGACACTTGGTTATCTACCCACTCGAGATGGAAGTGAGTTTTTGAGCCGAAACAGCCAGTCTGTTTGCAGTAGCATATCACCCACACAAATGAAGCCAGCCTGTCTTCTCCCTTCCTACACCTCTCCAATAGATGGCATCCGTGGTCCCTTCTCTGTTATTTTGGGACCACCAGGCCACAAAGCAAACAAAGTCAGCAGCACAGCCCAGGCACAGCCCAAGCCTGTCATGTCGATGGGTGAGCTCCTGTGGAGGGCAAATCGTACATTGAAACTCCTGGAGGTGGGATGGGAACTCGTCTCAGAGCTATCCCCTGCCTGGTGGTTGTACCAGGTCTGGAAGCCACGTGTTTTCCTTGCAAAGCCACCTCTGAGCTCAAAATCCAGGAGTTTTAGTTTTCAAGCAAGATCCTACATTAAAATATTGTTTATTTTCTCCCTTCCTTTGAATCTGCAAGGATAGATCATTTGTTCTTCCCACACGCAAAGCAGGGACGAGTGAAAATAGACGCGAGCAGCATGTTTCTGGGAGTACACCTCCTGTAACAGCCTGCCCTGTCCGCTCCGACTCAGACGTGACCTACAGCGGGTGAAAAGGAGACAAGAACAAGTGCAAGACTAGAAGACATGACACGAAGAACATTGCTCCTGCAGGTCGGGATGCTTATTTCCCATTTTACACCTGCAGTTATTATCTGGCCTCTTCCGCTGACAGATCTGCAGGCAACAGCACAAGCAAATCTGTTTTGCATTCTTACACCCAGTGCTGTGTCTGGAAACTGCCGTGGCATCCGCGTGGACCCCATGGACAATATGCCTTTCTCTGGGAAACAGATCTCAAGGACTCAGAGGTTTTGTCCAAAATTTTCCCCACCTTTTCCCCGAGACTCACTTTTGGAAATTTATCCCACACTGAGAGCCTTACTAGATACCCAGAACATCTCATATCTTTCGAGATAAGCACTGCTAAGTCTTTCACGTTGCACCAGTTCCAGACTGGGACCTGCAGCTGGAGATGGGAACCAGTCATTCTCCCCAGTAGACCTGCAGGCCACTTTAGTGGCACCCCGTGCATCAGCCAACCCCTGGCTGGACAGGAGTTGGACTCGATGGTCCTTGTGGTTACCTTCAAAATCAAGGTGTTCTGTGATGCTGCGGTGACTTTCTATATCACCAGGCAAAAAAGAAAAAAAAAAAAAAAAAAAGCACCAAAAATGACTTTATTGCTGGGTAAAGACCTTCAAGATGTAAAGACCTTTAACAGACATTTGGGAAATTCCAGGGGCCATGAGTGAGGAGCTCAGACATACACCAGGGCAGCAAAGCATGGAAGCGTACCCAAGACCAAGCATGCTCTCATCCTTGGCTGTGCTACTCCAGCCTCCCCAAAGACAAAAGGTCCCTTACATTGTTTGTCCCTTCGCTTCGTGGCAGCCTGGCGTCTTCAGCACGACAATACTCAGTGATGTCAATTAAATACTTGTCCAGGCTTCAAAGGTTTTTGGTGGCAGCTCGGTGCCAGGAGGCGGGCTCCAAGAGGGGACAGCTCTTCCCAGCTCATCGAACACATCGTCGCTGCTGTGAGCTTGTGAAGCAGAACATGCCCAGTCCCTGCGGGGTATTTTGTGCTTTTGACTCATTTCTGGTTCAAGTGTTCACCTGAAAGGAATACTAAAAGAAAAAAAAAAAAAAAAAAAAAGAGGAGAAGGGCGTTATGGTGTAATGAACCTGTTGAAAGCCCTGTTTCTTTCTCAGTCTGCAAAAAATAATAATTCATTAAAAGAAAGCACTTGGAAAAGGTCATCAAATACAGTGGTACATAAGGTGAAACAACTCAGTGACTGACAGGTCTGATGTATTATTTCCTGTATTACTCTTAAAATGTACCTTTGCACCACAGCAACTCCACCAGAGCTCTGCCACACCGGAGCTCCTGCCCGTCGGGAAGTCTTCCCACAACACGTCACGGCTGTTCCCGGTGCTGCCCCATGGAAAGGGTTCACCTGAGAGCAGGTAAAGCCTTGTGAGGCCAAGTCCCTGCAGTGAGAGCATCCAAGAAACATGGGCATCATCCCCCCAGCTCCCTATCAGGTCAGGAGATGCCAGGTCTCTGTGATTTAACTCACAGACCCAGCTGGGAAGTCAGAATCCCAGTTTTCTCTTCCTTTTTTCACCCTGACGTCTTGCCTTCACGTAAATCTTAGTGTTAGAGAGATCTCCAGGTCAGAAGACATGCTGAAACATCACCTGTTTGTCTCTCTTGCTTATTTACATCCCGTGTTCTTAGAGGCCACCCCAGAACACAAAGCCTTCCCAGGCTGGGACTGCCGTAAACTTCCTAGACGTGAGCAGCATCACATAGACACTAACCCCAACACTTGATGTGCTGTACAAACAGAACCACAAGACGGTCCTGACCCACAAAGAGGGCAGATTTTGGTCTGTGGCTTTTAAATTAGGTGGATCAATGGGTAACCCATGTCCAGTGGCCATCCCCTGTAGACTGGAAAATTGCAAACTCCAAGAGAATCGTGTTTTTTGGCAGCAAGAACAACTCGGTGTTACCTTCGGAGTGGCTGGGGTGAATTCAGCCCCACCTGGATGATTTGGGGTGGGGTGCCCTCCTGACAGACACGTTGTCCTTCCAACACACCTCACTGCACAGGTCTCCAAAGCAGCCGTGGATTTCCCTGCCTGCCCCCTGCTTAGGGTCTGCCAGGAGAGGAAGGCTGCATGCCCAAAAAAACAGCCCGGACCTGCGTTAGGTGAAGGTGCTGGTCTGGAGGATTTTAAAATACTGCCTGTGCTTTATTTCCATGTATTCATTCCCTCTTTCCAGGGAAATAAACTGGAAAAGCGGCTCGCTGCCAATATCTGCAGAGTGAGCAATTCTCTCTCGTCTCTTAAATCCTGGATTCCTGCTGAGTGCTTTATAAAAAAATAAAACAAAAAAATAACCCAAAAACTAGCTCCCGGCTTTAGAGCCAAGAGACTCCCTGAGTCTGGAAGGCTTCACAAGCAAAATAAAAGATTACAATGAAAATTACTTTCTCAACCACGCTCTGCATGAGAAGGCTACAGAGCTGCTGCCACAATCCCTCGCCTCCATCGGGAGCCCACGGCCGGTCCCTCGAGCAGGCAAGGAGCTGGATTCATCCTGCACATCCCAGGGTGCTCAGGGAGAAGTGAACAGGATGAGACCCCGTTTATAGACAGATGTCTATCTGAAATGTCTCCTCACATTATTAGCCGTGCCATGGCCCAGGGATGGGTATGGCCCAAGGGCTGCACCCAACCCAACGGGGCAGGTCTACCAGCCCTCTACCATGGCATGCAACCAAGGTGGGGACAGCAGATCCACCTTGGCCCCATCCTAAACCACCCACCAGCAGCTACACCTTGCCATACGAATCTGCCCTTCCTGACATACCTGGATAACAAAGATCAAATCAGCAGCAGCCCTAGCTCAGCTGATGCAAATTTGCCTTCATCGCACATGCAAAATACCTCTCTGGAAGAGTATTTTTAGCTCCTTGTCTTGCTCGGATCAACTCTGTCCAAATCTTGATTCTCTTTGCATTTTTTCCACTGTCAGAAATAAGGAAGAAATGATGTGTTTTTGCTATCTTGCCCCCTCCTTTCTCACCTAGCAGGAGTCCCAAGACTTTCATTGGCCGCCCAGAAGCTTGGGCTCACGCCCTGACTCCAGGACTTCGTTAGCCAGAGGGTGTAATTACTGTTCACATGTGAACATTAAACCAACGGGGTGAAAGGGAAGAGCATGGTATGAGATTAATGAGGGGGCTGGTGCCAGACAGACATTTCTCATGACCCCTTGCCTTACAGATCCTTTTGCAACATTTTGGTGCTCTCTGGATTGGACAGAGAGGGTCACATTGCAAAACAGAGCCATCAGTGGCCACTGGGACATCTTTATGTTATGTCATTTAAGGCTCTTGCCCCCAAAACATACAACTGTCCTTTGCCAGCTTCCTGGTGCCAAGTCCTGCTTGCTGTGAAAATTTCATTTTGAAACCATTTTCCACAAATTAGGAAGGTCTCGGTGCTGGCACCCAAACGACACTTTGGGCTCTGCCACCTCCAGAACAGCACCAACCCCGTGCCAAGAGGGGAACAGGGGAGAACCTGCAGCATCAGCAGGCTGTGGGCTCCTTCCCCACTTAAAGACGGCTCAGATCTGGGGAGAGTTTACGCAAAATATTTCTCTCCTCTTTTCCAAAGTAATCTTTTTTTCCCCTTTTTTTTTTTTTTAATTCTCTCCAATTTCAGCCAAAGACTGAGATTTCTTTTCCAAGAATGTGCTCCCATTCAGCTGGCAACTGTGTTTCCTCCCTTATTATTTCCTGTTTGATCAAGAAATTTTTCAATATTTGGAGACAGAGTTAAGATGAGTGAACAGAAACAAGGGATATGATGCCACTTAGTGGAACATAGCTAGATAATAACAAAGAACAATATTCTGACCTCCATGCTTCAAGTTTTTGGTCACCTCTATGAGATGTTATTTCTAATGTGCACTGGAGATTTCCCAGGAAACCAAGTTAAGGGAAAAAGCTGCAAAGCAGCCCATGCTGTGCAAAGCTGGAATAAAAAGCTCACAATCCATTCCTGCAGATGCAATCTTATGGCAAGGGGAATTTTGCACACGAGTGGGAAAATCAGGGGTGCAATAAGCTCAGAACAGACGCAGATGATTGCAAAGGCATTGCGAATTGCTCAGCGAGCATCTCACAAGGTAGTAAGACCTCGTGCTTTGCCAAGCACTGCTAACAAGCAGAGAACAACCCCAGCAGCCCTGGATAAATCTGCTCTTGGCTTTCCCCACCACCTCCCTCCCTCTTAGGGCAAAGGCAGGATGGTGAAATCCAAGAAGCAGGATGGTGAAATTACAGGAGAGCAGTGAAAGGTGCTCAGAGCAGGAGCAAGGCTGCACAAACACCCAAACCTTCGGGCAGCTGCCCTCCCCAGGCAGGGGGACTGACACCTTGGCCCTGCCAAAGCCTAGCTGCTGATAAGAGAAAACCTTTTCACTCTCCCCTATCTCCCTGCAAATACACCCCAGCCCATACATACACTGCAGGAGTGCCAGGCTCACAGAAGCTTTGCTCGGTGGCAGCGATGTTAACATGTTCGCCGGTCCTTTATAGTATTTTTAGCCCTCCTGATAACAGCAAGGTGCAAAAAAAAGAGCCAGCCCTGTGCTGGTACATGTATAAAAGGGATGGGGCCCACCAGGAGCTGCCTGCCTTCTGCCAGCAGCAGGGAGAAAACGGCGGCGGCGTGAGCTGGGTGAGTAGGAACAACCCCCTTTGGGTTTATTTCCCATCATTTTGCCACTTTTCTGCATTGATGTTCTTGGCTCCATCCATCTCCTCACCGTAGCAGGACCAAGTGCTGTGTCCCCACCTGGGGTGGCCAGGGTCCAACACGGCTCTGCTCCTGTTGAGGAGCATTTGACCTCTATGCTGTCACTGTTGCAGCTTACAAATGTGATTCCCGTCTTCCTGACATCAAAAACAGGGACAGGGCAGACTGAAATGCCAGTCTGGGAACACGATAATGGCTCGCTGATAGCCCAACCGTCCCCGGAGAGGCACGGGGCGCTTATCCCATTCAAACCCCACCAGCAGCCTGCCCTTCTCCACCTCTTCTCTCTCTGCAGCAGCCCCTCGGGGCTGAAACAGCCCCCCTTGGGGCTGAAATTCCCCCCTGGAGCTGTCATTTTGTGGGTTTACGTGGTGGCACCTCCGGGACATCAGCAGGTGCAAGGGGAGGTTGCACAGTGCACTCTGGGGTCAGTGCTCTCGGTGACCCATCCTCTGCAACCACGGGTGAAATCTGGGGGGAAAAATAAGAAAGCAGCAGTCTTCCTTCTCCTCTTCTATGACTAAAAGCAATGATTTAGGGTTGTGGTTTAGCTAAGGGTTGTGTCTGAAGGATCGAGTTTAAGGCACGGGGAGAGAAAACCGTTTAGAGATGTTAAAGCAGAGCTCTTGCTTAAATTTCTTTTGAAGCCATAAATACATGAGTGACACGGAATGGAAACAAAATACTCAGTTTCAACCTAAGCAAAAGTGTTCGGATTAACAAAATAAGACCAAGCAAGTGGGGATGTCCACGTTTTCAGTCGTCTGTGTCATTCTCCTCCCAAAAACAATGTGGGAAGTTGTGAGAAAGCAGGGCTGTGGCAAAACCGGGCTTCAAAGCCCCCCAGTCCCGCTGGGACGGGACACACTTTGCAGGAGAAAACAGAGAAAGGTTGAGCTTCCCGGGACCTGCTGGGAAAGCTCTCGGTAACTCTTTTTTGAGTCCCCGAGCCCTGGTTCACGTCAGGTAACGATCGTGAAGGGCCCAGAAGTGGCCTCTTGTTGCTCACTTAGAAAGTGGCAGGCAAAAATGCCTCTCTGCCTGTGACAGCGGGTGGCTGCGCCTGGGGACGGGAGAGCAGCCCAGCAGCGACCGCAGCTCCCACGCACGGGGACGGCTCCAACGCGTCAACAGCTGGGCACCAACAATTCGTCTCCTTGGGCTCAGATGTGGTCCGGGAGGAAACAGGGAACGTACGGCTTCAGCAGGCTGCGCAGAAACTCTGCGGCATCCCTGCAAAGAGGAGCATCCCACTGACAAACCTACCTAGGGGACGTTCTCCCAGCGGGGTGTCCTCTGGTTATCTGAGCACCCAGCACTGGGTTAACCCATGGGTGCCGTTTGCACGCTGTCGGTGCGTGCATTCGCATGTTAATTTTGGCAAGCCTGGGTGTCACAGCCTCTGTCATCCCTTCTGGATGAGGCCGCCCTAGCTCTGCAAGGCTCGTCCCAAGCAGAGTGGGGACAATCGGGGCAGCACCAAGAGGGACGAGTGACATCCCTCTTTCCTGGAAGAGCGGGGCCAGCGCCCCGGCGCAGCTGTTGAAAGCCAGCCTGCCTGGGAGAGGCTGGCTGAACGCGGGGAGTGACATTTCTGGGCGACGCCGAGTGCCTCACAGCAGGCTCTGCTGTTTGCATGGCACAAACAGTCATTTCGTGATTAAAAACAACAACAGCAAATAGAAGCTAAACCAAGATAAAACCAGCGGGCGCTGCGCAGATGTCGAGGGCACGCGAGAGCTGGCTCTGCCTGCAGCTTTAACCCAACAACCCCATCGGTCCTGGATTGCACCTTTCCTTCCGCTTTTTCACCTATTTTCCCCCACAGCCTTCTCACTAGACTCAGCTACATTTCAAATGCAAAGCAGGAAAACAAAAAATGTCATTATTTTTTTCTGCAGAACCTGAACAGAAGAAGTCTGAGCTTTACAAAATTATTTGGGGTGGAATGTGGGGGTCCTCCCAAAGGAAAGGTTTGCTGAAAAATGGACCCCTTTGGAGCACCTAAACACTAATTTTATTAACTCTTTTTTCTCCCTGATTCCTAGCTCTGGAGACGAGGAGCAATGTTATGCGACCAGTCCAAGTTTCATGCAGGGAAACGGAGGCGCACACCCAAACACCGACACTTCCAACACACACAAATGCCTCCTGGCCATTTATCTGCAAAAGGAATAACCCTGATTTATCCATTTCCTTCCAGTGCAGAGATGTAACTGTTGATGGTCAACCAGTGAATTTGCATCTATCTAAAAAAAAAAAAACAAACGTATTTGCACTTGGAAACAGGTCAAGGGCTTCTCTGTGGCATTTCTATCCTACCTTTCTGCTGGAATTAGGGAAAAAAAAACAGTACTTTTGGTTAAATTCTGCTGACCAAATCCTGATTTGCTCTATTTACGCACGCAGACAGGCAGGCTCTGAAGGAATCGTTTCAGACTATATTCTTATTTTGTAAAAAAACTCATCTCCCTTTCCATCCCCAGACCTCGGTGGTTTTTCCACCCCGTTACCTACTGCAGGGATGAAGACCAGCCACGACAGAGGCAAGTCATCCAAATCCCACACCGCCAAAGCAAATGAGCCGGTTCTTTCCCCTCACTCCAGGAACAGCAGCCACCACGAAAAACAGCCCACCCGAGGCCCGGGGAGGTGGGCCCATCCCAGGAGCCACAAAGAAAACACGATGCCACCACCGGCAGGTGACACCGTGCCTGGTCAGAGGGGGGCTCAGACATCGGACGTCTGTAATGGCAACTTGTCCCTGGGACACGTTCCTGAAGAGATCAGCCCTGAGACCCCAGAGAAACTCCCCCGCCGAGACACCAAAAGGAACAGGAGCAAGGATGGGGTGCTAAAGAACATCGCAGCTACGCAAAAAGTAAGGGATGAGCCCAAGGATTCCCCCTCCAGGGACATTTTCCTGTTTTGGGCAAAAAAAGTGAACGGCAGCGGCCAAGGGGCCACCTTCCACAAGGCGCTGCAGAAGTCGTCCATGACCCCGGGAAGCTGCTCTCCAGCTCTCCTTCCCAAGGAAGGGCCTAGCAGCTCAGAAGAAGAGAAGCCAGCGGAAAATCCCCAGAGAAAAACCAGGAGAGATCTCTTCTCTGACTCAAAGGCTTTCAGTCACGTGGATGCCCACGTCCTCCATGTGAGCCAGCAGGTAGGTCCTGGTGTCCCTCAGCAGGTCCGTGTCCTCACCTTCAGCTTTTATCACAAGCTCTGGTTGGTGAGAGCAGTGGCAAGGTGGTGGCCAAACCTGGGCAGAAGGGCTGGCTTCATCATGGCACAGGCTTTGCAGGACCCCAGGCAGGATTGTATTTGGACAGAAGGATCCTGAAGACCTTTCTAGAAGGGTGCAAGGGGTCTGTTATGTGATGCTCCCCCTTTCCGGGTGCGTGGGAGCCCAGAAGAAGAGCACCAAATTATGTAATACCTTCCTCTTACCCCAATTCTGTGTTGCTGTAATAATTTCTCCCCCAGGGCTGGTACAATTTGTCTAAGCAGCAAACTCACAGCTCACACATCAACTCATTAGTGAGAGCGAAGAGGCACAAGGAATAGCTGTGCTCTCCGTTAAAGCTGAAACCTGTAATTTCTACCTAGCCTGAGGCTAATATCCCTTGGGAAGGAGGATGCGGCAGTATTTCACAGTCTACCTGGTCTATTAAAAAAGAGAATAGAGGGGGAGGGAGTTGGAGGGGGGGAGAAAGAAGGTAATAAACTACCAAAAATACTTCCAAGGCAATGGGGAGTCATGGGAACAGCTTGTTTCTTGTTTATTCAAGGTGCTAGCTGCACTAAAACCTGGTGCACTTGGTCTCTTCTCCTTGGATGGGAATTATGAGAGCCAAGAGCATGAGCAGAGCTCACTGGCTGCCCGCCAGTTGGGTATCACATCTCTGGCCATCTAGAAGCAGCCTGAGGACTGTCTGCATGCACCCAAGTCACTGCCTGGGTGGTTTGGGGGAAAACAGACCCATCTGTCAACTCCAAATACCTCTGTGGAGCCAGCAGTTACCTGTGAACCAAGAAGCTCTGCCCCAATTCTTCAGGGTCCTTGGGCTTATTCAGGGCCAGGATTACCTGGGAGTGTTGCAGCTCTCAAACTAGGACCTAATTCTACCATCTCTAGCTGAAACAGAGAATAGATTTGGGATGAATTTTCACCAAGATGTGCCAACAGGGAAGCACGTAGCTAGATATCTAATGGCAGAACACTTCTTTGTTCCTTGGAAATAATTATCATTATTTTTTTGCCCAGCAGCTGCACACTCATAACAACCTCATGGTGGAAACGCAAAAGACCAGCAGCAGCACAATCATTTCGAAACAGGTCCTCTCCCGGCTGCACCTTGATTTTTAAAGCCAGCATACCAAGGAAAATCTTTAGCAATTACAAATGCAACATTTCCCACACATAGAAAGAAAGAAACTTCCATCTATGTGAAAATATCTTACATGGTTGGGGCAGGAATGTCACTGAGGAGTAAAATAGCAGGGGCAGGAGGTTGGAGAAATCAGCTGGACTAAATTTAACCCAGTGAAAGAAAAGCCTGCTGCTAAAAATGCTTGTGCTAGCACAAAGAAGGGAAGAGCACAGAAATGTCAATGAGTGAATGGGAGGAAAGGGGCAGAAAGGCTTTTAAGAAATTAAGAAACTTTAGTGGAAGGGGCAAAAAGCTTCTTTCCACCCACTTTGTTATAGGGATTTGGCTGAAGTTTCGCAGTCTCAGGAAGAGTATCTGAGCCACAAGGATGCTCTTCTGCTGTGTTAATACACTGAGAAATTAATCGGTGTGGGGCTGGAAACCTGCTGTCCCCAGAAATGTGGCAGAGACTCACCTCCAGGAGAAGACCCTCTGGGCCAGAGGACGCCTTGAACCAGACAGAGGACACTGGAGTGGTGGCGCTGTACCTTGCACCAAAGGAATGGGAAATGCCACCTTCATTTCCTCCAGCTTGCAACTCCCGTCCTTAGGCTTTTGTAAAACAATGCTAGGAAAATGCAGAAAATGCCCTGTTCTACTACAAACCATATTTTTGCATTTTAAATTCTGGGGTGGGAAACGCAGCTTTGGGTTTTTTGTGATGTACGTTTTCTTTCCAGCGAGCCCACCATGTCAGCAGTCATGTCACCCATGGTGACACTTGGTGGTGACACCAAGAGTGCCTGTAGCTCACCTGTCCTCTCCATTGCAGCTGAAACCTGGGCACAGCAGGATGTCCATCCAGGCCATCGTTCCCCTCATCACTGCCAAATCCCAGAGCAAGCTGGAGACGGTGCGAGCAATATGGTTCTGGCTCTGCCATAACATCGGTAAGTCTGGTCCCACTGTTTTGTGGTGGCGTGATGGAGCTGAGAGCCCTTTCCTTGGATGCCACCTCCTGGATTTAGGCTCGTCGTGTCCTGCAGAACAGACTCTACTGTGTTCCTATGGCAATCACAAATTGAAATAATCCCCTCCCAACTTTGGGAAAGAGCCTGGGGTGGGAGCTGGTCGCAAACTGGGACCCTCCATCCTAGAAATGACACCTGCTGGGTAGCAGACCCCCAGAGACATGGGTTGAGCCCACCCACCTCTGGTGCTCTCAGTTCAATGCACTGGAGGGCATCTCCCTGATAATGCGTGCGTGGTGCAAGTCCGAGGAAGCTGAGCTATGCCTGGCAGCAGTCATCTGGGGACACAGGAATCTCAGCACAATGCAGCCGCTTCGTGCTACTTTACCCTACTACATCCATGTGTGCGAGACAATGTGATTGTCACTGTACCTCACTTGAATGGCGCAACCGCTGTTTACATGCGCTGAGAATCCAATTCCCCCAAGGCTTTAGCAATTCTTTGCTCATATGGGGAATTGTCAAGCTCTTGAATAACTACGGAGAGAAGAGCTGTCATGGCTTCCAGGGTGGGTAGGCAGAGAAACAGGGTTGGGCAGGAGAAGGAATGGGATCGGTTTGGAAATAATAAGCCCATACGTTGGCCTGAAATTGGGTGGTATTCTCCCTTTCCTAGAATATGATGTGGATGGCTTCCTGGGGCTGTCTCAGAAGATCCACGTGCCAGAGCAGGTTCTGCAAACGGGGAAAGCTGTGTGTTCTGGTTATGCCCATTTGTGCCAGGAAATGTGCAGGTAAAAACTCACTTTGGGCTTTCTCCTCCTGCCCCCTCAAAGGTCTGAGTGGGAGACCTACAGCTGGCACGGGGATTGCACGCAACTGGCATCACTTACCCACCGCGTCCCTCCCTCCTTTTCTGCTCGGATGGAGGAGTAGGGATGGGTTTGATGGAGAAACCAGGATCCAAGATACGAGCACTGATGGTTGGGAGTAGCCTGGGTGAGCAGGAGGCTGGCTGAAAGCTGGATTTGGCCAACAGCTGGCACAAATGTGGGACCTTGGATGTGAGGAGGTCAAATTGGAGCCAGGAGCTGGACTCAATGACCCTTATGAGTCCCTTCCAAGTTGGGATATCCTATGATTCTACGACTCTATGAAATTTACCATGCAGGTTGGGTTGGTTTGCAAGAAGCAGGCAGAAAGCAGTGGTTGTTGTGTGGTTGTCTCCCCTGGGCAGGGAGGCAGGTTTGAGCTGCGTGGAGGTCCCGGGGTTCGGTCGGGGCCTGGGTGCCCACGGAGGCCGGTGGTGCCAGCAGCAGAAGACCGGCCACATGTGGAACGCGGTGGAGCTGGAAGGGCAGTGGTGCCTCCTGGATGCCTGCTGGGGTGCGGGGACCGTGGATCCAGAGAGCAGGTTGTTCGTGCCCAGGTGAGACACACCACCCCGCACCATCGCTGGAAACACACTCCTCAGCACAAACCAGCAAGGTTCAACCTGGCCTTGGAGATGGTCATCCCAAACCTTCCAGTAGACCCCTTAAAGACCAGATTTGCCAGGCCTTGAGCCCTCATTTCAAATGCACCCCCAGATGCTAATCGCAGGTGGTGCAGAGAACCAATTTGCTCACCCCTAGCTACAGTAGGTTCTCAGGGATCTCATGCAGAAAGAGACCCTCTATAGACAAACACCTACATTCAAGTTCCTTACTCCCTGATCCAGGGTGGCAACTTTTCAGGTGACAGCTTCCCCCCCTTGTCCCTCTCCCAAATTTATTTTAAGCCGTGGTGACAAAACAAACCCTTATTTTCACAGCAACTTCACTCTTATGTGGCTCCACACATAATTACTTCAGATTTCTCAGCCCATGTTAAGCAAATAATGACTCTCATGGAAGTTATTTGTACAATTTAATAATTTCCATTAACTATATTATGGGATTGACATTTTTAATTTCTTTTTCTCTCTCTCTAATAATGTGTAATGAAATAATTGTGGAATTTCTAATAGGTAATTATCTTGCTGCAAACAGTTTATAACACCAGTGAGCACGGGTTGTTTTTAGCTGAGCACGGGGAAAAAAAAGAGCAGAAGAACCATCACCTATGGCAACAAGCAGAGATAACAGCTTCTTGTTGGTCTTTGTGGAGTCCCCTGGGGCATCTGCTCCGGCCTGGGCAGGCTGAGGGAACTTTACCCTGCACGGTGCTGTCAATGTCCTCAAAACCTTCGGGTTGACAGATGTAACAGGGCTTCCCAGGATGACACCAGTGCAAGGCTGCAGGTTGACCCCTCAGCAAAGGCAATATTCGGAAAGTCAGGCTGGGCACGTTCAAACTGGAACCAAGAAGTGTTTTTCTAAAAAATCATGAGTAAATTCTTGGAAGAGGTCACAGGACTTGGGGTGTGGAGAGCCGTCTATAAAGTAGTTTTCCAGGAAAAATGGGTGCATCTAGGCTGGAAAGAAGTGCTGGAGGATCCCTCTCAGCATCGGCAAGCCGGACAAGGTGCTGGACCATTTTTGTGGGCAGTCAAACCTTGCATTTGACCTGCCCACCTGCAGAGAGAGGGATCCTCTCCCCACCCCTAAGATCCATGAAAGAAAAGAAAAGGGAAGGAAAACAAGAGCAGGGCAGAAGGGCTCTGCTCAGGCCCCCAGCAAGGCCTGCAGCTCTCAGAAGAAGCAAAACCAACACGGTCAGCGGTTTGGTAGCAAATTCCTGGAGTGGGATGTGAGCATAGGAGTGAAATGCTCAGTGAGAGCTTCGTCCTCCCTTACTGAAGCTGGTGCAGCTCTGATAGGGTGGGGGAAGCTCCCTTCCCATATGCTAAAGGTTTTCTTGTACCCTCCACGGTGTCCTCTCCTCTTGCTTTGCAGGCATGACGATTTCTTCTTCCTTACTGACCCTGAGCACTTCATTGAGACCCACTGGCCGGAGGATCCCAAATGGCAGCTTCTGCAGCCCCCTGTCTCGCGGGAAGACTTTGAGCAGAGGGTTTTTAAAACCTCAGAGTTTTTCAGACTTCAGCTCTCCCTCCTTTCTCCAAACACTTCCCTCCTCAGAACAGGTAAATACAAAGCAAGGGCTAAATCCAAGTGATGTCCAAGCTCGCTTGCTTTTAAGAAATAAGTCTGAATCGAGGATAATATTTCTCATTCAAAAGTGGCCCATCTGTCTATTTTTAAGCACATGTTTAACATCCAGTAGAGCGGAGGCACATATTTAAGCAATTTCTGGAATCACAGCCATTGTGTGATACTGTGATTAGTCAACTGGGAATTAGGATTCATAAATTATAGTTAATTGAGCCAAATCACTTAAGCCCTTTTGTGCCTGGTTTTTCCCATCTAAATTCACCAACAGTAGCAAAACAGTTTCAAGATACCTGAGACACAATCCTCATTGTGTTCACAGGCTGGGGAAGGAGACTCCCAGACAAAACATGGCCTGAAATGGTCACGTCTCAGGTTCTGAAAATGAAGGGGGGTGGAGTTGTTTTTCCTTGACTGTAGTTTTCTGACAAATTTTCAGGCCAGATATAAAATGATTTTTTTACTATTATTATTATTTTTTAACTTGGACTCCCTTTACACATCTGTTCCTTTGCATGGTTCTAAGTGTGTACAGATTTCTCCTGCAGTTTATTTTATCAGGAGAGCAAGATAGAAGATAAAGCAACATCATATTGAGGGCACTTGTCAGACTTACAGAAAATGAATGCACAAGGCCCACCAGAAAGCTTTCAGCTGAGAGATTTTATTACTTACACAGAAAAGAAAATCCTCCAGTATTTCCGGGATGCTAGGGTATTGCCAAGATGAGCTGTCGTTCACCTTTTGAGCAGCAAGCAGCCTGGGCAAATCGAATGAAATTGGGAACAGCTGAAAGGTCGGTGCTGCCTTTTATGCAAGGGTCTCGTGGTGCTCCTCCACTGCAGGACCTTGGAGCACGCCGAGGAGGGCATTTTATCCATAGCACAGGCCATACAGCACCTATATAGCAAATACAGGGGTGGAGACTGAGAAAGTCCTTTCAGGCCCCAGCCACCAGGGAGGCCCCAAGGCACACAACCAAATAACACACAGTTTGCAGCCTCAAAGGAAAAGCGGGAGATCAATAGCACCACCAGTCCCTTTATCTGCATGCCAAAGTGATAAATTGCAAAACATGGACTCCCACCAAACATCATTAGCTGTGGTACAAAAGCCCAAAGGGAAGAATGAGGAAAAAATAAGTATTTCGTTATTCTCTTTCCTCCCTTTCCCCAGTTTTTGATAGCCAAAAGACAAAGAAATGGAGCCCAACAGCAGCTCGGGGCTTTGGGTCCCTGCGGGCCACTGGCTGCCGTGAGCCTAAACGTACCTGGGGAGAGAAGTTAGGGGAGCAAAATTCCTGGCACATCCCAGCCACGTCAGTGCTCTGCACCCCTTGGCTGGAGGAACTCCTCTCCCTCAGCCACAAAACTCGCTGGGTGACCTGGGCTACAGGCACAGTTTTCTTTTGTTTCCTCCAAAACTGAGATGAAAGAAGATTTTCCCATTAGGACAAAAAAAAAAATTGCCAACTTTTTTTTTTTTTCCCCCCAGTGAATTTCTCATCTTGCGGAGGGAAAGAACTGTATTCTTGGGCTTAGCTTGAACAGTTTAACTACTGCCATTAGCCTCAACAGCCAGCGCCATATAGAGAGAGGAGTGTGCTTAAAACACCAAATTGCAAACCCAAATTGTGAACCAAACCAGATGTCTGCTTTCATTGACGCAAAATTATGATTGTATTGATCTAGGTCAGCAGAAGGAAGCCAGCATCTTAAACATCTCAGACAATCTTAGGGCAAAAACGCTCAAGATCCTTGGTGCAAAATCTATTTTTCCTTTTTGGCTACTGTGGATCAATTCCTGCTCTCTTGCATCTGAGCAGCTCCCATCTGCTTAAAATGCTTACAAGCTTTCAGCCAAGATTCCTCCCACAAATCACTATCTGATGAGAGCTGAAGGTGGGACACCTTGCAATGGGACCTGATTTTCAGGAAATACCTGGCATCCGTCTTCTGAAAACTCATTTTTAATTGGTAAGGTGTCCTGGGCCATCAGGGTTAGCGCCCGCAGTGATGGAGGGCATTCAGTTCTATGGAATTAGGACTTTGTAAGACTTTTGTGTATAGAAAGGCAGTCATTGGTGGCATGCTGTAGATACAATAGCTAGGGTGGGAGACAAGAAGACTTTTAGACAAGGCTTTGAGAAATTAGAAACATGCCTGTACTTTAATGGTGTTTTTTTTTTCCCCCAAACAATTAATGCAACATACATTGACCTCCTGCAGCATTGAGTACGCTGACGTGGGAACCTATCCCCAGCTTCACCTGGCCTTGCTGAAAACCAGGAATCTCATGGCTTGAATTAACTCAATAAAACAAGCAAATGTTTGTTTTAAATGTAGCCATTAATTATCTCCTTGGGTCCTCTTCCCAAAGCAAAATGCATTGCTGGCTTCCCTATCTCATCATCGCTGGCTCCACTGCATACAATGTTCTGTTCTTTTCTTTCTTCCTAAAGATCCTAATACGATGCAGCCGGCCAGGCCAGCAGCTTCGGAAACTAGCATAGAGAGAATTTAATAACAAGCAAACCTGCAGTTAATAAAGTCTGTCATCAGTAATGTCTCCACTGAACACTTGCCAGGAGAGAATTGTTTGCACTTACTGTGTGAGCCAAGTCACAGCTTTAACAGGCAAGGCACAAATAAAACCCAGCCTTCCCATTCTTTTCACATCTCTGTTTCGACCTACCAAAAAAGAACTCTGGGGCAAACAATGAAAAAATCCAGATTCAAACAGGGAACGAGAAAAAAAAAAAGTCGTCCCCCCCCCCCATTATTCATTAGATTATGAAACATGTTTCGTAATCTAATAATTAGCAAGAGACAATTTTTTTTCAGCATGAATCTGGAGGCTTTTGTCATTTTGTGTTAGCACCCCAAACAAATGAACATTGTGCACAGCGAGGGTGCCGATACCAGCCTTGGGCTCCCGCGGTGCCAGCACTTGGTACGGCTCGCCTCTCTCCAGCAAAAATGTTGTGGTGAGGACGGGACGACGCAGAGCAGCCACGCTCTGGACAGGAGATGAGTCCCCCTCGGGCACTCGGGTTCCCTGCGTAATGAAGAGCAGGCTTGATTTGCACAGACCTTGATGATGGTGGGCTTGAGCATGCATCTCAGTACGTCTGCGTGCCAGTGGCAGGGGCTGGGAAGCGCGCTGAGATCCTCCAAGGGCAAAAGGAATCAAAGTCTTGTTCTCCATGGCCATTTTTCTCATGATTTAATCTACACCTAGAGAAAAAGGGTATAAAATACTTTTAAACCTGGGTTTTACAGCCAGGCTGCCCCAGGACCTGTGGCTGCACATGGGCTGAGGTAGCTCACCACGTGCTGAAAGCAGCCTGGTGGTTAGATGGTCCTGTCTTCTTCAAGACCAAGGCTTGCAAAACCTTGCCCTGTCCCCACTGCAGAATCAACCAACCACCCCTTCTGCCCAGGAGCATACGGAGAGCCCTGGGGAGGGTTTGTTGCACCAAAAAGTGCTCTCCCTGACTGGGGTAGGGGTTTACGAGCAGCAAGACGTGGCACGCAGGGAGTGGTGACACCATGACTGCAGTGACTCTGCTCCTCCGTGGTGACCTCCCGTGGCCGTGCTTCATTTCTGGGTACGAAGGTGGCTCAGAGCCATCTCCTGTGCCCTGCCTGGAGCAGCAAGTTGGCTGCTAGGGAGGTATTGAGTGCTGCATGGTGGCCCTGAGCAGAAACCTGCTTGTGTTCTCCCCAGAAAGCAAAAATCCCAGGGAAAGAGCCCCTGAGCTTATCCACCAACTCTGGTACCACCACCAGGTACCAGTGCCAAAGTATCTTTTCTCTGCACTTTCTCCTCTCCCCTCCTGCCCCGTTAGGGCACGCTCCAAACCAGAAGCTCGTGGATATTTGTGATTTATTGTGAGGCCAAATTTTAGAAAAATATTATAATAATAATTATGGAAAAAATTAAACTCATTCCTAAAATGTGGCAGCGTTGTGGGATCTCCTACCAGCCAGGCTGGAAAATTTTGATCCTCCCAGCTGCTTTGCTGGTTTGACACCACAGTACAAGACCTGCAGCTTAGAGGAATGACTGCAGCTCAAGAAGCCATGGAATAATTACCTCCGTATGGGACTTTAACTTAGTTTTGGGTGTCTCAGGATCCAAAGAACAATTATTTGTACCTATCCTTTTCCTTTCTAGATCTAGTGGCATCAACATTTTGTTCAGTGATGGGAAAAAAAAAAAAAGGTAGAAGGTGAGGAAGGATCTCACTGAGGTCCTTCCACAGGTAGGGAGGGAAAGTGAAAGGGAAAATCAGGTCTCCATCACCTGCACAGTTGAGGTCTACTCTGGGTCCACACTGCAGAAGATTTTGTGCTGAGAAACGAATGTGTTGCACTGTTGATGAAAGGATAGTAAAAGGTGTTTTGTTCACCTTCCTACAGCCCATGGGGAGGCAGCAGTGACCCTGGGGAGCACCCACCCAACAGAGTTCACCTATCAGCTCTCCAAAGTGCAGGGCATCGCGACCGGAGAGGCCATGGGAGCAGCGCACGGGATGATGACGGTGTCTGAGAACAGCGTGACCATCAAGGTGACTCCCCCGACCAAGGGCTTGTTTGACCTCATGATCTTCGCACGCCACGCCGACTCTCAGGGCCCTTACAACTGGGTGTGCTCCTATCAGATTCAGTGCCTGGAGCCGCGCAACGGGGAGACACTTCCTGAAAACCCTTTTCATTTCTGGGGCCTCCACCAAAAGGTGAGAGACTTTGGCATTGAGGACAGCAGCTACAAAGGAGAGCTGCTCGTTGCTCCCCGGGGAACTTTGCTTTTGACCCTCCAGACGTCCCGAGCCTTGCTTGCCACGTATGAGCTGGTTAATAAAGATTTAGATGCTGCTCTGAGCAAGAAATGCCTGGCCGCTCAAGCTGAGGAGGAGAAACTCAGTTGCCACGTGCTCTGTCCTTTCCAGGGCTACTACCGACTCTCCGTGTTCGTGAAAGATGTGGGAGGCACCACCACCTTCAGGAACGCGGCCAATTTCCTCCTTCACTGCCCGAGGCCCGTCAACCAGAACGAGCTCTTCCCCTCGGGGCTGAGCCTGCACTGCGGGAGCGGGCTCAGCTCCAGCAGCCACGGCCTCTCCAACCCCAGCCACTCGGCCCCCATCATCACCACCAAGCTGGGGAAGTGCAACATCACCTTCCACGCGCGCGCCGACGTCGAGGTGACGGCCAGCTTGAGCAAGGACAAAGTCACCGCCAGCAGCGAGTACCCCCTGGAGAGGTACGTGCTGGTCACCCACCTCAAGTCCAAAATCAGCGTGTGCGTCGTGCTCCCCGAGCCGGGCGTGTACAAAGTGGGGCTTTTTGGGAGAAACAAGGACAACGAGGAGTTCGCCCATATTTGCGACTACATCATACGCTGCTTCTCCGAGCCCAGCTGGCCTCCTTTCCCCAAGGTCTACAGCCTGTGGAGGAGAGGGTGCGTGCTGCTGGAGCCACGCGCGGGCGTGCTGCAGGAGCAGAGCTGGGTCCGGTTCAGGGTGAAGGTGCCAAAAGCCTACAAAGCTGTTGTCCTCGGGCAAGAGATGACGATGTTGCAGCTCGCCCCCAGCGCCGTCTGGGAAGGGGACGTGTTCAGCGGGGCCGCGGGGACAAAGATCAGGCTGGCGGCCAGCTTCAGCCAGCACTGCTCCTCCCTGGAGGTCCTCCTGGGGTTTGAGGTGGGAGGTGGCCCACCTGCCTCCCTGGGGTGTTCGGGGTAACGCGCCGGGAAGCGCTGGGCGCTCCGGGAAGGGTTTGAAAAGCCAGGGAAGGAAGCAAAAGCTCTTAAAACCGAAGGATGTTGAGGAGACGTGGACGAAACTCCCAGAACGTTATGGCACGTCAGGGGGAGTCTGGGTGTTACACGCAGAGCTTTTCTTCCCGCAGGATATCCAGATACTTGCTGGGGCCTCCTATCCCACTCGGAGATCTCGCCGCCGCTTAAATCAGTACCAACATATGGAAGGCTCCTAATATTTTGCTTCTGTCAGAGGAAACCATTGTTCAGCTTCTCTACAGGAAGGATGTCTCACTGCTTATTACCAGCTTGAATAATTGTTTGGAATGTCTCGTTTGACATTTATTCAAGAACTTGGAAACCCACATAGTTTCTTTCTCTTGAGAGGATAACAACAACAACAACAAAAAAGAGCCCAAGCTGGAGCCAACAGCATCAGATGGTAGCAAGATTTTAAAAATGTAAATATATAGTAAAGCAAGCAAGACCTCCTCGCAGAGGAAACCTGTGCTTGGGCAGAGGAGAGGGGAAAGGAAGGAAAGAGATGCTGCATTTTATCAGCCATGTCTTTAAAACATCTTCCAGGTCTTCTTTATCAAGGATGACAAGTAGATACACACTTAAGAGCTCTGAGGGCTTGAAATTAAGAGAGGGAACAGGCAAGGAAGTGGCTCTGTAGCCAAAGCTTCTAACCGCAGAGTGGAAAGCGCAGACAACTGCTCTTAAACTTTGGCAGATGCTGCAAGGCACCATAAACAGGAGACGGCAACACTGGGCAGGGCCCTCGCAGCATCCAGGAGAACAGATGACACTTCTTGTTTGAAGAAAACATGCTGTAAGAATCTGAAGTAAAAGGCAAGAACAGCAATTGCATCATCTGGTGCACGAAGTGGTGCCACTGTTGGGATAAATTTAGAGACCATGGGCTGGAAGATACACAGTGGAAATGCTTGAAATGGGGATTCTGGTTGCACTGAAGAAGAGCTGTGGTTTATTTTTGTGCAGTGGACAGATGCTTGAAATGGGGATTCTGGTTGCAATACAGAGGAGCTGTGGGTTATTTTCGGATGCTGCACAAGAGGTAGGGGAGGGGGCCGTTTGCTTTCTTCATGTCTGGCAATTTAAATTTCACCTGTAGCAAAAATTCTAACAGATTTGAAACTTTTCGGGGCGGGGAAATCAGGCAATACAGCTATCGTGACAGGGTCTGCATCTAACAGAAAACTTGCTGGACCCACGCTGATGTGCTGGAAGAGTCCCCTGAAGAACAAAGCACAAGGACTGCTCTGAATGAAGGGAAGCGCCTGCACCAGACACAGGCTAAACTCTTGCCTGTGAAGTTAAAAAAAAAAAAAAAAAAATTAAGAAATACAGATCCCTGGATTCTCCTGTTCTGACCCATATTTTGGTAGTCCACATTTGGCCATCCACTCGGATGGATAAGGGAAGGAGATGTGCAATGTGCCTCAGCTTCCCCCTGTGTCTTTCAGAATAAACACAACAAAAAATCCTGTTCCCCGTGAGTTTGAGCAGACAACCCAGAGCCCAGCCCCAAGGGTCAGAGCCCCAAAAGCCACTGGCACTCGGAGTTGTCTTCCAGACTTGCCACACCAGCTGCGTACCTTTGCAAGCGCATTTCATGAGCAGTAGTCTCCTGACCACGTCGTGATCCCTGAGCAATGGGGATGCTGCTGGGCAACTCCCCAGAGCTCCTCCAAGCTGCATTGCCCACGGATAGCATCGGCCATGAAATTTGAATCTCCAGAGCTCAATCCCTAAGTCTGTTTTTTGTTTGGTTGGTTGGTTTGGTTTGTTTGTTTGTTTGTTTTTTTAACTTTGTGGCAGAATTTTGGCTTGGCAAACAAAAATGACTGACAAGAGACACGACTCTCAGTTCCCATTGACATCTTCTTTTCCATGTCTTTTTCCTTTTCAGTCGGCTTTGCTGCTAACTTTCCTCAGCTGTGCCCCTCTAACCCTGTTGAGCCACTCTATATATCTGTTTGTGCGCAAACATTGCGAGCTGAACCTGTCCCATCTTTGCCCGATTTAAGCAGGCAGGTCATGACCATGAGCCCCCAGGGAAAATCCAGCTTCCAGCCCAGTGATTAACTCCTCTTTATCCATCATAATGAGGTCCAGATTAGAGTTACCTTGATTTGGGGTCCAAACAATTTATGTCAGCATATAATTACCTGGAGGTGCTGAGAACTTTAATGATACTCCCACAGGGAATTTTTCACTTCAAAGATCTGAAGTCAATCTACAAATATTTCCTCTCTATGCATGCTTGGGTATAGCATGCAACCTATTTTAAATGTCATTCTTATTCAGATTTACATACCTCAAAGCCTGCACCCCCAGCTCTAAGTGCCTTCACAATAAACACGAGCACCACCTCTCCAAAAATAACAGCCCTGGAGCAAGCATCACTCATGAAAACACAACGATAAGCGAAAGAACAAACCCGTATGTCTCTCCTCCTCTCACTCCCTCTGCCCATCAGGATTAAATTAGGTAAAGATAGATTACAACACATACCTGGAGCTACAAAACACACCTAGTTCTGAGCTAACTTGGTTCAAAAAGTCACCAGGAGGCCTCCAGGCATGCACGGAGCTGTGGACAGCCAAAACCAGGAGGCTGCACCCAGCTCTACGAGCCTTCTTGGCTAAGAGGCTTCTTTACAACCAAAGTCAGGGCAGGTAAGAGCAAGAAGAGCTGAACCCGGACCCCCCCAGACTAAAACCACTGGTCTTCCTGAGCAAGGTAAGGCAGCAGTCAGCAACCAGAGCAGCATTTTCTGGGCAACCTGCTCACGGTGTCCCTGTGTGATCGGGGGATGGAGCCGATCACCTACAGAGATCTTTCTGCCCTCAGCCATGCTGGGATCCCGTGAGCCTGGAGTGAGCATTTGTCTTCCTCTGTGGAGCTGGATGTGATGTCAACCAAACACGGTGTCCAAACTCTTTGGCTTTACACATTTCCCTGTGCTATATCCATGTTTAGATTGTCATTAGGGTGAATTATGTTAATACTCATTCAGTTTATCCAATGAGTCTGTATCATTGAAGTGTCTATACAGGCTGTGTTTTCTTTGGCTCCTTGTTGTGCTTCTTTGCTTTGGTGTTATTAAAACCTGAGATGACCATCCTTTCCAACCTGTGTTTGGCCTTCAGTGAGTTTGTTCGGTGGGGAGTGAGGGTGTAGGATTTTCCAGAAGTGAATGGGGATGTGTACTTAGCTGCCAGACTGCAGCAAATGAACATCAGGACACCAGGGTAGGAGCTAAAGCCTTCCTATGTGCGTGCTGTAGTTGAGATGAGTTGTATCCTCAGAGTACAGCTCTGTCCATTAGCATCCATGAGCTTCCCACACCACCAAATCATGCTGAGACTGTGGTACAACAAGTCAGCATGACAATATAACGAAGCTTCTTCCACCCTTGGAGCAGGTCATGGCTGTACACGTACACCACGTGTGCCCTGCATGTTCATGCACATCGTGAACCAGCCTGGCTCATCTCCAGCGTGGATGCCCTTTCGTCCTGTGCTGCTCTTACAAATTCTGTATTGAGGGTAGGATCATCTGTGGGGATTTCAGGATATGTGTACTGGGGTAGGATTCACTGACTTTGAAAGACCAGACCAGATTAAATGGCTTCAAGTGATCAAAGAAGTCCCACAATGAGTATGATAACAGCACAAGAACTGCTGTATTTTGATCCATCAGGTCAGACAACGTGGCTGGTAAGACAGTCCTTGCATTGCCCAAGTGTCTTCAAAACACAGCAAGGTGAAACATCATCTACTTTCAAGGGTAATTTCAAACTTACCCTCTTTGGTCTGACAACTGGGATTTCATGGCAAAGATGCAAGGAAAAAATGGGTACAGACAAGACAAACATATGTAAGAAGGGTGCTCCTCAAAGCAGAACTAAGCTCTTTCATGCAGCCACCTGAGACGTGTAAGTGAGAGCAACCTTGTTCAGCAAATCCCCAGAGACCTGCCTGGGAGGATGAGTGGGAGGGAGGAAGGGTTACAAATATTTTGCAGAGAAAGCTCAGCTGTGTCCTGAGTCTGTGCAGGCTGGTATACAAGAGGGACTGGAGGTAAACAACCCCCTGCTAGAGGAGCTGTCCCCTCCAGACTGGCAATACAACACTGGTAACACAGAGCTAAGTGGAAAAGATGAATCTGGACAATCTCTGAAGACCGAGGAAATCGCACAAATTACTCTGGTTGCGAAGCCCCCCTTCCCACAGAAAAAGGGAGGAAGTGATGAGCAGGCATTTTTGCACACAGCAGGAGAGAGGGCTTCCAGAACTGAAAGCTGGTGGGAAAGCTGCAAAGGGCATTTCTATAACAACAGGACCGAGAGATTAGCTCCTGAGTAGGCTAAGCACCAGGCAAACATATCTCCCAAATCCCACATTATTAAGGATTTAAGCTACAAACCCATTTTACAAAGCTATCCAACCACGGACACCCTGTTAGCATTTTCGTGACTGCAGCCAAAGATGTTTCATCTCTAGGTCTGCAAAAACAAATTGTCACAGGGCATGAGTTAGACAAGAACAAAGGAGAGAAGGAACAACTTCCCATTGTACCAAAGAGCCGAACCCCTTAGCAGAGACTTGCCAAGAGCACTGGAGTGATGCTAAAACCATGACATCACATTTACAACACTTTTACTTGCTGTACCAAAGTCTTCATTGCCCTGGCCCTGCTGTTCTCCAGCCCTGGGTACAGTGTGTACTCAGTACAGGCATAAGAAAGGGACTTCTGCTATCAGCCGTTCTGCTTACAACAAATAAAACTCTGGTAACCAAGGTTACTTGGGTTTTGCTCCTGTGGTTTTTTTTTGTTCCCAAAGAAAGCAATATTCCCCCTCCCCCTTTGGCGGTGCGTTGGCTCCTCAGATGAAGCAGGGCTCCATTGTGCTCAACCCTGAGCGCAGGAAGATGGGTCCCTCTCGACAGACTTTGTGGCCTCTACAGGGAACAAAAACAATCAGGTACCTTGAGGTGAGGTGCTGCAGGGGATGGCAGCCTTCGTATAGTGCCTGTGGAGGCAGCATCTCCCAGGACAAGCTGTGTTGTCCCAGACTTCCTCCAGGCCCTCCTACAACATCTCTGGGAACGGTGACCCAGCCCTGGGAAACTCCTCTTGATTCATCCCAGGACTTCTATTTCCAGGCCACCTGGGCTGTTACAGCCATATTGTTAATTAGCTTTTAGTCATAAAGGGTTTTTGATGCAACAGCTCCCTCAGATCAGACCAAGGGTCCACCAAGATCAGGCAGGAGCCAGAAGCAGTGCTGGTGGAAAGACTACAACCCTGCAGTGATGGTCACCTTGTCTTACTCTTCTGGCTTAGGTTGGATATTAGGAAAAATTTATTCTCAGAAAGAGTGATAAGGCATTGAAACAGGTTCCCTAGGGAAGTGGTGGAGTCACCATCCTTGGAGGTGTTTAAGGAAAGGTTAGATGTGGTACCTAAGGACATGGTTTGGTGGGCAATATGGGTGGTAGGGGGACAGTTAGACTAGATGATTCAATGATTCCAGCAATCTGAAGTCTCTGCCATGCCTCATGCTAAGTTTGATTCTTCATAATTCTGCTTAATGGCTCGTGATAGAACATTTCCTCTACAAACTGGCCTTTCTGGACATATTTACAGGTATGGCTTCACCCCCAAGAGAACACAGTGAGGAGTTCCTGATCTGAACTGCAGATTGCACAAGGGAGATACTAAAGAGGTTCCTCAAGGCCACTGATGGATTAAGAGCAAAGCTGACTAGCTGGCTGGAGGAGAACATGTGCATCTTTGTTCCTTGGCACGAGGACAAACTCAGTAACAGCTCTTGGCTTTGCTCAGTGAGCACCCATGAACCTCATGGGAAGGGGCTGGAAGACCTCAAGCAGCAACAAAGGGCCAGTAGCGAACAAGCCTCCTCATTAGGCTGGATAACCCTGATAGACCCTTCCTAGCCTTAAACTCCAAGGACACACAAGGATATTTTTATTTTCCCCTTACCAAGAACTGAGCTAACAAGGCAGCAGAACACAGCAGAAAGGACATTTTGTATTGCTGCTGTTAGGTTTCTCTTCCCCAGCAATGTTTTTTCCTTGGAAAACTTGGTCCCCTGTGGTATCACAAAATGGGATTGCCAGGATGGCTGTCATGTTAGTATCACAGTCCTAGCTCCTGTATAACATATAAGTTCAGTTTTTATTTCCCTCTTTTCTAGAAATGTGCTTAATCAGTTGGGTTTTTTGTTTTTGTTTTTGTTTTTTTTTTTTTTCCTCTGAAGCCTTGTCCAAAGACAGTCTGAATTGAACATTTCAGGTAGCTCAAAATGGGAACAAAACATAGCTCAGATCCCAAAAATAGCTGCTGTCAAAGAAGAAAAACAGAAGCAAGGAAACAGCTGTGCTTTTGCCCTTTGTTTTCTTTCTCCTACCTTCTTTTTATCTTCCCTTGGGAGGAGAACAGAGAGTAACCTCTGCTCCTGGCCTGGTTATGCTCTGCTAATTCGGGGAAGGGCTCCATGCAGGGATCTGCAGCCCCATGTGACTTCAGACACATTTTGGGGTTTCTCAAGAGATTTGACCTGGATTATCACACTGAATCAAGGCTGTCCCCATCTTTTCATCCTCCATTGGGTCAGCTTGAGTGTGGGATCCGATAAAAGGGGTATTATCCTCAGAAAACCTGGTGTGTTTTCAGGCAGTGCTTCAGGTTTTCTGAGCGCTGAAGGGCATCCCTGCCCACCCAGCCATGCCGTGAAAGCACCCACAGCTCAGGGGGGTGAATGAGGGTTCCTGGAGGGACACACCACAAGGGGGGTTCATGCTGCCCTGAGGGTGGTCCTGCTGCATTTGGGGAACAGCTGCAGCCTGTCACAGTCCTCTCTTGAGCTGGTGGACATTATCCAGGAGGGAGAGCTATGAGATCTTTGCTGTGACAGCCACCACATGGCTGGAATATAAATGGCAGCCTGAAACAAGGGGCAGGCAGCTTGGTTCCCCACTCTGAGCAGAGGCCGTGCTCAGAGCAGGCTTCCAGACCTGGCCATGTGTGGAAGGCTACAGGTGACTGATATCCAAAGCGCTTGTCAAATATCCTCACAGGCCAATGTAAAGCCACCCTGTGCCCCACGGCAGACGTACAGCCAAGGTGGAGTCTCCTTCAGCTGAATTTTCCCTTCCACGCCAGAGAGGAAATCTTACTTAAGATCTTTTCCCCATGATTTTGCTTTCCTCCTACGGGAGGCAGCTCTACAACAGCATTCGGGCTAGGAGCGTGCTTCTAACACGGCAGAAGTGATCAAAGCTGTCCCTGTGTGGCATGGCTGTCTGAACACATCCATGGAAAGAAGGATGAGTCTTCACATGCGCTGCAGAGGGGGGAAAGCTGCCTTGGAGACTTCACTTTCTGCTCTTGAATGCAGATTTATCCTCGGCAACCTCACTGCTTTCTCTTTGACTGCCTTGAAAGGTAAGATGGAGGGTCCCTTGGTTTGTTCGGCCCAGAGCAGAGCAGGCCGAGGGGAGGCCTCATGGCGGCCTGCAGCTCCCTCACGAGGGGAGCGGAGGGGCAGGCGCTGAGCTCTGCTCTCTGGGGACAGCGACAGGACCCGAGGGCACGGCATGGAGCTGGGACAGGGGAGGGTCAGGCTGGGTGTGAGGGAAAGGTTCTGCACCCAGAGGTGGTCGGGCACTGGCACAGGCTGCCCAGGGAGGAGCTCAGGGCAGCCTCTAGCAGCCCTGGTGCCACCAGGCCAGTCAGGCACACCAGGCACACTACAGCAGCAAAAGCTGGTGGTGAAGTGAAGGTGGCCGCAGGTCAGCTGCAGGCTGTACGCTGAATCACTGGCCATCATCTCTCACAACGCAGTGGCTTTTCTTTCCAAACAGGTCCCTTGTCTTCCATCAGAAATGAAAGGAAATCTGGTTGCATGCGATATATAATGAATTGAAAGACTCCAACTTACAGAGACTTAAAAAGATAATAATAAGCTCAATTAAGGTAAAATATTAATCTCTGGTTGATAAGTTGAAACCAGCTTTCTGCAGGCTAAAATCTTTCATGGGTACTAGTTAACTCTTCAAGGGCTGCCTCAAGGCAATGCACTGAATACCTTCCCCCTATGAAGCTAAGAGCATCCTTCAGGTTAACGAGCTTCCTGTTCACCTACAAGCATGGAAACTTCCAGAAACCACATCCTTTGTGGAAGGGGACTCTGGGGAGAAGGATTAGATGGAGAATGTGGGTAGAGACAGCACCGCATGGAGAACTGCATGTCTAGAACAGAAAAACAGGGAAGTAAATAAATATAAAACCTCTCAAATATCCAGATCACAAAGAAAATATAGATTTGCTCCTCAGCATGCTGTAAGAAGGATAGAAGTGTAGATTGTTGGCCTGGAAAGCAATGGGGGAGCTGCTGGGCCCGCAGAAGATGGTGCACCCCACAACCAGCAGGTTCATGACCCAAGCTGGGGCAGCCCTTTGGAGGCTGTGTGCAGCAGTGCACGAACTGTGCTTGAAATACCAGCTGGGAGCTCGGGCAGGACTACTGAAGGCAGAAAAGGGATGAGAGCTCTTCTGTGCTGAGAAAGAAGAACTCGGCCACGGCAGACTTGCTGCAGATAATCACAAATGTTGGCTCACAGCAAAGAGGTTGACCCAGGGCAGGGGGAGAATGCCTTTCTGGCCCACTCTGGTGGCTGTCTTCCCCCGCGGCAGGCTTTGCCAGAGGAATCCTCCAGGCTGCTTTTTGCACACATTAAACTTTGATTGAAAACGATCGTTATTTTCCTCTCCTCACCGGCTGCCAAGAAAGCGGCAGATGGGTGAACTCAGCGCTGTCTGCAAGCCAGCTGAATCAGAAGCTCTCCGAGATGTGAACTCCTCCGTGTGTCCCAAAGGGACTGGCAAGTTCAGGACAGAGTTTAACATATTCTGGACGACACTGATGTGGCCCTACTCTGCTACTGTGTCCCATGGTGTTGGGTAGTGGGCTGCCATCTAGACTTGTAAGGAAGGAAAGTTGCAGTTTGAGTCTTGTTGAAGTGGGAATAAAGAAAATCCATAACTCTGACCATGTGAAATTGGTTCATCCTGCTTCCCAATGACCTAAACCCTTCCTAGATATCAGACACCTTGCCGTGCCACATTTTTGGTGTCCCTCCCTCCTGTTGGAGATGCGTTCTGCCTTTCAGCACTGCTTCGGGAGATCCCATCCATCCCAACAAGGCGCCACCGAGGGATGCTCCCACCAGACTGACGCCACACACCGCAGTGCTGCTGGCAGTGAATCCCATCACCTTTCTTCCTCAATAGCAGGAAACCCATTGGGTTTTCTGCTTTAGGCCCTAATCCCTACAAAAGGAATGAATGTATAGGTGATGAGGAAGGTGACTTTCCTCACCTTCCACGTCAGCCTGGGTGCATTGATCTGGACTTGGCCTCACACTAACACCTTTGCAAGGAGCTGGGTAGCTGTGGTTGTGTGGGCCGTGACATCCAGATAAGTCCCTTCAAACATTGGTCCCCTATGTCTCACATCACTCCAATGACTCCTAGCAATCAGTTGTACCTCACTGGTTGTGGACAGTCTGCCCCTCCTCGCTCCAGGGATACTGCTCTCATTTTTTTGTCAGATCTCTACCAACCACGTTCTCACATCTGGAGCACATTTCCACTTCGTTAGTGAACCAAACAATACCTTGCTTGTTCATGCTGAAGGTGGAGGGAAGCGGGTCCACCGTGCTCCTCAAGGTCCCCAGCAAGGACATCAAAACCCGACACAGAGTCCCATTGCCAGGGGCTCAGAGGGGTCACACCACCCTTCCCCAGCCTATATGGGCGGTGTTGTTCCAGGACTGTTCTATGAGTAATTTCCAAGCAGTGGAAATGGAGGGATTGTTATTAGTGGACAGGAGCTGTGCTGTTGTGTACGGTGGGGACTGAGAGCCACAGACTGGCTGAGGTGGGCAGGGTTCTGTGGGTCCCCCCTGCCCCAGCAGGACCCCCCAGCAGGGTGCCCAGCCCCACGTCCCGGCGGCTGCTGAAGCTCCCCCAGGAGGAGCCCCCCAAGCTCTGGGCAGCCTGTGCCAGGGCTCCGGCACCCGCCCGGCCCAGCAGTGCTGCCTGAGGGGCAGGGGGAGCCGCCGGGGCTCCGCGCTGGGCCCGCGGCCTCTGGGCCTGGCCCTGGGCACCGCTGAGCAGAGCCTGGCTCCGGCCTCTCCGCACCTCCCTGAGGGGGGTTTATAGACATTGATAAGAGACATTGGTAATCATCAGACTGTTTGGGTTTCAAAAAGGCCCAGCAAGACTCAACTAGCAGGCAGAAATCTCCGCGGCTGGATGCCCCAGGGAACAGGCTGAAGGATGCACAGGGCAGCAGAGACCTCCTATTGGGGCAGTAGGGATGAACAAGATGCTTTTTCATCCTTCTCTGCATTCCTTCTCTCCCTCTACACTGCTTTAAAGCCTTTTATGACCGTTTAGGTGAAGAATCTCTTTAGGAGAAGAATCTGAGAGGACTCAAGAGCCAAAGCAATGCCCACGCTGCCTGCAAGGATTGTAGCAGGAAGGTGATGACAGACAACACACAGGGTGATGGGACGGAGAACACCACGCTTCTTTCTGTGCCCACCTTGTTCTCCCACATTCCCCGCAGCATCCCATCCCCAGACTGGTGTTGGCTTGTTCCTTTGCTTTGACCCCTCTGTGAGCCACCACATTCCCAGGAAAGCTCGTTATTAGGGTTTGGACCCCCCGAACTTAACCAAACAGACAGCAGCTATTGGAAGGGGCACCCTTTCCGGACCAAGCCAACCCAAAAACATCTGTATTTTAATTGCTTTGGAGCAGTGCTTTCAGTCTGCAGCACAGACCAGCCAAGTGCAGTTGTCCCTTTCCTGCTTCCCTTGCCTATTTTAGGGAACTTTTCCTCTAAAATGATTTCTCTACTCTTGCAGCCAGAGAGAAGAAAGCTGTGAATCATTGCTTTGAGAAGATATTTCTCTTATCAGCCCTGCTGTGTCATCACCACATCCTGCTGCCAGGGGCAAATCTTTGATCAGGGGGACAACATAGTCTTTTGGCAGATTTATTTTGGGGGGGAAAAAGAAAAAAAAAAAAAACTGGCATAATTCAAAGAGTTATTTAACCTCAGCTCCTGAAGATGCAAATCTGCAGTGACCACAGGGAGCTCCTGGCCAACTTGAGCTGGGGCTGAAGGACGGGCTCAAGGCTCACGCAGCTAACCTGTTTCTGCAGAGGGAAGGGAGGTGAGCCATGTCCACCACTGAGGACACATCAATAAACAGCAGAAAGGTGGAGCCAGCCACCCTCATACCGCTGCCCCAGGCTCGATCGGCAGTGGGGAGGCACAGGAGGATGTGAAGATGCTTCCTTGCTGCTGCCTCCTCTTTCTGGCTTACTCAGGACCATCCACTTCCAGCAACAGCATTCTTCATTTTCTTCCAAAACCACAAAGCAGAAATCTTCTGTTCCCACCAAGGCAACATCAAATAGCATCGGTAATCGCTACCGGTGCACGTGGGGATGCATGTCAGGCAGATGCATGTCATGCTGGTGGTACATTTGGAACAGAATAGGCTGAGTAGGGGCAGGTCACCTCTGACAGCGTGAGGCATACGGGAGGCACTGCAATTTGTAAATTCTTTGTGTTCTTCTTCGTGCCAACAAAGGGAGAAGGGATGTGTCTGCTGGTACAGGATGAACTTCGGCCCTTATCTCAAGAGGTTCCATGGGGAAATACGACAAAATTCCCTATTGTTGCACAGGAAACACATCTTTCAATAGTTTTCGGCATCAAACCTGCCTCTGGGACCTTCCCCGTCTGCTGGTGACATCCCCTCTGACCTCGAGCAAAGCGCTTCCTCCCCGTTTCCCCGCGGCGTGGCGAAGCCTGCAAATAGCCTCAGAGCATCGGGAGGGCAGCGGTGCCAAACCCAGCGCTAGGGTAAGGAGGGGGTGCAAAGCCTTGGTACCCTACATCAGGTTTTAGGAAAGAGGAGGCTGACGGACCTGCTCTCTCTCCTATAATTACAATATGAGGCGCCAGTCATTGGCAGCACGACGCTGAGCACACCCTGCATGTTTGCTGTCCCTTGGTTTCAGGACAAACCCACCCAATTCCTGATTTGTTGCTCCCTTAAATCAGCCCTAAGGCACCCCAACTATTCTGTCTCCCTCTCCAGAAGACCCTGCCGCCCCTCTTTGCCAGCTCCTCAATTATTCCTTCCCCAGGGCTTCACGAAGCAAGCGGAGGGGCAAGGACAGAGGCAGCTCTCGAGCTGACAAGATAAAGAGTTAAAGCAGGCGAAGCAAAAGCTTCAGAAGAAAAATGGTTATGTAATAAATCAGATATTAGAAGGCAGGAAGGTGTGCTATATAGAGGAATCAAAGTCCGGAACAGGATGTATATAAAGCAAATATTGAACTAACTTTGATAACACAGAAAAATAGAAGATTTTTGGTGGGGTTAACTGAAGGCTCAATTTTAACTATTATAAATTTCCTGTTTTACTCGTGTCGGGCGGTTTTACAGCGATCTATACAATACATTGTGTGCCTAATGATTTCCTAGCCATGAATGGGTCACTCAGATTTTACTTTCCATGCCCCCCCCCCCCCTTTTTTTCTTTTTTTTTTTGTCTGTCCTGGAGCAATAAAAAGCTATTGAAATCCTCCAGGCCTTGCCCACTGGGTGTTTTCTTTCCTACCAAGACATCAAACTAGCATGAAGGTTTATTTTAAGCAAATTCAATAGGAGAGATCCCACAAGCACCTTGTTGAAAGTGTACAATAGGAGCCGAACCCAGGGCTATTCAATTAACAAGCGCTCCATTTTCATGCAATTCCTGTTGTGAATTCATTACTTTAATTACGCTAGCAATTTGTGAAGCTAACAAGGCACTATTTGTCCGCAGACACGTAGGCTATGAAATTCCAAATCCATACACCTTGGAAGGTGGATGAGCTCATGAAAAGCCAAGCAGAACTGGAAACCTCTGCAGATCCTACCAGACTCCCCAAAATGTGAGAGGGAGCCAAGAGCAGCAGCGAAATCCACGACTGGAGGGATATGAGTAGAGTTGGCTAAGGAAACCTAGCTCATCTCTTTTAGGCAATGAAATTCATATAGCAGGCACCCCATTAACCATACCCTTTCAAAGCATTTCAAGCTTTACATTAGCTGAGGGTTTTGCTCTTCGCCTACGCCTACGAGGAAGGGAATGCAATGTTCCTGCTTCACCCACCTGGATCATTTCTGGAGTTTTTCTTTTCAGAGCACAAGTAACCAGAAGAGCCCAGGCTATCCCAGTGAGCTACAGGTATTTGTCAGAGGTGCTTTGCACCAGCCTCACGTTCAGCTTTTCTTGCTCATCTGACAGGAACTCAAGTCCCTCTATCCATACCTCGGTTTTCAGCGTTACCTTTAGGTTTTCCACTTCATTCTCCAGCATTTCTTGACCATCCTCTCTATGTAACTCTCCTCTCTTCTTCCTTAGTAAATTTACTATATAAAGCGCCATGATTAGGATCATTCATAAAAGATTCACAGCACTTTCTCCCCATGTGCTCTACCAAACAAACTTCCCTCAGCCCCGTTCTCCTTGCACCCCTGACCACTGCCACCCAGCCTGTTCCTGCCTGACCTTGTGACTCTGCCACCAACCTCCCCTAGCCTCCAATTTAACAGCTTCTCAACTTGAAAATACAACAAACGTATTGCCCAAGTCCAGATAAATGAGATCTTCCAGATTTCCTTTGCCTCGAAAAGGAATTATTGGAGGAGAACCCATCAGGTTGATGGGGAACAGTCAAAGATAAGGGGGACAAGGCTGCCAACCTCGGGAGGACCATGCCAGACAATATTTGGCGGCTCCTAGGACACCCACCTGTGCATCCCTTCCACCCATGGCTGTTGGAGGTAAGATGGAGCTTGTGCTGCCTAATCTTCAGATTACACGAGATGGAATGAGCTGCCTGAAGAGGAAAAGGAAGGGGCAGAGGTTGGAGCAGGGAGATGCACAGCAGTGCTCACAGATCCTCCTTTCACAGGGAGGGAAGGAAAGAAGACAGTCCCTAAGGTTAGGGGGACTGGAACAGGGATTTGAACCGCATCCTTGAAGCTAAATGGCAGTGCGAGAAGAGTAAATATACCTTAGACTGCAAGTTTGATTCTGTTCCAGGGTAAGTAGAGAATGAAGCAGGGGAGAAAAGTAAGTCACTTATACCAGGCAAAAAAAAGGATGCACCTGCATGGCCCCTTACAGGAATTAGGTCAGAGAAGGGACAGGCTTTGACCTCTGTGTTTCATTCCTACAAAAAGGAGACAGCAGAAGTTACAGGCTTATAAAAAGACATTTTATGTGTTGCATATTCTCCCTCTGAAGTTTTGGCTGTAAATAACTAGACATTTCAACCATCTCAGCCTGAAGAAGAGAGCTGAAGATTAGGTCCTCACAAAAGGGCAAAGGGGTTGGGCAGCAAGTGGAAACTGCAAGGCCAGTTTCCCCAGAGGTTGGCAAAGGCTTTCAAAAACGGGAGCAGATAAAACAATTGTGTTTTGTGTACTCCCCTTCTCAAAGCTATTATTGCACTTTATTTTTGCTAAGGCACAGATGTCAGGATATCTCCTCTGATCCTGCAATACAAAAACAGAAGAGATGATTCCCAAGTCAGATTATTTTGATTCCCAAGTTAAATTACCAGGAAATTTCCCCAAACGCTGTTTTCTTATAAGATTTGGTGATATAACTTAATACTTTCACAGACACCCTGAATCTCTCTGGGTTGCATAGCTGTGTTGGTAAATGTCTAGGAGATTGATGGCAAAAGGAGCAGAGAGAAACCCCAGCTTTTCTCCCCAGGAAAGCACCACTGGGGCATCGCATGACTCAGATCCTATCAATTGTCACCACCATTTTCTGAAAGTTTTAAGTTAAGGGTTCTTGGGATAGAGAAAAAAGATTTTTCCTCTATTTGAACATTTGTTCAAATGTTTCTATTTCTGTATGTTCATGGATGGGACCACAGTTAAGCCAGCGGTCTCCACCACCAGCAGTTGCAGTGGATCTAGTAAGGGATGTGCTTTTCCTAGGGAAAAAAGCCAAATACTTCGGTATTGGGATAGTCATCTCCAGAAATTCCCAGTCAACAAACAGCTCATCACTTATCCCAGAGTTCCATTTTATGCTCAAGAGAAAGGGCTGTTAAGGTACTTGAGAAAAGTAATAAAGGAAGCATTGACCTTCAGCAACTGCACCGCATTTGAGGAATGTCTTAAGAACAACGGCACTGTAAGGCATGGTAGAAACTCTCCTAGTTGCTCGGCCAGCATTAAGACATAGCCCAAAGGCTTGCGATGAAAGCTTATGCCCACATTAGTTAAGAACAGGGCCCAAACACTCTAAAATTAACATGGGAATGATCTTGTGGGGTCTGCAGTCTGATACTGAATTGTTAACCGCTGCTTCTCTCAGACCATCAATATATGATGGGGAAATTGTTCACTGCTGTGTTGACAGCGTGCACCGCAAGTCAAAGGAATGGACTCGGCAGTTCAAAAGCAGTGGATGCAGTCCAACTGCGTTTGCAAGTGGAAGAGTTCATGCTTCCCAAAGCCAGCTGCAAAACAAGGGTAAAGTGCTGGATTTTAGTCAAAGGACGATGCAGCAGAAGCTGCCATTTCTGTGTGCACGCCTGCAGTAAGCAAAACAGGCTGAATTTAACATTTTATTATTTTTTTTTAGAACTGATTATGAAAAAAAACAAAACACTATCCTAAAAAATAAAAATGCAGCAGTGTTGACAATCTGAGACAAATCATTGCAGATTCAGTTTAATCAGCAAAGTGACCTGACCAATGCACAGCCTCCCACTCAGAGACTGAAGCAGCAAAAGGAGGGTAAGGTGGGACTGCCCTCTCAATGGCAGCTTGATTTCAGATCAACAGCAGGTGATCTTGAAACAGCTCCCTCGTTTATGAGTACAGGGAGCAGGATTTAGCTCTTGCATTCATGTATACACAACTACAGTGAAGTATAGTTGCTGAAGGACTGAGATGACAGGAATGAAGCCGATTAACATCCTTCATCCTACAACTGGTTTTAAATTTTACCCCATTAAAATTCCATGTAAGAGGGTCTAAAGATAAAATAACAGCTTGGAAAAATATAATTTCTTTAAATCTTTAGATTTTAATTTAAATATGAACGAGTCACCTTTCTGGTCTTGTGTATTTCTCTTCACTTTGCGAGCTCAGAAAAATAATATACTTTGAAAGGAAACTTCAATGATTAAAAATTCAAGCTTAATGAGCTTATTAAAGAAGTCAAAGACAGACAGCAGATGGAGACTGTTTATTGGTTCTTTCCATCACATCTGAGTTACAAGTGTAAAAGTCACACAAACTGCAGGTATAAACATGTAAAACAATACAAAAATAAATGGAAAGGTAATTTTATATTTATTGAATCGAGTTGTGTAATAAATACAATAGGCAAAAAGCTTCAATCACACAATTCAGTTTAACTGAAGTTACAGTAGTGTTTGTAAATACAAGTTTTTAACTTAAAATTGCAAATATTAAAGCATTGAGAACTAGTATAAAAGTGAATTTTGGCACATTGTAAAGTGAGAAGTGTTACATTAGTATCTAACTTGTGTAAAAGTGAAGCAATTTCTCACTAGCTTTCTGAGGTACATTTTTAAACAATCTAAAATTAGATCAACGATGCAGTTCTAACAACTCACAGTTCACAATTCACTATACTAGTTACGTTTTTTTCCCTTTTAAGAATACCAAAGTATTCCAGAGCTTAAATCTGTGCAAATTCAGAAAAGTTTCAATTAAAAAATAATAATAAAAGAAACTTATTAGAGAACTTCTACATGCAACTTAAATGCTCCCTGCAATCAGTCATTAATTGCAAAGTGTAAAATCGGACTAAGACCAAATTGCACAGCTTACCATAAAATACTCCGAGATTGCAGCGCAGTCCAAGTTGCAAGTGTTCCTCTCTTAAGTTTATCACATTTTTCTCCCTATAACTTCAGTAACTTCTGATCACACTCATTCTCCATGAGGGGGAAAAAAAAAAACACCACAACCTGCTAACATGAGGGTCAGCAAAGCACGTAAACCCCTTGAGGACTCTCAGCATTTCTTCCCAATCTCAGAAATGTCTGGACACAAAGTTACTGTTACCAATTGTCAAAATACAGTAAAACATAATGGAACAGTGTAATGGCACTTTTTCTGTATCCAAACATTTGTGGTTTAGAAATGGTGCTTTTTTATTATTATTACAGTAGCTAAAAAATTTTCAAAAACTAGATCTTTAACTCAATCCTTACCTCGACTTCAAAACAGCGAGGAAAGCAGCTTGCCCTACAGATGGGGTTTGACACAGTATAAATCTCTCTGACCAGAGTACAAAAGTTACGCTCTTCTAAAGAAAAAAAAAGTGCTGCTGACTGTTAGAAGTAACTCCAAAAGAATCAGCAACTGCTATTAAACTATCAGCAGCATCACGCATTTATACGTTTTAGTCCTCAAAGAGTTTTCTTTTAACAGTTTAACCATTTGTGCTAATATTCTTCGCTAGGTTAATTTTAAGTCCTTTCACCAAAACCGTTTTTTTCCTTTAAAAAAAGAGGGTGCAAGCAATACAACCCACGATGGCCATTTACGCTATGCTTCGTGCATAAATGGCACCGTCTGCAAGGCACTACTATGTTTAAAGGATACCATTGTCACAGTTTCACTATTTCAGTAATTTTTCACTTTTAAAGTCACAGTTAAAAACTAAAAAAAAATTGAGGTAATCAAATTATTTCAATACCAAAATAGATTAATTGAAATAGTACCAGTATGGTGAAAGGTCTTCAAAATACACAGCTATTACCATATAGCATGCAGTACAGTATATAAGTATACTAGGCCTTTGTTCAGAGCTCTTCTGATGCAGTTTTTAGAGAACACCTCAATTTGCACAGTAGCACGCCAATTTGATATGCTTATTTCCTTTTTGTTCATGAGGCACTGCGTTTGGGATTGCAAGCTGCTACGCCAGCCCCAGCTGAATTAGCCCCATCAACAGCTATTTTCAAGAGCTGCACAAATTGGAGTTCTTAAAAAGAGTTCAGCAGAGCAAAATAAGCTACAGTATCTTCATCTATCGTTCAATCAATTGCACTTAACTACACCGTTACTGACTTGCAAGCTGAGACAAAGCATCAAGGGAGTGCCCGTCGGCTCTGCAAATGGTGTTTCTCCTGACATCACGTAGTCATACCGCTATCCTAGAAATATGGCTTTGCAGATTAGATAACTTGTACTGGGAAGGAGCACGCGGGGTTTACACTAAGTTTATTGGCTAAGAACTAGAACTTGGTAAGAATTTCCTAATGCCCCTTTTATTGCAGTGTTACCTCCAGAATTCTGCACTCTAATAATCCTGGTCTGATATCAATATATAGTTTCATGCAGCCAACTGTACTTAGCTTGTAAACACCTGCTTGCCCCCCAAATCCACTGCTAGCTACATTTCTCTACCAGGCACTACAGTAAATTAAGACTAAAGTATAGCCATGCATAGATAAACTCACGAGCCTTATCATGATGCTCTATACCTGTAATAAGGGTTACCCCGAAAAGCCTAGACACACAAACTAATCGCTGGCTTTTAATGAAATTTAACAGGATACAAGTAGTTTATAAAGTCTCGTGGTGTGCAAAACAAAAAATTAAGTTCAGACAGCTTTTTAAATCTAATAGGAAAGCTATTAACGAAACCTTATCAACACCTATATCCCAGTCTGCAGCACCTGGAATTCCACATCCGTACTGCATCACCATCGCAGCACGGGCACCAAGCCAGCTAGTAGCAACACGAACTGAAACTCTACCTACAAGGCGTTTCAGTTTTTGACAGGCTTATTGAAGTTTCAGCCATCTCGGATTCCAAAGGTAAAAAATATATTTCTTAAATAAGGCGTAATACTGTATGTAGCCTTAGGTTTCACGGCAGGATTTAAATCTCATTTTCCTCCCGCAAAAAGAGACTGAACACGTTATGTACTTAAAGCATACTGTAACAAATCATTCGATTTCTTACTGCGTTGTATACATCTGACCAAAAAGAAAGGCAGCAGTTTTATTAAAAGATTGAACTATTCCTAAAAAAAAGGAATATGGAAATCAAAATCCCTCTTGGACTTTTTTCACCTGACTAAATTCTGAACACATAGCACGCTACAATAATCTGCTTATTCAATAAGCCTTCAGTAATTATGTTTAAGTAGCTGCTGGGGTACCACGTAATCCTTCAGTCAGTGATCTATGAAGTCTCACTTAAAATTGCACTGAATTACGTTACAGGACAAGTTGCCCAAATTCCTATTACAGTATCATTTAGTAACTGTAAAGGTTTTGGTGCAAGTAATTAAAACCTAGTGTATCAGTTTAGTGAGATGTTACTGTGTGCAAATTTTTCTGAAAGTTTCCCAAACAACTCCTTTCCTATTTCAAGTACATCTTCTGATATTTTTTACCTTTGGAAGTGAGTCTTTTTCACAAAGAGCAATTCTTTAGTTAAAGAATCCTGGCTTTTCATACTCTCCCCCTTTTCTTGCTCTGCTTAGTTTTTACTACTGAAGTAAGAATCCTTCAGAGATAATCCTTTAAAGAATCACAAGTTACAGATTCTAGAAAATATGACCTGAATTGCTATAACACCACCGGGAAGAGAGAGATCTCCACCTATCTCATTTCACCCTGAAATGTATAAACATCTTTTCTTTAAGAAGTCAGAACTTTGACCGCAGATTCAAACTGTGCAGAGGTTTGAGACATGCTGTCCCCTCAGAAAAAGAGCAGAGGTTTATGTATTCCCCCATTTCTCGCTTTAGGAACACCCTTACAGCAGCAGGATCAGGTACTCTTCAGAGTTCTTGAAGCGTTCCCCCATTTCTCGCTTTGGGAACACCCTAACAGCAGTAGCGTTAGGTTCTCTTCAGAGCTTTTAGGAACGTTCCCCCATTTCTCGCTTTAGGAACATCCCCCAATCCCACACACTGAAGTATACCACTGCTCATTTACGCTCCTGTGCAACAAGTTTCAGGGGACATCAAGAGATTAAAGTTGTTTGACCATCTGCACAATGGACCAAACCCATGCTTGCATTTTGACCTGGTAGGAAATAAACCTTTCCTGCTTTTCTTCTTTTAAAGAAATTTCCACTGCTAGCCAGAGATTCCAGGTGACACTTTTTACAGTCTGGAATTAAGGTGAAGTGGAAGCAAACCTGACAATACAAACAACTAAGCAGTTACCATATTAAAAATGCCAACCTTACAGGAATGATCTCTTAGTTTTAAAAGGAGTGCAGAAAACTGACATTTCACTTAAATTTTCTAGTTAACCAGCAAGGACAACAGCATTTTTGGTTACTGACAGTAGGTAGCTCAGAAATCCACAGAATACATGTGCTTATGTCTTCTGCTCAAAGAGATCATGATACTCTTGTTCTTCTAATTCTCTGTTGTACTTCTCTATTTCCCGGTTGGCTTCTTCCAAGTAATCATTCATGAATTGGTCCATTACTGATTTTGAAAAACTAAGGAAAAAAACATTTGTGCAAATAGCATTCGTTACAAAAGAGCAAACAGGTCTGAAGGATCTGCCAGTTCAGGAACACTTACTGAAAGCAGAAATTCATAGATTCATAGAAATCCAACAGAAATTCAATGCATTACCTTCTGAGATTACCACAGCCTGACCTAACCACAGCTACTTTTTATTACTGGGGAATAAAAGAGCTTCCCATAAGGAAGAATATAAGAACAATAAAACTACAGCAGGTTTGCAGATATTTATAGCTATTTTGGTAAGTGCAAGTCTGAAAAAATTTACTTGCCCAACACAAAACAGCCATAAGTGCCTGCACATACATCTTTTACTTCCAAACACCAGGATTCTGGTGGTCTAGTGAAGAGCACAGATGAAGTTCACTGTTACCCTATTTTCTGCCAATGTACCGTAACTAGGAGTTTACCCAGCAGCCAGAGGTCTGCTGGTTTAAAATCAACATTGTCCCATAGAGCAGTGAAAATCTATTCTTATTCCAGAACAGAACACACTTCAATTTTTGTTAAGTAAAAAGCAAATTGAGAATATCAAACCAGATTTAAAATTTCAGTGATAAAACAAAGGCAAAAACAATAGAAAGGTATGGAAACAAGAAGAACAGGAGTAAACTGGACCATTAGTATTACTCTGGAGTTTGCGCCAGAAACAAAAACACATTCAGGTTTAAGTAACATATATATTTGTATAAAATCAACATGGCTCTGGAAAGAAAACCAGAGAAGACAACCAGTAAGGACAGAGCATTTACGAACAAATACATAGCACAATTAGATAAGTAAATCATTCTGCTTGCTCAGCTGAAGGAGTTTTAAAATAAGGTTTTACTTTAAGTTTAAAAAGCAGTTACAAAAACTGCACCTCCACTACTTCTGGACACTGTTCACATTTCTACTTTGCATCAAATAAGTTGTTTTTATCATACTAAGTTACAAAATGGGAGCAATCATTTAACTTGAGCTGCACCACAAAGATAGACAACAGAAAAAGTATATTGTAGTAAAACATAAACCAACCCTGACTGCTTTTATTTCAGTGTGCACGCACATGCATTCACACTAAATTACATCCATTTGGAAATTTTATCAGTCATAACCAAGAATTAAGCAACATTATATAACTACTGGGTTTGAAAAATATTTCTTTGACAAGCTGTGGTCCATAAATCGTTCTTCGCATGAGATCATGTACAGCAATTTTAGGGTTGTTTTGTTGGTTCTACACCACTTCTTAGATCATACCTCTGAAAAATTGTTTTAATAGTAAGCTTTAAATGGTAAGTAACCACGCAAAGATTCAAGCAACAAAAGTTTTCACTTCACATTACTACCTAACAATCAAACTGTCTCTTCAGCGTATCACCTGCTTTGACAGTATACGTTTCAGATCTGCATAGCCTGTAGCCTACCCAATCCTTCACCAAAAAATGCATTTCAAAGGATACACGGATGGTAATCCATTTTGTCACCAAAAAAATTCACGAATTGAGTCCCATTGTAAAAATAACCAGCTGGAAGCGGATCCAAATGGCGTTTTACCTAAATTAAGAAAGAATATATACCACACAATAAGCATTTACAACAGAATTGCTTAGACACAGTCCTAACAAGCTTAAATAGGAAAAAACACCTTCTTCAGCAGGCAGGAAGTTATGGCACGTGGCTATAAAGGAGCACTCCAGAAAGACAGTATGACCCATCTACATATGACAAAGATCTGTATAGACTAAAGGAGTTATGTACTGCAACACTCATGGCCATGAGAAACTCAGTACCCCAACTCTTAAAACCCAGAGTCAGTTATTGGGGCAGGAGTAAGCAATTGGGATCCTAGTTTGTATTTGACAACCTGCACGGTACAGAGCAAGGAGAAAAAGATGGGGAAAGCCGACCATTAAACCAACCACAGGAGTATGCATGGCCAACATCCTACACATCCGCTTTTCAAGGCTCACTTAACATCCCGAGATAAATGCCTACACAATACCAAGATTTATGTTGTAAATTCCTCCTGGACAGCCTTGGCTGTGGTTTGAGTATATAAAGAGACAGTAAGTGTTATAATTTAGTGCTCAGCACACTTGTCATGGCAGATATGGGAGGCGCTCTATCATACAAATGGATATTTAAGAAAATTAGCCAAAAGGACTTGCTATTAATTGGTTCTACTTACGTGAATGTTTTTTATTTCCTGAAGGGTTAGCATTCCCCTGGTCTTCAGGGCTTTCCTCTGAGGTTTCTGTAGAAAGAATTAGACCCCAGTTATATACCTACTGAGTGACGATGTGACATTACAGTTTAGTTGTGTTAAAAAATAAACACAGAAAAGTTCTTCCTTGGAAATGTGGAAAAAGGCAGTGAAATTACGATCACATGCTACCATGCTCAAGCCCAGCAAAGTAGTAAATCTTTTAGAAGCATATATTTTAAACATTAATTTCTATTCAGACTTATTGCATTACACAAAGGCACTCACAAATATGTGCTGAAAACATAAGCACAAACCAAATCATCTTACATAAGGCACCACTAGAGATGACAAATTCTAGAAGTATTTTAAACAATGCAATTTAAATACAACTCTAGTGCAAAAAAAATGGCACTAGGACAGAAAAATAATCTAGTTTTTAGTCTGAAAGGTTTTATACTTCATTTCTTACATGAAGTATGAAACTCTCAATTAGCCATGACTAGAGAGACTTAAGGAAGACTACTTGTAGTCCTGACCTGGTCAAAGAAGAAACACTTCACATTTGAGATATGCCTTTACTTTCAAGTTGCAAGCTTTCATAAAATTAAAATAGTATTCCATATAGTGCTTTCTTAGATGCAAAAAGCATTTGTCTACCTATATTACCCATATGATATATACACAGCAAGTAATGTCATCATGGCAAATGCATACTTCCTTGCAGTAACACAACTTGCACAACTTAACACAGAGGTGAGAACTTGAAGATCCTTACAAACAGCTCCAAAAATCACCTGCACAAAAATTATTTCCCTTCCTACACAAATTTCTAGAGACACTATGCAAATCCTAAGCCATAAAAAAGTAATTATAAGTATCTCTAATTAACTAATATTCCAAAATGGACATCATAAAAGGGCAGAGTTGGAACCACAGGCTCAGAATCCAACTGAAGTGCTAAAATAAACAATTTGTATGGTTCAACATTTCCTGTCCAAGTATATTTCTGAATCACAACCCCAAGAACCTGGCAAAACTGCTGGTATTATTTGGATGAGTACAAGAAAACCAGCTCATCCCACACTCCTGGTCAGGCTGTGCCAGTCTTTGTGTTAAGTTAGCAAGACAACAGCTGCAGGACGTGCCTTCTAGACTACTCATGGGCATCCTCTGTTCCCTACCTCTGCTGCATACGTATGCTAACCATGCAGGAATACATGAAGTCTTACGCAGCTGTACACTTGACAAATTAAGCATGAAAAAATGAAAAAGCTATACCCTCCATTTCAGTTGGTTACTCTCAAGGAGGTTTAATTTAGTGATTCAAAACAAGTTTTCAGCATTACAGCATTCAGGTACTTCAAGATTTATTTCATACTACATTTTAGCTTCGGGCAATCATGTCTCAGCTTAATCATTTTGTGTTTATTCTGGACATATTCCATTTGCCCCAGTATTCAAAAGCAGATCAATCCATGAATATGCTGCAGCAGGTATTAAAACAATACACATTCGCAAGCTGTTAGTCCTCTCTGAAATACATTTACACTCTGGAACGCTAATACCTTGGTAGAAGAGAAAGGAGATTAACAAAAAATGTTTCATCAGGATACTCCTATTTCTCCTCTTGTTGTCAGGAAATGCCAAACAGATTACACTAAATAGAAGCAAGCATGTCCACGAACCTGTTTTGCAGTTTCTCTGAGCCAATCTTTTATATCCTCTTCCTTAAGAGAGCAGCCAATGAACACAAGGAAGCACTCCTGTTGACTGCTGCAATCTCTGCTATCGTTTCTTGCATCAGGAGGAGTTGGCCCCTCCTGAACAGGCACAAGGCTTAGTGAGTTAGATGATGTGTTGTGACAGACTTCAATCATCTTATCAGAATCTAACAAGGAGAAGACAGAAGAAAAGAATGTCTTGATAATTGCTAATCTAATTTAACACCAACACAACGGTGTAGACAGACTACAGTACATAAAAATTAAGTTTTCAAATAGCACACACAATACAAGCACAAGGAACTGCAGAAGCATTTTCCTCTTACCTGAAAACTTAACTTTGCCCATGATGTGATAAATGTTTCCAGAAAAAGGACTTGGCTTGAGCAATGACTTAATTGCTGTTTGAAATGGAAGACAGACAACATTATCTCACTTATTTTTCTTTTCCTTGGTGTAGCTTCTCATCAGACCTACGCTACAGGTCTCTAATCCACATCCTAGTGCTTTGGGGGAAAAAGCTGCAGTGTCCCCCGTAGCTCCCGCTACAAAACGTTTCTATACGCTCTCATTTCTTCTCTAGGGGTTAGGTGGGAAATAACGTGTTTGGCATACTGAACGCTTACACTGTGTGTGGAAAGTAAAATGGTGCTCCTTAACATTGTTTTGCTATGGAAAGAAGGAAAGGCATGATTATATATCTACTCTAGCAGCCTGACACACAGTTGAGCCTATTTTCTAGTAATTAAAAGGAATTGTTTGGCATGCAGAGTAGAAGCTGATGCTCACTTACAAACTGTGTTTCAACACTACTGAACAGAATTAAACAAAAAAGCAAACATATGAAGATAACTGTCTCAGCTTGTAGAAACTATAAATGAAATTAGATTTTCATCTGAACACAGTCATAGGTCAGTTTTCCAGAGGAGATTCTAAAGGTCATTTACTGTACTTTAAGGAAGGAAAGCTGAATTTTCAATTAAATGTTTACTTCAACGGTAATTAAAGAACTGTGCTACGTCAGTGTCTTCCTTCCCTTCTGTTCCTCAGCCTTTTATACCTGGATTTAAATCAAGTCAGTCAAAGTTCATTTGTACCTTTACATTTGGTCACAAATCGTGTTTTTTCTAGAGGACGATTAAACCATACACAGATCTGAACCATTGGAGGAAACACAGACCCAGCTCCATATTTGCCTTCATACCTTAAGGCAAAAAACAAACACACACTTTCAACAAAGAAAACACACACACTTGCGCTTTTCATCTAACAGACTTCTTAAAAAGAACATCCATTATTTCACTACAGGTAAGCTTTCCTCACAGGAAGAAAAACACTAAGCTTTTTTTTTCCCCTCTACGAAGAAATTCATGAAAGTGCAATATTAAAGTCTGAGGTTGTTCAAAGAGCTTGGGATTCATTTTGATGTTCTTTCTGCTGCTACGCTTTTTTTCCTATATATTATCTACTTACTATACTTACATACTATCAAATGCAGTAACTGCTGTCCAAAAGTTTTAAATACTGTTTTTTTTTTTTTTCCTCTTTTCCTTCAGCACCATGCAATTTGCCAACAGCCCTGACACTCCAAGCTTTGTGCCAATTTATTTTAGGAGCCTTACTCATAACCCAATTTAGAGTAAAATTTCCAACCAAAAACTACACATGCATACAGGACTGGCAGGGCGCTGCAGATAAATCATGCTTCCAACACTATAAATCTAACTAGAAAACAGTCAGCCAGGAGTTATAATGGCTGTCAGGTTTACATTTTCTGCCAAATAGGTACAGCACAGATAACTGCAACAAGACGTGCAAAGCACCCTGAGCAATGAAAAATATCACCCAGTATTAAAGGAAAAGCTGGGTACTACTTATTATCAGGCCCTTAGCCTCTGCCAAGACTGTCAATAAGGCTGCTGATTTTTTTTTTTTATGAATAATTGTTCTGCTAATAGCTAGACTGACATAGCAAGTTCATTCCAGTAAGGCTGAATAGCTGTCAGAATGAAATTACTCTCATCGTTATTGACCTCACCCATCCCAATCCTTCCCAGCTTATTCCCAGAGGGTTCTTTTCTATTCTTCTGAAAAGCAACAGCAATCTTGCCATTGATTTAAATGGTGTCCAGAAAGGATCCTTTTCCCCTTAAAAGGAAAGCAGTTGTGTATCTACTACGAATACTCATCAGCTCTCTTTCAAAAATGATTTACAAAGCTATTGCCTGTTCCAAATGAGTAGTCTGGAAAAAAAAATCTAAATTAAGTTAGTAAGACTTTTTAATCTTCAAGTTAATTAGAAAAATAGTTTTAATATTTCTCAGTCTAGATACTTGCCAGCCAGGATACATTAAATATCGAGCTCTCATCATCTGAGGATTTGAGAAACTGCCTTCTGAGAGAATTAATTCAATATCCTCATTCCTACAGAGAGATAAAAAATGAAGATTTTTAATTTATGACCTCAGTTAAATGGCCACTATCTGTAAGCTGCTTAAATAAAACAGAATGTGTTAGCTACAGTAAAATTAGAGTATTCCCCTGCATCCTCTCAGCATGACAGTACCAGTAATCACATTCTTCAAACAAAAACTTACATATCCTAGTCCCTACATATGACCAAAAATGTAAAGGTAAGATGCCTTTTACATGAGAAGCAATTAAGAAAAACCTGCATCTCCTGTGTATATGATATTCTCTTGTTTTGCTCTGGTAACGATTTCCAAATGCATGTGCCCCATCCACCAAAAGTGACAAATACAGGATGGTGATGAACATTACCTAGTCACAACTCCATTTTCTGCCAAGATGAACGAAACAGCAGGATTTGCCGCTCGGATCAGGCTCTGCAGTTGCATAAGGAGCGGATGCTTCTGCTCTGTAGCGTGACTTGTGAAAATCACATTACTCACCAGTCCTGTGTAAGAAAAACAGAGGATAGTTTACAGACGTCAGGTACGCAACAATAACTAACAAATAATTAAGTGATTTAACAGCTATTCTTATTTTGCCTCTACCTCATTGCATTAAAGGTATTAAGGAAAAAAAAAAAAGCAGGGAGCTTTTCTTCTCTTTCCTGCCCAGCAAATCCCAGAAGCCCATCTAACTCCAGATACGAACAACGAAGAACAACCACAGAGAACCGTTAACTATTTTGCAGCAGCACCTAGACAGCGGCCAGCTCAGAAGCCCGTTTTATCACAACCTGTAGACACGCAGGGATAGTAGCTCCTGAAGGAGGCAACCGTTTTCAGACACTGATATGACTCAAGGGGGAAGAGGCAGGCTGCTGTACTCTGGGGGTTCTTATGTTTCAGTGAAAACAATCTTACAAAAAACCCAGCATGATCCCACCAGTACAACACAAGTCACTGAAGATGACTTGACTAACGAGGAAGGCCTGCTTTGCCAGAACACAGCTACGCCAGGTCAAGATATTTTTCTTTTTTATTAGACAGATGGTGTAACAGAAGTAATTTAGAATTAATCAATCAAAAGAATCAACTAATCAAAAGAATCAATTCATGCTAGAAGCAGTTTGAGAAGGGACAGTTTAATAAAAAAACACTGAATTTTCCAAGAGGCTTTAAATACTAATGTGTAGAAAGATTGGTTAAACATCTTGTTTAAAAAAATATGAAAAATCAGTATTTTGTACACTGACAGTTGTTACTTTCAAAATACAAGACAAGGGTTGGGTTTCAAAAATAAAGAAAAAAAATCAAAGACAAGCCCTGAAATGGTTTTCAGACAGCAAATCTGAATCCACAGGCCAACAAAAAAAGAGTTACAAAAAATGATGGGATATATATTTGTCTTGAGTCCCAACCCCCAAGGAGACTCTGCTGCGTCACCAGAAGCAATTCCTTCTTCAGACTTAACAGTACTGCTCACTGCACCTAGTGCCACTGATTTCAGAGGAAGCAGTTCCTCTTCTCAAAGAAAAATTTTACCAGGCTTGAAGATGTCTTCCCATGATACCTGCTGTCTTCCTTGGTGTAAAACAAGTTTCACATTAAATGAGAACCAGCTGCTGCTACTGCAGATGACTCTGAAGGCAATCAGCAGTAATGCAGCAGCCATCACAGCCGTCAAGCCTTCGGCACTGGAGATCTTTAAGGAAAGATTGCCAGGTGAGGCACCGGCTTTATCATCCGGCTAATTTGAACATTAGAGGATCTCCACTTCCCAGTTTTATCAAGATGGGGCTACAGCAGAAGGAATTACAGGCCAGTTCCTCAGCAAGAAGAAGTGCTGCTTCAGGTCTCCCTAGGATGTCAGTGCTGTCCAGAACGCAGGAGGAACGCTGCTTCTCTGCTCAAGATGTGCAGCTTGTTTCAGATCCTGCATCTGCAAGTACGGTGCGAGACAACAGTATACTCTAGGCTATCCATGAGTGACTGAGCCAGGACAGTCCAGCCCAACCCCACCACTATTTAAAGAGGAATATATAATGAACTTTACAGCATCATCTGCTGCCTGAAGTTATTCCTGATCCTTACGGAAGTATTTAGAGTGCACTAAATACTAAAGGCAGAGGCTTCCTTACATGGAAGTGTCTTTGCCAAGCGTTCTGGGTTCCTTTATACCATATGCTCCCACTCTCTGTTACTTGCATCACTGACCCTTTCAAGATAGGAGCAAATTCCCATCTCATTGGTATTTTTGCTTCTTAATCCCCCACAGAAGTTTCCAGTCCAGTTTCAGAAACACCTATATTTATGCAATATGCAGTTGTTCTCTCCCCCAGTCTCCTCTTTCAAGAACAACAAGCATGCTTAGGAATTTCAAAGTCGCATGAATTCTTGAAATTATTATGTAGATCATAAAATTAGGATGGAAAGTATGAATAAGCTAATCAACAACCACCACACTGCGGGTATGCTAAATGTAGTGTGTTTTTTTTTTCTATTAATATCCCCAAACTTAATATTGATTCAAAAGTCAAGTTTAATCAAAATTGTTGTTATAATTTCTGCAAAGTTAGCACGGAACAATAACTAGGCTGTATAATACAAATGCTATGTAGAATACGTTAGTTAGAATTGCTGTGCCTTGGAGAGAACAGGTAATTGTCAAGGACTAAGCTGGCAGAGCCTGAAGTTGAGAAGAAAAAGGCTCAAGGGATAAAGATACCTAGCAAATCAGAAACCAAATCATCTTGTCTCATCCTTCTCGCCCATACTGTTTCTCCATCACTCCCCGCTTCCTTTGCGCTTGTCTAAGGGAACAGCTTTCAGGCGCTAGCTGTCATTCTCGCTGTGAACTCCCACGCAACCTTGCAAGGAACAAAAGCCCGTGGAACCTGCAGGCTTCGGCTCAGCACACACCTATGCAAAAGTTTTTTAGGTGCCAGCATCCCACAGCAATTGGCCCTGTGTTAGCTGGCTACAGTCCACAGAACAGAATTGACAGACAGGTGGTGTAATCCAGACGAAAAAGCTGTTTGAGAGCTGGAAGATGCCTACACAGCTTTAGTAGCTAATAATTTGGACTTTTCTGTTTGAATTGTCACTGCTATCTCTGTATCTGGTGCTTTTTTAAGATGACCTAGTTTTGCTTAATTCTCTATCTGTACACCCACCTAAAGAAAAATCTTTGCAGCCTGGGGAATAGCAGGTTAGAGAGAAACAACAAAGAAGCAGGGACAGATTCAAACCATACGAAAATAACATGTCCCTTTCACTTACCAATATACAATGGGTATATTTAACAACAGTGATGTCTTGATCTGTAAGACAACTTCAGATATAACACGACATGCCAACGTGCCCCTAGACTAGCGAGGTGTTATCTCAGAGTTCTGTGCAAGAGGCATATTTGCAAAAGACAAAAGTAAACTACAGCGCACAGATGGTAGCAGTATCTTTTGGAAAAGTTTGAACAAGCACGCAAGGCAGAGAAAAAAACTGCTAATGCTGGTGACAAATGACTCTGCTCAAGGCTTTATCAGTTCTCTGGGATTCTCATCCATTTCTGTTAGTCTTGTGGCTTTCCAAGCAGAGCATGTCACTCATGTAAAGTGATGTCATGTTGAGAACATGAATTGGTCCCTGTCAGGACAGAGAAAGCCACACAACAGAAAACACCCAGAAAACTGCAGCAAAAAGTTAACCTCACTTCCAAAAATCTGCAAGATAATTATGAGGACAAGGTAAAAGGTAGACACCCAAAGCTCTTACTGATCCATAAGCACCTATACCCATGGACATCTTGTCTTCACACTTACACAACGCCCAGTACAAAATGTTGGCCCACAGACGCTGCAGTAACACAATATGGGGGTGCACGAGACAAAAAAGGGACAAATCTCCCTCAAAGTCGATGTCTCAGTAAATATTGCTACTGCTTCCGTTCTCCAATAGGCAGAAGTGGATTCCCTGGGCTGTATAAAGCTGGATCTGTCATTCCCTCCAGCTTTTCCCAACTGCTCTGAAGTGAGAGGCACATAGGACACTTGGTGCTAAACTGCCCAAAAGCATTTGGGTTTCTACATCCTCTAAAAGCCTTCATTTTTTTTGGACAAGGTGGTGGTGGGGAATAAAAAAGCTTCGTACATTACAAGCCAGTTTACATTTCTTCCACCATGCATGTGATACAATTCTACACTTGCCTGGAAAGTTTCGAAGCGTACCACCTCTCAGTTCAAAGCGTAGTTTTGCTCCTAAAACTTTTTACACAAAAACGGCCTCTATTCACGTGAACCCATTTGCTTTACATGAACCCATTTGCTTTACATGAACAGACCTCTGGGCTATCTGATGTCACAATCTGTAGCTGGGAACTAGATTACAAAACCTTGCAACATGCAGAAATAATTTGCTGCCAGAACATTCTTCTAACCCCCAATGTTTTTTCTTCCTTCAGCACTTGGACCACAGGAAGAGCAGCTATCCTTGTCCTATGCATTTTCTAGCTATTCTTCGAACCACGACAAGTTCTTACCCTGTCATGTCTGCATACATACACTTTTAAAATTGCTATAAAAGCAAAAGGCAATAAACTATTGGTATTTTGGTACATTATTAACATTCTCCTGATCCTTTCAAAGACGAATTTGGCTATAATCATGCCAGTTACCTACTGGTCAGTTCACCATTTTTTTCCAAATGAGAACAAAACACTGATTTATATAATAGCACCTACAAACTTTCCAGCCTGTTTATGACTTCAGTTTCAGGGGCTTCATTCTTTTGAGCACTCTTCATACATAAATAATAATTCAGGCAGCAAAACAGAGCAGTAGACTCTACATAGCCATAAGAAGAGAGTGCAGCATCCTACTTTGCCAACGGTGTTTAACAAAAACAAAAATTTACAGTCCTGCAGTTCACTTGGGAAGACACGAGTGTAAGATCAGAAAGTCACACCACAATAACACCGCAGTTTGACAGTGACATACAGAAATCTCCGGCATCATTGGTCTGTCCAACTTCAGGTTGAGCTCATGGTCTTCCTAAAATAAGGATTAACTGACTGAAGAGAGATGTTCTTACACACACACACACACTTACTGTTTTAATATCGTGAATCCGCTGTACAACTGTTAAAAACTGTAAAGGTGCTTTTGCTACTGAAACTTGAATTACTTAATTGATGGTAGGTCAGGAAAAATGGTAACCCACCAACAGCTGCTCTACTCTGACAAGGAAGACAATATAGTAAATGATTCATTTTAGAGTCAGAACATAAAAATGAATACAAAGCTCAGAACCAGCAGACAAGAGCACTCGCAAAAGAGCTCTGTCATATGAAACCTGCAAGGATCCTCCACGCTGCAGGAAGAATTGGATATGGGAAACAAGCTAACTAGCTCATCTTTTCCTTTCTAAAATAGGAGAAATGGAAGGAGAGCTCCATTTACTCATATTTCCCCAAAGAAAGGAAGGGAGGAGTGAGGAAACATAGCTCTCCTATCAAATGCAATCCATCTGGCAACTCGATTAGCAACACGGCACAAGTTAGAGCAGCTTAAGGTAAACAGCTTAATTCCCAGCTGTCTGAAACCCATCCTCCAGGTGATGACAACCAGAATGCATCAAGCTATAGATTCTTACATCTTCTCCATGCACCCATGTTTTTTGATAATACAGGCAGAGAGAAATTGTCTGTTCTGCACAGATGATTCTTACCTCCAAAAGTTTACCATGACCTTTGACTACACATATTTACAGCCTATTTATTTGGCCATATGGCTCAGCTACTTGTTCTGTATAGCATACAATCAAGAAAAATGACACATACCTTGTGAGCACTGGTCCAAGAACTTGGGAAAAAGAAGTCTAAAATATAAGAAAAAATTATATATTAATAATTGGTATTATTTATACATGTCCCTTCAATTAAAATGTTTCCATTCATTTGGAAGCTGACAGCTAGAGTCTTACTTTCCAACTCATTTTCATGCTTCTTTTCCTAAATCCATACAACAGGAACATCTCCAGAGGTTATGATTTTGAAGAGTTCTTCCCCAAAATTTAGTTTTCTAGGGTTTCTATTCCTTCTGAATACAGTCAGAATTCTTTATGGAAAGACAGTACGTACAAAATGCTTTCTGAATGTATCACTTTGCATGTCCTATTGTGTCAGACAAGCAACAATCATTTTTTATGAGCTTTATCAGACACATATAAAAAGCTGCATACAAAAGACAACATCTTATCTGTTCACATTCAGCTACCTATCCCTTGTCCTGCCCTGCTGTTCAGTACTAGGAAGAGCTTCACCCTAGCACATGAAAAAGCTAGATCTCCACAGTAATAAACTTTCTGGGATGGGAAAGGGTTTTGCTTTTCTTGACAGAAAATGTTACAAGACAAACATCAAAATCACTCAACACTCAGTGAAACCGCCAAAGTTTCCCAACTGAAAGATTTGTCATTGGCTATACATGGCTACTTTGTAAGCTCTTATCAGAAGAAACTTCAAAGTGAGACAGAAATAATCTACAGCATCAGCTAAGCCTCTTCCTTCAATTGCTACTGCAATTCAGTAGACAAACAATGTTAGTCAAAGGATTGCAGGCTACCGCTGCTATAAATACTACTCAGCGCCATGACCAGTTACACATGAAGTTTGGGGAAAAAAAAACATGCACCTAGGGGAGGAATTTGTCTTTACTATAGTTACGGAAAGGAGTTTAAACAGCACTTCAGCATCAATTCACCAATATTTTCTGTCGTCTGTATTATTTATTTACGATCTTGGCTACAGAGACCAAAAGCAGCGGTAAGGGAGCATCTATTACTGACTAGTACAAAGCACAAGTTATTGGTTCATGTTCCAAAAACAGCTAGTAAGTTTAAGGAATCCACTTCTATAAAATGATTGGACAGTTCACCTCTAAACTCTGATGCACAGAGTTTTTAAACAAAAATAGCAATAACACTAAGAACTGAAGATTCTAACTGCTTTGACTTATTTTTATCTAATATATATATTTTGCCTCGCTGCTTATTTCAGTTTAATGATAGGTCTATGAAATTAAATGAGTTCCCTTCCACGTTTGTTGAAGCATGGAACACAAATGTATGCTAGGAAACAACAACTATACCATACTACTTTAAAATGTTAGTGACCTGGCTTTGCTATCATTTCCTCCCCAACGTGCCTTTGCAGTAACCCAGGATATCAGATTTTAATACTTGCAATGCTTTTGCTTCCGTGCTTTGTCTTTGATTTGGGACAGCTTCCCGTAAATTCCATACTTTAAATATGGAAAGTCTTTGTTTAACACCACAAAGTAGTGATATAATCAATAATCCAAATCGAGATGCACGTCCCAATACCTAGCCACAGTTACAAAATACTAAGAATGACTAAAGAAACTTCCAACAGGACAACTGTCCAGATTTCACAAAACACCTACCCTGAGTATACATAATTTAAGCAGTAGGCTAATGCTTTATTCTTCTACAAAATAAACTTTTATTAATACTATATATAATTATATACCCATTGGAAACCAAATTTCATTATAAACCAAACAACACTTGAAAAGCTCATCCAAGACAGACTACCTAGCAATTTTGTGAGATTTAAGATAGTTCAACAGCATTTAGCCATCATATAGCCCAAGTTATTGTAAAAGTGATCACAGAATCATCTCAAATATATAATCTATTTTCAGACTACTAAAAATATTTTCAAGTATACCTGTGCTCTATATAGCAACTCAGTGGCTCTACACAAGTATTAACTGCTCCAATGATGAAAGAGGACTTTACATCTGGGTCAGGATGAGTTTGTAAAGCCTGTACAACATCAATCACATCAGTGTATCTGTAAGAAAATAAAATGAAAAACAGCTTCAGAGAAACAGTAACACTTTTCAACATGTAGTAAGAAAAAAAAGTCAGTTACTTGCAACGTTATAGTTCTAAAGAAGCCTACAAAGATAGTTATAGAGCATTTCAAAACTTTGCAATTGAAACTATTAAGCAAACTGAGTAAAGTGAGTAACACTAGAAATACACTAATGCCTGCTTCAGAGAAAACCAGTATAAACTTCACACTGAACACCTGTAAAGCTTGGCTTTCTGGAGGCACAAAAAAGTAGAACGGAAATAGATGCACCCTATGCTTTCTGTAAAACATTCAACATTGTTTGACTCAAGTAAAGAATTAAAAAATAACATTCGTTTTTATCAGCATTCCTAATTTAAGTGTGCTATTCTAATTAACAAGTCCATTTTTTTAATCATTGCTCTAGACGTTGCTGCATTGCACTGCTTTAGAAGAGAAAATTTAGGTGAACTGGAGCTTATTTCTCACCAAGTGACAATCTCTATCCAAACTATATTGAGAATTATCAAGTTAATGGATTATAACATAAGAACTTTAACTCGTTAAAGTTGTCTAAACACCACTCAACTGCTCAGAAAAAAATGGAAGAGCTATAATTAACTATTCTTGAAGCTAGTGCTGCTACCAGAGTGTCAGTTATTTTGCACATCACTGGACACTATAGCTACTGGCTTCATGAAAAGTATCTCACTCTTAAGTGGAAAAAAATAACGCTGTTTATCACTAGGAGAAGAGACTATAATGAAGAAAATGCCATGTACATGTCCTTTGCAAAACACATGAATGGTTGGTAGCCTGGGAACTAAAACCCTTCCAGTCAGGTTAGGGTAGTACTTCGCTCAAGCTAGTTGCAGTACCTGCTAACGACTCATACAGAAACAGAGTGGGCAAATATGCCTCACTCTTCACCTTCATTTGAGAAGACAACTGGCATTTATCAAAAATGTTTTAATCCGTCTTACTTAAATATCTCCTGTTGTGTCAAGTGAATGGCGTATTTTTGACAGCTTGCTTTAAGTTAGTAGCTAGAGAGGTAATAATGTTTAGGGAGCCGTTCTTCTGAAGCACAAAGACTGAGGGCACCGTGCAAAAACTGCACAAAAATGTATGTTAAATCACATGCATGCAACATTCTTCGTATCTTTTTATCAAGTAGAACTGAAAATTCATGTCTTTTTTTGTAGCTAAAACTTTCAAAGAATTAAAGCAAGGACTACCGGAAATGCAAAGAGAAAGACAAACACACGAAGATGCTAAATACATGGGGAAAAACCACGAAGATCTACTCTCACGCTTACTGTAGAATGCACATTCTGTTTAGCTTAGGCTTTTAAGTTTCTATTTGGAGAAAAAACATTGCAAACTGAATGGGCCATTTACTTCTGAAAAATAAAAATTTATTAATAAATAATTGCCTAGCATTTGCTGATCTTTCAGAAGTTTAAGGGCTGTAAGAACTTCAGAGATATAGCTACAGTCTATGCCATACCATATCACACTTGCATTCTATTCTGAAGCTACAGAAATTAAAAGTCAAAGTGTCCTCAGTCATCTAATATGTTAAACACAACAGATATTCCTCTGAAAAAAAATAGGAAGGTGTTCCACCCCCATCTTTCATTAAATAAATTCAGTATTTTTCCAACCTTTCAAAGAAGATTATACATGAAAGGTAAAATATGAATCATCACAGAATTACAGGACAGCTTGGGTTGGAAGGGACCAATGAAGTTAACCAAGACTATTGTGCATTGAGTTGTATATTTACTGTACATTTTATTGCTTTGTTAGATGCTAAAAGTAGGTCTGTTGTGAAAAAGTGGCAATAACTCATTCGTGTACCATCAGGGACAACAACATGCAACCTTCCCTCTATTTATTACAAGAATGCTAAAGAAGGTCATATTCAGGAATATTCACCTGCAGCTCTGGAGGGCAACTAGCAACATAATCTCACGCTGTCTCTGCTCTACTGTCCCCAGCTAAACCTACAGCTTTAAAAGACAGACAACCAGGACTCTTACTTTACCACTGAAGTGCAAGTCTGCAGGAGATAGGAGAATATGAAAATGAAGAAGATACTCAAGAATACGAACCAGGCTTTGAAGGACAATTACCTCTCTATCTATGATGTCTGGGGAAGTGTGTATAGAGGGGAAATAGATGTTCCAATAAAATTCTATAGACAGCAGTCTAAGTTACAGCTGGAAAGGGCAAGGAAACTGATTGTGATTTTGGCCTCTCAAAAGCAACCTCCTAAACGGAGGAGGCAGGCCAAATTCCTTGGACACTTTTTTTAACAGAGTAGCAAACAATAAAATTAACAGGTAGCAGGAAAGTTGAATTTAGTGCATACATAAAATAGAATTCACAAAGAATCTCACTTTAGCACAGAAACTTGACCGCTTCAGAGGTACAAGAAGTTTAAAAATGCCTCGGAAACACGAAGGGAACAGAAAACCCCCTGTTCTATTCGACAGTTCAAAGTTCTAACATTTACCCTTGCAAGACCACTAAGAGCCGCTTGTTCTTTCTAGCATAAGTGGACTGACGGACACTGTGGTTTTGCTGAGCCTCCAGGACACTGGAGAGATAACGCTGGAAGTGTGCTGCACTGAAACATTCAGGACTATCCATAGTTTGCCGATAAACTATCCACCTACAACAGAAAACAAGGAAAAAGTTAGAAATATTATGTAATAGAACACTATTTACTTCTTGTTTTGAACCAATGACCAAACCCAACAATGACAAGCCCCAAGACTCCGCATTTCTCATACCACGTGCGAGAGAGAAATTTACTTGGCTTTCAGCATAAGCACATTCCTCAGACTACTGCCAAAAGGGTTTGTGGTTTTTCATTGCCTCTTTTTTTTTTTTTTTTAAATAAAACAATGTTCAACAGCTTCTTCAAAGCAGCACATCATATGAGCAATTCTGATCTTTGTTGGTGATGCAGTAAACAAAACTTAGATTCATGTAATTTAAGACTGGGCATGAAAGTATTTCACTGCAAAAATAAAAGTAATTATGACATTTGTGGGAAAATGTAATGTCCTGTAATACTACATCTCATTCAAAAACCACCTTATGTTTGCCTTGAAGAGAGCCACTAAGATATTCCAGATCAACTCACTAATACCAAGACATCAAGTTAAAAGTAATACAACAGAACAGTCCAGAACCTTAATAAGATTAAACTCTATGGTGTTTGGCTGTAAGATTTAAAAGGATAAGAATTTTGATTTTCCAGAACAAAGAGCTTATCGACACACACTATGGTAAATTCCTACAGCGGATTTATCTTATTGCCATGCAATACCTGCCCTGAATATATCTCCTGCAACTGTAGAATAGAAACTAGATCAGATTTTAAAATGTTGTAGTAAGGACCATTAGTATAGTGTTTTCCCCAAGAAGAAAAATGCATTTTAGACTCACTACCACACAAGTTAATAAATGGAAGCTGTTCAACTGTTTCCTTCAAATTTCGACAAGACCTTTCCCATGCTTAAGACAAGATTCATTTGGCCCTTCTAAGATTATTCTCAACTATCTGTAGCATCAGTGGTAGTTCCACACTTGTCATAGCTCTGTAATGATACCTCTGGTATTCTTAATATGGAATATCAAGAAGAAATCTTTTTTTTTTCCTTCTCTAAATGTCTAGTATCTAAAATCAAATCTGCCTGGCGTAACACAGTTAACTGAGATACCTGAAATAACAGAAATGTGCTCATTCAATGCCTCCCCATAGAAAACAGACCCTACGCTGTGCTACGTAGAACTATTTAAAGTGCCTCATAATATTCACTGAATGTACCCTTATAATATATCTGATTACAAATCAGAAACCAGGATACATACATTTTTTTTTTTTTAAAAATTCGTTCATGTTGAGTAGTTCTTCGATTGTAAGTAAGACCACTGCTTTGGACTGTAAAACCAGAACTATACGAACCTTCCATGCTCCTTGTTAAAAGTTACAAGAAAAGCACACAGATCGCTGCTGCGACATCCTGGAAGACCTGTTATAATGGTGATAACAACCTAAAACACAAGAAACAGAAGGGGACAACTTAAAAGACTAGAAGAAATAAGCGAGCACCATAAAAAGGTTCTAGCACCATACATAAGGCTCTCTATCTCCATAAAACTTGAAGTCTGAACAGAAAATTAAGTGACACTAACTCACAGAAACAAGAAAGTGAACAAGACAACTGTAAAAACATCTGCACGATCACTAAGTTATTACCTTTATAAAATCTTATTTTATTATTTATTATCTAATATTTATTATTTATTAGTTATTATCTTTATAAAATGATGTATCACCTTGTTTGTCATACCTTAAATATAATTAAAGGATAATTAACAAATAGAGCAGATAGTATTATCAAAGCCTTTACAGTAGAACCTAGTCTGAAGTGTAAGTCTTAACATGAGACAAAACACTGCAACAGACCAAGAGGTTCCATTTCCTGTGGTGAAAAGGGTACATCCAAAGACATACAACAGTATTTGAGCAAAGTGGTTTCAAGGAAGTGATGCCTTATTTTGGACAGTCTTAACTGTTGAACACAAGGAGCAGTTCCAAGTTTCTGATGCTGAGCCCAGTGTGTTATATCCAAAATTTATCACAGATTTAAGCAAAGGTGCAGGCAGCTTTGAGTAGGGTTGGGAAGAGGCTGCACAGTAACAGCTCCAACATGCCAACAGCTTTTCTGCATAAAGCACCCCTGTTGCCATTATGTGCATTCTTTGTGGTGTTGAAAGAGGGATCAGAGCAAAGAAACAGTGAGAAGCCAAAGCACACATAGTTGTATATTACATGCTGGAATATGGTACGGAGGTAAATATATGACCTCTGGAAACATGGCTAAGAACAATTCTGTGCTGTGCTGAACTTGATTAAGGAAATTATGTCACATTGGTAACCACCCCGCACACTGCATATCATCCTAATATAAAGGGACAAATTACCTCTTCCATTTTCTAACTGAAGTATAGCTGAAGATAGCCATCTGCAGGTTATTTGTATCCTATCCTCAAAATCACTTTTGGATGCTAACAGACAATAAGTAGGCATAATAATACAGATAGAGAAGTAACTCAAAAAAAATCAAAGTTTGCATGTTTTATAGAAATTAGTATAACGTTATACATTTTTTTTTTTAAGACATTTAAATGAACCTTAAAATCAGATTTAAAAACACTAAGAGTTTACTTATTAATACTTAAGTGTCAGGATGGCCTCTGAAGAGACCCCAGGAAATAAGACTGCTACCACATTGCAATATTTGAAGAGAAAGGCCGTATTTCTGCTGCTTTGCTTTCCTTGCTTACAACAGCTTTCAAATGCTGGAAAGTTACAAGGAAATTATTTCTCTGAAAATGCTATTTAAAGCACCCCTTAAGTTTGATGATTGTTGTTGCCCCTATAAAGAACAGAGTGTTCTACAGATAATATCAGCAAATGTTAAATATCATGTACTACCTCTATGCTATTTAAAGGTCTTATGTTGCAGAGAACAAGTCAGTTAAATTATTCAGCAATTCATAAAAACAAACTACTGCTTCAGGGCTAAACTCTCTGGACATTAGAGAAAACTGCTCAGTTGTGAAGATCTACTGTTCGTTTTCTGTCCCTGTTTCACCAGACTGAAGGGTCACTGGCACTTCCAAAAGATTGTTTAAACACAAAATTAAGTAACGTAAACAGGAAAACAAGACAGAGCAATTTATTCTAAGAAACAGACTTGAAACACATTCAGTATGAACTGGAGCAGTAGGCATAGCTAAACGCACACCATGATGCACGTCAGTATTGCATTACCTGCAGTGGAACCAGTAACAGCCAGAATATTTGGTAAACACTCTGTGCTAGGGATAGAAAGTATTGTTGCACTGCTTTCTTACCTTATCACTTTCTGCTTTGCTCTCAGGAATGATTTCTGACTGTTGCAATAAAATAGGAAGATGTGCTCTCATTATAGGCTCGCGACTGACGCTGCTGACAGTAAAATGCTGCACAAACCTTTCAAAAAATAAAAGTTGGGGTTTTTTTGTAAATAAAAGACCAAAAGACTTCATTCATATAAATAGCTGGGATATTACTAAAATAAAATTGTTAAAAGGTCAAACGGAGGCTTCCTAGTGAGGAAATAATTCATCTCATAGAAAAAAATACCTACTGTGAAGACAGACTTATTTAATAAGCAGTTTTTAGATGATGATTACATACAAGAAAATATTTTTGTACCATTTCTGTCAATCCTAATCCCTTGGAAATAAAAATAATTTCTCACCTCTCTAATTCTGGGAGGGCAGCAGATATTTTCAGTTCACTGCATCTTTCCCCAGAAGGAAAAGACAAATAATTAAATAGCTTCTGACCACTGGAATGTCTGAAAAGAAGCAAAAAAAAATCAATTGGTTAGTTGAAACAAAAAGCCTAGAAGTTTTCTTTCTTTAAGCCAGATGTCTACATAACTAGCACAAAAAAAAAGTGAGTGTCGCACTAAGAATGCAGAGATTCCTTTTTGAAACGTTGTCAAAAACTGAATCTGATGGTAGCACACAGTTAACATGGAATCACACTTAAGCAGCATGAACTTACAGTCTCTTCTGTGCCACTGACAGAAATTCTTCTTGGACAACTCTTAAACATAATCCTGAGTTTCTCTGGTTTTGCCACGAAGAGAAAACCTGTAACAAACCAGACCTACTTGTAAGTGTCATTATTTTGGAATTTTTTTTTTTTGAATTTAAGAATGACTTTTATTCACTTAAAAACACTTAAAAATTTATCTTATCCAATCATTAAAATAATATTTCACAATATTAGTTTTGCTGAAAATATTCAAAATATGGAAGAATTCTCTACAGATCTGATCTGAAAACCTCAGCTATATTGGAACTACTTGAAGAAATAACTTTACTAAACAGTCTGGCTTCACATGGGTCTTTTAGTCATAGCATTTCTTTACTAGAAATGGGAGGTATTTATAGTCCAACAGCAGTGTATTAATTCAGTTCCTGCTGTACAACTCCTCTAAGTATTGTTGTAGTTTTCATTAGGTAAGATTACAGCAATCATATTTCTAGAAATTTAAGAAAAATTCTCTTTCTATGCAAGAGAAAAAGGAGGCATTCGTTTCTCTGGGGAACAACATTTGGCTCACATCCTCCTGCTCTAGCCAAGTCACATTAATATGAATGGCATTCTGAACCTAGAAATCAGATTCAGATGAATCACACAGTATTTAAGTGTTCAGTATTTCCCTTCTTTTAGTAAGTAAAGGCAACAGCCATTGTCATTTTTCACAATTATTTTCTGCAAGACAAAACAATTGAGGAAGGACAAGACTGCTTTCCATTAACAAATCGGCATACTAAATGCAAGGGTACTGAGATAAAAAACATTAAAATAAAATAAACTTCTGATATTAACAAAGACAGCATTGCTCATGTAGAATGAACCATGCAACCAAACAAATAGCCACTTCAAAACTAAGGCAAATGCCTACAAGGGATGGAAAGAAGGACTGGTAAACAGAAAAAAACATTACTTAGAAGTCAAAGTGCTAGGGATAAAGCAAAAACGTAGGTCAGACTGAGCCAGAACTTGAAAAGGAAATCAACAAAACCGGAAACTGTCCTTTTTGTATGACTTCAAGGAAAAAAGAAAAAAGCTGCTCTCTGTATGTCCCAAAACCTAATAAAGTCACCTCAACTTTCAATTACAGTGGAGATGTGAAAGGCACTTTCCTGTCTTTGCAAGATCTTCACACCGGATTCTATTCCTGTGTGCTCAAGATCTTGCAACCAACATTGCAGTTACAAAGAATTTGATACACTCAGATCTGGAGGGATGGGTAATTGCCATTTCCTATTTCAAGGAGGCTTGAAATAATTAAGTCATAGTTCTAGTGAGTCTGCTAAGTGAGATATCCTGTCATATGACTGGAGAAGACTAAAACCACTATCCGTATTTCAGTGAATCTTTGCAGCTACAGGTCTGTAAAGCAACTATTAAGCCTACGCAACTTCAGTGTTATGCAGAGATTTAGATAAAATTTTGGAGGAAAACAATAAATACCTGTAGTTAGACACTAACAAAATATAATACCTGACTGGCATGGCTTACACAGCAAGGAACACTTGGTCTTACGGCTAGTCTTCATTCACGTGATAGTAGCTCCTAGACAAACAACACGGTTCATCTGCTTGAACATGAGCAAAGCAACTGGTATGGTGCCAGCCAGTTGAGAAACTGCAACTTAGCTGCTTAGTGAATGCTCCAAAAACACCATCCATAAGGGATTTGGCAAGAACTGAATTGACAGCCTTGTAGGGAAACTAAGCTGGGAGACAGTCGTACAGCACTATGATGTTTTACAGAAAAAGTCTAACAAATAAGAACGGAAGAAACAGAGAAAAATATGAAGAAGGTAAGAAGGTAGGAATGAACACTCAAACTTCTGGAATCAGATGGACAGTCAGTGGGTATCAGAAGGGAAGGACCTGAAGGTGTTTCTCAAAAAAAAAAAAACACACCAAGAACTGTTAATTCAAGGCAGCAGGGCAAAGCAAAGGCAAATGAAGGATAACAACTTTTTCTGAAGATAACTTATACTGCATCTATACAAAACCCAAATACCCTCATATACAATACTGCACACAATATTGAATATCTGTAGCCAAAAACAAAAACAAAAGAACTATTATAATGATCAGAGGAAAAGAGAACATTTTATAATAATAGACTAAAAAGGATCTGGTTTTATTTTGTCAGACCAAATAAGCCAGAAAGAATAGGTCTGAAATCTCTGAACAGCTCAAGCATTTCCATTGGGAAAACAAAATAAAAGCAGGTATAAAAGTAGACCTAATAAAATAGGCTAAAAATTCAAGAGCAAAATATTCACAACCACTCACACAGTTGAACAGTGGGAGGACTCTAAACACTTAAGATAAAAGGAGAAATTTTATGGAATCATTAATGCTACCAGTGGGGACTGTACTCACTGAGCTAGGTGGTCTTTTCCAGTCCTGGGCTACAATCACACACTAAAACCCTTGCAAAGTCCTAAAATCTCCAGGCTCATTTCCTCAAAAGTGCTATTGTTATAAAATTTCGTTTATTAAAAGCGCATCTGCATTACAATGCATGAAGCCAACCTACTCAGAGAATAATACAATGCCATATGGGATACTTAAAGACTTAAACAAAACTTCCCTAAGGATCACGATCCAAATGTGTCTAACCACGAAAAAACACAATGGAACCTCTGCCACTGCATACAATTGCTGCAGCCAATTATACACCAGTACTACATTTAAAATGCAACTACTAGAAAACAAGCTTTTAGAGCAATCGCTGACTTCAGAATACAAAACGAAAGCACATGGTGACTATTAAACATAAACTACACAATCACTACAAATACACACAAAGTTTCTCACACATGCAAGTTCCTAAGATCAGAAGCAATCATGCTCCTGGGAAGGACTACACGGAACTGCTATCGGTCACATAGAAAACCCAAGTTTCTGGATGGAAAAGAGCCTCTGGAGGTCTCCAGACCAATCTTCTGCTCCTAGCAGGACTACTGCTGGCAGCACAGATCAGCTCAGCTCAATGGATTTATCCAGCCAAGTTTTCAAAATCTTCAAAAGTGGAGACTAAGTTTCTGGGTGGCCTGCTCCAGTGCTGAACCACCCAACCTCTTGCTGAAAAGTACCCTCCTAACATCCAATCTGAACGTTCAAAGTTGCAGTGTATAGTTACTGCCCCTTGTAATCTGCCACTAATGAAAGAAGTTCATTGCAACAGTCCTTGCTACAGTCATTAACTGCTACATCTTGGTTCTGTATGAAAGATAAGCAGCCTCAAAATCACAGACACCTCTCCATATCTTCTGTCAATACCATACAACTTCATAGAGGTTTTCAGTGTTCTAACCTGTTGCTCCTTCAGTACTAATTGCTTCTTCTCCTTTCCAAACCATGCTGGTGCACTGAGATACAGGAAAAGGTTTTGCTCGTGAAGAATGAGGCAAGAAAGATGTCATACTTCAAACTTTTCTGAACCTACTTATCAGATGACAAGCTGATCTAACATAAGAAGGAATATACTCCTTTTTTTTTTTATAAACAGAAATATAATTAGTTTACTCGGACATTAACATTTACCCTTGCCTCTCATCTGAAACACAAAGAATAAGTGTTTGGGGTGGGCTAAAAAATTGCTATCTTTATTTACTTTACCTGTGAATAAAAAGCTTTATAAATCTTCGTTTTGGGGAAAAGTGCAATCATCAAAAAGTTATCTCGGGTATGGAATTCAATTGGTAGATGAGTAAGCAAGGAGCTTTTGAAGTCTATAAAGAGAGCAGCAACAATACTGGTTGAATCCTAGAAAAAGAAGAAACAGGACAATTTATAAATAACAGTTATTGAAAGTGGAAAAAAAAAGGCTTAATATATTATGACTATAACAGTTCTTTTCTGGCCTATACTACTTGGCTTGGCACACATGAAGATCTGAAGGTTCATTAGCTTGCATATCGCTGGTACGGCAAATAATCACCTGCTGTACTTCTCAGTTTCTACTTTGCAGCTATTAGCAATATTGTACACTTCAAAGAAAACCCCTGAGATTGTTCACATATGCTTTGAATCCTCAAAAACCAAAAGACATACAAAAAAAACATTCGTATTTTAATATCTACTCCTTTACCCCCTTCTTTTCCCTCCGCCACCAACACCTAGAACTTTAGGCCTTTCCTCTACTAACTGCTAACGCATAACAGAGCCACCTTTATCTATACCTGTACATCTCCTGACACAAGTTCCTTAGAACAACTTGAATCTGTCAGTAAAAAGATTAGAAGGATGGTGTGGTGCTACTGCAAACTTTTATACCACTCTCTTCAGGTTCTGACCCGAAAGAAGCCCCACTGCCAGCAGGTACATCTGTCAGGCCCAGAACTGAAAACATGGGCTGCTCTCATGTTGAAGTGTCCCGTTTCTCTCAGATTCTACAAGGAACACGAACTCCACTGAACCTCTTGCTTCTTCACCAACAGAAAGCTGAAGCCTTCAAAACCAGTCTCTCTCAGAAGCACTGAACAGAGATTATCTAATTTTTCCTTCTAAGAAAACAAGAGTGGCCCTGGACTTTCTGGATTTCGAGATAGCCATTAATGTACAACTTGGCAGGATGATCGAGCGTTTCATGCTCAAGTTTCAACCTGCAACTCTCTTCACACCAAAATACTGGACACAGAGTACAACCCAACAGTGAGAAACATCCCCGGAAAATAGGGGTTCCGTTACTCAGTGTACAAATCAGAATTTGAGTAACATCCATCTTGGACATGGAGAAAGAACCCTACTTCCTGATTTTAGAGGAAAGCTCCAAACGGGGAACATTTACATAAGAATCGTTATCAATTAAGAAACATTTGCAAATGGAACCTCTACCCTTCACTGACTCAGGGATTAATTATGAAAGTAATCTTCAAGTCACTGAGGTAACTGAAGAACATAAATGTTTTGAGAGAACAATTTCTCCTAAGAGAAAATGACTTTTAGCTCATGGCCCACAGACCCCAGGTCCTGTGGGATAACTGGAAGATTTAATGACGACTGAAGTATGAAAACTCATACATGCTGCAATCTGCATATGAAAAAGCACAACAGAACATGTTCCTCCTCCTCCTGGAAAATGTTTAGCATGCCACAAACTGAAAAAGGCTGAAAATAAACATCAATATTCCCCACGGGCTTACGGTTAAAAGAATTAATTTCCAAGTTTTACAAGATGTTAATTCTGTTATGAAATCTAAGTATTACTTAATATTTGTTCAGTTGATAATAAATGACCAAAATGAATATTGGATTCAGGTACTTAAAAGCTTCAATCCCTGTCTTAAATAAGACTCTAAAACCAAGCATACAGCATCTAATCTTTATACAATAAAGATGCTTAGGTAAAATTTCAGCTACAAAAGAGAAAGAAATAAACCTGGGAATTTAGAGACTGGGCGACAATGTAGTCTGTTGGATTTATTTATTTTTAACTTCCTAGGATGGCTGGTGCTAGGCCAGAATGCAGACCAGTACTGCCTTACATCCCGGCGATGTACGTTTGGTTGTACCAAGATTGCGATGGGATGGTTATTGCTTTAGACATTCATGGCACAGTTTTGTGAGCAATCTACTGTACCCTCTATGCGCTGGATGCCTGTGAGCTCCGAGGACTTCAGGAGTTTAGGTGGCAGCTAGGCACCTGGATTCTCAGAATAGAGAAATTTGCAGCATGTGTTGGAGGCAGAAATACATTTTCAAGTCAAAAAGAGGAGCATCGAGCAGGCATCATGAGACAGCTGCTAAGAAACCGTACTCTGCATCACTTAAAGTCTCTGTATTTTTTATTTTAATCCTAGCATTATCATTTACTTTCCATCAATATTGTTGCTGCAATAACGTTCAGCAAAAGCATAACAATTAGCCTTCTTCTCCTGTCACTTAACATTTAAACTCTCCACCCTTGTATTATGCCTAGTCAGTTGAACAATAAAATGCTCTCTGTCAAGGTTTAGCTTTACACAAAAATCTGGCATCGGTTCAAGAATGATAGCCAGGTCCCATAAATAGCTAGTTTTACGAAAGTGAGTGTCTTGAATCAAACAATAGAAGGAAGGTCAGCGTTAAAATAGCTTCTTAAACTACCACTGGGCAATTAATATGATATACAAGAAAAGGCAGCTAAGGTAAGATTCTCTTCGCTCATCTCAATTGAATAGCACTTTTATTGTATTTTACTGTTTTCCTCCATTATACGATGAAATTACAACTACACAATGCTTTCTGGAGGTCACTAAGCAAATGTGTAATGCTGTACCTGAACATAATAGAAACTAAAGGAAATAATTTTTTTTGTGTGCGCGCTTAGGAAACAATAACCAAAATAATGTCTTTTCCATCCTGAAAAAGTGATAGTTAACCCAGCGTGCCTGCCTTGAAGAGGAAAAAAAAAGAAAAAAGCTGAGTTGCCATCATCATCCTGGCTCTATTCCCACTGAGCTAGAAAACCGAACTATTAGCATGGCAACTTCACAAAGCTGAGTGAAGAGATACTAAGCCGATCATAGTCATACACTTTTGTGATTCCTAACACTGGCTTTTACTGAAATTACTTGGAATATGTATAGTTACAAACAGCATGCCTCCCCGTCTCATCTCTCAGCCTGGAAAAGGCGAACCAGTCACTCCCTTCACCCTGTCAGCTACACAGTGCTCTACGACAGGAGACAGACACTGCTCGTGACCTCCCCAGAGATAAGAAGTACACAGCCACGAACGTTTGGTTGAAGGTTAAATGTATTTTGAATAGAACGCAGCATTTTGCTATCTAATATGCTGTAGGACTTCACAATGCCTTGAACTTTTCTCTACCCATCACTTAAGACAGCTAGACATTTTATGAAAGCTATGTTCTGCAGTTCCAATAAAAAGCAATTTTACAGACTATTAAGAACACTAATATAAAATTCTGTCCTTGGAGTTTAGCTAATCAATAATTGGTTTGGCTACCCAACACAAAAACGGTAGATATTTGCATCAGTTACTAGTTTTACACACGCTTATAAAAATTCAACTGAAATTAAACATTTTGCATTATTAACATACAAGTAATTCTGAAATTTGATAAAAAGTTTGTGACAGTAGGAACAAACAGAACACTCACCCCATCATAGAGACAAAGGGAATTCATATGGTCCTTTGAAATGGAAATGCTGCCATGGTGGGGGTCAGAAAAGAGAATACCATCTGAGAAGAAGTACAATTTGCCTAGAATGTGAAAGAAAAAAGTAACTGAGGTGCGTACCAATATTTCAATATCATATGATGGATGAATGCCTCTTTCTCAGGAATAATCTATGCTCTTCCAGAATTTTGTCATACTTAACACAGAACACATTTGAGTGAAGATCTGCAATAGCTTCTAGGCAGCATTCAGAGCACAGTTATCTGCTCTTCACTGGATCTCACTATCAAGGGCAGGAATTGTGACCATGATTACATTTGCTTTAATCTTACCCCTGAAGCCCACTACCATAAATACCGTGGTTCATTTTTTAGGGTTGGGGGAAAGGGGGGGGAAGGCGGTCAGACTTCCAGCGAAGAGCCAGCATATTAGTACAAACCACGCAGACAGCAAAAAAAAAATCTCAGACAACAGTTTGCCTTTACTCCCTCACCAAGACAGAGTTGAAAACAGAAAAGCCCTTTACCAGCAGACTTGCCTGTCCTTGCCCACACCCAGAACCACCCGTTCACACAGATCCCCCGTACGCGCTGCCATAAATCCTTGCTCACTGCTTCCCCTGCACAGCACCACAGTCAGGATGGCCGAGCGGTCTAAGGCGCTGCGTTCAGGTCGCAGTCTCCCCTGGAGGCGTGGGTTCGAATCCCACTTCTGACAAGTTGCTATTTTCTTCAGGAGCCGCCTGGGCGTGGGGCTGGGCACCCTGTTCTGGGGGTGCCGCTGAGGCAGGGGTTGGACCACAGGGATCTGGGGTCCCTGGGCCCACTCTGGGATCCTCAGGGGCAACTGTTTCTGGGCTAGCAATTTCCCTGGAAGCTACTGACTTACAGCTGAGAGAGACACAGAGTTCATTTTATCTCCTTTTTTCCTGACACTTTGGCTCTTAGCAAATCTGATGACCAGGGAAAGCAGCTGGAAAAATGAGAAGCGGCAAGGCTCAGTGGTATAACAGAAAGAATATTCCAAAGCTTTGCAAACCGACATTAGCAAAAAGCTAGTTTCTGATGGTCCTAAGAAAGCCATAAACAGAAAACTAAGTAGGGGCTGCCAGCTGGACCTCTGCTACCAGTGCTAGACCAAGCATTAAAAGCAGGATCACATCCCATACAGGCAAGCATGTGAGACAGCAAAAAGGACAGGGAAAGGTAAAATAAAGCAGCTTTACTCAGAGCTGAGCTCTAAGAAAAAGCAAAGCTCAGCAGCAGAACACCTACAAGATACGGCTAAACTTGATTGTACATCCAGCTCAATCAAATAATGCTTTGAAGAAACAATACAAAATGAAGGCAAAGAAATAAGATATTTTCCTCTTGAAATGGCAACTCAGTAAGACCTTCAAAACAGTTTAAGTCCTAATACTGAAAAGAAGCTTGGTAAGAAATCACAGTATCTAAGTAAGTGATTTCAACAGTTATCAAAAAAAATGCTGTTACCCACAAATGCAACAGTTTTAGAGTGAACTTTCTAGTTAACACTAAAACAGTGCTGCAAAGACAACTACTCTTGTAACACACAGACACTATTTTGTAAGCAGAGCAATCACAAATTTGAGGTCCGAATTCAAAGTAAAATGGAGAGAGACTAGGTGTCAAATAATCCACCACATTGTTCAAATAACTAGAAAGTTTCACACAAATAAATCAGATGCGGAGGTTTCACAGTCTATGTAGACAAGAATTTCATTGCTGACAAAGGGCTCACAAAATTCAAAAAGCACAACACAACACAGGTGGTATTTTGTCGGCTGAGGATGAAAAATGGCCAAACACAACATTAGGAATACATTTCTGCCAAATTTCACAGAACGTCCCATTGACAAATCTGAGAAATGGGGAAAAAAGCAGGAAAATTAGATATATTAATTCTTTTCTAAAAGGAAAGGAAGCCAAAAAGAATAGTAATTAATCTAAACCAATATTGCCCCCTTTAACATTAAAGTCAGTAAATTATATCAAGAACAACTTGATATACCATTTGTACATTTTTCACAAGTCACAAAAAAAATCACAAAAGAGGCAATTTAATTGGTACGAGCGACTGACTCAGTAAAGTTCACCCCATAAAATTCCAGAAAACATTAGACATGTTAGCATACTAAGGAAGAGGCTTAACAGCCCAATTTTATTCCACGAACTTTAGTCATGGATGTAAAGCTTATTACAGCACGACAAATGACAGAGAGGAGGAGTGCCTGTGTGACAGCATCTTTTTCACCTCGCCTTGCCAGGCTAGATGGCTGCAGCCCCAGCACAGCCCAAATTGGAGCACAGCAAACCATCTTGCAGCACACATGAAAGGGAACGAGATCAAGTTCATTTTCACTTGACACCTGAGAAAATATCTCACTCGTTGAAGTGTTACATCATGGCCCTTATACCACCTACTTATAACTCTCCATCCCAAGAGCTATGGAAACATTTAACTTAGCAAATCTACCAAAAAAGGGAAAAAACACACTGCTCCACTGAGGCAGAGACAGACAATTTTCACAACGCTAAGAAAGCCATTGACTCTTCTTCTCCCTGACTATTTACCGAGTGAGCCTGCACCCACAGCACTGTGTTGCAAAACAACAAAATAGCTAAACATGTTGTTCCGCGTTAACTTTTCCTTTAAGACCTATTAAATTGGAGTGAAAAAAAATTCCAGTATGTGAAACTTGCTGTTTTATTGCTATGAACATCATTATTTGTCTTCAATAGTCTTAGCTTTTTTCTTTTGTAGTTACGCAAAGTATTTTCCTCTGAAGATTGACAGCGTATACTAAGCATTCGGACATCAGCTGGTCATCTCCTGCTGCATCAATACTGTGACACCAGTACCTTCTCTGGACAGAGGAATATAGAAGCAATATGCCTTAAGAAATGTTTTAATTCAGTAACTTATTCTCCTGAGTTTTTTCAAGGCAAAGCAAGGCACATTAATGCAATGCTTCGGTGTGAAGGAAGATCCTGCCAACAGTCCTCCTAAGTTGTGTTCTTAGCACGAATATCCCGGTAACATAACTAAAGTTCTTCAGTGAAAATGCACCAAGACAAGCGGTCTATCCAAAATCATTGCTTGTCATTTTGTGTCAGAAAACAGTAACTTCACCGAATCTGAAAAATACTGAGAATGAGCATCTTTCTGTTGCACAGTGAGCATCTGTACTAATAAAGTTCCTGAGTGAAAATGACAACGGAAAAAACACTGGAACAGCATGTCAGCTCCAGGCAGAGGCTTTGGTAGATGCAAAGAACACAAGGCTATAAGTAAATTTAGAAACAAATCACAACACACAGGCAGCGTATCACGCTGCCCAAAAGGTACTTACATGTTGGCCTTCACTTCTTATGTTGGAAGCCCACAGCATAATGTCACTACTTTAACGCCCAGTCTTTCTAACCTGATGTTCACACAGGTACAGAAAAAGCCAAACCCACATACCACAACACTCATTAAGGGGAGAAAAAGCCAGTTTGTGCATTCTTTTGTACTTTAACTATATCTTAATAACTATAACTGTCTCCCAGGCTCGCAAAGAATAATTTTCTCAATCATGCGATGGGAGCTGCATGTGCGTCAAAAGCAAGTCTATAGCTCTGATAGCAATTCTTCTTCTACACCTAGGAGTTCCAAGCAGAGGGGTTGGGGACAAAGAAGTAAAACACGGAGTTTAGCAAGAGATTTACAGAGGCAAGTACAAGGAAAGCAGCTTAAACTGATGGTACAGATCTGTGAATCCCAGAAACTGCGCATCTCATGTTCAAAAACACAGAAGCTGGACTAACTATATAAACAATTGAGAACACATCTCACCTTCTGCAGGCATGGCCTGTGGATTGCTAGAATAAATATATGCTCCATCACCTCCAGTAAGTAAAGTGCCCAGAAAAGATTTGTCTTCCTGAACAGGATAAAAAAACAGAAGTATCACAGACCACATCATAGACTGCAATCTAGACAGGAATATTTTCACGAGAAAAGGTTTTACTACAAGAATAAAGGATTTTAAAAGTTCTGACAGACACGGTTTAAAAGAGCTTAAACTGCACAGATACAGAAGAACTAGTGAAATACACCGTATGTCAGGAGACCAATTTTTAGAAGCACCCCCTCCGCCCCCCCGTTGGTCTTGCCAGCAGCTATTAGGTTACAAGTTATTGTCGCAACCACAAGGCACAGCTTTTTGTTTTTAGATTGTCAGCCTACTGAACTCAAAGTATGCTACAGGAAAATGAAACTATTTGTAATGAAGATTCCTGGGAACCGCAAATTAAGCCACAAATGTGAAACTCATGTGGTTTAAGACGTTCCCAGATCCCAAATTCTTTTCTTTTTCATACTGCTTAAAGTGTTTTCCTGTAGACATTTAGCATGCTAATTAAGTTAAAAGAAAGTTGCATGTAAAGTGGCATTGAGGTGGTTTTTTTTTTGAACTCATGTGCTCCAAGGGTAATGCTTAGTGAGACTTCCATGGAATCTAAGCCTTATTAGAACTTTTTGCTCTTGGGTTTTGCCATTCTTGGAATGAAAGAAAACCTCAAACTTTTACATACAATGCATTTCTTTTTTTAGGTCAAAGTTTAAAAAAGACAAGATAGAACAGATAAAGACTTTCACAGAAGAGGAAAAAAATGCTAAAAGCCAGTTTTACTAGCAGCTAAGATTTTGGGGATATTGGTTCTTGAAAAAAATAACCTTTATAATTTAACTAAAAAGTTTAGTTTTACCTTTAATATTAGCTGTGCTTTTTCAGACAGTTTCACATCACTATCTTCAACCTGCAGCCGAAAAAAAGTTTCCCATTGTACTGTTAGTAGATAAAGCAAATTAATTCAAAGAGAAATCTTTAAAGAAGGTTCAAGGCAAACAAGAACCTTATAGACCACTGACAGTTAAAAGTCCTGACCAGACTGCTTCAAAGACAGCTTTGTGCTTTTCAATACTGTGTTACCACAGGACTGAAATAATTCTTTGAAATATATTCAAGGAGATACTCCCCATTAAATTGTTTTTGTAGACTAAAACTGTATTGTATTAGACACAAAGGAGTGTAACTTTTTTTTAAAAAAACACTATTATTAAAGTACTTCAAAAGTATTGACTGCCAACTGGCATAATGTTGTCCATCTTCTGAACGTTCATTGAAATTATAACTCACAGTTTACTATCTTACAGGTCTGCAAACAGACCTTTGTTGGGGCAGACACTGAAGTGACCCCACAACAAACAGAATTTTCAAAAGTTATAGTGTGTACTTTCCAGAAATAAAAACTATAAAAACCAAATGTGACTTCACACAGTTAAAAATTGAAGTGGTGGTGAAAAGGAAATGATTAAAACTTTTCATGAATGGAACCATCAGCCTGTTTCTTCTTATTTATACACTCCTTGTCCAAATTTAAAAAAAAATACAGTATTACAGAATTCTGTTTTAATGACTGGATTCTGTACTTTTTCTTCATAAATCCATACATTTATAACAAGTTTCCAGTTGTGAATCTGCATTTATAGAATAAAATTGAACAAACTTTTGTGTACTAACCAGCCAAGATGCGTATCTTGGGATAGCTGCAGTCAATATTATGTGGCTGGTTTCTGAATTAATACTGCCATCTGCAGGGAAGTAAATGGAAAGCAAAGAAGTATAATACCATCCATGTACTTCAGACCATTTAATGTTACTTTAATGACTGAAAGTTTCTCTAGGAAATATGAAAAGATTGCTCATTATTTTAAGGATTCATTATTTCTTAAGCGAAGCTCTCCCAGCAGACTAGCTTCTAGTCTCCCTGTGCTGTAATGTACCCAGAACTGCTAAACAACAAAGAAGCCCTGCTTTTATTTTGTTCTCAGTATGCCTCTTGCACCTACTTATCACATCTAGCTTCATGGCTATTTCTTGCTTATTTCTGGCTTGCAGTATGGCCTAAGCTAACCATTTCCCTTTCTTCCAATTCTTGCCTGCAACTTACCCCAAATGGTAGCCTAAAACTTCTGGTTTTGAGGAGGGGCTACAAAGTTTTAATACAAATAATACTCGCACAGTTGAATGTGTGATTAGCGTCTTCCTTTGCTCTCTTCCTCACCAAAAGTGTTCCAACTCCCATGGTTAAAAATCTCGCAGCTTGTCTGCATACACGAATTCATAAATATTGTCCAGACAGCCCTAACAACTACACTTCCTTGTCACACATAAACAATCTGAAAACTATTCGCTTGTTTAAAGATATTATTCAATATTCTGTATTTTAAATAAAAGCCTGTTCTAAAAACAAGCTTTCTAAAAGTCGTATCATTTTAGTTTTACTTCATCTCTTCCAAACAAAAAGCAACTGAAATTAAAGCATATCATATGAAACTAGCGTTATAAAGCGATGAAAGAGAGCTACAATATAAATTATTCACCAAGACCAAAGAAAATTTGGGTAGGCTGCTAGTATACTTGAACTCTTGACACCTCAGCCCTATCTTATGACAAGGCAGCCATAAAACCCAAAGTCCTTTCAGTTAGCATAGAGAAGCTATCTTGACACTTAAGATACTCTTTACTACAGGCAAAAACATGTAGATCACTACAGGCTAAAACATGTAAGTATTTAACAAAAAGGCTTAAGAACATAACGACAATAGTAATAACAACCACCAGAAATCCATTTGCTATTCAACCACAAAAAAGTTCAGAGAATGATATGGAGGTGCTAGAACTCAAAATAGTTACCTTTTTCTTTTATATGTATCTGTGATGTTAGGAAGGACTCTGAAAAGACAACAGATCCCAAGCATCCTCTTCCTGTGAGCAAGTCTGGAATGTCAAACACCATCATAGACGCCTACAACAATCAAACAGTTGGACAGGAAAGGAAGAGAAAGCAGAATTTGAAATATTTCAAGTGAAACAACAAACAGTGTGTTTTAAACTTCCTAAAACACAATGCTTTTATATTGAATTGAAAAGCCTGAGACCTTAACTATATCTTAACATTTTACTCCAAATTCCACTGACTTCACATTAAAACTCAATCTTATCTCAGTTTCAGTGTCTGAAATAATCACTGCTGTTACGTTTCTAGTCACACAGACAAAATGCTCAGCATGCCCCATAAGAACAGCCACTCAAGCTCTACTTTCTAATAAAATACATAATCAGAATATTGAACAGCTTACTTACCGTTTTAATCAGACTCAGGCTATCCTCATTATCTAATGGAGTAATTCTGGAACAATAATGATAATTAAATATTTAAAGATTAGACCATTTTGACTGACTTTTTAACAGACAAAAATCTATTTCGTTTTAAAGCAAGCTCTGATTTGTGTAGGCCATTTCAGTCAATTAGACAACATGGGGATTAAAAAAGCACAAGCTTGTGATGTCAACCAAGTTAAAAAAACTGTTTTAAATGGAAACTCTTAATGGGTTTGTGCTGCTTCTACTCATTAACAGAGTTAATAAAAATGGTTTACCCAGTTGTTTTCCTTTTCCTTTTTTTACAATGTTTTCAAGATTCCACATGATTACAAATAGGAATCCATTAAACTGACTCAAATATAAAAATATTTAGAGCATCTTGTACAAAATAATCAAATGTTTTCTCAGTCTCCAAGACAATATATTCATTAATGTAACAGAACACTAATTAATAACAGGAAGCGATACAAACCTTCCATGATTGTTCACAGCCTGAATTTGAAAAGCAATTTTAGAGCTGTAGAAAAGAAAACGTACTGGTGAAAAACATGTTATATACTTCTATTACACATTTTTAAAAAGCAGCAATAACACATTTAAAACAAAATAACTGTTGAAGTGATTATATAAACAGGAAAAATGAAATTATCGTGATTGTAAGAGCTTTTTGAACACATTATGAAGTCTTGGAATTTGACAATCATGCAGGTTAACTTTGAAGTTAACATTTTGTGCATTTTTTCCCAAAAAGACACAATAAATCAATATTTATTTGAAAGTAGTTACCTTAACGCCATTTTAAGTTGTGCTAAATGTAGGGTATCTAACATAGACATAAACATCTGCTCTGCTCCCTCCTTTGCCTGAAAAAAGGAAATCAAGAATGAAACATCTTTTCCCATACTTCAAAATCCCAGCAACTGTAACAGCACCCATAAAATACACAGAGACCATACACCAAACAATATACACCGATGTACCCGGCTAAAATTTGTCTTTCACAAAGAAATTTTTTCTAGCGTTCCTTAATGTAAGATAAGGAAAATTCGTGAAAGATGAAGAACAACTGTAAAAGGATAAGAATAGATATACTCTGAAATTTCATTTTTTTTTAAACAGAATTCAGAGATACTGGTTGGAAGCCAACAGCATTAACCTTGTTAATGTTATGCAGTTGCCTGAAATGTTTTGTGAAAGGTGTTTTTTGGGGGTGGGCATTTGAGGTAAAGGGTGTTTACATATAACTTTATATGGCAGCAAATCAACAGTGAGAATGTACAGAATCAGTGCTTCATTTACCTTGGATTCAGTGGAAGTTTTAGCATAGCACTCAATGCCAGCAAGCACAGCCTCTACAACAGCAGTATATATTTGCGACAACAGCATACTGAAGAGAAACACAAACACAACATTTACTAGACAGATAAGAGTTTGGTTTCCTCCACTGTTTAAAAGGAGCAGTTAACACAGAACTAACTCCCTCATATAGAAGGGGTTCTTGTTCAAATGTGTGTAGGTGTAGCTTTATGCTTAACATCATAGTTTAAAAAAAAAATAAATTGCTATTGCTCAAACTACGGAATATCTTGACAAAAATCTCTTGACAGAAATGTAGCCCTGTTCTCACCAGTAAAGGAAAATAGACGTTTTATTGTTGACTTTCATTGGAGCTGTGACAAGGATCACCCCCTAGATATTCAAACAAAAATGGAATGGTAGCCCCATGTTCTGAAAAAAAGAAAACCAGCCCAGAACCAACTTTGAGACAGTCTTGTACTAGAGAATGTCAATCAAAAAAACCCAGAACAAAGCAGTCACCACCTCTACATCTGTACAGCAGTACATCTCTAGCAGTCATCACATCTACATCATAGCTTAGTCCCATTCTCTTCATAAATGGGAAGTGAAAGACTACTACTCAACTAAACAAAGATGATGAGAAGCCAGAAGTGATTTACAGCTCCTGACACATTCACAGCTCCAGACCTATTGAAAACAAAAAACCTGTGCCCAACTAAGACATCTTGTCCCGCGACTAAACTAGAACAGAAAGATAAATAGACCAACGTTCCTTCTTCCCCAAACTTTAACTCTTCTGCAACAGCTGAATTTTGAGGGATGGATGCAGGGGGAAAGACAGACAGAAATACAGCATTTAAGCCTATGCAAAGCATTCCCGAATGACGGAAAAAAGCATCTGAAGCTCCCAAGCATGGCCCAATATGGAGGAATCTCAAAATGCACCAACAGTTGCCTGGACAGACACCAGCCAATTCAAACAAGCTCTACAGAGGCTTTGTTCTAACTTCATTCCTGCGAGCAGTAAGTAGTTTAAAAATTAGCCTTCTTATTTATTTAGTGAGGTTTAATCCATATAATTGCATGTACTAATACATGCCTTTCATTTAGGTTTTCAGTACATGCTCATCATAAGCGTGTATAATTCTTCCTAACTCTATAACAGTTCCTGTTTTCACTCAAATTCCCACATATATTTACAAGAAATCATCTCACAACGGGCTGTGATTTAACTGAGATGTTACAGACCTCTTACTTGTCTACCCATTTTAAAATTTTAATGTTAACAAGACAGCAAATGGTATTTGTTAAAAAAAAAGAAGTCAAACTTTATCCCAGGGATACCTGAAGACACACAGCCAGTTTATGCGCTCCAGCCATTCTGTATTCCAGATTGCAACTCTACTTCCTAAATATAGCTGGATTTGGACTGAGTATTGCTTATGAACTATTTCTGTGGACTGTGGCTGCCCATCCCTGGCAGTGCCCAAAGCCAGGCTGGATGGGGCTGGGGGCAGCCTGGGCAGGGGGCTGGGGGGGCTCTGAAGTCCCTTCCAACCCAAACCACTCTATGACCCTACGTTGACAACTTACACTTGTTCAGGTTTCTTGTGCATCTCACTGTCATTTCCTGTAAAGAAAAAAACAGGTTTCCTTTAAACACTTCTGGAAGTGTTTACACAGAACTTATTTGGCATAACAGTTCTGCTGCATGTCTTAGACAATATTTACCCAATATTTTATGTAACTTCACCTTGTTTATAAGTTTTATAAAAGAGCAAAGCACAGATCAACTCATATCACTACAGCCAGTACGTAATTGCCAAAATTAATACCTGTATCCCATAAGCGCAGCTTCTCTGAGTCAGAACAAAGATCCCTCACACACTGTCCTGTCTCCCAAAGCTGCTATTACTGGATACCCAGGAAAAAGCATAACTACAGTAGACAGATGCTACAATTCCTTCTGTCTCGCATGCCTCTGACCACTTTCTCTTCTGACACTATTTGAGCTGGGTACAGTTTGAAGATGTATGGTAACCCTAAGGAGACTGACTTTATCCGCAGACCAAGCCATAGACCCCAAGCCATTTAGAATGGTTATTTGAGAAATTTATTCTTAAAGCTTTCCTTTGGTTTGTTTTTAATAGGGAAGGTAACTGTTAAAACACTTTGTATTCGACCCAAGCAAGATGGCTGAGGATGAGTCAAAGACTTTTCTCTATCCTTTTAAAAAAACTTTGGCTTGTTTACCCCCCACCCCCCAAAAAACAAATATAAAACAAAGACACAATCACATAAACCACCCAAAACAACAAAAATGACAACACAGTAGTGTACAGTATTGCACAGTACTGTAAGATGTGCAGCTGAACAATGTTCTGCTAAGATGTCATGCACCCACTGCAGAATTACGCAGAATCTACCACCAAAGAACACCGTGCAGCCTAATGCTCATAAAGGAATCAAAGCCATCTTTTGATTATTTAAGACTTGCAGTGATTAAAGAGAAGAATTCCCTTACATTACTGCTTGCCATGCTTAATATACTTACCCAGGAAAGGAACGTGAGTGGTTCCAAAAAAATAGGTCCTGGAACAAGCCAGAGGTCCCTTTGGAGATACACATTGCACTACCTAGTGGTCAGTATTAATGAGATACAGAAAGATCTTAGTAAAAAAAAAAAAATCAGTGCAATATTTAACAATAAACTAAGTTCCCCGTAAGTACTCTAACAACTGACATACTACACAAGGTGTATAACACAGACTTGGCTGATTTAAAAAACAACTTACGTTTTCAAAGGTATATTTCATTTTTGACTTGACCTGAACGGTTCAAAGGCTTTGGAAAGGAGATGAGCTCTGACTTCCATAAGTGTTAAGAATGCATTTTCAATTTCCTATGCCAACTGCTCTTCTCATGAAAAAGGAAGTGGGTCACGTTCCAATAACTATGCTCGCACTTGGCCTTATTTACTGTTTTCATGATACCCTATTAAAATAGTATCACCTGTACCTGTAAATAAACCAACCACCTTTTTAAGAACAATGTCAGAATTGAAGACAACAGATGGAGCAGGTACTGCATCAGAAAAAAAATTCCACTTGCATTCTCAAAGATATCACACGAACTCAACTGGAATGTTAACATGGGAAGAAAAAATAAAATCGGAGATGTCTTCACAGAAATAAGGTTAGGACAGCAAACGGTGAATGAGATTTCACTGGAATGCCAATACAATCCTTTCTCGAGCCTCCGACTCATGTAATGCGTCAAGAGTACCCGTATCCATCCATTCATCAGGCAGCTACGCATGAAATGTCACGACAAGATCATAAAATCAGTCCCTCAGTCATACGTTCACTCCACGATGACCTGTACTCAGCCACATCCATCTCCTCAACAGCACAGACCTGGGACTCGCACGACTGACAGACACTCCCAGGGCCCATGGAGATCAGCCAGCAGGGAGCACTACACAACGCAAGCTGCACGCTACCTCTCCTCCTCCGCTGCGCGTTACCTTCTTGATGCACCCAGCCCAGCCAGGCAGAGGATCTGAGTTCCCTGGGGTCGCTTCCCCAGTTACGTCCCCTGCGCAGCAGTGCAACAAGCCATCGACCTCATGATATGTTTTAAAACTAAGCTTTTACTTGAAAACGGAAACAAGTTAATCTTACAACTTGATCGTAACATTCGTTGAACACCACAGAGATTTTCAAAGTTCACCAGAACAAAGAACACCAGAAAGATTTTCAAAGGTCAAAATTTTCAAGCAACTGTTCGGTTGCTGAAGCAAACACTGAAATTTGGATGCACGTATGGATCCTGGGTCTACCTACAAAGCCATTATTTAAAAAGAGAGAAGCGTCTTACTGTTTCTTTTAAAGAAGCAGCTTAACAACTCTGATTCAACCAAAACCTGTGTGTCAGATCATAAGCTACCATTACAAAGCTTTTCTCTTTATGGCTAAGATAAGTGTCCCAAGTGGCATTTCCTCTCCCCCACCCAAACATTTGCAGCACCTCAAGTGTTAAAAAAACAAGCAGTCTTTAAAGGGCAGCTTTCAGCAGCCTATGATTAAATAACCAGAATATTTTCACTTGGAAAGAGAAGAAAAATTTGCTCCTTAAACTGATTGATTGTTACGGTAACTTATGTTTTTATACATTAGGAATTGGGTATTTAACTAATGGGAAACGTGTTTTAAGGGCACAAAAAAATATACAAAGAAAACAAAAATATACGCTGCTTAGAAGTGCTGGATAATTACTTTAAAACCTCACCATATGTTTAGCAGTGCTTCCACCAAGGCCAGTGTTTCGAACAAGATGTCCTTCCGATGGAAAATTGAAGTTACCGGAGTTCAAGTTTTCTCTAGTTGAGTGGCTACCAAACAGAACAAAAGGCTGCCGGCTGGGACTACGGAAAAAAAGAAGCTGTCACCACCAAAACACTGCAAGAAAACTTGAATAACAACAAATGAAAAAGGCTTTCAAGTATGATAGATCAACTATTCAATTTCTTACTAGAAGAGCAGGACAAAAAATTGTTACAGCTGCACAGATCAAAGCCACAGAAAGCTTCCTATTGAAAAGACCAAGTTCCAAAGAAAAAAGGACTTGAATTAACAAGACTATAATTTTCTATCATATACAATAGCATACCTCAAGGCTGTTTCTCAAACATTAAGTAGCAGACTGCATTTTAAACTTGACTATTAGATTTTTTTTTCCCCCTCAAAAAAGAAAATTGCCTTGAAAAACTGAATCGTTTAAAGTTTACCATCATGGCAAACCTTGAAATAAGTATATTGGAATTCAACAAACCTATTTTGGCTTTAGCTCTGGCTTCGGGCCCAAGACTCCACTGCTAAGGTCAAGGCTTTTCTTTTCATTATTTAAATGCAAAAAAACATAGGATGCTGGAAACAATAAACAGTGGAGTTGGAGTTCAGCGTCCTTTAATTCCAAATAAAGAAGAATCTGCAGAGACACCGAGGAGCTAAGCAACCTTTATTTAGCTCGAAACAGCAGAATGCTTGGTTTTGCAACATATGACAAACAGCCCTCCTCTCTCAGTTCAGATTCTGGGCTGAAATAAAATTAAGCTGACCTGGATTTCATAACTTGTGTAGGCTGAGATTTGGTTTTTAACTGCCTTGCTTTAAATAAAAAAAATTGCTCTTGTTCTTTGTGACTCAGAAAAGCATACTGACTCCTTCAACCTTCATATTTTAATTGATTTGATTATCATAAACAGAAGATCCAAATTTTCACACAAAACTATCCTGTGCAATATTTTGATATCTGGCCATGAAGAAATTGATCACATTAGAAAACACAATGTGGATACTTTCAAATACACGGACATTGTGTATGTAATACCTATAGAATTAAAATCCATGAAAATTTCGAGTATCCCTCACAAAGGTGCTTCTGTGTGTTTTTTTTTTTTTTAAATATGCAAAGATAAGTTGTAATATAATGGGGTGGTCCCAAAAGGAAGCATTATAAGCATTCTTATGGCAGAGACATAGAAATAACTCATCAACATACTAAAGAAACCACCATTTCACAGGAAATAATGAGTAATACCTGTTATCTGTTATATGGCTTGAGATCATTCCATGACTGAAATAACTTCTGAAAGGCTGTGGGGAAAAAAATCACGATTAATAAGCAAATGAACAGAACATGTGATTTACCCTCACTATTATTAAGAACAAACTTGAATTACGCTTCTCGGAGAAAAATCCTCAACCCTCAAAAACTACTTCTAATCTCCATAAACAAACCCAAATACCGTTAAGTCTCATATATGCTTAAAAATAAACAGCTACTTCCAAAAAGCACTAGAAGAAAACACACTGCAGTATTTTTATCCATCCTGTATATCACCAGTTATGTCTGAGATCTGACACGTGTGACCTCAACTCGTGAGTGCACATACACAGGAGCTACCACTGAAATTAAGTTTGGTCCACCTGCAAATAGGGATGTGTTGTGCAGACCTAAAACTAAGCTCAGGAATCAGCGAATAAACACTCAATTGTGAATTACATTACACAGTCCTACACCATCACACCACAGGGGTGGGCAACTTATCAACAAACCGTAGGTTTTGACTCCTCAAACAGGTAAGGTGACATGGGGTAGAGAAGAAAAAAATCGACATGGGGTAGAGAGGAAAAAAATCAACAATGCTCAACGCTTATTATTACTTCTGCATGGATGACACTGGCATTTCAAAGAATTACCGAAGCAGGCATACCTCCCCTGCCTGAGATTCTGACAGTTCCAGAATGAAGGGAATTTCAGTATCAAAATTAGCAAAAAAGTTGGTCCACTGATGCTCAAAAGTCATTAAATCCTAGAAGAAAAAAAATAGTCAACATTAGTTATTACGGCAAGTGTTACACTGAAGAAGAAAGTCACAGATGAATGAACCCAAATTACATTACAACAAGAAATTGCTTTTTGCAATGCAGTATAGAATACAGCCTGACCAGTAAACAGTAAGAACAAAAAAGTAAGCCTTCTCTAAAAGTTAAGGACTTCCTGTTGGGTTTGGGGGCACTTCTTTGGGTGTGGACTTTGGGGATTCTTGGGGGGGGAGATGAAGAGGCAGGAGAGAGAGATCTTCCTTGATTTAAGAAGTACACTATTTTGAGTACCCGTAACTCAGACCTCATGTCAGCCATATGACTTTCAAAATATATAAATTAATAGATTTAGATTTTTATCTCTAGATGTTCTGAAGTAGATTTTTATCTGACCTTAAGTGAGCTTACAGACAGAAGATGAAGAACAGGGCAGGGAGTTTGGTAAACTTATGATCAGCAAATGGCAACAATACAAGAAAATTTATTTATCTGCATCTGGAAGAAAAAAGCGGTATACAGAAAAGGAAGTATCAGTAGCTCCTCACTAAAGCAAAAGAATGAAAATGAAGATGACTCCAAGATAAGAACTGCATTCAGATGAAAATTACATAAAAAATTCAGAGAACCATTAAAGAGAAGAGTGCATCATGCTGGTAAAGCAGGAACCTTACAAAACTATACAATTTTAAAAATGCTCAAGATAACTCAATTATTTGTCATACACTAACAAGAAAGGTAAGAGACACCCTGATTTTAGAAAGTGTAATATTCCAGGTGTGTAACAAGCAAAACCAGAAATATTATTTCAGCAGAGGTACAAATATTTTACAGTATTTGACTTCACCACTTCATTAATGTAACAATGCACAAAGTTTACACAGTGGATGTTGATAAACTCTTACAAGCCTTCTAAAATAAAAGTCAAGGCTTTATTGGAAGCTTAAAATTAAGGTTTCTATCCAGGGAGTAGTATTATTGCAGAATTATTTCAGCCTCAAATAAGCTTTTCATAGAAACCAAGAACTAAAATGTTTTTGTCAGCTTATTCGGAACACGTCGATATTGTACAGAACTTTCTTTTAAATCTCAAGAAGAGTTAAAATCAAAGCTGTTAACTAAAAAAAGTATTTATCAACTGCAAATACTCTAAGGCCACCCAATTTCATCCTTGCTGAGAAAGTCAGTCATTTTTAAAATAGCCAATTTCTATGAAACCAGAGTTGTTTGAAAAGCCTATTCATTAACTTCAGTCTTCTGGCTATATCTTCTGTAAATGTAGCTCAGGTATTCAGGAGACTTGGTTGTTCATTAATTCTTCAGTTTCTAGCTTGGCAAAAAACATTAACTGATTAACTTCAGTCTACATTTAGGGAAGGTATAGCCACAAATGCAAAACTTGGTCTGTAACCGGTTCTGGTAGAAATAACGTCTTATTTTGACTACCTGAGCAAGTACAACGGGTAAATCAGAGAAGGTAGAAATTCAGTTTTGAGAACTCACATAAAGACAAATTATATATGCTAATACTCATATACGTCTCCCTTTTCTAGCATTGAGATCAGATCAACTCTTTAAAATAAGGAATCACCTAACATTGTATTGTTTGTACTTCACAAAGCTTCAGGGTAGCCACTGTGTGTCACTGTTACCCACTTAAAGCAGTTACAAAGCAACCATGAAAATGTTTTTTTCCTGAAGAATGGCTGTATGGATGGATTTTCCCCCCCTCCATACAAATGGAGGATTAACACACACAAACATACAACTTTGTACATAGCCCTGTGACCTGAATAATATCACAAGACTTAGGGAATCTTTTGTAGGAACTTCAGGCGTTTTAAGAACTTTAAGGAATCCAAGATGAGCTATTTCACAGACCCTGCAATCACTGTGCGGATCCAGTAGACTGTAAACACTATTAATAAAATCAAAAAGTAAGAATAAAGGCACACAACAACTTAGCTCTGCAGCCAGACTAACAGATAGTCACTGAATCAGAAAATTACACCTGTATTACCTCAAATACCAAGTCCTCCAAGGAAACTGGATCCATCTTGCTGTATGTTTTCCACAAATCAACGCTGACATCCATTAGCTGCAAAATATTTTAAATGGACTTCTGTGAAAAGCGCCAGGATAAACACCACACATACAGGTTTAAGCTGCATTGAAACAGACTTGCAGAATACTGCCCAGAGTCCTCCTCAACTCTGAAATCAGAAATGTTTTTCCACTACGGTTTACGAAAGAATTGACCAGAAATGATGCCAATATTCTGGATGCTCATGTCCTCAAGTACATGAAAAGTTTTGCTTGCACCTTTTAAACAATTTCACAAAATATTTTTGGAAACTGAATTAACAGTGAAGAATAATATTAGCTGGAAGGGAAAGATCAGTTTCCTGGGACAGACAAGAAGTAGATTCCAAAGTTACTAGTCCTAGACAATAGTCGATTCTCACTCTATGCAAAATGGAAGTTTAGGCAAAGCTAGTTTAACTTCGCAATTAGCATTACCTTCTTCCACGCTTTAAGATGATGTGTACAAAAACACTATTCCAAAATACATTCCTAGAGGGACACCTGTATGCGAATAACGTCTATATTTACTGTGTTCCCCCACACTCCCTTAACTCAAAATGCAACAGACTGTAATTTTCTTAAACCACTGCTTTACATAGCTATTCCAATTACATATACCATAAGCTATGGCAATAATGATATCCCAGACATTAACTTCCATTCAATTATCGGTACAGTAAATTTTCTGAATTACGGCACCTTGAATAAATTATATGTTTATTCTACTGCAGAACACAGGAAACATTTCTTAGCTGCTAGAGTTCTGTCATGTAAGAAAACAAGTATCCTTAAAACACTGAATAAAGGATTAACACGTTATCACTGGATTTCAGATTTTTAGATTTTGCAGCATTGAATGCACAGCAGGGGGAAGCTAAGTTTGAGGAGCTAAAAACGGATCAAGAACACATTTTAATAGTGGAAAAATTATTAAATTTCAAAAATCTCTTTCCTCCCATAGATTGTTTTTTCCTCCTTGTCTATGACATACAGCAGCTGCTTAGCAGACTGCCATGCACAAACAGTTAGGTAAAATGTTAAGAATTCCACTTCCCACTTGAAATCCCCTTACAGTTCTAAGGAGGAAGAAGAAGCCATGCTGGAACGTGGCTGAAAGGCGAGTTAACATGCTTGCTCTTCCGATAGTGAGGATTTGCATTGCTCCTTTTAAGGCTTCGAGAGTGCCATAAGGACAGTATCAACTCTCACAATCAGATTGGAAAGGCTCTGCCTTCACAAAACCAACACCACACTCTACATACATCTTCCCAAAGTTTCTGCAGATTCATGAAGTAAATTGGGTGAGTGCAACTGAAGATCCAAACAATTCCCTGCGAGTTCCCACAGTCAATTTTTTATTGACTTGTTTCTGACATCAAGAAGGGCAACCGCTCCCCAGTCAGACCCGCACAAAGATGCTCACCTATCTGCACTTGACATTTAACAATTCTGACAGGTTCACACAAGGTGGTTATGCTACTAGCAAGAGAACAAAGGAAAAGCATCAAGGTAGATATAGGTGGAAAAGGCACACAGGAACTAACACAAGACATTTGCGCAAGCACGTACAGTATAACGTGATGAGACTAACAATGGTACTATTAATTCTTTGTGTCCCCCGCCAGCTTCAATTATCAGACAAAGAACACTGACTGTAAAAAAACAAAAAGGAGTGACAAAAAGATAGAACATCTGCATTTCTTTGGCAGAGGTCCAAGAAAATGAAATAAAAGAAGCTACGTACAAGTACTTCAATATGAAGCTTTCCTCTGAAGATGCTGTTAGTGTATCCTTAATAAGCAAATCAAGTGACACAAGTTACTCAGAGTGGAACAGCAAATCATTATTTAAACTAGAAGCATGATCCAAAATCTTATCCAATGCCCTATTCGAGAGGCTATGATGACCCAAGAATATACAATGCTGGTGAGAAAAGTAGATTCATTTCCTGTGTCAGAACCAATGACCTAGGAAATGCAGCATTTGTTACTAACCCGCTTCTGTTACACTACTCCTGAAGAACAACTCCCAGCTAGCAGAGCTGAAGAAGCTTTGTCTGCTAGTAGTAGATGATGCTGTAGAACATCAAAGTTGTAAATCACAGCAGAAGGCTTGGGGTGGAACCAAACAGTCATCACTTATCCAGGGCAGAGCACTGCGTAGCTCCTAGCAGCCTTTCAGTGAGGCCACAGTGTCTCTGTCCTTGGATGCTCAAAATGCAGACTGATAAAATCCCAAGAAAATTGATCCAACTTAGAAATTGACCCTACTATAAGTAGTGAGGCAGGACTAGATGATCCCATAAGGTACTTTCTGGCTTAAATTATTCCACGAACTTACTGCTGCTTCAAAAAGGAAGACTCAAGAAGATGAAAAGCAAATACTCACTTCGTATTTCATTGTAAAGAAGCCGTCACCCCCAATTCCTTCCAGTGCAAAAGCCTGCACTATTGGCCACTTTTCAACAATGAACATATCAAATATCTGTAGATGACCTGCAAAAAAAATTCAAACATTCTCTAATACCATCAGTTTACCAATTTCCTGTAAGATGCTAGAGTTATTCTGAGATTCTAACAAAGGCTCTCGACTACCGTATTTGCCTGTACAATGTCAAACCTGCAACTGAAAAGTGTTTTTTGGTGAAGAAAAGCTTCTGAAAAATACTCTCTACACCCCAAATTTCGTACCCTTTTTCCCCAGGGAAAAAGAAAATATTACTTTTTCGTGCAAATGTCTTTCTAAGGACATTAGCAAAACTGTGTCCATTAAAAGTCAAGCTAAAACACAAGAAGCATTGCTTACTCCAGAATCTCCAATTATCTATCCCTAAGTTAAAGACATCATTGTCCCCATTTTAATCAGAATTTTAGGTTGGTGGAGAGGAAAAACTATTTAGCCTGGTATAACACTACTAATCAGTGAAGCTGGAATCCATCTAAATTGAAGCACGATCATCATCCTTAAGCTAAACACCTTCTGTAGGGACTTCCTAACAAAGGGACTCCACTCTTCCCCCCTGCCCTGACACATTAAGGATTTTCCAGGCAGTGAGAGCACATCACCTTTTTCCTCAAGGGAAGCAATGAAGAACTGAAAAACGGTTTCCAGACGCGGCTGTTTTAACTATGAAAACACACATGGAATGGAAATGCAGTACTATTATAGAGAAAGCAAAGCTAACTGAAGTAGTTTGGTTTGAACCTAAACAGTTCAAAAAAGCCTATTTTTTATTATAACACAGTTTGTCTCTCACCTACTTTACTAAGGATGAAAAAAAAACATACTACAAAGTGAAGCAGCATGTATTGCACTGCTTTTGCAATATTTGCTGTTCGGGATGCTGGGAAGTACACTTGACTAAACAATGTGAGATTACATTGCTCAGACTGCATGTCTGCCTACAGATCATAACAGGAAGCCGTGCAGTCCAGTTTTTTCAGTGCTAAAAAAGGAAACTTGCATAACGAAATCTTTATTGTTTCCTTACATAAAGGAGCATTTATCTGAAGCTCCCATCTGAACAGAGAACTTCTGTGGCAGCAGTACATACTCCTCTGAATGCAAATTACTTCTTTTCCTCACGCTGTGAACATTCACTCTTCAGATGAAGTCTAAGGGTTTATGTTTTTCAGAAAGAAACTCAACCTCTAAGTAAAAAAAAAAAAAGCCTAGAAGGAAACTAATGACATATTAATCCTTATTTCTTACCAAAGGCAAGGAAAACTTCACTCCCTGAACTGAATGGCTTGCATGCTGCAGAATACTTGCACTAAGCATAACACAAACTAACCTACCTTGGCAGCTGTATGGAATACCAATGCGACTACAATCTCGAACCATGTCTACGAAGCTGGAAATTTTGAACTCCTCTGCAGCTTCTTCATCTTCATACTGAAAGAAATAATTTAAAATTATTCGACTGTTAGTTTTATATTAAAGAAAACATGTACTGTATAGCTTTAAATCTATGGCAAACATAACTTCATGTAACTCACTAAAATATTATTACCTACAGAGACCAAAGAACCACTTTAGCATCTGTGTTTTGGAAATTACATCAAAGCATGGATACATTCAAGCCAACAGAGACTTTTTTAAAAATCAGCCTTTAAAGCAAGGTTTTAGTAAGGTCATACGAAAGCATAAATGCATACTTTATTTCCAGTTTTAATCAAGTCTTTCAACATAACCTGCTAGATTCTGGATAAATTTTAAACAAAGGAAAGTATTTTGAGAATGCGAACTGATGTGCCACAAAAAAAAAACTTGCCATTGAGGAAAAAAGTATTACCAGGTTAACAACACTAAACCCGGACAGCAGACTGACCAGATATGCCTCAGGTCACAAACAAGCAATGACAACTAATTGCTATCTGAGGGAGGAGTATATGGAGGAAAAACAGGAGAAAAGCAGAAGAAAAGCAGCCAACACCATCTTCTTGTTTCACGTGAGGAGCAGACTGAAGTCATTTTTTTCACTCCATACCATATTTCTAGCACTAGAGCAGGAACAAAGTGCAAATGCCATACTTACAGCTCAGAGGAGGTTGAAAATTAGATTGAAGAGGTATATCACACAAAAAACATTTTTACACAGCGTAGCAGCAACTCTGCAGCAGGCTTAGCACCTTTGGGTATTTCAAGAGACACTTATTTTTTAGAGCAAGATCAGAATCATAGAATGGCTTGGGTTGGAAGGGACCTTAAAGATCATCTAGTTCCGATCCCCCTGCCATGGGCAGGGTCAGACCTATTAGACCAGCTTGCTCAGAGCCCCATCCAACCTGCCCTTGAACATGTCCAGGGATGGGGCACCCACAGCTTCCCTGGGAAACCTGTCCCAGTGCCTCACCAACCTCAAAGGAGAGAACTTCTTCTTTATATCTAATGTAAATCTGCCCTCCGTTAGTTTAAAGCCATCACCCCTTGTCCTATCACTGCACCCCCTGACAAGGAGTCCCTCCCCAGCTCTCCTGCAGCCCCTTTAGGTACTGGTAGACTGCTGTGAGGTCTCCCCCAGAGCCTTCTCTTCTCCAGGCTGAACAACCCCAACTCCCTCAGCCTGTCTTCCTAGCAGAGGTGCTCCAGCCTATCGATCATCTCTGTGGCTCTCCTCTGGACTTGTTCTAACAGTTTCATGTCCTTCTTGTGCTGGGGAACCCAAAGCTGAATTCAGGGCTCCAGGTGGGGTCTCATGAGAGCGGAGCAGAGGGGGACAATCCCCTCCCTCACCCCGGTGCCAGGCTGCTTTTGGTGCAGCCCCTGATATGGCTGGCTTCTGGGCTGCAAGCACACATCAGAATGCAGCAGTGATTTCTTGACTTCTTTTTATTCATTTTACACTGCTCTGAACTTAACATACAGGTAAATTACACGATTATGAACTTTTTATGTACAGCTCTTCTGAGTGTCAGGCAGCACACCAGAAATTTCTTTTAATAACAAGTTCTTTTGAGACGAGCCTGATTTTAAGAAGCATACCAAGTTCCTCCATGATGCGCTCTGTTTTGAATCCCAGGAAACCAGATCAAAGCCTTAGTTCAAAGCCAAGCACTAAACAGCTGCCAGTTTCTCATAACTGAAAATGCCATCAGAAGGAGAACTTGGGTTTGGACAGCATGCTAGAGGCTTGTTCGCTATCCGTAACTGCAGATATGCACACAGCCCTTTTCGTAACTGGTGCAGTAATGACACCTAGAAAGCTTATACGATATGCATTAAATTTCACTGTTTTATCTTACTTGTCCACTTTGAAAATGAGCATTCTTCAATAATGTGGTTTTTTTCCTCCACTAACTAGGATATTCACTGAAAAGCCTATGCCCCTGTTAAAGGCAAACAGGAAGGAAGAATGCGAGGAGAGGCAACAGGTTTTACCAGCCTCATCAAGAGCTACTGAGCCAGGTATGGCACTGCTTGCTTTATTTCCAAAGCACTTTGTTTCACTTTTTGAAAAGCAAGCAGAAGTTATTTCTACCACTAAAAAAAAAAAAAGTCTGCTTAAAAGCCACTACAGACAATCCTCCTGTAAACAGGATGCACCTAAAGGCTGACACAGCAACTTTTTTTTTTTTTAATTCTATTTTAATTCAGAAGTAATCTAGGAAATTGGCAATCTTACACAAGAGAAATGTGACTGGAAGCTCTGCTTTATGTGAATGAGCTGAGAGATGCAGTGAAATGCACCTTGTATTTTCAGCATTAGAAGTCTCAAACTCTTCCATTCATTTCTGTATGGTTACCTTTCTACTTACACCATTATTTCAAGCAAACACTGTGTGATTAAGGTAACTACTTACCATAACAAATCATACAAAAGCCCATAAGTAGATACAGCTTAAAATTCAGTAGCTTAGATTACAGTTGTGCTAGCAAAGGTGTGGTAAAAACTGCTCCATTCTTCATTCCAAAATGCCTGTTTGACCACCTTCAGGCATGCTGCTTTGCCCTTTCCATGTGGTTTTTAGCAACAGAAAAGCCTTATGAGGCTTTAGATTTTGCTATGGCACGTTTTAACCTATAGTTCAGCTGTTTACATCCAAACAAAACGTAATTATCCTCTGTGCAGCACTCAGGGGACCAGATCTAGAATACCGCATGCAGTTTGGGACTCACAATCAAGTAAGACACTGACAAAGAAGACTGAATTCACTGGAGGGCCACCGAGATGATCATGGAGTTGGAGCACTTGTCCTACAAGGGAGGAAAGGCCGAGGTCCTGGCACTGTTCAGATGCTGTGGCTGCACCCCATAGCTGCCTTTCAACACCTGCAGAATTGTTACTGAGATGGCAAAGCCAGGCTCTTCGCAGTGGTGTGCAGCGGCAGGATGCATGACAAAGGGCATGATGTGAAACAAAAAAATTCAGACTGGATAAAAGGAAATGCTTTTTCACCATTTTTCACCATTAGGACAGTCAAGTGGTGGGTCAGGTAGCCAAAAGAAGTTCTGCAGTCTTCGTCCTTGGAGGTTTTCAACACCCAGTCATAAAAACCCTCAAGTCACCGGATCCGATCTCACTGCTCACCCTGCCTTAAGCAAGAGGCTGGACAAGGTGTTCTCTGGAGGTCCCTTCTAAATTATTTCATAACTGTGTGATATAAATCTCACTACAAAACAGCCACACAAAAACACTATCGATCAAAACCCCCATCACTGGAAGCTCAAGGGAACAAAATGGTTCTCTCCCTTCCCTCTCCATTTCTTCTTGCACTAGTTTCACCCATTTACATCAAGGCTCCTGCCCCACTTCCCTCAGATTTCAGTATCACTCTAATTTAGAGAGGGAACTACACAGTTTCCTAACGGGGAAAAAAGCTTGCCTTAATGGGTCTAAATAAAGATAATTTCCAGTCTCAATTGGAATAAAAAGGTTCTTATTCTGCACCTAAACACCAGAACTGCCTGCAGAGTAGCACATGGAGACAACAGCACGCTGCTTTGTAATACTGCATGCCGAAGTGGCACACTTCTTGGCAGCTAAGCAACTAATTGTCCACCAGCATCCTCATTTATGTTATTCATTACAGAGAATTGGAATGGCAAACAATTATTTTCATTTCTTACTTCTCTTGCCTTCTCTTTACTACAATAAAGATAGCTTTTTCTAAGAATACCTTGACTTTTGAACTACAAGATGAAACTCTTATCCAGTAACCATGTTCTGATCAAAGTGAGTGACATAACCCAGATTTTTTCCTTACTGAAATTAATAGCTCTTGAAAGGAATAGTTGAAAGTTAAAATAAAAATACATAATAGTTTATTCATTTTAAATGGCTTGCTAAGCCAACTTTTTCCAATGTTCTGAAACTATTGGCATACAAAGCATTAAAACACTGCTTCGACAGCAAACAAGACAATCGCTGGAAATCTCAGTGCTTTGATTCAGAATCTAAGTATTTGACTTGATTCAGATTCTGTATTTTTTTTACAACCCACGTTTTTCCTCACTAAAAGATCACTGAGTCATATCAAAACAATTATAAGTTAGCGGGGGAGGGAAGCAATTTGTTTTAATGCTCCAGCAATTGCAAAGTATTAAAAATATTCTTCTCACACACATTAGGCAAAGCAATTAATACCCATACGTAGATGGGGATCACTCCCTACTGAATATGAAATAAAGATTCCAGAAGGAACATAAAAAAACAAATGTCCACTTTGAATATGGGTTCATCAGAAAGATATTACAGAAATGCAGTTCTTATCTGCACTGATTTTCCACTTACCTCATTTTCAGTTAGACAGTGAAAATGCAAGTTCCTCCAAAATGCCACATATGGCAAAAGATGATTATAATTCACAGGGTTACAGTACAGATGGACACTATCAGGTTTTATTAATATGATTATATCTGCAACAAGCAGAACAAGTATTATTCTAGCATCAAGACTCCATATATAGAATTATACGAACACAAAAAGAGCACAGGAACTGACCAGAAAACACTTTTCCTATAATGTGCCTCATTAAAAGAAATTATTTAACTATTTGAATAAACAATCATTCCCCACTTTTTTTTTAATGGAACAGTTGGCAGCTCTATGCTGCTCCAAGTACAATAGTACTTTTTACTGTCCAGAACAACCGCGGGTTTATTCTGAAGTCTTGCACAGAACTTGCGTCAGCCTGTCCTTTGACAAGCCAAGAGTGTCAGTGATGAGGACTCACAGAGCACTTAGAGAACTGTAAACTACAGCTGCTCTTGCCTGATATTACATCAGGTTGCTCCAACTGAAAACTAGCCCTACAACATGTAGGACATTCAAAGTTGCATGAAAATAAGGGAATATGTTAAAGTAAAGGAAAAAAATAGCTTTAGTCTTTAAGAACTCCACTGGTTTGATCAGATAATAATTGATGATAAATGTACAAACACACCATGACTGATCTAGGACTCTGATAATGGGTGTATTTCTCTATGTTTAGATCATTTGGAGGAAGTCCTGAAGGGGGGTGGGAGGAAATTTGAACAAGGGTTCTTCAGTAGTGTTTTTAGAACAGTTTTTCAGGTCTATATACGTGATTAGAAATTTTCTGGCTTTTTCTTTTTTCCCCGTTGTCTATCACTTTTCCTGGCCCAGCCTCTCTGCAGAGGGACGGAAGAATTGGTGAAAATGCTGAGTATACTACTTACCATCAAGCACTTCTTCAGGAAAACCCGTTCTCTCGAAGTCATTGTTACTCTGACTATACAAGCCAAAAAGCAGATAGTTTGCCAGTTCCCTGCAACCTTCGTTGTATCGGCTATCTATTCCTGCAAAAGCAAAGTCATACATGAAAAGTTGTGTCTGAAGACACTGCACCTGTAAAGTTTGTGTTCTTCCCAGCTAAGAAAACTATTTAAACAGGAATATTACCTGAACACCTTCACACAGACAGTGGGCACTTCTGAGCTGAACACAGTGGGAAAGTAGGGGAGGAACAAGGGAGCTTTTGCAAGTTCATTGCTACATGCTGACATTCTTCTTTTGACCTAAATCTACAGGTCCCGCATAAAAAATTGTCTAGTTTTCTGCAGTGTTATGAAGCAATAGAGTTTCAATTTTATCTAGTAATTGAAACTCGACATCTGTCTGGATGAAGTGTTCATTCCAATGAATATGTTCTTGATAGAAGCTTCCTAACAAACTAATCCTGTGACCTAAATCTCCTGCATTAGAATACATGATTAAACATTATCTCGCAAGTATTACAGTGTAATCCCTGAGTCACCAGAAAGCCACTGCAGACTTCTAACAAGTCAAAAGACATTCGAACATAACATATGGTATACAAACAGCTTCCATTAAAAAAAAGGTTTTGTGGTTATTGGGAAAATAAAATGAAAAGAACTGAAGATCTGTAACATGAAGAGTTAAGAACAAACAAATACAAGAGAAAAGAAACAAGCCACAGATTTAGGGAAGGCCTTCATCTCTGGAAAACAGACCTAATTCTACTGAAATAAATCAAGTTTTCTCCACAGGTAAAGCTATTCGAGAGACAGCATCCTCAACATCCATACATGGTAGAGATCACGGGTCTCGAATGCCACAAAATCTCTCATAAACACTAAGGTCACGTTTTCCCACCAAGCTGTATTAGGATACAGTTGGATGACTGCCAACGTATCATTTGTTTCTGCCATCCAAACGAGATCAGTACGATGATAACGTAATAACCCAGCCTGGATGTCTGGGCTTTGGGACTTGCATCGCAAATCAAACTACTCTCAAGTCACCTGAGCACATCAGAAAATGGAACAAACACTAGGTTCTCCTAACTACACCTTTTTTTTTTTTTTAGAGCTATGCTTTAGGCTTTAAGGTGTTAACCAGATGCAGTGTCTGCCTCCAGTTACTGAATCCCACATCTTAAAAAAAACCTCTCCTTTGCCTAGTAATGGTTCTTTGGATAGCTGACATATATTCCCAAGTATCACATATTTGGTTTAAGCACACAGAAGAGATGAATTGAATCACTTCAAGTTGTGCTGAAGCTATGAAACTGATTCTGCTCCCTGCTCGTAGCTTCTTACAGCGTGCTATAACATGGAGTTCATTGAACTGTGCTGGGAAAGGGGGAAACTACACCACACTAGCCCTGGCTTTCTCAGCCCTCAAAACTCTGCCAGGATCTTGAAATCCTCATTCCTCTGCTATCTAGCTTCTAGCACTGACCTCCCATTCCTATACGCAGCACTGGAACATGGTTTTCTGAAAGTGAGCCGCAATGCCAGGGGGAGGTGTCCCTGCTCACAGCAGGGGGGTGGAACTGGATGATCGTTTCTGTCTCTTCCAACCCAAACCGTTCTGTGATGCCAGGACTTTGGATGTTAGGTGTCCCTGATAAAGGGGAGCCTTAGCAGTTCATCTCTAACTCCGGTCACAGCATCGGTACAGCTCAGCCAAATAATTCTCAGCCCCAGCTGCTCGTTTTTCCTCTCTGCTGCAATGCTCTGTCATCGCTGTGCCAATAATCTGTACAACCAGACTGCCCTGGATCTGGGAACTTAAAGACGGACAGCAAGCAAAAGAGCAAGGTGAGGCAGAACATTCTCCGGTTCTCTTTTTTAATTTAAATTTCCGTTCCCACAAAAGCAGATGTACCGGTGTAATGTAAAATTCAATGGGGCTCAACAAACTGATCGTGGTACCAAAGCTCCCATCTCGAGGCAGGACTTGAGTTAGAACCAAGGGTGGAAAGACCCTCCTTCCAGCAAGTAACCACCCCTTTGCTCTTGGGAACTCTAAACATAACCGGTCAGCCTGAAATCCACTGTAACATTACAAAATTAGCACACGGTGTCCTGAAGATAAACTGGTTTACTGCTTACGTGCCTGACTGAAGCAACTTTTGAAGACAATCTGATGAGCAATCAATGGAGCACAAAGGAGTTCCGATGGTCCCTTTCAGCGGCAGCAAGCTGTTAGATCAGTTCTGCAAGAGGTATTGCTAATGTTTCACAAGCAAACAGCACTTATCAGATGTTAATCTAACGAGACACACTCAACTATGGGCAAAACAAAGGGGAAAGTGCAAATGTCACGGCCACTTTCATCCAATCAGGCTCATTACAGAGGTCTCTAAACCCTGAAGAGTCAAGGTGGTGAGCCTAGGGGACAGGCTACTAGTAACAGAGAACCAGGAGAAAAGGAGAGAGAAATAATAAGCACGTGAAATCGGAAGATAAAACAGTCCTTATAGAAAAATTAAGAGGTAGCCATCCCTAGGATAGTGAGAGAAGCATCCAGGTGCACCAGGTCTTCAGAAATCTTCAAAGCTAAAAAGCAAAACCCTGCTTTTTCAGTGACAGGAAGAGAAGAAGGGAAGACAAAAGGAAGATGTTATCAAGGGGGGGCAGCTGATCAGCTTCATTCTTATACCAGAGATCACAGGAGAACTTGCTGCCTGCAGCACACCGACAGGACAGCAGGGAAGTAATTTGTGAACCATAAAACCACCGACAATGCAGAATACTATTTTTACTATTTTTTACTATCCAGTACAGACAGGATTTTTCATACTGGGGCTTTTACACTATTCTACCGAAGCATCTGCAGTTAAAGGCACAGATCCAGTTAGTGGAAAACAAACAGGAAATGAAACACAGGCAAAGATCGGATACCTCCAGAAAGCCTGTCAGGAGCCCTCAGGAGAACAATGGGGAAGGCTGGTAATTCGGAAACCCCCACGCCTGGCTCAGGAGAGCCACAAACTGAGTAATCCCAGGCTGTCTCAGCTCCTCACGAGGGTGTAGCCAGGCAGTGAGGCAGCCCAGCAGCTCGCTGCTGCTCACGAGACCAGGGACAGGGTGAGACTCCCTTTTCTGCAACTGAAATCCCTTTCTGAGCTGCATCCCTTTTCTGCAACAAAAAGGGATTCAGCTCAGCCACCTCGTTTGCAACTTCTCAGCTGATAAACTGACATAAGCAATCTACAGGAAAATACAAGTCACTCTTTCTTGGTCCCAGCCATGCATTCCTGACAGATCTCTGTGCACCAAAAGCAATACCTGTTCCCTAGCACCTCGAACACCCACGTGAGCTCTCAAGACACAGGGGGGTAGCAGGAAGGTGAGGCTGGAGCAAATGCACTGGTCACCTATTTGACAGCTGCCCAAAACCATCACACGGTTGTACAGCTGCCATCCAAGAGAAGTGGCACTTGAATTATTAAAATAGTCTTCATTTAGAGAGGAGATGGGATGAAAAACCAGTTCAACGTACTAAATTCTGGTGAGGTTTCTCCCATATCCTAAGTGCATGAGCTCTATGTAGTGCAGATGTAATTTTAAAAGATCCTAAAGTCACCGTCATACATGAGAAAAAACAAGGTAACTTGAAGATCTACTGGCACAGGCTCTAAAGTGCTCCTATCCTCTTCAGGGAGTATAAAAGGTAAATGTCAAGGTCTGGAAAAATTTACCTTAGCTATGCTGAACCGCGACACAAAGTTTGATCTACGGTCAGAAGAGCTACAACCTACAGTCAGATTTACAGAGAGAGCCTACTAAATACACATCCTCAGGAATCACGTCAACTTAACCGTGAGCTAAAAATCTGCCCAAAGTAAATTGTGAGAAACAGCAGCATTATAAAAGAGTAGTTGACAGTATAATTTAGGTAGTTCAATATATTTTCTTAGCTTTAACAGCAATGCACTCCAGCTGAGACACCACAGCTTCTTTAAGACGCATCTGACACGCGTCTCTTCTCTCCTGACCTCCAGATGCCATTTTCCTGTCAGCTGCGATGCCTTTTGTCACCAGCAAAGAATGCAGAAATGCCACTGCTCAACCATTTTAAAATACAAGACCCAGGATTCTTTAAAATTAGCTAGATCTGCATTTAAATGTGTCTTGTGTCAATAGCTGGTCGGTTCTGCAACTCTTTAGAATTTTCCCAATTCCGGTAGAAATGCTGCACCACTTGAAGCGAAGCTGTGAATTTTATACTGTTTCATCTCACCGTGCAGTGAGTAAAATGCAAGCTGGGGGGAGGGAAATACACTAGCCCCAAGTCATTAAAAAGAGCCAGGTGAAATATAAAATGCAGTGACTGTAAAAAAAAAAAAGTATAAAAGATTAACTGCTTTATATACAAGTCAAGAGGAATCAAGATGTAAGATGATATTTTTGTCACTCCAAGTGTGAATTTGAAGACAGATTTAATGTATTCATAACAGAGACATTCCTGCTTAACCAGAAGTTATGCGAGAAATTCTGCCGGCTACATTAGACAGGTCAGCTCAGACAACAACAGCCCCACTGTGCATGCAGAAAGATTACTGCAAAGCACAAGTCTAATGACAAAACACGCTTCCTATATTTCCATAACAGAAACGCGCATTAAGAGGCAGCCTTATGCATGGTCTTAAACATTCCACATCACACAAGGCTTACACAAAGGAATTCCTTTTGCCTCTGATGTTTTCCCCAAAGCTGTACAATGTTTTGAGTGACTTTTTTGCTTGAGACTTACTGCAGCTTCAGAATTAAGAGTCCTGGAGCAGTGCAGAGTCAACGGCCAGAATTAAGAGATGGCACAACTTGGGGTATCTTACGGAACTTGACTGGCATTAAAAGGCAAACCAAGTGATTTATCTTGTATCATTAAGTTTTGATGCGAGGTTGACAGAGCCACCTAATAGATCACCTACCTGTGAAGTTACTACTTAACCAAAGATTTCTTCAACTATGACTGTGAATAATGCGGGTTAGGAAGGTTGTTACATAGTCGACATCAAAAGAGAACTAGGTTATGCACCTTTTAAGATTTTTGTGGTCCACTAAGAAAGCTTCTTCAAGTTTTCTTGCTGTACCATTCAAAAAAAAAAAAAATCAAAAACAGGCTATGGCAGGAAACTATCTGTTGTATTGTTTCTTATTACAAACCCATTACTACACAACTTTTTTAGGGCTACACTCGATTTTTCCATCCTTGACTGTTACACATTATTTGCACAGTTACCCTAGTCCAATCCTGCAGGGAATTTCAATCATCGTTCCTGACTTCTTTAATGTACCAATATTAATTATATATTAAGAAACAAAAGTCAATGCTACATACAGAAATGATAAAAGTATCAGGAAAAAAAATGTTACTTTCCTGTAGCATACCTCCACACGCAGCTTTGTTTTGTATTCTCTTTTCCCCTACCCCCAGAAGAAATAAAGCACGGAAACCACATACTGTTTAAACACCACCATTTAACTCGCAACTGCTTCCCAGGTTTCTCAAGCAATTCTTTAAGTGCATTTTGAATTACTTCTCCTGAGGGAAGACCACCCTCCTGCTAAAACCCAGCTTTATTAACTCTGCCTGGCTCCTGATTCCCCCTTCTCCCCCTCCTCGTATCTTACAAGCTGAGCCTGCTCTCAACCACCCCTCCCCACAGCCCTGCAGATCATGATTACGAATCCTGGCACTCCTAGGGTCTTATCCAGCTCCTTCTAGTTTCTTCCACATCCCTGCCTCCGTGGGGAAACCAGCTGCAACACGTATGCTTTCAGCTCCTATGCCAAGCGCCAGCTAGAGCACAAACACCGCCCGGACAGCTGACTGTTTACTCTAAATATGGATGGGTTAAATTCTTCCTATCTTTCCTTAAATCTGGACATTAAGACAGATTTCATCTTTCCTCCAGCCACTCAATTTTCTTAAGGCTTGGAAGAACATTAATATCATTGTTGTTACTGCACTAAGTCTGCCTGAACTTAGGCCTGAGAAATATTGAGAGAGAAAAGGGTGCAGCAATCAGAGAGCTGACAAACAGGGATGGGACAGGAAGGAGGAGATAATATTCATCTTTCTGAAACTCATGGCATCTTCATCAATACAGTGAGAAGAGTGGGAGGAAAAAAAAAAGTAACACAAACCTAAAATGCAAAGGATTCCATCAGGCTGAGATTTGCTGCTCTGTGTCAGGATACTCTGAATGTTTCGAAGGCGGCTGCAGCTGCAAAAGAAAGAGAATCGGTCTTTAAAGTCAATGTTTTAAAATACTCAAATTTGGCAGGGCAAGGTTTACCTCCCTTTTCCTTTGTTATAAAAACTATTTGGAGACGGTTCAGCTTAGGTATCTTTTCTCTGAAATACTTTTAAATCTCTTATCAAACCAGCCCCAGACTATTTATTTTTATCCACTAAAATATGCACAAGTAGCCCTGAGAGAACACCAGAACCCATAAGAATTCCTTCTAACCAAGTGCCTCATTCATCTCTGATCTCTAACAGGAATTTCTGCTCCTTTCCTTCACCTCTCCCCAAGGCAGCCCCTACCAGGGGAACACAGCGCAAAGCGCCGCAGGGCAGGTGACACCCAGGTAGAAAAGTGATGGGAAGGGACTGCAAAAGCTTTGACAGCCCAGGAGGAGTTTGCAAAAGACAAGAGGGAGTTTCACCGTCCCAGCACCACCAGGCAACTTCTAACCTGTGTAACTACACGGTAGAGATGCCCCAGATCCCCCACAAAACCAAAGCAAAAAGCCCAATATTCGTGTAGGAAAGGAGGGGAAGGACCAGAGCTGCCTCTCCACCCAAACCTGCAGAGCCCTATTCACGCCCTTGGGCAGTAAAGGAACGGTGCCAAGCTACCTGTCGGTATCCCAACGATGCTGTTGCTTATTAGCATCATGACGACTGAAGGGGGACACCCCGTCCTTATTACAAGCACTTACAGAACGAAGGCAACCTTCAGACAGAAATAAAGAAGCAGTTTTAGCGAGCACTGAGGTTAGACAACCACCAACCAGGGGATTTTCTGCTATAGCGCAGGCTTCAGGTGCTACAGCTCTCCCTTGGAGCCGGCTTTTCTCTCTCTAGTGTTTTGCTTAGTCCATAATGGGAAAATATGGAGCCAACGCTCTCATTTTGCATAACGAAAGCTCAACTCCCAAAGAATCTCAGTTTAAGAAAGATTTTTCTCTTCAAAAACGATTAACAAACTTAATTGACGCTACTGGGTTTCCAGTCAGGAAGCAAACCACAGACCAAACCAAGTCTAGAGTGAATAACACTTCATGCAAGCGATAAAAAGGGAACTTTATTCCCCTCTATATCCAGAGAGATATCTAGAGCATTTCCATAAGGTAACCTGCACCGTATCTTTCTCATGACTTCTATATTACAGCTGTGACTATTTTCTAGAATAAACAGTTGAAGAAAATTATAAGCCTAAAGCAGGCTATCTACATTTAAAACATTACCGAGTCTTGCCAAGATTTTTATAACCGAAATGAATTATCGTATCAATTTGATCTTGGCCAATACACGTTTTTAAGCTACGCAAGGATCTCAGCCACACAGAGAGCAACACAGTTTGCACTTCTAGCCAACCTTTTGTGAGCTTGTTTTAAAGCAGATAAAAGGCAAGAATTTTCACTGCTGATAATACCGAATGTTTTCTTGTTTATACAACTGAGCTGCTCAGCTCTAGGAAACAACTCTCTCTTACAGAAACCCTCAAACAGAGCTAAATTTATGATCTGCTGAAATAAACAAGAAAGCCACATCAAGTACTCCTATTTTCATAGCTACTTAAACCAAGTAAAAGGTGGATAGCTCTTTGCAGTGATCCCACAATTATCATGCTCTATTTTCTCTGAAAGACGGAACAGACTTAAAGATTTGCATTACAGCTCATCTAAGTGCAATCTGAACATCCACACTAACAGTGAAGGTCAGACAACATGAAGATACCTCCGTAGGAAGGAGGGAAGGAAAAAAAATTAAGATCCACGTGTGCAAATGTACATTTGAGATTTATTTCTTCCCCTCTTGAGTTGCCTGAGCTGTGAATCCCCTCAATTTCTCTTTTTGCCTGAAACTTCCCAATTCGTATTAAATGCTGCACCGTATCATAGTCCGGTGTATGTATGAACTGGCATTTTGATCCAGTCTGAGATACAGAAAGAAATTAGGCACTGATGACAGCAAAATGGCATCTAGTCGGCCGCTACTAATATCAGATGTTGTTGCCCATGTAGGTGATGTTATGAGTTCTGTGAACGAAACACTGAACTTCATGCTGCACAGACTAGCGGCTCCTAATTATTCATTAAAACCTAACCCTAAAACTTCATGTCCCAACCTAAAAGTTTTGTATCTTATTTGGGAAGCTTTCACTCCAACAGGACCCCAGACTAGCTAGGGGTGAAACAATCCCCAGTGGCAAGCCAAAAAAAAAAAAAAAAAGGGTGCTGTATGTACTTTCCATGTCACAAAGCAGAAGTAGAAAAATCCTCTGGACTCCACAAACAAATTGAACTTACTTCATTTGTTAGCATGCAGCCAAGCCTGCAGACATTTAAGGACCGGCTGCAGGCCAAGTAAAATTGCTAGAGCAGCCCTCAAACGTTGCAACGTGGAAGCAGCTTCACGTGCAGACAAAGCACATGGGAAAACAAAACTGCTGCTCAACGTATCTGGGAAGGGCTGCCGAGGAGAAGCCCACGCTTCCCAAGACCATTTGAAGGACAGACTGGAAGGACTGAAAAAGCATGCCCAAGGACATCTGCAGTTACACAATCAGCAGCTTGCAGACTGCCTTTTATTAAACAACTTACCATATCAAAGGATGCATCTTCCTGCTCTTGCTCAGAGTAGGAAAAGAAACTGTCATCAGAAAAAATTGAGTGCTTCCAAACGAAAGGCACAAGAGGCAGATTTTCTATAGACTCCTTGCAGAGAAAGGACTCAAAACCATCTCCGCTACCAGCGTTCAAATTTCCTCTGAAGGCAAATTTAACCAATTCTCCAAAGGCAGATTTGTCTTGATTGAAAATTATTTTTTAAAGCTCTTACGCATTACAAACACAGCACGAGCACATACCTTGATTTTGCCGTCTCCCCCCCGCCCTGGATCACTTCTAAAGGAAAGGAGTGGTTAGAGCTAAATTTGAACAAAGAGCGAGCGTGGAAACTCCTTGGGGAAGATTCATTCATTCCAAAGCGTTATTATAAGATACAAGTTACTCCTCTCCAAGACGTTCAAATCTCAATTTCACACTAACATCCCTGATGAAAGGGAGACCTGATCAAATACGCTCATCATGTGTAAAGACAAACCAGAAATATGGGCCCGTGCAATGAGCAGAGAAGAGCAAAATAGAGAGTTTTTGTCTTTTTGAGCTTGGTAAAAGCATTTTCTTATCCATTCAAGTAAATTTCAGGGGGTAAAAAAAAAGGGGGGGGGAGGAGGATGGAGGGGGGAGTAAAATGCACTTCCGTGTTTGTTCTGGGTCTTTTTTCCTTCCTTAGGTATTTTTCCTACCTCATGGTCTGATAAAAGGTTAAATACTTTACTCTTATAGTTACGTTCAGCATCTTCCACAGAGATTAATTTCAGGGAACCCCTTAAAATACATAAAGCTCTCGGATAAAGCTGCTAATTCCTGCCAAGCAAAGTTTGTCAGGTTTACGTCTCATTCAGGAGACAGTCCTGACATGAAAGCAAAAAGCATAGGTCAAATTATGTGTTATTTCATAATGAAAGGTATGACCGTAAACATGTTTATTTCAGTCTCTAATATTGGACAGCCTTCAGCAGAACATTTTTCCTTGCCTCGGTTAAAGAGGTGGTTTCTGTGAAAGAAATCTTTGAAAAAGCTCCTTCAGAGATATTTTCAACGTCATTTCATGTGTATATAAATCATTACATTCAGAGGCTGACATTAAAAACCAAAGAGTTCAGTCTCTGAATAAAGACGTTATTCAGAAATACTGAAGAGAATAATTAGAACTCTTACTACATGCTTTTAAACAATACAGGCTAGACTGCGTAACAAGTCAGAGGAAAAAATGGCATTTTCTTGCGTTTCACATTAAACAGTCATCTGACAAAAACAAAGAAACGGTCCTGGGAACAAAAATCTGTGACTTTTCCCACCTCCAAAGCGGGTGCCCTAGCAAGGGTACTGAATTTTACTCCTTTCCACCTCAGCCCATGACCACAATTTCAAACATGCAATGAAGGATCTCTGCAGAGCAGCACAACCCTCCGGGCTTCAAGATGCTCTCCTGGAAGATGAGGCTCTGGGTCCCTGCACGTACGTAACCACAGCTTCATTTTGCAGTAGCTTGATGCTGAAAACAAGCGTTACAGGGGTTCAAAAACAGTTATGTGAAGCCCTTGTAAGGAAACCCTAAAGTCCTGGGCTTCTGTGAGCCTCGGACAAGACCTGAGCTGTGAGCTACCTGAACTAGTCTGCAGCAAACAGCCCAGCGAGACCAGCACAGCCAGCCGGGCTGCTTTACAAGCAGGTATGGAGTTGAAGCAGGTGAAGTGAGGATCTCTCCAGTTTCTACATGGGTTTACACCACTATAAGCACCCCCACTGCTCCAAGGGACTGTCTCAGCCTTCTCATTGCCTTTGTATCTCACCAACAACCTTGAAGCCATGTGTCAAGTCACAAACTCTAGACCATGGATAAAAAAATACACATATATATAATCCTTTCAGCCATTACAAGCTAATCTGATTGTCAAGGAAGGAGGGTCAAAAAGCAAAGCCACGTTTTGGGGTAGCATCTGGTAATAACGCGCATTTAGGCCAATTAAGAAACGCTCCGTTGAGGTTCTTGATTCAATTCTTGATCTTCCGCTAGTCTTGGAGTAGATGAGAAAAAAAAAAGGAAGAAAATTAACAGTCATTAACTTCTAAGAATTAGCGCTCATCTGTTCACACGTCTTCTACTAATTATGCAAAGTACCTTGCTTTATAACAGCCTAGCCTGTCACAGCTCGGTAACAGGCAGAGCGCCACACGCCGTGCCTGGCAGCAAACGGAGAATTAACAACTGTGCCTTTCACAGTCAGAGAAAAACAAATATATTTCGAAAATAACGCCACCCGGCTTTTTAACTTAAATTTATATTTCCACAACGTATTTCTTCTACTGCACCCCTCATTGCGAGCTCAATTCTTTCGTTTTCTCGTCGCAATCGAGCAGTGCTTCGAGCAGGATCAGGACCAGCACGGATCCCCCATTGATTCCTACCCCGATTCCCCCAGGCTGGCTTGCCCAACGCCTGGGATGGTGCAGCTGTGGTCACCGTGCAGCTCGGATGATGGATGCAACTCCGCTGCCGTAGGGAGCGCTGAGCTGAGCATGTTTTGCTCCATATTGGCAGATGTTACACTCCTCCCCCACAAAGGCTAGGCAGTCTTAAAAACCCGCACGTGGTAAAGCTTTACCAGACAGCAGCCGACAAGGGGAAGCAACGTCGGAGACACCCCTGGCAAGATCGTGCAAATCTTCACATTATCAAGGCTCGTCTTCGGGGAATGACTTGGAGGGATTCGTGCTGTCTACCTAACGTTAAAGGCTGTGTCTGCCTTAAGTACTTGATTTAAAAATAAAAATAAGAAATTGGAAAGATAAAGAATGGCTCACGCTTTTTTTTCCTCCACAGATCCCACTCCTTGTTAACTGGTTGCTACCACCATCTGTTTCCACTCTACCCCTCAAAAAAAAAAAGTTTATTCTTCGCAGGCTTTTTGTTGACCTCACAATTTCTACCAGAACCCTTGTTGTTGTCTGCATACAGCAGAGCACTGGACTTCCCACACTCCGACATAATCAACATCTTAAGGTATTTATGAAAACAGAAACCAGAAGCCAGGCTGAGTTAAAGGCTCTCAAATTCATGAATTTCAAAAGCAGTTTATTTGAAATTTAATATCAAGCCTGAAAATGCTTGTTCTTGGTTGGTTGGTGAGGGGTTTTTTGCCCTCCCCACCCCCTTTTTCTTTTTTTTGCTTCCTTAATTCACCAAAATAATTCTGTTTTACTGCATGGCACTCGGACAATTGTGTACACCTACCTCACATACGATAATTTTGCAGCTATTTTCACAATTTCTCTACAAAGAACACAGGCAACTTGCCTATGAACAGGAGACCTCATGTCTTTAGAAATACTCAGTGTTTAGCAACATTCAGTAACTAACATTAAGACTGGATGCAGAGGAAGAAACTTCAACTCGGTGTGCATTTTGCAGGACCAAATTCCTTGCTTCTTCAGTTTAACTGGAGAGTAATATTCATTACCACAACCCAGGGATCTCGGAGCACAGAAGAGACTCTTACTGGGTTTTGGGACTACCCGGTGCTGTTTCCAAACTCCAGGCTTGTTTGGGACCTCTCACACCCCAGCACACCCGAACAGCAGCACTATTTAATAAAGCTGCACATCAATATTCACGCCGGTATTTCCGTAACCACACTTGGATCCAGCGCAGCCCTTCAGCACACTTGTTTGCTGTGAGCAGCTTGCAGACAAGACCTGCTTTAATTTAATGTAAGTGTCACGTAGATACACGCCAGCGTGGTTTCAGGACAACTGGAAGTCCCACCACCAGCTAACGGGCTGGAAGCCAAGTGAAGTTCTTCCACGGGTGCACTCAAACGGTTGCCCATCAGCTGTGCACACGCAGATGCCAGCCAGACTTGTGGCCATGATGCATTATTTTACAGCCTGATGTGTGTACGCCAGCTCCGTAGTTTCACCTTCTGAAACTGCAGCATGTCAGTGAGGATGCCAACCACTCACCTCAGAAAACCTATCACCTAACAAAGCGACACCCTGCCTTTCCACTTCCACATCCCACTGAACTCTGGCCCCAAACTGGCAGCTGACAGACCCTAACGCCTCTTACCTCCCTACCATGGTAGAAAATTACCCAAATGCAGGGAACAGGGTTTGTTTCTCTCCCTTCAACAAGCTAATTTAGGTCCCTCTTTGCATAGCTAAAATACAGAGCATTCCTTTTAAAAAAATTAGGTGAAACTACCATTACAAAATCCTGACCCTCGGCATAATTACCCAAGGAACACGCGGATACAAACTGTTAATCCTGCAACACAGATACGTATGTCCCCAGCTAGAATGGGTTGGGAAACCACAACAGCTCTTTTGTCTCTGCAGCACCATGTTCCCGAACACCCCACCGACAGATCTCTGAAGCTGTAGGAAAAAAAGCCACACACTTAACCACTCGGTGATTAAAAACAGAACGGTGCAGAGGATAATAACGTCAGGCATAGAGGCAGAGACAATGTCAAACAAACCCAAGTACTCGCTTTGCATTTCCCCACATAAAATGCAGATGAGTTCTTGCTGTGTGCCTGTTAGAAATGTGGGTAAATAAGAACGAGGATTTGCCTACGCTATTTTACATAAGGGTAACGCAGAATTGGGTGGGTCCAAATCCGCACCGAACGGAACGAGCTCACCTTGGTTTCAGATGCTGATGCTTAACAGGAATTTTGATCAAAAAAAGCACATATACTCAAGTAAAACACATGGTCCCTACTAAACACAGACACATGAAGCATGACATCACCTTCTAAAAAGGAGCACCCTTTTTTGGCCAATGCTCATCTCTTAGTCAAGGGACTTTTGCTCTTCATTTACAAAACTTGCTTTCTTCCTTTTGTCGTTACAGCGCTTCGGGTCCCTGTGGCAACGCCAGCTTCCAGCACACCACACAGCAGACCAAATCTCTGAAGCATGTGGAAGAACTCCAAGAATTATCTCTGGCCGTTTCTCTATTCTTTATATAGTCTTAAGAATTTTTCCATTCCTGTTTGGGACTTGGGGGCGGGGGGGAGGGAAGGGTAACGGATTGTTTTGTTTTAAGTTATTTTTATTAACTGCCTTGTATCTGCTGACTGCTTGGGAAATTTATTGCAAACACTGGCCTCCCTCCTCCATCTGGACTGAAAAAAAAACTGCACAAGAACGAACGTTGAAGAGGAAAAAAAAACCAAACGGATGACATGCCTCCTACAAACACGCCAAATTACAGATGCTGTCTGGATCTCCCAGCGGAGCTCGAAAGCTTGCAGATGTTCACAGCCTGAACGTTCTCATGACAACTCTGAAACAGGATCTCAAATTACAGAAATCACTCATAAAGAAAGGGGGCTTGAGTGGAAACCATTTTCTCTTTCAGCTTGGTTTTTGTTTTTTTTTTTTGTTTTGTTTTACCTTCTTGGTATTTTCTTACTAATGAATTGTGAGATCCTCTCCAGCTATGAACAAACTGCAAGCTCCTTATAAGCAAAAATATGGTTAATTTATTCAGTGGGAAACAAGTATTTGAAAAAGATCCCTTCTTTTTGCCTTCCCTCTTGTGATCAATTCAGTTCCTAACGGCTGGCTGAGAAGGAACACAACCATCGCGAACAGCCATGTTCGTGTATTCCAGTCAAACACAACGACCTCCATTTCTCTCTCAGTGCAGAATTTCTCATTTTACAGGCACATTGTCTGACAAGTAAAAATGCTCTTATTCCCTTCTCGAACAAAAAAGAAAGCTTGTGGCAAATATACAGCCGTTTTAATACCAAATAGCTTGGCCAACTGTTTGTTTGCAGCAATTTTGCAATTCATATGCAACGTCCCGGTTATTCTATTATCTGATTTTTCACTGGTGAGTACTTCCACGTATTGTACTACAAAATGCTTGCTGCTTGCAGTCGTTATTTCCATGGGTTGTTCTCTGGGATACTCAAAACACTTCAGATAACAGACCGTAGCTCAATGCACACACCTTAAGCCTTGAAAAAGAGACCAGAGCTAGCAACCTAAAGATACCTGAGCTGACACCTGAGCTCCCGGGGAGCCACCATTATCCCCTAACACGGCTCCATGTCCCATCTCCTTCCAGCCCTGCCCTCCCTGTTCCTGAAACTCAGCGCCTTTGTGCCCCCAGGCAGCTCTGCACGAGCCCCCCAGCAGCTGCCCACACAAACACACCGCGCTGATCTCCTTTGTTTCCATAAATGCAACCTAATTTCAGGCTGGAAATGAGGAGACATTTCTTCTCAGAAAGAGCGGTCAGGTGTAGGGACGGGGTGACAGGGAGGTGGTGGAGTCACCGTCCCTGGGGGTGTTCAAGGAGAGGTTGGACGTGGTGCTTGGGGACGTGGTTTGGTGGGTGACAGTGGTGGTACGGGGACGGTTGGACCAGATGATCTTGGAGGGCTTTTCCAACCTTAACGATTCCAGGACTGACTCTCCCTCATCTCTGCCCCAGGTACCCCTTATTTGGCCTCCCTGCCTCTCCCAAACCGCTCCTGGACACCCCTGCCACCCCTCCTGCAGCCTCCCTCGGTGCCTCCAAACCCCCTGAGCCCCACACCCTGCCCCAAGACCCCCTCAAGTCCCTTACACCTCCTTTTTCTACTCAATCACCACCTTCAGTGCCCGCAGCTCCCGAAATACCCCATCCCTTCCCCAAGGGAACTCCTCGACGCCCCCACACCCTTACACCACAAAACCCTCCCCAGGAGCACCCTCAGCACTCCTGCAATACCCCTGGCCCCCTCAGCGCTCCCTCAGAGCCCCCAGCCATGCCAGAGCCCCCACAGCTCCCCCTCAGAGCCCTCAAAACGCCCCTATATCGCCCCTGGCCCCCTCAGAGCTCCCAAACGCCCCCCCCTGCCCCCTCAGGCCCCCCTTAGCGCTCCCTCAGAGCCCCCATATCACCCCCAGTCCCCTCAGGGCCCCCATAACGTCCCCTCAGAGCCCCAGTGGAGCCCGCTCAGCCCTCAGAGCCCCCATATCGCCTCCACAGCGTCCCCTAAGAGCCTCCATAGACCCCCCCCGAACCCCTTAGAGCTCCCATATCGCCCCCACAGCGTCCCCTCAGAGCCCCAAGCCCCCTCACAGCCCCCACAGCCCTCCCCCAACGCCCCCTCCCAGCCCCCTCAACCCCCCAACACCCACCTCGGCCCCTTCCCACCCCCCTCTCCCGTTACCTGACGAAGGCTTCGGCGGCGGCGGGGGCGCGGCGAGGCGAGGGGCGAGGGGCCGGGCCCGGCCGGAGCAGCGCGGAGCGGCCGCACAGCGCCATGGCGACGGCGGGGGGCTGCTGAGGGGAGCCGCTGAGGGGAGCCGCGGCACCTCGGCGCCCCCAGCAACCGCGGCCCGCAGCCCCGCCCCGCCCCGCCCCGCCCGCGCCACCTCTGAACGGACGTGGGGGGGGAACGGAGGATGGGCCGCACCGCCGCCCGAGCTCCTCGCCTCGGCGGCGGACAGAACGCAGCCCGACGTTCAGTTTAAGTATTTTCGAGGAGGTTCTAAAGGTTTTCTCCCTCCGGCAATAGATGGGTGTAAAGAGAGTGAGGGATGTGGTTTGTTGTCCCCCCCGCACAACGAGAATAGGCTCGTCCAACGCCCGTCCCCCGGCGCAGCGCCCAGCCCACCCCCCGCCTCCTGTCATGGGCGCGTCCAGCCCCCGGCACAGCCCCTCTGGCCCCCCCCCGGCCGCTGTGGTATGGGCTCGCCCGAGACCCCTGAGGGCTGTGGGGTTGGGTCCCCCCCCACCCCAAACGTGCCCCATTTTGAGCTGTGGGGTCACAGAATCATAAAATAAAAGAACCCCAGAATCATAGAATCACAAAATCATTAAGGTTGGAAAAGCCTCCGAGCTCATCTGGCCCAACCACCCCCCTACCACCGCTGTCACCCACTGAACCACGTCCCCAGGCCCCACGTCCAACCTTCCCTTGAGCACCCCCAGGACGGTGACTCCGCCACCTCCCTGTCACCCCATCCCTACACCTGACCGCTCTTTCTGAGAAGAAATGTCTTCTCATTCCCCACCTGAACCTCCCCTGACACAACTTGATGCCATGAGGATCGTGCAGTCCCAGGCTTATAGAACATTCTGAGGTGGACGGGACCCACAAGGATCACTGAGTTGTTCCGCTAGTCCCTTGGGCATGATTTTTGTTTAAAAAAAAATTAAAAAAACACAGAGAGTGCATCCTCCTCTTCCTCCACCACCCAGCCCTTTGTCCCACACCCTCTCTCTACACTGTATTTCAATGCGGCTATATATTTTGCCGGAGCTGTGGACTTCACCAACCCCTCTCTTCAGGTAGGAGCTTGTTCCAGGGCTGTGCTGCCCTTGAAACCGAAATCAGACTTTACCCTCTGCCACGGGGCAGAGATCAGATAAATACACCGGGCCGTGACCCGATATCACCACATACAAATGTCCCGCAGCCAGGTGTCATGCCGCCCTGCCCCATCTCGTACAATGACGGTGTACATCCCGTGTCCATCCTGAGCTCTTCTTGATTTTTTAGCCTGTGGATGTGCTTCAAGATGAGCTTGCTGGTGTGCTACGAGCAGCACCAGCTGCTCACCAAAGCCCTGAAGCAAGTCCAGAGAAGGGCTACGAAGCTGGTGAAGGGCCTGGGACACAAGTCCTGTGAGGAGCGGCTGAGGGAACTGGGGGTGTTTGGTCTGGGGAAAGGGAGGCTCAGGGCAGACCTCATTGCTCTCTGCAACTGCCTGAAGGGAGGTGTGGGGAGCTGGGGGTCGGCCTCTTCTCACAGGTAACCAGTGATAGGACCAGAGGGAATGGCCTCAAGCTGTGCCAGGGGAGGTTCAGGTGGGGAATGAGGAGACATTTCTTCTCAGAAAGAGCGGTCAGGTGTAGGGATGGGATGACAGGGAGGTGGTGGTGTCACCGTCCCTGGAGGTGTTCAAGGAAAGGTTGGACGTGGTGCTCGGGGACATGGTTCAGTGGGTGACAGTGGTAAGGGGGTGGTTTGACCAGATGATCTTGAAGGGCTTTTCCAGCCTTAATTATTCTGTGATTCTGTGATTCTGTTACAAGGCTACAACCACTAGCCTTAAACCCAGGGCCAGGCTCCCTCCTCATCCAGCACTCGTGCAGGGAAGGGAACGACTCCTAGCAGCGTGCCCCTGACGTCCTTTCCCTGCAGCAAGCCCCATCCTCATCCAGTACATGGGTGTTGTGTTGGCTCCATCTTCTCCTTGCCACATAAGCAAGACCCCGATGGCCATAGTCCTGCCTCATGGGAGTGTTCACCCGCCTGCCCAGGGCCATGCAGAGCTCCTCAGCCCCAAATACACAACAAGGCCATGGAGAGAGAGGAGAGGAGAGGTGAAGGACAACCTCCTGGGACAGCGCTTGCTGCCGTTTTGCCTTGAAGTCCCTTCTTCAAGCCAACAAGGGAAGGCATTTTAAACCACTGGTGCATTGCCCTGGGTTGCTATCCACAGCCTTGCCTTCCCCTGTGATGCTAAAGCAGATTAACAGCCTGGAAAACACCCAAAAGAGGTCAGGCTTCCTGGAGGAGTGAAGTGGAAGGGGAAGGGGTGCCTGGCAGCATGGCTGGAGCGGACACTACGTCAGCTACTCCTGCTCCCCCGCTTCCTGAGCCTCACTGTCCCACTATTGTTGCATGTTTTGAAGGCTGCAAACACTGAATGAAATCCATCACAATTGCCAAAGAAAGGAAGAGGAAAGCGGAGTGCTATGGAAAGGGGGGAACCTGCTGGTGGTGTTCCTTAGTGGGTTCTCCTGGCCTAAATCTTGTCCGATATTAAACAACAAAACCTGGGTAAAGGCTCTGCTTGACCTGATAGTGCTCTCTCTCACTGTGCTTTCAGCTTGGCTAGTTCAGCATTGGCACCTGCCTATGGAAACAGCTGCCTTTGCACCCTCTCCCATGAATACCTTTTTATTTTTAGTAGATCCCTGCTGCACCGATGGGGAAAACAATGCTGGAAACACAGAGGCTGAAAATAACTGTTGTTAGCCCCGAGACGTGCACCTGGAGAACCTCCGTGTAGGGAACACCAAAACTTTTCACCCCCAGGCCGATGACTGCATCTGATTCAAAAATAAGCGCATACATCCCGTGCTACTGAGATGTCCCGTGCCAAACAACTCCCACCAAAAAGCGTTGGCTGCTCATTTTGTTGGTTTGGAGGCTGGTGGCTGTTGGAAGGCTTTGATGTCCTTGTCCATGCCAGCCATGGGCCATCCTGGAGGACTTTCCAGGATGCTGGAACTTACTGATTAGGAGATGTCCTCAACTTACTGATTAGGAGATGTCTCTCCACCCCTTGTGTTTGACCGGGCAGAGGCAGCTACAGAAATAAAACTGGAGGTCACAGCTCTGGCTCTGGTTCTTGCTGTGGTGCCAGGCACAGCTGAGATGCTGCTGGTAACGGTGGCACGGGCAGCACAACTGTTACGAATAGCAAACAGAAAAGCTTTATGGCTTACACAGACCTCACAGTCAGCTTCCAGCTTCCTATGAGCCAAGGGTACATCTCTCAGGGCTTTCAATTTTATTTTATTTTTTATCCATGTGTAGCATCAGGAATACAATGAGCCGCTCTCCCACTGTGACAGCATTTTTAAGGAAATAATTCAGACTTCTTAGAGAGAAAAAAAAGAAGCATGCCATACTCCTGTGGTAAACAAACAAGGTAGTCGCCCACTGTGTTTTGTAAGAATTGTTTTTCCTCCCTTCCGTTCAGATTTATGGGATCCTGTAGAGTTTATGGGATCCCATAAATGTTTCAGCAGAGTCCACCCTCCAGGCAGGGTCCTCAGAGCAGCGGATGTGTTCGTACCAAGAACAGACGTGCTGCCTACAGAGCTCCTGATGAAACATTTATGAATAGCACCAGCTGGGGATAAAGCAAGACTGTAACAAAAGTTTCCCACTTTTTACCTTGGGAGGGAAAATTGAATAATAACCGATGATGGCGATAAATACTTCCTCTCCATTTATCCAAGTTCTCCAGGCTAAAAGATCTTAGTTCTTCTCAGGTGTTATTTGGGGGAGGCAGATACTAAGATTTCCTCTACCCTTAAGTTATTGTTTTATTCTCATTGCAAAAGGCAACCCCCGAGTCAAGGAAAATAAAAAGGCAAGTTCATTCTCAGCAAGGTGAGCACAGGAGATGATGGAGACATGACACACCGAGATCCTGCGAGCACAGGAAATGTATCACAAAACCAGCACTGCCACCAGATGTTTCTTCTTCTTATAGCCCTGCTCTTTCTAAGTGAAGAGTTCAGCAAAGAGAGGTGTGAGGGTGACTATGGAGAGATTTATGAGATGCAGTTTGCTGTAGCTTACCCCATGCAGGTATGGAAATCGGAATTTGGGGCTGTTGGTGGTAACTGCTGAAGTTGTCGTTGACTTCTTCAGCGGTGGTAGGAGCAGGGAGGCGTTTGCTGCCGGATGGGGGAACCACAGTCCCTGAGAATAGTCCCTGAGAATAGTTCAGTGTCACGGCTCCTTAATCCCAGCGTGGTCTGAGACATCTCTGGGTGTTACGCTGTGACACTTCTTGATGGAAAAGAAATGTGATTTTTTTAAATCCACCCAGCTTCTGTTCCCTGGTGTTATTCTGTCTGGCTCCGTGAAATCAGATTCAGTTCTCACCTGTTTGCTCGCAGCGTGACCCTGGAGGTTAAAGGTAACATTTTCTAAAGCTGCTTGGGAATGTCAGATTTACCAGTGTGCAATTTGTCTGATAAAAACCAGGAAATGATTGTCTGGAATGATGTGCTGGCTTCTCCTCTGTAACTCCTGGATGCTCTGGAAAGGCTCTGCAAGTGCAGAACCGTCGGGGTATGTCTTAGGATCATAGGATTGTAAGGAAATTCAGGTTGGAAGGAACCTCAGGAGGTCTCTGCTCCAACCTCCTGCTCCAAGCAGGGTCAGCCATGAGGCTGCTCAGGGTTTTGTTGAATGTCATCTTGAAAACCCCCAAGGACGGAGACAGTACAACCTCCCTGGGTCCTACAACCCCAAACCTCAAACGTTTCCCTGGACCTGCTCCTTTCCAAGTGCTTGACCCCAGCCTCTGCTTATCCACCCTCAGCACTACGGCCATCCTCCTGCTGGGTGGCCACCAGCTCCTGGAGGCAACCAGCCCTATGTCCATCTCTTTTCCCCTCCTTTGACATATTCATTTCAGCCTCAGATGCACCGAGGAAGCCAGGACCTGCTGCGCCTGCTGTGTGGCCTCCCCTGCATCTCATTATCTCCAGGACCAGCCTCCCACCTCTCCCACCTCGCTCCCTCTGGGGCTCAAATCCCTCCCCTCCCTCTGCTTCGCCCTTCCAGGAGTCTCCTCTGAACCCTGCCTGGAGATACGCTTCTTAAAACATGATTTAAGGCGGCAGCACCAGGTTATACAGCTCTCCAGCTTGCTCTCAAGTCTCTACCTGTCTCAACCATCAGGCCCGGAGAGGCTGCGACTTCAGGCAATGCAACGTCTTCAAAGGCTGGATGCGTAGGCGAGGAGCATCTCCGATCCTCCCCGTGCACGGCAGAGCTCCTCAGCCGGTGGTCCTGGAGGGCTCTGGGCTCCTGCAAAGCCCACAAAAGGTGCCTAAAGAAAGCCGACGTGCCAGCATGCTTATATTCCCTCGAACCCCGTTGCATCACACTGGAAATTTGCTAGGGGCTCTGCAAAGATCCGAGAGAGCTGTGCTGTGTTGGTGCACATCTCTGCTAAACACACTCCCAGAGCTGTTTCCCTCTCTCTGGGTCCATCGCCCTCCCTAACTTGCCCTGCACTTTCCCCAGAAGACAGCCAGATCTCTCTATCTGGAATTTCCCCCTCTCGGACTCTGCTTCTTGTAACGGTTTCTGGCTCAGAGAGGCTGCGAGCTGACAGGGCCGGGGATGTCAGGAAGGGAAAATCCACCTAAGCTTTTCTTCTCCTTTTGCCAACATTTCATCTAAGTGATGTATTCGTGCTGCTGAGGCCAACATCTCCCTCAGCTTCCTGCCCACCACCACGCTCGGTCCGGCGCTGACCCTCTCCTACAGGGGAGGAGCGGACCACAGACAGTGGGAAAGCGGATCTGACTCCTCTTAACCATTTCCTCACCTTCCCCAAAGAAGGATTTTATACCTGCAAACCCTGCTGCTGCTAACTTCCAGCCCGCAGAGTCACCACTGCCTTGCCACCTCCTTCCAGACCTCTTGTATGGCAAGATGCAGCTCGTGACCACGTCCCCCTGCAGTTTCCCAGCTTTCAGTGAAGCAGCCCCGAGCTCTCTGCTAGCCAGGAGCCAGGACGAGGGGAAGGAAGCAGCACCGACATCGTTTGGAAAGCTATTTTTTCCCATTCGGCTTGCTCCGCGGGAAGCCAGGGGTCTGATGGACAAACGCTGAGCGGTGATCGCCTTCACCCTGTTTGATAAATGAAACTCATTCTCGCGGGACATCATCCGTGAAAACACAGGTGATGACGAAGGCCAGCAGCAGTCTGTCTTCCTCTTCCATCCTGCCTCGGTCCGCAGGGCGGAGGGCTGAGCTCGTAGCCCCCCTTCGTGGTGGGGCCATGGGAACCGGCGGGGGTCCCGTGGGTGGGACAAAGCCGGCAGCCGAGGCCCCGCGCCGGGCTCAGCGCCTGGGTTTTTGTTCCGTGATGTATGGGGCCGAGCTCATTGTCCCCTCCACACCACGTATTCATCGGTTTGATGTCCCCCACGGATCCCGGTGATCTACGGGGCGAGCGTCCCTGCATGTCGGCATTCAGGGCTCGCGAGCCGCCGCGTCCCGCTGCCACCAAGACAAATCGGGGGAACACGGCTCGTTTTACGGCTCGCTTTAACCGGGTCAGCTGCGAAACGGCCAGGAAAAGGAGCCTTTGCAAATCAAACTTGTGATTACAGAGGTTTGGAAGGGGATGCAAGGGGAGTAATTTGGTCAATGCGCTGCCCTTCGGCGCAGGGCGTTTTTGTGTCTGGGAGCAAGAAGAATGAAACCACTCATTAGTGAAACATCAAGCAGAGCCTAAAATCCAGCCTTGGGAAGGAAAGCTTCCCCGTTCCCAGTTATTCTTGCGAAATACGCAGCACACGGGCTCAACCAGCCATAAATCTTGGTTTACTAATAAACTCCTCTCTCCCTACCTCTAGGACAGTTACAGCTGGAAAGTGAAACCCTCCAGTCTGCTGCTTAAAAGCTGGGAAATCACCAGAAATCAGAGCTGGCGGGCAAGCTTCAGAGAAGCTCAGCTTGAACCCCGGTGAGCAACCTTTATTGCGTTTCATGAGCTAAACAGTCTTAGGGGAAAGCGTCTGGAAGGAAGACCCAGCCGTGACGAGCCTGCGGGGAAGACAAGGCATCAGTGCTGCACGCAGCCAGCTGCTGGGTCTCCCTGTCGGATGTGCTGTGGGTCTTAGGTAATAATGGCCTGAAACCTGCCGTTTGGCCCCCAAATCTGCTTTTTGGCTGCTCTGTGCTGCAGGACCGTGTGTGCTGAGCACCGAGCGTTGGAGGGGTTGGGCTGTAGCTGACTTCATGACTCAAGCTGCTCCAGGTCTTGCATCACCCCCAGCCTCTTCCAGCAGCTCGCATCCGCTTCTTTCCCAAATGACCCCGGGGAGAGCAGCTGCTCCGTGCTGCTCCCGGGGTTTGTGTGGCTCTGAGAGCGGCTGGGGCTCGAGGAGAGGCTGCCGGCCACCAGCATCTTTGCAGAAAGGGTTCAGGAGGAAGGCTATGGGGAGAAAAGGGTGAGAAACGGGGGGTCTGCAGACTGCTGAGCTGGGGAGGAGCGCTGAGATCCAGCGTGCAGGGCTGGAGGACTGGGCTTCAACTCTCCTATGTGGGCTCTGTCTCAGGCTTCACTTACGTCCACCAAAAGGATTGCTGAGTGCAAATACATTGCGCTAAACCGTCACCAGCCTCCTCTAAAGGACTGTGATTTACTGCCTGCCATCTACCCGAGGGCTGGCCCAGCCAGGGTGACAGCAATGGGAGCAGGAACCGAATTTCTCAGCGGGTGCCTGCGAAGCGCTGGCTGCAGCAGCGCAATATCCCGGTGGGAATCCCACAGGCATTCATTTATTTGTTGTCTCCAATAGCAATAATACCACATCGCTGGGCTGTGGTGCCACTGGTTCGTTGCAGGCAAGACAATGTTTTCTCCTATTTCACCCCAAACAGCAGCCGTCTCATCACCCAGCAGCGACGCAGGCGGGGCGGCTAAATCCCACGGGGCAAATGCGCTTTTTGCTGTCACCCAAGGTCACCGGCTTTGACTGGCGGCTGCTTTGCCCGTTCCCCGAGAAACGCAGCGCGGAGCCGGCCGGGCAGCCTCTTCCCGAGGGTTTTCCCACCGCTTCGGCTCACCCTCGCCAGCTTTCCTCGGGGAAAGGGGCATTGTCAGCCCTTTCCTGGCAGTCATGCGTGACACCCGCTAGCAGCAGCTGGGTTATTTATGTGGCTCTGCTTGTCAGCTGGCAATACAATGCACAAAATGGGTCCCCGGGAGCTGCTCGCAGAAGGAAGCAGGGCACACAAGCAAAACTGGAATTTAAATTTCATTTAAGCAACGTCTCTGTGTGCCTCTGAATTATAATAAATAAAAAAAAAACTCTTATAACAAATCACATACTTTTCCATGCAGCTTCTTACAAGCCTTCTTCAAAGGGAGAGTACGGTGAACCAGCAGCAGTTATTGCAATCTTTCCTCCTGTAGAAGCTTCCATTCCTGCAGGTAACTTAAATGAAAGCACTAAATTCACCTAGCAACTTTTCCCCACCATATGATGCACCTGCATCCGAGCCGCAGAATGCCAGCATGTGGCCACCTCCTGAAGTCCCCCAAAACCCAGAATAAAGCCTTAACCAGCCGTCCGAGGTTTGGGGCTGCCCCTGCGAAACACGTAGGGGATATCTGGGGTGTCAAAGAGCTTGTTGGGGTCACCCTGCGCCGAGCGTGGGGCAGAACCTGGCCAAGATGATGTGTGTACATCAAGGGATGATGGCAAGCAGGACGACGCCAGTTTGCAGCATCACAGATACTCCATCAGGTGCGTCAGGAATCAAAACCCATCATCACAGTACAATGAGAGCCCAGCAGGGATCTGAGGGTCTTGGTGCTCTTGTACAAAAAGCTCCGGATTCTCAGAGGGGCTGATTTGAGGTCTAAGAGCAACCAATGCGCTGCATTTTACTCTTGGTCCTCTATGGTTCTCTTCCTTGAACCAAAATCTTTTTTTTTTTCCATCTCGTGGGGCAGTTTTGCTGCCAATTTGCCTGGAAATACAGTTTCTCACCAATAGCCCTCATCGGGCAGTGCAGGAAGGGCGGGGGGGGGGGGGCGTTGTCTGTAATCCTGTGAAATAGGCAACAAAATTTCTTGGTCTTATTGCACAGTACATTTTTTTTTCTTCTTCTTCACTCACAAGAGCCCTTTGTGTTGAGCTTCCCTCCAAAATATAGTTGCCCATCTTGGTTATTACCAGCACCGCGAAGCTGGTAATTACCCTGGAAGCCACAACATTGCTGTGGGTCCCCAGAGGGGGATAAATATCCATGCACACTGCAGTCCGGGTGACAGTGCTGCCCCCCGTGTCCCCAGCTGGGGGACTGTCCGGGTGAGCCCAGGCACAGCCATGGCAGATTTCCCAAAAAGGAGCGAATTTACACAAAAAAAATGCCCAGGTCCCCGCCTTGCCTGGCGTGAACCCTGAGGGCTTTGCTGCGAGCCGCAAGCATGCGGCAGGGGCTGCAAGAACCATATGGGGACAGAAAGGCAACCTGCAGTGTCATTAGCAGGGAAAATAAATAAACCATAGGTGTCTCGCCTCCATTGTCCGGTTTTATATCTGGAACTAATTTTCTCATCATTCTGATGAGTGACGAGATAATTGCTGCAGCTGCGCTATTCAGCCTGATCCAAAGAAACCCTTTTTTCATTAATTCAGGCGGTGATTACACACCCGGAGCCAAATTTCTGCTGCATGTAACCCTATTAAGGCAGTGCCTTTACCCTGGGGATGGGCTCAGCCCTCCGTGTTCAAACAGCGTGTTCACGTTTCTTTGTTCTCCGGGAGACAAAGGAAGAGCTTTTTTTTTTTTTTTTTCCTAAACAGAAGAAAAAATTAAGGAAACCCGATGTCTTCCCGCCCAAAACAGGACACTTAAAATGCGAGCAGGGACAGCAAGTGGGAACTGTCCCCCACCAGCTGGGGGAGATAAGGAGTGGAGGGGCCCTTTATGCAGAAGGGGGGCTGCATGAAAGCAAGAAAAGAGGTAAAAAAAGAGGGGTGAAGCCCCCCGGTGAGAGCACCCGCAATGTCCACAAAGAAAAAATGCAAAATGCACGTGGGTTTGTGTGAATACAACTGCTACTTAGCCAGCGCACTGATACTCCTCACTATTTATTGCCTAAAGGAAGCTAAAATGTGGATATTAAAGCGATGTCCTGCCAATGGGGGATGTCTTCTTCCATTGGCAGAAGAAGGGCGTGAGGAATCGCCCGTCTTTGACCTTGACATTCCCCTCGTCTGTCTTCACCCGGAGCTTTTCATCCCGCTCATCACCTTGCTCAGTCTTTAAAGGGGAGCAATGGGAAGCGAGCTGTTGAGTGAAATGGCAATTTATAGCTGTCGCCTACCCCCGAAACAAAGGAGCTCGGTGTTTGCCTGACGGCCTCCTGGCAACACTAATTTCAAGCCAAGTGCTTTCAGGGCAGCTCATTAAACCCCAACGTGCCGCTAGTTCCATCAGCACAGGCGCTTGCAAGGCACAGCCCTGGGCTGCGCTGAAAGGCAAGCCACAGAAACCTTCCAAAGGCCAAAAAACGTATTTTTTTTGTCGCAGGGGGTGTTTTTACAACCAGGCTCATTGGGGATAGTCGTTTTTGTTGGCAAAGCAGCCAGAGGGCTGGGTGCAGACAGACGGGTGAGGAAGGGGGAACGTTCACATCACTTACACTCTGTGCAGAAGACCTGTCTCTGCCTGGTCTCCATGAAGAATTTGTGTTCATATTCGGTGCAAATTATTTCCGCTTCCATGAAAATGATGACGGTGCCTTGGTGATCTGGGTTTGATTTCCATGAAATCCCCACAGCTCCATGCTGGCTATGAAGCAGGAAACCCACGAAGCGTACCTTTAGTTTGGGGAAGAGGACGTTCACTCTGAAACTCCTTTCATTTTTAAAACATCCCTTACACTTAGCTCTGTGTCACCTCCGTGGGCTCTAATGTCATCCCAAATGTGACAAACAGGGCCAAGCAGGATTTACTTCCACCATGTCATTGCAATGTCATGAGGGAGCAGGCATGGTGTCTGTAGCTCCACAGGAGCTTTAGGATGAGTTGGCTACAGCAAGTGAGTTTGCTTGGGGTAAAAGCACACGCTGACTTTTGAAAACCCTTTGAGTTTTCAGGCCTGGAGCTCTGCCTTTGCTCTATCAGCCTTTGCCGTCGGTGATCAAGCTAACTTTGCTGTCATGGGTTTAGGAGATGAGTCAGGACTGTAACACGCATGGTTTCACCTTGGAGGATCTCATTGCTTTCACCACGACAGGGCCAAGCTCAGGCGGCAGAGCAGGGCCGAGGAGCTGGGATTTCACTGCTAACATCTTATTTTAAGGCAAAAACCATGAAATCACCACCCCTCGCTTATCTTCATACAGCGCAAGGATGGCGTGGCAGCCTTTGTAAAGCTCTTGACGCAGATGATTTAGAGCAATCCAAGGGCACGTTGCTAGCATCGTGATTGCATTGTAAATCGTCCTGCAATCAGCCACAAACAGCTTTTTCTTAAGAAGAAACAAACCTTTTTCTTAGGAAGTCCCAAGAGAAAATACCAAGAACCATCTCCTGGCCATGGGGGCTGCCTAGAGGTGAGGACAACCTGGTGGCACGATGGGGCACGTGGGAGCAGCCCCAGCAGATGCTTTGCAGGAGCAGATTGCCCTGGGCTGGCTGTTTCTCCATTTAATAGGAGGCACCATTTCTCTTTCTGTGAATTTACATTTCCTATTCTGCATGAAGTTTCCCTTCGGCTCTGTTAATTTCTCTACAACACAACCTGACGAGTCCGTGCCTGTCCACAGAGGCAGGAGCCGCTCAGCTGCCACGCAGCCACCGGCATCAGGCACAAAATCACACAGCTGGAGGATGTGGCCTGTGAATATCGGGAGTTTTGACGTGAGTGACTGGTCATTTCTTGAGCTGAAGAAGATTTAGGCAAAGCAAGAGGAAGGGCGGGCAATGATTCACGAGGAAGAGCCCCGAGTGCCAGCTGCCCATGCAAAACCCCTCCTGGTGCTGGGTTTTCACCCCAGATGCTTCTGGGGGGAGCTTGGGCTACAAAAGGCTTCATGGTTATTAACTTAAACATATCACATTTTGGTTAACTTGAATATATCTTATTATTAGCTTAAATAACACCTCCAAAACGTTCACGCATCTGAGAAAACTTTGTTCATATAGGAAAATGGGACTTGCACGGGGAAGGTTTTGCCTCCCGGGAGCTGGCTTTCCAAAAACCTCTCTGTTCGTGCATCGGTGGGTTTGGTCCTGCCTGCTGCAAGCAGCGACAGCGGAGCCTGGCCCGAATTCGCTACCGAACAGCAGCACAAAGCCTCTGGAGCTGGATGCATGCCAGGTGGGAGCTGGCATTTTTGGCTCTCCGGTGGCTTCGTGCCTCCTGCCTGCGCAGGAGGAAAGCTGCTCAGCGCCTCGCTCCGCAGGCACCAGGAGGCAGCATAAGCACAATAAAGGTGCAAAGCTGACTATGAAACATAGCCTGGTGCTTCGCCTCCTACGGCTACTGCAGGGCTGGGGATGTCTTTCCTCTTTATATCCTCAAAACGTGCCCTGTGTTTGACGGCAGCAGCTTCTTTCTTCTGGACCCCTAAAGTTATTCTGGCTCGCGGCAGCGCGTGGGATCCCAAAGGGAGCCCTACAGCATGAGGCAGGAGCTGGAAACTGCAACAAGCACCCTCCTGGCTTCTGCACGGACACGATGCTCACTTCTTGGGCTTCCCTACAACAGTGGCTGTTTTGTCATTTGGTGTCTTAAAAGTCGGTAACCTGTTTTAATTTGTGGTCGGCTATTTATTCCTAGGAGTGCAAGAGCGGCTGCAGTGGAGGGGGGAGATCCCTTTAGGCAGTGCCCGTCTCTGCAGCGGGCACACACAGAGTGCCCTGGCCCCAAAACCTCCCACCAGCAGGTGCTTGGGAACCAGCTGGAAAGAAAAATAGCGATGCCATCCTCAAACGTAGTCGTGGGAGCAATCACAGATGAGAAGCTCCCAAACGACATTGGGGGAGAAGGACTCTTGCAAACGAGTCACAGCGGTGTCATTTCTAGGGGATGTTGAACCTGGGCTCCTCAGCGATCAATTCCCCTTGATACAGGTGGAAAGCATTTTTCCTGCTTGCTCCCCGTGCCAAACATTTATGCAGCCACAGCACAAAGCCCAGAGGGCTCATCTAACCCAGGATGGCACAACGGGGCTCGAGAGAGAGTGCCGTGGATGGAGCACGCCCACCGACAGCAGCACAAACCCACCTGCACCACCAGATAATTTGCTTCAAAAATTCTTCACTTCCAAAGTTTTGACACAGCCAACGTAGCCCCTGCAGAAATGCGGCAGCGTGTCGGATGTAGGAATTACCTACACAGCTGATTTTTGATTTTACAGCACAGAGAGAGATAAAACCGACAGCCAGTAGCGAGAAGTTAATGAAGCAATATCTATTTGGGAAATAAATAAGACTTTTAATATATCTTTTCATCAGGGAAGGAGATTCGCTATCTGCACGTGTTGCTGAGGGGTAGGAGGGGATATTCCCCATGTGATAACGCCAGCTTATCTAAGGTTTTATTGCTTCCCCTGTGTCCCCGTGTTGTAGCGTGCCCTCTTTTGCAGACCTTGGGGCTGAAAAAGTAGAGGCGGATTCTCAAGTGCGCTCCTATGGCACACAGACCAAGTCCTAAAATTGGGTATGGGAACCAAGAGCCACAGCTAAGCCAAGAGATGCAACAGGAAAACAACTTGCAGAGCAAAATTCAGCGTGGCAGCGCGGTGCTCATCCTCTTGAGAAACGGTCGAGGTGACCTGCTAAGCAGCGAGCAGACCCTTGAGAGGAACAGAGACGTGCATTTCAGCCAGGTGTCTGGAAAAGAGGTGCTGGATGGACACGAATTGGTGCTTGCTGCATTGCTGAGTAGGAAGCAGTTTGTCATCAGTGAGGGAAAGAAACAAGGGAGAGCCAAGTGGCTGAACTCCCTACATGCAGGCAGATGCATCGCCGTGAGCTCAGCTTGATTTTCACGATTGGGCTGAACCCTCAGTGAAGCCTAGGATGTTCAAAAGGAGGTCACTACGCCGAGTTTGGCTCCTACATGTATTTTGATGTGCATATGTAAGGGGGTTCTTCCTTGCAGAAGGGCTGAAGGCTCCAGAGAAGCCAGGAGCACCGCCAGCTGAGGCAGAGAGCCACAGACCTGAAAGAGAAGCTGCAAGTGGGGTTTCTGGTGAGGAGAACGGGTCGCTCATCATGGTCTGTGGGACTGCTCCTTCAAACAGTGCTCAGCACCACGGCAGGTCTCAATAAATCATTTGTGATCCCAAAGACATCAGCCGGGAGGTTACTTTTCGTCCTGCAGTTCGGTTGCCTCGGTGCCAGCAGCACTGCGAGGTTTGCTCTGCAGATCAAGCTCCTTCCCATCTCTCTCTGCAGGGAGGAACCCTAACAGCTAACGACTCGGTAAAGCACAAAATGAACTGAACAGCAGTGCCACGATGTGCTGGTTATTCCTCTACTTACCGTTGGGTCTCACTGTGGCCCTTGAGCAATACTAGCTGCAAACAGGAGGATCGGAATAACGCTTGCTCACTCCCCTGCAAAAACCCTGAGAACCCAATCCCATTTTTTTTTTCTTCCTAATTTATATCCTCTCTCCTCCCCGTGAAAATTATCATCGTCCAGCCAGGAGCTGGACAGGGCTCTGGGGATCCCATCAGGGTGGCTGAATCCGCAGCCAGAGTGAAGTGGGCCAGAAACACGCAAACTCTTTAGGATTCTGCCCGAATTCTCCCGCTGTGTAATTCAGCCTGTCAGCACAGGAGAACACGAGTTTCGCTAACTTGATGAATGTCTTAGATCATCTGCAGACTAAACGGATGCTGTGCTGAATAAAGACACCTATACCTTACTCATTTCAGCGCGCTGGGTGACAGCCGCGGTGCAGCCTGGCTGGAGGAGAGCAGAGACCCAGCAACCCACTGCTTGGAGGGGGCTGCCTTGGTGCTGATGCTGGGTATTGCACCTAGGAGAAAAAGTTAATACGCAACTAAGTCGCCAGGCCTATTACATATTTTTTTAAATTATTTTTTAAGTATTTCAGACCTTTTTCCAAAGTAATAAATCATTACAAGAGGCAGAAGCACAGCCGTGGTAGAGATGCTCGTATCCCCACCTTACCGAGCTGGCTCAGAGGTGTTAGAAATAAATACCAGATTAATTTAATTGTCAATGCACGGCTTCCCTTGGAAATTTTGTACTCCAATGCTTTAAGGGGTTAGCCCCAAGTGACCAGCTGTGGCTGGGTGGGAGCTGAGCTTTCACTGCCAGGCTAATTGGAGGCTGAAATCACCTGCGCCGGAGCTGTACCTCTGCAGGGGCTTTGTGGGGATGAAAATCCAATTTCAAGTTATTCAACCACTGTGAAGCCTTTAATGCTTGCAAAATTCAAGCTAAAAAAAAAAAAAGAAAGAAAAAAAAGAAAGGAAAACCAAGAACAACACACCTTCATCATCTCTATTGGCGTGACAGGAGAAATAAATCCACAAGGTAATGTAATCAGGTACGTGTCTGACAGGCCACGGAGCACTGCATGCCGAAAAAGACTCAGAAACTCGCTGTTGGCATTGATCCCCCATGATTTCCTCAGGATTAAAGAAGCTTTTCCCCGTCCTTGAGTCTCAAGCACGGCTGCTCTTGCAGGACGCGGAGGAGGCGGGGATGCATTTTGCTCCAGGATAACCCGCGCTGTAAGAGCAGACACGGGTTTCACTGTCGAGGGATGGGTTTTCAGCTGTAGGAGCAGCTGCTGAGCTTTCAGGTTCCTGCATTTCCAAGGCGGAGGAGAGGACAAGCAGTTTCTGGTTTGGAATGAAAACATAACAAAAAACCACGATGTTCACCACTTCCCCCAAAGTCCACCTTGCCCAACTAACTGGTGCCGACCCATTTTTGCTCTTGCACTAAGGTAGTGTGGTGAAAGTGGAACCCTCTGCCTTGATCTTCTGAGGTTCAGATCTCACACAATCGCAGAATATTAGGGATTGGAAGGGACCTTGAAAGATCACCCAGCCCAATCCCCCTGCCGGAGCAGGAACACCTAGATCATCTCCTCCGGTCTGTGCTAACTGCTCTACCCGCAGCTCTGTCAGGGAGCACAGCACCTGCACAGGGATCTCGGCTGGGGTCCTCAGCTTGAATTCGGGGTAAGGTCCTAGCCCACAGCTGCCATCTGAAAGCTAAATCCCACGTGAGAGCAGGTAGAAACCTAAACCGGCCTCAGCACAACACGAGGCCGGGCAATCCCACCTCGCCCTGCTGCGAGCCGCATCCCCACCCCGTCCTGTGAGCGTTTCTGGCCTTGTCCTGGTGGCTAACGGAGACACACTTCTGGGCTACCTTGCCTCTCATGTAGTCCTGGGGCACCTCTGATTCCTGCCTTTTTCTCCTGGAAGGAGTCCAGCGGAGGGCCAAAAAGATGACACAGGGCCTGGAGCAACTCTCCTGTGAGGAAAGGCTGAGAGGCCTGGGTCTGTTCAGCCTGGAGAAGAGAAGACTGAGAAGGGATCTCATCAATGTTTGCAAATATCTTAAGTGTGGGAGACAGAGGGATTTGGCCAACCCTTTTCAGTGGTTTGTGGGGAGAGGACAAGGGGCAATGGCCACAAAATGGAGCCCAGGAAGTTCCGCACCAACATGGGAAAGAACTTCTTCCCGATGAGGGTGACGGAGCACTGGGACAGGCTGCCCAGGGAGGTTGTGGGGTCTCCTTCTCTGGAGATATTCAAGGCCCGTCTGGACGCCTACCTGGGCAGCCTGCTGTAGGGAACCTGCTTTGGCAGGGGGATTGGACCCGATGATCTCTGGAGGTCCCTTCCAACCCCTACAATTCTGTGATTCTGTCGCACCACAAACCCCTCACACCCTTTGAAATTTGGCAGGAGGCTTGCGCAGAAACCCCGGCCTTGTCTTGTGTCATCTGCTGGAAACACCTGGACCCTGAAGAAAGGTCTGGTCTCTGCTGGACAGGCAGAGAAGGAATTCCCCATGACCTTTTCCTCCTGCAGGCTCAGACAGATTTTCTACTCGGCCTTTGTAACCTGTACGTGCATTTCCCTTGTCCTCTGCTGCCGGGATCTCTACCCCAGCTACACCCAGGCTGCTGTAAGCAGAGCTCATAGCTGCCAAAACCAAGGCAGGCTTCCTCTAGGAAAACAAAAGTCATTATAATTAATAATAACCTGCCAAGAGCTCATGATACAGTGAATAAGCATTTTAAATCAGATCTCACTAGGCTTTCTGCAGCCTGGCCTCAGAAGGCTAGGAAGCTGGAAGAAACAAGTTTCAAATAATTGTGTTTTCATGCTTGGATTTTAATTATATCCACATGCAGACACCATTTGACATTTTATGAGCGTTTATATTAAAGGCAGGAGTTTGGGATAACCACAAAATCCAGGGGAGGCAGTGAGTGAATTGTACACTTCACTCCAGCAAGTTATAATTACACTTCTTTATTTCACATGCACGTGTTTAATGCTCTTGATCCATCCATCCGTCCATCCGTCCATCCATCCATCCATCCACCCACCCACCCAGGTATAAATTATGTCTGAATATGATTTTAAGGCTCTGTCTCCCTGTCTGTTAAAGGCAACTCCCTCCAGCCTAGTAAATCCTGTGCAAAGGTGAGGGGAGGAAAAAGCCAGCCCTGAACTGCAGGGTCTGTAAGGAGCTCCCAGACAGCTGCTCGGTAAATCAGGAGACGTGCACGATCCTATAAATCACGATCCCAAATAGGGTCAGAGGCCGCATGTGCTACACAAAGTGATGCCCGGTCCTGCTAGGATTGCTGTGCTCCCATGGGAAGAAAGACAATGTTTCCCTCCGCAGCTAATTGCAAATGACTGCAAAGTCCTTGGCTCTCAGGAGCCCAGCACTGAACAAAATAAATCCTGGTCTTTTAGGGATTCTGCTCTCACCTGAACTAGATGCCTGTCTCTAGAGGAGGAAGAAAAAAGAGTTGCATTGCCAGATTTAATACCTTACAATGGCTCACTTGGAAGCTGCTGAGAGCTTTGCAATTTGAGAAGCAGTCCCGGGAGAGATGGGAGTGCAGGTGAAGGGGGCCAGCCGTGCGGATGAGAAGTAGTTTATCCACATTTCTGGGGTCCAATAACTGCACAGAGCCATCAACTATAATAGCTGCCACGCTAGTATCAGCCACCCCAGAGTCTCAGCATGCCTGACAGGTAGCAAATCACGGCCACGTGGCCCCCTCCTCTGTCAGAAAGGCTTTCCTCGGTCCATTTGAATCGAAGGAAATAGGGAAGTTGTAAGGTTAAGGCAACTTCATCGCTCCCTGCTGCAAAGAGATGAAGTTCCTACTGCAGGCACATCTCTGCAGCTCTCCTCGTCGCCCCCACTTCAGGGAACTAATGCTGTCGTTGGTGTCTGTTTTTTCTAGAAACAGGTAGATAACAGCATCTATGTCAGTGTCTCGTGCCAAATTCTTGATGATAGGTGGCGGTGTGCTTTGGTTTCTTTACAGCAAAGCTCCCAACCTCCTCTGATGTGAGCAGAAAGCACCTGGCTCACTTCAGGCCCTTAAAATGCCACTGCAAAACACACCAGGACTGAGCACGTGGCTGCAGTTTGGTGCCGTGTATGCATCTCGCTTGCAAAACTCTGCTTGATCCTTATCCTCACATGGACGGTTTTGGGTCGCTGTGACACCCAGCTGCAGACCAGGCTGAATTCACAGGCTGTGTGCAACGGGAACCTGAAATGTGCTGCCCGGGTAGGGGCTTTCCTTTCTTTCTAAGCCTTTTCCCTCCTTGTTTGTTCAGCAGTGTACCAGGAGGAGCTGCAATGCCCCGTACCTGATGTTGGGCAGCCTATATCCCGTAGTCGAATTTCATTAGCCTCTCTGGGGATGTGGAGCATGAGTTTGACCCGCTTGAAGCTGTGCTGTGCTCACCAACCCCATAAGCAAGGAGGGAAAAATCGATCCATAAAAGTAGTGCTGAACGCGCAGCGGCTGGATGCAAGCTGCCACAAACAGCCTCATAATTAGCTAGGGAGATAATGAGATCACTTGGTCGTGAAAATATGTGCATGTACACACAGCCATACACACAAGTCCTCTTTGGGAAGGGCTACGTAATGTCACCTGTGAAAAACACAGGGTATTCTACATGTTTGCTCTACAGGGGCTAATAATTTTGGAGGAAGGAAGATCCACAGGGGCCCCAGATGGAGTTTTTCCCCTTCCAGTGCTTGCTAGGGGCAGTCACTGATGTCTGAGTGCTCTGATCTAAGAGGGGATGGAGAACAGACAGCGAGGGAGTTTTGGAGGAGCTGCCTCTTTACCGAAAGTCCTGCAGGACCAGAGAAGAAATAAAATGAATCGAATTTCCCTAGAAGGCTGGAAAAGTTTTTAGAGCATGTTGCTTGGAGAGGGGGAAAAAGATGGATTAGTTTGTGGGACTCAGCCCTGGACCCTCTGGGGACGGAGCCCACCGCCCCGAACCACGCACCTCGCCTCGCCTGCAGCTCTGCGAGGTGCTCCGGTGGCTTTGGAGACCTGTCTTTTAGTTCCCACGAAGCCACAAGCTCTGGTAAACTGGGACAGCAGCGGCGCAGCCAGGACCTTTTGCACTTCAGTGCAAAAAATAAACCCAAACAGAGGATGAGGGAGGGAACCAGAGAGGAAAAATTGGCTTTTTCAGGCTCACAAGTGCTTGCAAAGGTCTTGCATACAACACCCCCTCTCCTATTTCTTATCAACTTAAAGGAAAACTTTTCCCCTGGCACCTCTTCTTCCCTTTGCTCCTTCCCATCCCTGGAAGCTCTCCCTGCAGCTTTGCAGGATTTGGGGCCTCTCGTTCACTGCGGCCAAGCAGTGGGAGTGCAGTTCTGGGCAGATTTACTGAGGACCAGCTATTTGTCATTCCCCTCGCTCTCACAAAACGCAGACAAATCCACCCTCCGGTCAGGGTAATTTGTGGCCTTTTATGTTGCATTTTGGAACGTGTCATTCTGTGTATTTTGCAGGAACAAGAGCAATTTTAAAGCAGCATTAAATAATAAATTGTCCTAAATAATAGCCCTGCTGATACCACTAAGGACTAGAAATCCTGTCCTCTCTGGTTAGAAGTAAAATAAAACACGGGTTACTCGTGGAGATTTTAAGCATGCATCAGCAGAACATCTGGAAGTTTAAGTTAGTGATTAAATAAACTTCTGTGTATCTTTTAGGGTGATAGTTTTAGAGAGTTATTGTTTTGGTAAATAACCCCCAGACAGAAAAAATGTTACATAAATAAGCATGCTTAATCTTTCATTTTCTATTTTTATGCCTCTTCACTAGCTGGCATCTGCAAAAGCTGAAGTGCATTTTTTTTTTTTTAATTCTCCCATTAATAACAGGGCATAAAACATAAAGGAAAATAAAACCCCAGTACCCGCTGGGTACGGAGGGACTGATGCCAGAGTGAAATCTGGCTTGATTTATATATGCTGAGATTTTCTCGTGGACAGATCAGTTAGGTGGAGAATAACTCACTGAGATCAGGGGAGCTGGAGATTTCACACTCTGGAATAAACACTAGTTGTGATTATAAAAAGAAAACAATGCAGGAAGCCAGTGAAGGAACTCTGAAATGAAACTCAATCTTTTTTTTTGTTTTTGTTTCATTTTATTTTGTTTTACACTCACACATGGACCGAACAAAGCTGCCGTCTGGCTAGGAACATGCAAGGGAAGATCCATCACGGAGCCACCGCCATTAACTGGTGATGCCGAAATGCCGTGCGGCCGCTGACAGCAGCAAGATAAGTGGCACATAAATAACGACGTGCCCTATAAATAATCTGCAGGAAGCCTTGCTTCCCCACCTCCGCGGGAGCAGCAGAGAGGAGATCTGCGCTGTCAGCATTCATCAACGCGAGGAACTGGGGAGACTGGTCTGCCTGGAGGAGGCACTGGCTGGTGGCCCAGCAGATGCCATCCCTGGCCGTTGTCCAAGGGCAGACTGGTTTGCAGGGTGGATTTGGGTGAGGAGGGCACGGGCAGTAAGGACAGGGGTGAGGCCTACAGCCCTCGCGGCTCCTCTCTTATCTCCAGTAAGTCCCAGGGTTTCCCACGAGGACGGTCTGGTGACTCTACAGGACTCTATCGGAAAACAAACATTGGCAGCTTCCCAGCTTAGCATGATTTGCAACCACGTTGACAGAGAGCCACAGGGAAACTGAAAGAAATCGGGAGCCTCTAGATTTCCATGTAGGTGTTTGGGATCTTCATGTAAGTCCAAGCAAAACGAGGTGGATTTTTCTTCAGGTTCCCAGATCTGAATCTTCAATTATTTATTTATTTATTTTTATTTTTTATGGTGGAGACTTACTGTGTTTTCCTTCTTCTCTGAGGGTGCCAGAGGAAAGCGATGGAAGGACTGGTCCCAGAAGAGTTTGGTGGTGAGCCCTCAGCTGGGACCTCCACGTTCCTCCATGGGAGGGAGGCAGAAAGGCGCACACAAGTTGTGAGCACTTCTCCCATGCCCGTAGGTCTCGGTTCTTAGGCACCACTTGGCTGGAAATTTCCAGTCTTTATGATATTGTCCCTAAAGTAATTTATCACTTACTGCATGTATTTTGTCCACGCAGAGCAGCATCTTCAATTCCTTCCTTTAATCTGTAACACCCAGAGACCCCTGACCACCTCCCCAACCCCGTTTCCGAGATGCCTCCCCAAAACTGATTTTCCCATGACTGTCGTGATGGAAGATCCCTGGCCTTCTTCTCCATGCAGTAATGTCTCCAAGAAAATCCGCCTGTCTTTTTAATTTCCTCTGGTGCCAGCTCCACGGATTTCTTTTTTCTCTGAGAGATCAATATCTAAATGGCTGTCTGATTATTATGGCTTCCCAAGTCTACAGCTGGAGGTCACCTCCAGGCATGTTCATAAATAAATCATAAAATGTTATTATTTATATAGTGTCAACAGCGTGATAAGTGCAACATAAGGCAAATTCACTGTGACAGCCAACTTCCAATCTGTTTTCTTCCTGCGGATTTCTGATGCAGCTAACCAGAGCTCTCTCTGTGCTTCTGCTCAGCTCCTCCAAGAAGTGGGATGTAACCCCCCTGCCGTCACTGGGGTCTCACCTTTGGTTTCCAAGCCATCCAAGCATCACCTGGTGTCTCACTGCCCATGTGAGCAGGCTGGGAGCACCTTTGCAATCTCATTTTCCCCCTTTCAACACTTCAGCCTGGGTACTGGTGCCTACGGTAGGCCGCCGGTCACACAATTTGCCTGACTCGTAGACCACCACGTGTCAGTAATGAGAATGAGGGTTAGGAACAGCTCAGTACAGGGAGAGCTTTTCCATCGCTTCCCCATCTGAGAAGAAATGAAGGCTGGACACGGTTCTGGGCACCCTGCTCTAGGTGGCCCTGCCTGAGTGGTGGTTTTGGAGCAGATGGCCTCCAGAGGTCCCTTCCAACCTCGTTTGTTCTGTGATTCTGCGAAGGCTCCAGGCAGCTCCTTGCCTCTAGCACTGCGTGGGGATGCCCACACCCTCTGAGCATGCACGGGCAACAGATCAACCCTGGAGAGCCAGGGTTCAAAAGAGCATTTTGTTCCCACTGCTCCATGAGGGCAACCAGAGGCTCCAGTTAGGCCTCAGAGGCCCAAGGAGACAGCCTCTTCCAAGGGGCTCTTCCCATGGAATAAGTGGGTTTTGCTGCTGGGACAGTCTCTGGTGAGAGATAATGGCCGCAGATTGGTTATTTTAATTGCTTCATTCCCTCTGTAAATATTACCAGAAAGTGACCTTTAGCATCTATAAGCATGGTACCAAACCCTCCCCTGCCCCAAAGGCTGTTTCTGAGTCTCCGAACTGTTTGCCTTATATTTAAATCAGCCAGGAGATGTTTCACTCTGAAAGGGCAAATTGGGCAATTTGAAATGAGTCACCTGCCGGGCGTGCACAGAGAAATGCTCGGCCCGAGCAGCAGCTGCAGCCCGGATTTCACGACTCCTCCATCTCCTACAAGCACCAAACAGCCCAGGATGTGGGCCCCCCAGCAGGGTGCCCAGCCCCACGTCCCGGCGGCTGCTGAAGCTCCCCCAGGAGGAGCCCCCCAAGCTCTGGGCAGCCTGTGCCAGGGCTCCGGCACCCGCCCGGCCCAGCAGTGCTGCCTGAGGGGCAGGGGGAGCCGCCGGGGCTCCGCGCTGGGCCCGCGGCCTCTGGGCCTGGCCCTGGGCACCGCTGAGCAGAGCCTGGCTCCGGCCTCTCCGCACCTCCCTGCGGGGCCTGGCGGACACGGACGGGATCCCCCTGCCCTCCTCGTCCCCAGGCTGAGCAGCCCCGGCTCTCTAGGCCTCTCCTCACAGCACAGAATCACAGAGTCATTAGGCCTCTGAGCTCATCTGGCCCAACCACCCCCCTACCACCGCTGTCACCCACTGAACCACGTCCCCAAGCACCACGTCCAACCTTTCCTCGAACACCCCCAGGGACGGTGACACCACCACCTCCCTGTCACCCCGTCCCTACACCTGACCACCCTTTCTGAGAAGAAATGTCTCCTCATTTCCCACCTGAACCTCCCCTAGCTCGCTGCGATCCTGCTGGCTTTGGAGGAAGGATGGGGCTGTGTGAGGGGCTGTGCAGAGCCACTCTGCCTGCAGTGGATTTGCCCTCAATTTTGAGGAATAAAAACGCAGCCTATATGTGCATAACGCAAAGAAAATCCTTCAGATCCATATTTTCTGCAGTTAGCAGTTCTTAACAGAGCAGGTTGAAAAACTTGCAGAGGCAAATCAAAGAGGTAAGCTTCCCGAGACTGAATGTTTAATTAAATCCCAGCTTAAAAAAAGTATAAAAAACCCACACAATTGTTTTAAAGGTATCAAACCAGAACGTTTTAACATTCAAGTGTGAAGCCTTTTCATTTTTCATTTCAGAAGGGCTTTTTATTTTGGCGTCTTATGGATTGAAAAAAGAAAAAAGAGTCAAAATAGAAGAGGAACATTTTGATTGACCAGAAGGTTCGGGGGATTTTCAGTGATGCTCTCCAGGAGAGGTTGCAATGTTTTCTCTGATTCAGAGGAAGAACCTGATTTGGAAGTGTGGCATCTCTTCGTGTGGGAATCGTGTCCCCCCCCCGTAACCCACTGGTGATTACAGCCAATTTACACATCGGGCTGGAGCGAAACACCACGGGCATTTTGCTGAGGAGGAACAATACCCAGCATTTCATCTGAGATGTAACAGCGGGCTGGGAAGGGGGCTGGAAAATTGGGTTTCTTATCTCCAGCCTTTGGAAATAATGCAGGGACCTCTCAGTGCCGTCAAGCTGTGGAGTCCCCAGCTTCATCCAGAAGCGATGCATCCCACCATGTCCCTAACATGTTGCTGAAGAGATGGCCCTGTATGGGCTCAGCAGACATCCGTGTCCTCACTGTCATCCGTGACAGTGCAAAAAATCTGGTGTCCCAAAATGGGTTAATGAGCAACCAGCAAGGCTTCTCCCCATGGGCATACTCCTAGGACTGTTGTTGTAGCAGCCCCTCTTTATTTCTTTCCTATTAGAAAGAGCTGGAAAGAAAAAACAATTCTACAGTCTCGATTTTTTTTTTTTTTTGAACAATTTCAATCCTACCTGCATTGCAGTTCTGCAAATTAGTTGTGTGGATGCTCGCACACACACAGAGGCAGCATCAGGACGGAAAAGGACCCTGCCACACAGACGGCCTGAGTCACCGCCGGTGGGAAGGGAGGGGAACAGGGACCAACGTGCCTGAGTCAGCGTAGCAAAAGCATGGGAGAGAATCCCTGTTAATAAGAAATAAATCAACCCACAAAACCCCTTTCCCTCCTTCCCCAAACATTTGATCAGTGAATATAAAAGTGTACAAAGTTCGTGGGGAAAAGAAGCAGATGGGAATGTGGATGGCAATCCATGTGGTTGTGAGCGGGAAGGAAAAGAAGCAGAGAAAGCAGCAGTGGGGAAGAAAACAGGGACGGCAAAGGGCCTTTGGATGAAAGAGAATCTTGGTGGCATCCTTGATACAAAGAATTACAGCCCATACTTGCAGAGATGCTCCTCAAGAAGAAAATACGGAGAGATGAGAGCAGGCACCGTCATCACTTGTGCCTCAGCTTTGTGTCCCCTGGCCACCAGGGGCAAGACCTTTCCAACACGCGGGGCTCCACAAAAAGGCCAAAACAAGCGGGTTGTGAACTGAAAAGGGGGCAGGGAAGGAACACACGAAAGGTCTGCGTCTGTTTTAAAGGAGGGTAAATGAGCATTTTTGCAGCCTCCTCGTCTTGATCACCAAGGAAGGATGGCTGGGTTGAAATCTGCCTGTCAAATTTGCTTACAGAGGCGATTGCAGCCAATGTGAGTCAAAATTCAATTCCTTTCCATTACCGGTGCTGCTTATCGGCCGCCTGGCACGTAGTGCAGCAGGGGCAGCGAGCAGACACGAGCGTTTCCAGCCTCACTGCCTCTGCACTGATGCGACCAGGAGGTTTCAGCCACGGACAGGACTTCATCTGGACTTGGTTTAACGCAGAGGAGAGCCCTTGGACATCACAACAGTGTTCACACCAACCGAGATGGGAGGAGGGGATGATCTGAGCAGTGACAGGCAGCAAAGAAGGAGTCCTGAAAGGTCTGGCCCTGAAAGAGAAGGAAGAAATATTGAAAGTGACAAACAAAGAAGCAAAGAGCTGCAGAGGCGGGTGACATATTTGGGTGAAAACCACAGCAACCATCCCTATCTGCATGTCAGCCACCAGACACTCTCTAGGTGAGAAAAAAGGGATTGAAATGGAATTTGAACCCAGTAATTGCATATTTTATCTCCGGTTTTCAGTGTTGTTAACTCAAAAAGAAGAAGAAAAAAAAAAAAAACACCAAAAAGCAACAAACTCCCCCTTTGTCTTATTGTGCAAAGTGTTTTGCCTTCCCAAATCAATGAAAATGAAATTCCTCTTTCCCCTTCAGTCCCCTCCCAGCTGTTTTGTCTCCTGGGCTGTGAATACATTAACATACAGATGCACCTGAGCTGAAGACGAGGAGCTTTCCCAGGAGCAGACTGCATGGTGCCGCTGGAGCAATTATCACTTCACCAGTCCTGGAGACAGAAAAACTGGTCTGGGACATAAAAGAGAAGGGAAGAAAGAAGCTTGTGTCTTCAATCTAACGAGGTGGTGGCTCTCAATTAGCACAGAATAAAGGTTTCCTGCGATTGCAGCTTTGACCTCTCCGTGTCTCCAGTGCGGAGAGGGAGCAGATCAGAAGAGAGAAATTCAAGGCACGTAGGTTCTGCCCAGCTGTTCTCCGCTCCCCTTCAGTGCTTGGGACTGGAGGATTATTTTTATCCAGAGGTTTAACCAGGAGCATCTCACATCTGGTTGCATTTTATACAAAGGTGTCTCAAGTTGGTGGTGGCTTGCTCTTTTCCCCCTGGGCTGTCACGGTGAGGCCACGGATACATCGGTACCACACCGGTGCTGTGGCTGGACGCTGCTCCAGCAACTGGGCACAAGGTTGGAGTCAGTGGCTGACAGCACAGATTTGATGAAGACCTACCGATCTCATAAGCAAGGGGATGGATTTGGGCTGTGAAGTCAGGCGGGCAAGAATGAAACCATCTTCGGCACCATCCCCTCTTGCGCCCTGCCCGGGCACTGATGCAGGATGTTACAAGGTGGAAGAGGCTTGCAGCAAGATCCCTTTGCATCTGTGCTTGTTTCTTTTCTTTTGTTTTGCTTTTTGTTTTGTTTTCAAATGGACCTGCGGGTTGTACCAGCCCAGAACCACCCACTGCCTTCTTGGAGCCCTCAACACTTGTAGGAAGGGACTCGTGCGCTTGCTCTGCGGTTCTTCGGAAGCAGAGCAGGTCCCTGCGAGCCTCCTCCCTCCCTCACTGCCTTCCCCCCTTCCAATCTGCAGGGCTGCTCAGTCCGATAACGGAGACGTCCCTGCCTGACCTCCCGCCGTGGTTAGTGCCACAAACTGCCGATTTTATTTTCCACGAAACGAAACAACAGCTCCCAGGCCCAGGGCAGCTGTGACGGATGGAGCGAGGGGGCCATGGTGAGGACTGGGCAGGAGCTGGAGGCTTTTCTACCCTGTTCCCTTTCTCATCTCATCCCCTGGTGGGTGGGACTCCTCATGGGGAGAGACAAGGTCACCCCACTCGTGGGGGCAGAAGCCCAGCACGTTTGCAAGCTGCACAATTGCTTTAGGATGGGGGGAGGCGAGGCACAGCTGACCCCAGGGCTCTGGTCCATCCGAGATGCTCACCCCTAGCAAAGATGAAGCTCCCCCTCTTCCCCTTTTTGGGGGAATTTGACAGCCTGGGTGGGATGCTAGCAGCAGGATCTGTCCCTGACGCAATGTCTATATTACTTTTAAGTCAATAAAGCTGTTATGTGGAGGCAAAGCTACATACTGCCAGCACCATGTGGCTCCTCATCCGCATCCGGAGCTGGTGCTGGTGGAGCGTCCTCGCTGCCCGTGGATCGTCCTCATTGCTCATGGAGCATCCTCACTGCCCGTGGAGCATCCTCACTGCTCATGGAGCATCCTCAGTGCTCTTGTACAATCCTCCTTGTCCATGGAGCATCCTCACTGCTGTTAGAGCATTCCCGCTGCTGGTGGAGCATCTTTGCTGCTGGGGTCAGGGGCACAGCAGCAGGGAGGCCACAGGATCCCATTCCATCACCCTGTCCCTAATCCATCCCTTCCCCTCCTTGGTCCAGGAGGGCTTCCACCATGGGTGGTAGCCCTGAGATGCTCCAGCATCCTCCCTGCATCCTCACGGGATAGGTGATTCAGCTTGCAGCCCGTGCTGGGGGTTTCCAGGAGAGGAAAGCCAGGAAATCCATCAAGCAGTGATATTTTCACCCTTCCTACACCAGCACAGTGAGTGCTGAGAGAGTTTTCAAACCTCGACAAGAAAAGGGGAGGCTTAGAGAAAGGCTAGGCAGGAGCCACCTCTGCTTTAATGAAAGGTTTAGACATGGTGCAGAATTGGACTAATTAATCAAATTAATTAAATGACTGCAAGACAGAGTAGTAGCATGGCTTGGTGAAGGGAAGGGGAAGAGAAGAAGCTAGAAATTTTGTGTCCTCTTCCTAGACAATGCTGAATCTAGTTTTCCATGCTTTTTCAGCCGGCCTGGGCTTAAATGCGACTTGTTAAGATGTAATCAGAAATCCTCACTGTTGTATAGACACAGTAGGCTATCTTTATTTATGCAGACATTTCTATAACACATGAAGTCTTTGAGCAAGCCCTTCTTTCTGGATTTAAGTTTTATTTGTAACGGGCATTTGAATGCAGGCTGGAGGGCTGTCGCCCTGACTTTTCCTTTCCCTTGTGGAAACAAGCAAGACAGTGTGTCATAGATTAGTTCATTTTCCATCACAAAGAGAACATTTACTATTAGCTGTCCCTGTTAATATCTTGCACTGCCTGGTAATGAAATATTTAATGCCAAGGTCTTTATGCTGCCCTACAAGACCACAAGGATATGAATGAGGATAGTAATCGCAGCAAAAGAAAGAAGAGGCCTGGAGAGGTCAGGGAAGCATCTCACGAGGAGCCGAAGAGCAGCAACAGCCAAAAAAATTGTGATGAACACGTTATTTCCATGGAAATGAGGTGGCTCACTGGCACAGTGAGCAGTTTCATAGCTCAGCCTAACAGGCAAACCCATCCACCCCTGAGGGACACCGTGGAGACACCTCCACAGTTAGCTCAGATGATTCTTGATGGTAATTTTCCTCTCTTTTTTTTTTTCTTCTTTTTTTTTTCCCTGTTTTTTTTTTTTTTCCCCTAAATCTCTCGGTGTGGCACCAAGAAAGGCAGTTTTTCCCAGGTCTGCAAGTCAACTGGCGAAGGAAGGGGTGACCTTTCAGTCTTGCTCTGTCCCTCAACATGAAGAGCATCAGCTTGGACAAGTCTACGCAAAACCAGGTTGATACACGGGTACAATATCTAAGGATTGTGTTTCCTGTAGCTTTCTGCTCATGAAAGGAACGCGATTGATTTTTTTTTCTTTCTTCTGTTGATTTAATCCATCTGGATTTCCCCTCAGCCAGCTGAGCTCTTGAGTCACTTGTAACGTGGTCATGGTAAGTCACGCTGACCCAAGCCCGGCTTCAGAGACTTCAGCCTCCCTTCGTTAAAGAAGCCTTGCTCTTCACCTCTTCCTCTGTCAAGCAGGATCAGAAAAAAAAAAAAATCATTTTTTTTCCCTTTGTGTCCTGTCTGGTTTCATAAATTATTCATATAATTTCTGGCTTCTCTGAGCTGAAGCAGGCTCAATTTAAAGCAGTTATTATTCTCCGTGGGCCAGATCTTTGACAGTTAAAAGGATGGTTCTTGTTAGTTTTATGCACAGATTTTGAGGCTGAAAGGGATCATTGTGTTTGTGTAACTGAACCCCCCAAAAAATTCAGGCCACGGGATTTGGCTGACCTGATTTGCACTTTGAGCTCACAGGTTTAAGAATGGAAGATCCTGTGAACATCCACACCTGAGCTGGAAGGGACCCACAAGGATCATTGAGTCCAACTCCTAAGTTTTAGTGGAGTTTAGTAGGGTTTGGTGGAGCTGGCCAGCCATTTTTTGAACCCATGGGAAGCGTTGGCCTTCACATCACCCTACAACAATGGGTTGTGCTGTTGAACCCTCCCTTGTGCTGATTTTGTGCCAGACCCCTATAATCTCACTTGATCCATGGTCCTGCCAGGTCAAGGGACCTCCCACCCCTCAACTTTGATCAGCCTGGGCAAAATTTGGTGGTGGGACCTGAGAGTGAACGCAGAGATGACTCTCATCTCCAGGAGTGGTGCTGAGCTTGGTCTTCTCCCGTTACACTCCGAGCACGAGGCCTTGGCCTTCATCCTTCTTCCTGCTTCTCATCAGTTTTAATTTCATTCATTTTCTTCTAAAAAGAGAAGGACAAAAGGTCCGATTTCCCTGGCCACCCCTGCTCTGTGCTCATTGCTCCTTAGTGCAGTCACGTATGTCAAAGAGGAGCAAATCACTGGTGCTCAAATTAAAACCCATCTGCAGGTCACTGGTTAAGCAAGGACAACCGCTTGGCCCAGGCACATTCTGGCTGACTTAATTCCTTCACACCATCCACAGCAACATCCAGCTCTCTGCTTCACACCCAGGGTGATATTTCTGAAAGAAATGCCTCTAAACACGATAAAGCACAAAATGCAAATAGAATCACAGAATCATCTAGGTTGGAAGAGACCTCCAAGATCACCGAGCTTGCTCGTGGGACACTTCTATTTTTCTCCCCACCTTTCCAACCCAATAATCTTCCCTTCCATGCCTCCATCCTTTAAGGAAAGCTATTATTGTCTTCTGTGGCTGATCACTTGGTTTAGGGCTGTATGTGAACAGGATTTCATGGAAGAAACCAAATGCCCTGTTGCAGGAATTGCCTGTAAGGCGCCGATGTCCAAAGGGATAACCATAGACAGACGTCCCTCATTCTCAGCTCCCGAGGACAAGAGCCTCTGTAGCACAGGTGAGTCCTACAGCATCCCTGCTCTTCTGGGCTCAGATTCAGGAGGTCACTTAAGCACATGCTTAATTTTAAAGGCGTGCTTAACTCCTTCCCCTGAGCAGGCTTGCCTTCCCCTGCAAGAGCCAAGGTGAATGCAGTCTTCAATTTCCGGGGTATTAATCTGGAATTCTTCATGAGCCCTGAACTTGGTAGAAGCGCTTTTAATTTCTCAGCAGCAAACAAGCTTCTTTGGTTAATAAAATATGACTCCACCTAGAAGGAATCAAGGAATCCTTTGATTTGCACTCCTTGAGCAGGAATCGAGCTGCCTTCAGTCGTCCTTGAAGAGGAGTAGTGGAAGGGGACAGAATAACTTTATACAGCTGCTGGTAATAAATTATTTAAACCTTTATGAATACAACATATTATCTGTCCCAGTGCCTTCAGGCATTTTCTGTTCCTTTTGTGCTTTCAAAGCAATTAATCTTGCAACTTCACATCACTTTCAGAGCCAGTCTTACAAGTCTGGAGAATGTGTGAAAATTGGAGAAATTGCAGACGGCAAGCGGCGGATGAGCTCCGGCGGCCGCTTTGCCTGCCAGTGTGGGTTGCAGGGACCGTCCTCAGCAGGAGGTTTTCTGGAGTTGTGCCTACTGGAAACTGCAATTTCCCCATGCCGGGACTCTCATCCTTTGCTTGGAGAGTTGCTCCTGGCTGTTAGAAAAGGCATCTTCCTTGCCAGCCTTCTATTAATCACGTTACTCGCAGCTCTCTCATCTGTGCGACCCCTGCATCAGTTATTTCTTGTTGGCAGTGCTTGCATACTTTCCAAGCACCAGACAGAAAATCGTGCTCTTTTTTAATTTCTTATCATAACTCCCCAAAATCAAAATCTTCATTTACTTCTAGGCTGGACTGGAATGCTTCATTTGAAGTAAAACCACACATGCTCCTGTAAAGCACCCAGGGGGCCCGATTCTCCGTGGCACCCCTATTTTATGCAGGCTTTCCCTGCCCGCATGTTCTCAGCAGTCTTGAGGTTGAAGCTGAGGGATGCTCTCCTTCATCTCTCTGCGGACATTTTTTTTTTTTTTTTGTGAGTAACGAGAGAGAAATGCTCTGGTGCTCCGATTTTCTCATTTCTGGGTGAACATCTGGCAGTATCAGCTCGAGCTCTTTCCATGCATTGCCTTGGTGAATGCTTCAGTGCTTCACACTCAGCTGAATGGCTCCACCAGGACAGACCGCGAGAGGTCCACGTCAAGATACCAGACGGCCTTGTTATGGCAAGGGGGAAGCAGTTTAAGCTCAAATGCTTCCACATGGACCGTAGGGGACTCTAAAACCACTCCATTTGATTGTAGGTTGTGGTTGAAGGCATCCTGCAGAGCAGCAGGGTCAGTCTCTGGGACAGGTTGGTGACTTCACCAGTGAAACTGGGCTTTTCACCAGTTGCTACCCAGATTCTGCAGGGCTTTCTCCTGCCAAAAATAATTTGCTTTGAATCTGTAAATATTCTGAGTAGAGACAGCATTGCCCAGATGGCAATGTCCTTGTTGGTGACGGCCCTGCAGAGCAGCAGGGCTGGGGAGCAGGGCAGTGGGGTTTGCAGAGCAGCCAGGAGATGGAGCCCACATCCAGGGCACCAGGGATGGAGCCAGGCCCTGCCAGGCCCCAGAGAGCAGGGACCTGGAGCTGGATCTGGGGGTGAGGAGGCCCTGGGAGTCCGTCCTTACACGAGGGGGCTTGCAGAAGGGCTCGTGCCACCTCCCCATCTTCTCAAGAGGCCCCCAGATACGAGCAGAGAGCCACCGATGTGCTCCTCTTCTCGAAGGCCTCACACCGCTGACCACCATGTGCATCGAGTGACCCAAATGTAGGCCCCGTCATGGTGTGGCTGCACGTGCCAGGTCATGGATTCCTCAGCCTGCACGTCTGAGCGAAAAGACAGACGTACAGCTCCTGTGTGCCACAAGAGAGGGTCCACTCTATGGTCACGGCCCTCTCGTCGTGTGCCAGGAGAGCTGGCATCGGGGTGGGCCCTGCCACAAAACCAGGGGAGCAGGAGGAAGAGCACCGGGGTTTGTGGCCTCACTCTGTAAGGTCTGTGGGCCAGCACAGCTGGAAGGCTCCCTGCTGTTGTTCTGTCCCTCGAGAATACCCATTAGAGAATACCTTAACCGAATTTTTCTGCCTGGTTGCTGACTAGGAGTATCTCTGCCTCTGCCCCGAGTCCACCTGCAGAAGCAGCAGTCCTGGCTGTGGCTGCCACGTAAACCAACCCCTTCCTCCTGAAAGGTTTGTTTGCTCACACCACCGCTAACGTGATGCGTCCTTCTGCTGGGACAAGCACGTAAACAGGATTTGGGAGCTGCCACAAGATCACTTCCTGCATGCTGATCCTGGCTCAGTGAGACACCCCAAGATACAGACACAGAAAAACAGCCCTGACCTTTAGAGCATCCCTCCTGGGATGCCCTCCTGGAGACGTCCTTCCCTAAAGAGCAGCAATTCCTGGCTATTAGACCTTATTCCTGGTACTGAGTGACTGAAGGGAACAAAAATCCTTTCTAGACCTGAACTGGGGTTGGGTATAAGTGTTAACATGCCATTTGGGGGTTGGACCCAAGGATCTCTTGAGGTCTTTTCCAACCCCTACAATTCTGTGAAAATTAAGAAACAAAGACTGGATTTTACCAGGTGTTGTTGTTTGTTTGTTTTGCCATTTGCACAAGAAAGTTGGGATTTTCTTGGGCTGGGCCATCCAACCACCAGATCCTTTGCAGTGGAGCAGCCCAGAAACCTTCACCCCCATATCAGCAGTCACACAGTTGTGCTGTGGTGGGTTTCAGTCAAACCATGCACGTCAAATCACCTCATGAATTGCTCAGCTTTCACAAACGGCATCTCTACCGACCAGGAGGAAGTCCTGAGCAGCGAGGTAGGAGCAACGGTCCCGTCCCCAGCACGCAGGAGCTAGGGGCCGGGCTGGCTCCGGGATAAAACATCTCCTGGTGAATCCTGCGTCCCTCCAGGGAGAACTGCCCCGGCACATCCCGCCGCCCATGGGGCCCCCCGCTCATAATGCCCTTTTATAAGGCTTCACAAAGCCCTTCTTGGTTCCTATCCAGGCTGCTAAGAAAGGTTGCCAAGGGTGTCTCTGCAAACAATAAGGGGCCTCTGTTTGCAAGGCGGCTGTGGTCACAAATGCTGTTTTTGTGACCTCCAAACGAAAATAGCTTCTTCTTTCCCAGCAGATCTCCTTCTTCTGCGTCTTCAAGTCACATCGGGTTGCTGAGGCACACACGGGCCTTCCTGCCAGCAGTGATACCCCTTGGGGAAGCGAGCTCTCTCCCTTTGCTAAAGCCCTTGCTGGCTGAATCCTTGTGAGCTTTTTTATTGCTTGTGGAGCCTCCAAGAGCCTCCAAGAGCAGTTGGCTTCACCTGGCAATGCTCTTCCCAACCGATTCAGCGAGCCAGACAGAGCCCTGCTGGCAAATTCTGAAAATATTTTTTTTTCAAAATCTTAAAAAGCCCAAAAACGCTTCTGGGGTGGGGCAGGAGGATACTTCTGGGGAGGGACTCTGTCAGGTAGTGTAGTGATAGGACAAGGAGTAATGGTTTTAAACTAAAACAGGGTAGATTTAGGTTGGATATAAGGAAGAAATTCTTTACTATGAGGGCGGCGAGGCCCTGGAACAGGCTGCACAGAGGACCCGTGGATGCCCCATCCCTGGCAGTGCTCAAGGCCAGGCCGGACGGGGCTTTGAGCCCCGTTTCCACCCTGATCTAGTGGGAGGGGTCCCTGTCTACGGCAGGAAGGTTTGAATTAGATGATCTTTAAGGTCCCTTCCAACCCAAACCATTCTACGATTCTATGATTCTGTGATTCTATGGTTCTATGACACTCAGTCTTGGACTAGACTTAAAAACCCTCAATTTCCCAGTCAGGCAAAAAATAAAATAAAAAAAATGCATGGAGAGCTGAGGCAAAGCCTGCACAGATACAAATTCCTCTCTAACCACAGCCTGCATGGGATGGGAACTCCTGCGTGTAGTCACTACCCTGCTTTGAGGCTGGTTGTTAACATTTACTAAGCGCCTTTATGAAAGCAGGTAGCTGGAGCAGTGGCTCAGCTTCCAAAGCTCAAAGCACACAGGGTTGTGTCCTTTCATAGTGAAGCGTCCACCAAGAAGGTGGTGGAAGGTGGAGGAGCGATTTGCCCACGCTGTTTGGGGCAGAAGTATGAGGGATGGATGGCTCCACGGGGGAGCTGAAGGGCATGGGGATAGTTTGTGTGCCCCGACACGGTGTCAGGGAAATGCTGATGCTTGGCATCTCCTGCATCTCCTAACCCATCTCGTGCAACCTCAGGAATGGTCGTGGAAAGGAGCAATCAAAACCAAACAGCTGGAGAGCTCAGCAGGAGAAACTTGCCCCTCTTCTCTGCTCCTTGCCAGGAGCCAGCTAAGCTCTCTTTGCTCTCCAGTCATTCCTACAGGGCCAGCGCATCAATTCCTTACTTTCAGCTCTCTGGATTGAAGATGGGCTCACAACGAGAGTGGTAGTTAAAAGATCTCTAGAACTGACCAGATACAAATAAATTTTAGAGGGATCATGGAATTGCTGTGGTTGGAAAGGACCTCTGGAGATCTTCCGGTCCAGTACCCTGGAGGTCACCTGGCCAAAGCCCCAGGAAAGCCTTCCACTGTCTTGGTGGTAGGGAGGATGATGCATGAGAGATTCCTGGGTCTTCCTAGGGGTGCCCAGGAAAGGAACAAGCTGCAAGATGCAGGAAAAGGAAACCCAACTGGCTATAAGGGAAAAAAAAAATGCACCATGAGGGTGATTAAACACAGGAGCAGGAGCCCAGAGAGGTGCAGTCACCACCTTCATGCTCAAAACCCTAACCCTGATCTAATTTGGAAGTTGGCCCTGCTCTGAGCAAGGACCAGAGGTATCTTTCAGCCCCAGTTATTTTGTCCTTCTGTGGAATGGGGTGAGCGGTGTCAGGGCTTTCAAGGGAAGAGGGCTTTCAATGGAAAAGGGCTTTCATCTGACCACGCTACAACTTGTCCAATCATCACACCAGCAGATAAAAGCTTGGCCAGTCTCTCTGCATCTCCCTACAGCGAGTGCAGCACTTATTTTGCTAACTGGTTCCCCAAAAGCTCTCTAGAAAAGGCTCTCATTTCCCTCCTGGTGGCACAGGGCTTTCCCCTGAGGGTCTCTTTGGTGTTTTCCATTGCCCTGTGGTCCATCACTGGCATTTCAGGGGAAAGCACCACAAGCTCTGGAGAGAAGGAAAGCATGGATGTTGCAGACAGTCCCCCGACACCAGCAGATGAAAGATGCTGTGCCCAGACACGAAAAAGGTGCTGGTTAGAGCAGGAGGATGTGCAGCTATCTCCCACTCTCTAGCACTGACTTTCCGCCAGCACAGGGGCTCACACGGGGAATTTGAGATAAACGCAGGCTTTTGTCTCCTTGGTTGAACTGCCTAAAGCCCTGGAGAGCCGAGAACACCACACTGCAGGCAGAGAGATCCAGGGATGCAAAATTTATGAGCACATGTTGCTGCGCACTCCTCTGACCGATGCATCTCCTCCCGACGTGCGTTTCCCCTGTCTCGCTCCCTGAAGAGCGACATCATCTATTAATTAACCTAAATGGCTGAACACATGCTTCCCTCCCAGCGAGCGATAAACAAAACCGGATGACCCGTGAATGAAAAATCAAGTGGCGACATGCTCTAGGCAACGTTGTGCCATGATAAAGAGACACCGTCACTGCAGGATGGATAGCCCTGCGATAAAAAATGAGGCACGGGAGCAATGGACTTGGCTTGCAGACCTAACTCTTGAGCAACCTGACATGGGCTTGAATAAATCACTGCGAGAAATCATCAGGGCCAGGGACGGACCCGAATCCACAATGGCTGGGCAGCGGCCGAGCATCATTTCCACGCAGTGACCATTAGCTTTGTATGATGAGTTTAGCGGCCTCCCTAGATTACAAAGCTGTCGTTGCGAGTAATTGTCTCCTTTCCAGCCAATATCGGAAGGATTTGGTGGTGGAGACCGAACCCCTCCCTTCCCGTTAAATGCCACGCTAGGTGTGGGGTGAACTGCTTGGACAGAGCCTTGATCTGCTGCTGAGTCCTTCAGGGACTCATCTGTATGTAACGCAAACTCATCTGTATTGGGAATATTCCCTCCTGACCCACAGCAACGGGTGACTGATCTCCAGCACGGAGAAGAGCGCCGAGGCAGAGCAGCCTCTCTGCAATCCCTGCGAGCTCGGATGTGCCATAAATTCCTGACCCTGCTACCTCGAGCCAGTCCAGCAGGCAGAACTTGCAGAGGAATTGGAAAGATTTGTCTTCAGATGGTGCTGAATTCATCGTTTTTCTCCCATCGCTGTGTTAATTGCTGTACCTGAGGAGTGCAGAGGGAAAAGGAGGAGCAGCACAAGGATTTATAACCCAGCGCTGCTTGCAGACATGTCAGTCCTTTCCTCCCTGCTCTCTTGAGATATGAGTGCTTCGGTCAGGGTTCCTGATATCTATATGATGGATAGCCAGCAGGAGAGAGACCAGGAGGATGTGATTGCTGGTCCTACACTTTGAGCCACCTACAACCCACGCTGGGAGGTCACAGCTGACCACAGCAACCCCCAAAACCCCCCCAAAGTTCAGCTTGCCTTACCGACCCCAGGTGGCAGCCCCTTACCTGCTTCAGAGGGGCACAGCCAGCCTGGGCCCAGCTGGCCTCCATGGTCATAGCCTCGGATGCTGCTGCAAAGCCAGTTAATATCTTTATTAATATTGCTAATAACATAAAGCTGTCCTCAAGCAAGAAATATCCCTCTCCAGGGTAAATCACAGCCGTTTGCCTTCATGCCACCGCTCCCCTCTGGCCACCTTGCTGCCAGGGGGCTTTACAACATGGAACAACCTCAGCCCCCATCTCCGGCGTTGTTCTTTCTGGCATCGTTGGTTAAACGTAGCCACGGATGACGGCACAGTGCATGCCGGAGATAAATCCACATCCGTGGGCTGTGCGGATGTGAGGCTGGACGTGTGACACGGACGTAAGGGCACGAGCCAGGAGTTGTGCCCCGTTAGCTGTGCCAGGACATCGGGCTACCCCAGTGGGCAAGGATATTTCCAGGGAGAGGTCATAGGAGGTGCCTCGTCAGGACAATCCCTGCTATCATCTACCACCAGCAGCTTTCAAGCCCAAACCCTGCTGTTTGTAATTAGAGACATCTATCAATATTTGTCCCCGGGCGCCGGGAAGGATGCCCACCGCTCCGTGCAGCTGATCTCTGAGACAAGGGATTAAAACCCAAGTGCACAGGTCTTGTGTTAATCCCGCAGTTAAGCTCTGGCAATTCCCAACTCCAGGGTAGGAGAGGGTTAAGGGAAAGCTCTGAGGCCCGAGCTCTCTGGCTGTGGGATGCTCAGGACAGCTGAAATCTCCCCAGAAGGCCTCCTACCCTTTTGACCAGGCTGGAAAAAGAATGTCTCTCGTCATTAAAGTCAATTCTTCCAGGATGGCAAGGAGGGGCATTTTCATGGCTGATTAGCTTTGTAAAGCTCAGGCCAATTCAACTGCTGTAGGCAGACACATTGTGCTTCTGCCTCCCGACAGCCCGAGCAGGCAATCAGCGCTGCTCAGAGGTGCGGGAGCCACGGCACCAAAAATAGATCCAGCTGGGGACCGGAGAAAGTAACGGGGCTCCAAAGCCAGACTTAAAGCCCTGAAGTCCCCTGCCTGCTGCCCTGGCCGTGGCTGCACGTTAGATGTCCGGGTACAGCTGAGACCAGAGCAGGGTGAACGCTGTGAGAGGGGCAGAGAAGTCAGGAGCTAAGCAGCTGCACGCTGGAAAGCAAAGAGCGTGATTTCAATAAGCTTCTCCTTCCCACTCCCTCCTTTTTTCCTTCTGGCTATGCCAGAATGAGAGATCTGGCGCAGCAAATTTCCACCCGGCCTCCCCATAACCCCTCCTCTTCGCGCACGGCTTTTGGGGAGAAAACGGCTTCACCAGGAGGCTGCTGGTGGGAGCTGGTGGGAGCCGAGGTCTTCTCGAGGGCATCTCCTGCCACGGAAGGCTTTGTTCCCAAAAATGTGATGCTACTGTGCACTTGATCTGAGTGCTGCATGAAAATCCCCCTCCTGCAGCTGATACAGGGAGAAATGGCTTGAACTCTGGGGTCAGCTGGGGAAGACTGCGTGCAAGGCACAGAGAGATGGAGTCTCCTACGTGCAAAATCGGGACTTTCTGGCTACCTGAGCTGTCGGGCCCTTGCTTTAGCAAGCTGGAAACTGGGGTGGTCACTGGGGCAGCCAGCGCAAGCTGGAGCAGATTTCAGCACGCTCCCACGGGCAGCAGGGATCTGGGTTGCATCGAGGGTGATGCAGAGGAGACGGCAAAGCACAGGGCCTTATCCTGCCTGTCGCTTGTGAATGCTCAGTGCCGGCAGAGCCGCGGGGATGCTCTCTGCCTCTCTGCTCACGCACGGCTCAGCTTAACTTGGCAGCGAGGAGCTGGAAGACAGAGAACTGTAGAGGTGAATTTCTGGGCATCTGCATGTCCTTGGTCCCTATTCCGTCACCGTAGTGGGTGACCGTGACGTGAACTACGTCTGCCTACAGTGGCCTGGGCACAGCGGCATAAGGAGGCAAGTCCACAAGTCCTGGGATGAGGATCTCAAGGGTCAGGTATTAGAAACCATCACTCTTCCCTGGCACTGCCTTGCAGACCTGCTGAAGACGACCGCAGGCACTGCTGAGAGGTTTTTCAGGCGTAGCAGGATGCCTGGGTAGGCACAGAGGATATCAGGCTCACGTAACCGAACCGAACCCTGGGGAGCAGAGGTTAAAACAAGTTCATTATCTCCGTGTCTGTGGAGAGAGTTAATTTCCCTGAGAGCACTTGGCCCCCTGCTTCACTGCCCTTTTATCCGCCATCAGGCAGGCAGGGGACTTTTACAGCATCGTCTCACTCAAGGCGAATCCTCTAAAAAGTCGGCGGAGCATTTAATCACCAGAGATGCTCGCCCCGACACAAGACGAGCTCCCCTCCCTAAGCCTGTTTTAATCCTTATGCCTCCACCTTGAGACACCAGCCTGGGACGAACACCACCGGCAGTCCCAACCTGTGTCCTCCAGCAGCTCCCGAAACTTCTCTAACCATCGGCCAGGAGATCGTCACGCTCTGTGGGCTCAAGCGGAAGAAGAAGGTGTTTTCACACCAGGAGAGAGAGCACGTAGAAATGGGAACGATATATTAGTGGCTGTCACGGAACAGCTCTTGCGGAAATAGCCACTCTCCCGGGCAGGTGCCAGGCGCTCATTGATCATGGCATGAAAATTAGGGAGCTTGGGGTGCTAAAGCTAAGGCAAAGGATGTGGAAAAAAGGTTGGCATCTGGATACGTGCTGTAAAACACTTCCCCTTCACCTCTCTTCTGACAGTTTTATAAGACAATGTAAACATTTTTATATTCAACAATGCCATTCGCTGTTTATTTAAGTAATAACAATCGAGCTCGCAGACATTTCCTGGAGATTACCTTCTGGTGGGGAGCTTTCGTGCTCTAACTGCTCATTAATCCCCCAGTGAATATCCTGGTTTGACACCACTATTGAGGCTGCTATATGAGCACTGTGGAGCCTATAATGCCATCTCTTCGCGGTAGGTTGTTAGTTTTCAGCACTTAATTATAGCGGGGTGCTTGTTGTGAGTCGTTAACATTACTCCTGCGTAATAATCCCTGCTCTTAACCCCCTGCTCCCGCCCCCAGCTCCCAGTGTCACCAGCTCAGTTATTGCCCCCTCCTGTTCCTCGTTCCTTAGCTTGAGATTTAGCTAGAGGTGAATCATTTCTTTCTTTTTTTTTTTTTTGATTAATTTTAATTTTTTTTTTTTTTTGCTACGTTTGCCCCAGAGGTAGATCTTTCATTCCTGAGCAAAGACAGAGTGAAAAAGATAATAAAAGTAATTATGAAAAGGAGCCACTTTACACGATCACGAGATCTCTGTGCAAGCCGAAGGGACGCACGCTGGCTGGAGGGGCAGGGTTATTTACGGCACCTCTCTGCCAGCGCATGGGGACTCCTCTGCGAACCACTGCTGCTGGGGCCGTCTTCCAGCTCGTCCCCCAAACACATCGCCCTCGTGACTCCGTCCTTCCCCTGCCTCGCCGTCTGAGCCCCTACCAAACAACGGCTCCTTCTTTTTCAGCTTTAATTCCTTTCCCCGTTTAGCTGCATCCTCTTGCAACCCGCAGAGTTTGGCATTTTTGTGTTTTTTTTTTTTTTCCTTAACTCTCTCCCCACTATTGCCTGGAAGGCCACCCCTTGCTGAAGATCATAAACCACAGTCAGAAAATCAGATATTTTGAATTTTATGCTCATCCTCCTGCTCACCTCCTCCTTTTTCCGAGTCCTGCTTGCCACCTGGTTACCAGCTTGCTGCAGAAGAAATGCTTTGCTTTGCTTGGCGCTGCTTTAGCATCTCCTGCACCAAACCTCTGGTCCTCGCCCGTGGTCTGACACATGCATTATTTAATTGACACAGGAAAATAATTGGGGCTTAGCGGGCAATCCAACAGGGAGTGAAAACAAAGCTGTGTGGACCTTTAGAAACACCTGTATGGAAAGATGGCTGTAAATAGAAATTCCACTAGAAAATCTGCACATATTGTGTCCCCGCAGAAGGGAGCACGGGAACATTTTGGCCACCAGCTGTGTTACGCTTGATAACGGGGAAATTCGATGCTGTGTTTACCAATACATTCCCACTAGAAACACATCGATCTCTCGCACAACTAATGGAAGGATGCAACGTGCACATTCTCATTACGAGATGCGATTCGATAGCATTGTGAAGGAAACACGTGGCCATTAGGCAGCGGCAGTTATACGGGACAATCTGAACCAAGTCAGGCTGGCTTCTTCTGGTAGGGAGCCCTTCTGCAGGGGGCTTCGGGCCAGGTCAAGGACCAGTCACGAGCATATTGGCATGTGGTAGATTATGATATTTGTGTTTGTGGGTCTGGAACATGCTGAAGGTCAAAGCTCCTGGCCTGAGAGACCACCACTGAGTGCTGGTGGGGCAGCTCTGGGCTTTCCCAGACCTTCTTCCCAGGAGCAGCAGTCAAGCCCTCTTCCCCAGCCCCACACAGGCACGTACAAGCTCTCAGGAGCCACCTCTGGCTTTTGTAGGACAGAATGCCAGAATCCCAGACTGGCTGAGCTTGGAAGGGACCTCTGGAGGTCATCTGGTCCTGTCCCCTGCTCCAGCAGGGACATCAGAGCAAGGTGCCCACGAAACCATCACCACTATGGACTTGACTCCAGCTCAGATGCGCCTCAGGTCTGTAACAGTGCAACAGCCTCGTCATGGGACAGGGGATGGGCTAGAGACCTCCCAAGGCCCCTGACACCCATACAATTTTACAATTGCACCTTGGAGTTGCTTAGGAGCGTATGTAGATCTAGAGAAGTGATATTGCTTTATAGGTAGAAGCCCGTGTTGGAGGCCGTGTGCTCAAGGAAGTGTTCCTCTGTTCCCTGTTGTGGTGTTCCCACCACCACAGCGGTGGGACACGGCACTGATAAAGCATCTGGTGAACTGCTTCTGAGCCAAAATCCAGGCAAAAAGGAATTTGAAGGAACAGCTTTGAGGACTGCAAAGAGCACAGTCCCTGGCCGAAGAGGAATAATCACGAGCAGCCTGAGGTATTGCAGTGCTGAGCATCTGAATCAGGAGCTCTGGAGCTCGGGCTATGCCATGGGGCAGCTGTAACAGCTTGTCCTCACGTAGGAACGAGCGTTCCCGTGTGACAGCAAAACTCTGCCATGCTTCGGTTTGTAGGTGATCGTGGGTGGGATCCACGCGGGCACCAGCAGGTGTCTGCCACGTGGAGCTCTGCCTATTGCTCAAACAGCCCCTACAGCCCCACGGGGTGCAGTGTAGACAGACCTCTGTGTAAAGCAGCTCGGGAGAATCCCACGCTGGAATGTCTACGGTTCTCTATTGACCACAGAGAAAACCTCTGGGAGTGCCTCAGATGGAGACATCTGTGCTGCCGACGTCTCATGGCAGCGGAGATCAGTCCCAGCCTCTGAGACAGAGGCAGCGGTATTGAAAAAATATCAAATAACCTGGAGGAGATGCAGCAAGCACTTCTGGGCTGGAGCAAGGACAGCGTTCATGACTTTGCAAAGGCCGTCGCCGCCTACTCATTGCTGGAACACAGTTCAGCCAAGGAATGCATTTTCTTGGCTCTCCCTGACTGTTCAGGGCTTAACCACAACAACTTCTTAACGCCGATCTCTGCATGCAGTTAGCAAACGTGCTGGTCACATCGATTGTCTGAGTCTCTAAGCCGTTCCTTTGAGATGGGTATTATTGTACGTACCTAAAGAGCATATTTATCTCCCAGCACCAAGCATAAGCTGACTCACAGATCCCCAGATAAAGCTTCTATCCAACGTTGTTTCTAAAACACACAGCGCCGCTCTAAAGACCCCTCTTGGGAGCATCTTGTTGCCGGAGAGCCCGCTGTTTCCCAGCCACATTCTCAAGCACCGCGGCGGCAGCAGCCACCCGTGTGTGCTCCCGGAGCAGAGGCTTTTACCGAGCAGCCCAGAGCTGCAGCACGAGGCAGTTCCGCTCTTTCCCAGCTACCTTTTCTATTTTACTGGGAGTCTCCTCACCTCCCAAAGGCCTTGAACCCCCAGATATATGTCAGGGGGAGGCGGTTCTTCAACGTGCTGAACGGGGCTGGGATTTTCCCATTCCTCTGCCCCCTCCACTCTTCCTCCTCTGCTGCCTTTGCGTAAGGCTGGACACTTACAATAGTGCTGCTGAAAGGAGCAGAAGAAAAGCAGAAAAGCCCTTTTATATTTCTTGTAAAAATCACGACAGATTTAATAATATTAAACATTTTAATAACATTAAACCGAAAGAAAAAAAAAAACCTCCCCCCTCGACCTTTTTGGATTATAATGAAACGCTGGTTCCCCCCAAGAAACCCAAGGGACTACAGAGCAATATTCTTGAGCCAAACGTTCGGCTTCCTTGCACAGCTGCCCAGGGCTCCGGTCGCAGCGGCAGTCCCCCCACACTGTGCCACGGCGCTGAGCTTTTCCAGCAGCCCCAGGACACGGGGATGTGAGACCCTCGGGGGCTGCAGGCGGGGTGGGAGCACCGTGTACAGGGCAGGGGCATCGGGATGGAGGCGCGCGGCCAGCCTCGATGATCCCACGGTCCCTCCTTGCCTCCAGCTCCAGGAACTGGAGCCCATAAATCCCACACGGAACAGAGCACCGGGGTCGCATCCATTCCCTTATCTTCTCACCTTCCCTTTCTCTTCTCACTCAACTCCTCCACCCCAAATTTTGCAAGCACTCACCCCCCTCAGTGAAGGCTGTTGCAGGTCTGTCCCCAATTTATTCCTCCTGCCCACGCCTCCCCAAACCCATGAGGGAGTTACGCTGCCTTAAACGAGTGAGGAGCGAGTGTTCTTCCTTCCAAGTTTCTCTCACTCATAAAATTGGCCTAATCCTTAGTTAAGCCCTGTAATATTTAGGTATCCACGGCTGTGCTGGAGTTAAGTAGCATGAAACTATTAATCTTGGTTTAGTGGTCAGAGGTGTTGACTGGCCATTTATTTTCGAGCCCTGAACGTTGCTCCAAGGTGCTCTGAGCTGCTGGGAGGAAGGGGGCAGGGTTGGCCCGGGCGATGCCTTCCAACCTCAATCTTTCTGCGATTCCACATTTCTGTTTGCTCCACGCGTAAAACAAACACATCCCCATACGCTCTGTGTGCTCTGCATGTAATTGTGCTTCCTCCCCTGTAACTTTTAGTCATTTCCTACTCTCCGGTGATGTTCATTCCGCTTCTAATGAAACACCTGCTCCCACGCTGTTATTATCCTGGGCTTTATTACACCAATTATGCTTTGCACAACTATCTTTGCACCGGGGTGCGAGAGGCGTTTGGAGAACTGGTTTCAAACCTGGGTTTAAAATCAGTAGCTGTGTACTGGTTTGGCCTGCCATGATAGGAGGAAGCAGAACGAGTCGATGTAATCTGGAACCGAGTTCCTTGTGTGCTGTTCCATCAGGGCACGGGCGAGCCCATGTGGAAGTTTCACTCTTGTCAAGCTGCGGGCACAAGTTCAGCCACACATCCAGGCACTCCCACGGAAGTCAGCCGGATCATTTACGCTCTTAATCATGCCTGTAAAAGTTTGGGTAAAATGTAAATTAATAAAATGTGTGTAAACACTAAGCTCCAAATCCCAGAGGACCTTTGATGACTCGAAATGAGCCCAAGGTGCTTGAACAACAGGGTTTACGTCCCTTCTGCAAACACCGCCCCCAGCCCATAATTAAGTTGGTTTAAACCAACACAATTTCACCCAGGGAAAGCAGCAGCCTAGCCCCGGTCAGGCCTGGTTCCTTTTTGCTTGGACGATGAGAAGGGAGCAGCTCAGTTGGAGCTGGGGGTCAGGCTGGTGTGAAACTGTGCTGCTGCTCGGCAGCCGCCTGGGCAAAGATGGGAGCTAGAAGCTGCAGGATGGCAGAGGGGAAATTCAGGAGCACTACCACTAAGCCATTGGTATTAAAAAAAAAAAAAAAAAAAAGAAAAAGATATTAAGGCTTTAAGACAAGTGTGCCACTGATGGAGAAGAGCTTGGGGTGGTTTTGTCAGGAAGACTGAGGAGCCGGCTGGGGAGAGGACTTGCACCGGCTGCCCTTTCGGCAGGGTGTTTTCCTGCAGAGCCACATCAAGGGGGAACTCTGCTGGCAGCTCCTAACGAACACACCAGCTCGTTAGCCTCAGCTGAGGGGTGGGTGCCCAAACAGCTGCCCCGAGCCCTGCTCCTTCCCCGGGGAGCTTTGGCAGGGAGAAGTGAACGTGCAGGAGGCGCAAACTGAGCTGTGATTTTTGACAGGGGTTTGGCCCCAGGCTGGTGCCTCCTTCCAAAGCTGCTTCCTTGGGGGAAGGGGGAGGAGACCTCAAGCAGCTGAGAAAATGAGATGAGCACCTTCTCCCCAACGAAGAACGCCCAGGTGTCCTTCCCAAGAGTCAGGGTCAGCCCCATCGTAAGGTGGAGGGAAGAAGAGGGAGAACCAGGAGCTGGAGCCCAACCTCCCCGCGGTCCCCTGGGGGCTGGCAGTTTGGGGACACCCCTATCCCCAGGTGGTGCCGGGGGCTGATTAGGGAAGGAAGGTGTTCCCATGGCAGGAGCATGAGTCAGAGGCATCTGGGCTGCACGTCACGGGCAGCAGCTGTGTTTTCTTGTAGAGGGCTGGGCAGCGCTGGTCCATGCTGGTGCAGAAAGGGCAAAGGCAAGGCAGCGGTGAACTGCAAGAGCCTGGTGGGGCCGTCAGCTTCTGCGGGTGAAGAAGAGAGGATGGGGAGGCAGGAACGACGCAGCGTCTTCCCTGCTTCCTCTTCTTCCTTGCCAAGCTATTTATTCCCACACTGCCAAGAAGGCTAACAGTATTCTTGGCTGCATTAGGCAAAGTATCGCCATCAGGTCAAGGGAGGTGGTGCTTCCCTTCTTGCTCAGCACTGGTGAGGCCCCACCTGCAGCCCTGTGCCCAGTTCTGGGCTCCTCAGTGCCAGGGACACCTGGACGTAGTGAAAAGAGCCCAACATTGGGCCCCGAGCAGGGTCTGGGGCACCTCTGCTGAGAGGAGAGGCCGAGAGAGCTGGGGCTGCTCGGCCTGGGGACGAGGAGGGCAGGGGGATCCCGTCCGTGTCCGCCAAGCCCCGCAGGGAGGTGCGGAGAGGCCGGAGCCAGGCTCTGCTCAGCGGTGCCCAGGGCCAGGCCCGGAGGCCGCGGGCCCAGCGCGGAGCCCCAGCGGCTCCCCCTGCCCCTCAGGCAGCACTGCTGGGCCGGGCGGGTGCTGGAGCCCTGGCACAGGCTGCCCAGAGCTTGGGGGGCTCCTCCTGGGGGAGCTTCAGCAGCCGCCGGGACGTGGGGCTGGGCACCCTGCTGGGGGGTCCTGCTGGGGCAGGGGGGGACCTGCAGGGCCCTGCCTGCACCCATGTTCTGGGATTCTCATCTCCCTGGGGGAGGAAAGACCTCAAACACACCTCAAGCACCAGGTGCTCCCACAGCCCCGTGCCACAGGACAGAGCCACCAGCTCAGGCCCAGCAGAGCCCCCTCCCCGTGAGTAACACTGAGACGCCGCATCCCATCTTCACCATTTTGTTGCGGTGTTTTTTGGTTTGTTTGTTTCGATTGCACAAAACCGCCTTGCCTCCCTTTGTTCCTGCCCGGAATGCCCCGCATAATCACCACAGCCCCTCTCTTTTCATCCTCTTCCCTCCAGCTGAACGTGCGGCATTGTGCCGGGCTTCTGAATGCCTGCCCCGATCCTCTCGCTGGGCTCCCTTTTGCAAGGAGGGCAGACAGAGCTGTTTTCATAGCATCTCGGCTTTCCCCAGACCGCATCTGACTCGCTATTGTTGGTCAATGGTCTTTCAGTCACTTACCACACTCGGGATTTTGCGCTGTTCTTGCAAAAAAAAAAAAGGGCTGATGTATTCAACGCACTCCTTGCAAAGAGCCGGCTGGATGGGACGACTACGCCAGGCAGAAGGGCTGCCTGCAGACAAAGCCTTTCTTTTTATATACAGCAGAGTTTGAAAGTGCAGTTGGTCAATCTACCCTTCTGTGTTAGTCTTCCAAATACAGCTGCCAGGGGTGGCATCCTGAGGTGATTCTTCTGTTCCCACGAAGTGCAAGTTACTTTCTTTTGAACTTAATTTGGTTTTAATTTTTCCATCTTTGCTCTTCACACAATACCCTGATTTTCACTTTGAAACTCAAGGTCATCTCCGAATATGCCAGGATTTCAGAGGAGTGGCTTCACAGAGGTTATGGTTCTGGGCTGGGATCCACGCTTTCCAAGGCCTGGCCCAACCTTTGTCCCAGGCCTGTGCACATCCACTTTTTCCCAAACACACACAGTTTTCACCCAATTTGAGGTGATTGGATGCTGGTGTTCAGAGCCTGCACATCTTCCAGCTAACACGGGGGGAGATATATGGGTCAAATCTTCCCATAAAGCTCTTTCAAGACACAACTTGGAAACTGGAGCACTTTTGATCAGAGAGGCAGCTCAAGGCAGCCGAATGCCAACTGGGCCACTCCCGATAAAGCTTTCTAAACTTTGGTCTCATAAAGAAAGCAGCCTCGACTAGTGTTTGAATAGAAAACCTACATGAAAACCAGAGGCAGGGCAGATATACCGTAAGTAACTTGGCCACCGCAGTGCTTTCTGCTGTCCAGGGATCGATCCAGCGGCCGTGCGGTGTTGCAGGATTGTACAGTATGAAATACCGGTTCTTTTGAATGAGATATAAAACTGAGGCCCTCACTTTCTGTGATCACTGAAGCTCTCACAGGGCTCTGCACAAAGGCAGGTGAGCAGAACCGAGGTCCGTGGGAGGTAGTTACGGCCTCCCTGGCCACAATTCCCACATCAGCTTTGTAACAGTCTTTCATTTTCTGTCCCAATTTCTGCAGTTGCAATGAAGTTTCATTACCAGTTTCCCCTTACCCTAAAAAATGAAAGATCTGAGGCAACTGTGCACATGCAGGTATTTTTCAGCTGCTCACCATCACTGTGCCTATCAGACCTTTGTCCCCTGCAGCACTCTATTTACTATATTTAATTCCTTATTAATTACATTGTCTAAGGACCTTTGGTCATTATGTTCACATCTAAATGAAGGAAAAAATAGAGGTCAAACTAGACCTCTAGCGATCTCCGGTGTGCCTGCATGTGCTGTAATAAGTGAACGCATGCCGCCAGACATGCTCACCGCAGGATTTCCAGGTGGGTGGGTAGAAAATCCCGAGTTTACGTGCTCACTCCTACCGTGGGTACACTTGTAGCAGCTGGGGAGCTTCAGTGGGAAAGCTCCTGATTTGCATGCGGGAAGGAGGAGCGGTGCCAGCGTGAGGTCTGAGACATTATCGCAGAAACCAAAAGAAAACAAGCGTGAGTTGTTTGCCGGGAGTCTGAATTCTGGAGAGGAGAAAAAAAAAAAAAAAAAAAAGATCAAACAAGCCCTTCAAATGACCCAGACAGTGTTTTGAAGGAAAATCACGTGGCAGCTGTTGAGTGCACGACTGGCCCACACACCTCCCCAGACAGCAGCGGAGTGTTTCCAGTGAATAAATACATTTTGCTTTGGGCCTGATGCTGCTCGGGCTCTGACTTTCCCTGAGCTGCAGAGATGAAGTGCCAAGGGAGGAGACGCCTTGGGGAAAATAGGTTTTTGTTTCGAGTCCTCTCTGCTGTTCGGCCTGAAGTTGCGTTTAATGAGAAGGGCCTCAGTGCTAGGCGCGAGCCGCTTTTTGCCACAGCAGGAATTTCTTTCTTGCCATTTTCTTCAGCCTGGGAGGGTGAGGAATTTCTGGTGGGGTGCACGGCATGGCCTCAGTGATGGATGGCAGGAAATCCTTTTCCTTCCTCCTGCTGTTTGCAGACCAAGGAGGATGTTTCGGATGGGCAGCAAGGACATGCTGCCGGAGCCCCGTGTCTTCTGGGTCCCAGCAGGGTGGCTGGGAGAGCATCGAGAGCAGGGAGTGGGCTGCGAGATGCTGAGGATTCAGGAGCATGGGCAGAGGTTGCAGCGGGTGGGAACATCGGGTTGGGTGAGGAACAGAAAAACTGGTGATGCTGGGTTGTGAGCTAATTGGAAATAGCTGGTTCCAGGCCCTTGGGAAGGGAGTTATTGCTGGAGGTTAGCTTCTCAGCAGGGCTCCTGTGCAACAGCTCATCTCACCAGCAAGAAAAACGCATTTATATCACGGCGTTAGGCTCCATGTGGCTTTCGACCCCAGGAATTACGGTGACTCGGCCCATTTGAGTGGCAGAGATAACCAGAGCGAGTGACCAGCCTCGCAGGGCAGCTCCGCTGTTTACACTTCCACGATACCCAGCTCAGCCCTGACTCAGCCGTCAGCAATGATGGTCTGACCTTATTAATGTCTACGGGAGTCTTCTTAACGAGGACGTAATTTCACCTCGGAGGCCAATTCATTAATTAGCGTCTCCGGCTATCCTGTCATTGGGCATGCGAATTGGGTAGTGACTTGACTTATATACTGAGCAAATATGCGCTGAGTAAATATGTGTTTAACTTAAGCACAGCGACAACATACAGGGTCATAAAATTTTGGCAGCAAGAGTGAAAAAGAGGCGAGGGCAGCTCCAAGTATAATTCAGTGCTGGTGATGCTAGCTCATTGCAGGCTTGCCTAAAACCCACGTCCAAGGAAACGCTCGCTTATTAATTAGTTGTTGTTTTCAAGTGCTGCATGTAGTTGTGTGACGGTCACCTAAGTGCTGTTCTAATGATATTTTTTTTCCCAGGATACCCAGAACTCTTCCATCCCTTAATGCAATACTTTTACTACGCGTGGTTTGCAAAAACACCATTGTCCTGCTATGCCTGTTGCCAGGAAAGGGCGTTTTATCATTCTACTATGTCTATTATGAAGTATTTCAGCTTTCCAAAACAAAAATAGCCTAGCCTGCCTTCTGAACTAACCTAACTCCTCCCCTTCCAAACCACATTCGCATGTTGGAAAGTTGCTTGATAACAGAAACAAAAACAAACAAACAAACAGGAAAGAATTTACGAGCGTTCTTTGCGTGTGAAAATTGGTCAGACTGAACTTAATTTAACAATAATGTTCTCCCATGGTTAATGTTTTATTCCAGATAGCAACAGGGCACAGTGTGATCCCTCACAAGGTCAGGAAAGGATTTCTTCTATTGTGCAACATGCACGGATGTTAGTCTTCTCTGAAGCATTTGAGATTGGCCACTGGCAGCTGATGAATGCTGCCTTAGCAGGACTATCACCTTGTCACAATGTGATAGCATTCTCTCCCTGCTCTCATTTGCTGGATGATCTTATGCAGCCGAGCTGATCTTTCTTAACCCTTCCTTTAAGAGAGCTGAAGTTTGCTTGATAAAAACTAACCCACCCTTGCACAGATCTGATTATTTCAGTTATTTTGTAGAAAAGCTCTTGATTACCAATTTTAAGGAACTACTTACTATAGAAAAAGGGTAGGGCAAGGCATAAGGAGAGATGTTATCTTGTGTTGGACCAACAAATTTAGGTGGGAAAAAAAAAAAAAGCTGTTGAGCACACAAGCCCTTCTCCAAGTTTGATTTAACTGGAGGATACGAGCAGTTTCTCCAAGTTTATTCTCACCATGTCAATCAATCTTTTTACTTTCATTCTCTTGTGCAACAAATACGTATGTTTGGCAAGAAAGAGGCAAGCAGGAGTTGTGAAAATACAGGTATTGTTCCCTCTGACAACTGCAGGTGAATACAAGCAGATCCGGGCAGAGGGCGGAGGTGATATTTGACAGCTGATGCCAACCCCAGGCCAGAGCAGGTGATATCTAAGCAATACGCGCGATAAAGAAGCTGTCCCAGAGAAATTCCACAGGTGGCACTCCTTTGACTTGAGCTGGTGGGAGCAAGTCGTGCTGGCAGCATCTGTACTGCACTCCGAGGACAGTCCAGAGCACAGTATCATGTGCTGGCTGTATCCCAAGCTGGGCAAGCCTTGGAGCCAGACTGGCTTTTGGTGGCAATGTCTTGGACAGTGCCAGGCCAGTGGATGGTATCTGAATCCTCCCAAGGCATCCTGGCAGTTGTCTGTGGCCCAGGGAAACACGTGTAGATAGAAATACCACCTCTGTGCCTCCACCTCTGTATGGTCCAGAAGGTTTTTGTAATCTCTTTCTCATCTCTGACATTTTTTTTCCTCCTTTGCCTACCAGATCAGCCCAGCACAGAATTTTTAAGCTGAAGACACGATTCCATTCTCCTTCCTGGGCCTCAAACAGAAAAGGCAAACTAGAAGAAAAATGATTTTTGTTAGAGAGATGTGTGACTGAAAGCAGACATACACATACTGGTCTTCAGACTGTTTTCTTTCCTATGCACTCAATACATATCTGTTTATTATCCAGACCTCCTTCAGCTCAGGTAACTGCTGTTTTTATTTATAAACAAAAATGAACCAATAAATATTGTGAGTCAGGTTATTTCTATTTTGGTCATTGTTTATCATTACATTAGTATCTCTAAATCCTGGTTGACTCCTTTCAACGGAAAATGTGAATAATATGTATTTTTTGCCTTTCATGAAACAACAACAAAAAAATACTTCTCAACTGTTGTCATCTTTCTACATTTGAAACAAGGTATTAAATTAACTACCCAAGTAACTCCAAATACAGACAGATTAATGGAGATACACAAAGGGCAACGTTTACCCAAGAATGCCAACATCTTCAGCTTTCTCACTCCTTCTTCACCCAGCTGAAAATGAAAGGTACAATAATTTCAAACAGCACCCATGTTTCTGCTCCACCCTTCCTGCTGCAAATGGCATCCTTGCTGGTGTGTTCGGAAAACATCCTGCTGCTTTGCCCAGGAGCTCAGGAGAAGGCTAGAGATATAACTGCGTTACTTCTTCCTCTGCTCTTCGCTGTTAGGAATTAAGGCTTAGAAATCCTTGTAAAGCATTAGCTTGTTGTACGGGGTAGGAAGGTTATCCCTTTATGAAGACTGCATTTTCTAGCTTACACAGTTAAGATGGATTAATCTTCATAATTTTAAACATGAAGCCCTCACTGCCATGCAATGACAAACACCCCACGCTTCCGAGCTCGGTTTAGCACCCCTGGACAGCAGCCTGCTCATTTTGCTCGTGCCAGCCCCAACAATGGTGGACGTTGGCACAAACCGAGCTGCCACTTGGATGAACCCAGGGCACAACCTGAGCACAAGGCACAGCTCCCTCAGGTGCTCCTGCACGCAGCCCCGTGTCCCAGAGGGGATCCCAAAGCCTGGCTGGTGGCACCCTGCTCCCCTCACCACGGCCCGCGGGGCCACTGGCGGGACACCCTGTACCACATGCAGCACGAGCGCTTGTTTAAAAGCCAACCAACCAACCAAAACCAAACAAAAATGTTTTATTTTTATGTATTTTTATCAACTGATTTCAACCTCGAGGCCTCCCACCCCATGGTGGAGGCCTCCCTGTCTCCTTGTATTCTGCTCTGGTGAAGCCGCACCTCGAGTGCTGGGTTCAGCTCTGGGCCCCTCAGTGCAAGAAGGACATCGAGGCCCTGGAGCGTGTCCAGAGAAGGGCTACGAAGCTGGTGAAGGGCCTGGGACACAAGTGCTGTGAGGAGCGGCTGAGGGAACTGGGGGTGTTTGGTCTGGGGAAGAGGAGGCTCAGGGCAGACCTCATTGCTCTCTGCAACTGCCTGAAAGGAAGGTGTGGGGAGCTGGGGGTTGGCCTCTTCTCACAGGTAACCAGTGATAGGACTAGAGGGAATGGCCTCAAGTTGTGCCAGGGGAGGTTCAGGTGGGGAATGAGGAGACATTTCTGTCAGAAAGAGCGGTCAGGTGTAGGGACGGGGTGACAGGGAGGCGGTGGTGTCACCGTCCCCGGGGGTGTTCAAGGAGAGGTTGGACGTGGTGCTTGGGGACGTGGTTCGGTGGGTGACAGCGGTGGTGAGGGCGTGGGTGGATGAGATGAGCTTGGAGGGCTTTTCTCAGTCCTAACGATTCTGTGACTCTAAGAACCGACAGAGGCACCCAACCGGAGGTGGCGGTGGGGAACAACATGGCGGGGGGGGGGGCACAAGATGGCGGAGGGGGGGCACCCCCACACACACTCCCCGCCCAGCAGCCGGGCTCCGCCAGCGGGTGACGTCACCGGCGGCGGCCGGGCAGCGGCACCAGCGGCCCCCCCCCCCCCCCCCCCGCCTCCCCGTTCCCCTCCCTCCGCTCCCTCCTCCCGCCCCCTCCCGGCCACCGTAGCGGCGGCGGCGGAAGCCCCCTCCCCGGCCACCGTCCCGGGAGGCCCCGCGGCGGATGGGCCGCGTCGTCCCGGCCGGCGTTCGGCAGATGGCGCGGGAGCTTTCGGCGCTGCGGGGCCCGGGTTGCCGGGCCGGGAGGAGGCTGCTGCCTCCGTTCCTGTTGCTGTTGGTTCTGTTGGGCCCGGCCGGGCCCGGCTTCGGTTCGGCCGGTGCCGCCGGAGCCTCTGAGGAAGCGGCGGCGGCTGCTTTGGCGGCGGCTTTGGGGAAGGAATGCGACAAACCGTGCGCCAACGGCGGGCGCTGCCAGCCGGCCAGCGGGCAGTGCGAGTGTCAGCCCGGCTGGGTGGGAGACCAGTGCCAGCACTGCGGGGGGCGCTTCAGGTCAGCACCGGGGGGGGTCGGGGGGAGATGGGGAAGGGGGAAGGAGAGGCTGAGGTGAGGGAGGGAAGCGGGGCTGGGGGCTCGGGTTGGGGTGCGGGGGTATGGAGGGGCCGGGGGGGGTCTGTGTGGTGGCTCCTGGGGGTTTTGGGGGGGGGGGGGGGGTGGGGTAAGGGGGGCTGTGGTGGCCCGAGGGGGGGGCTTAAAGGGCGGCTTTCTGTGGGGTGGGCTTCGGGGGGGTCTGTGGGGCGGCCCCCTTGTGGGGTAGCCTCTGGTGGGGGTCCGTGGGGCGGCCCCCTATGGGATGAGGCCGGGGGGCGTCTGCGTGGTGGTCTCCGAGGGGGTCGGTGGGGTGGCCCCTTATGGGGTGGTCCCCTATGGGGTGACTCCGGGGGGGGTTTTGTGGGGCAGTTCTCTCTGGGGTGGTCCCCACTGGGGGCGGGTGGTCGGTGGGGTGGCCCCCTATGGGGTAGTCCCCCCGGGGGGGGGGGGGGGGGTCGGTGGGGTGGCCCCCATATGGGGTGGCCCATGGTGGGGGTCTATGGGGTGGCCCCCGGGGGGGTGGTGGGGCCGAGGGGGGGAGGAGGAGGAGGGATGGGGGCTGACGGGGTTTGGGTGTAAGGCCTGGGGGTAGCAGGGGTCGGGTGCCCCTCGCTGGCTGTGCCCGGCAGTGGGGTCTCAGGAGGGTGGGGATGGATCCGGGGCGTGCGGGTGCTCGGCGGGAGAGGGGCTGGGGGTCAGCGGGGCTGTGGGGGTGGCAGGAGGTGTAGGTGGCACGGTGTGGGGGCAGTGGGGGGTGAGCACGGGGTGCTGGTCCTGTGGGGGGCAGGAGTATGGGTGGAGAATTTTGGGTGGTGGGGGGCACACCGGGGGACCTTCACCATCAGCGGTGAGGCTAAAGGGCTGGCGTTGTGTAGGGGCAGGGGGCTGTGGGTGTAGGGGTGTATTTGGGTGTAGGGCTGAGCGTGTTAGGAGGGAAAACGGGGCGATGGTAGGGCATGGGTGGAGAGTAATGGGGCTGTAGCACCTCTGGAAAGTGAGAAGGGGTTGGGGGAGGTGTGGGGGCTGCGTATGTAGAGGATTTGGGATTTGTGTGGAGACGGCTGTGGTCAGAGGTAGGTGGGAGCAGTGAGGGTGTGGGGCTGGTTCCTGGGCAGGGGCAGAGGTGGGGGAAGCTGTGGAGTGCAGCTGGGGGGCAGGACCCGGCCGGGAGCGGGTTGGAGGGGGAGAGGAGGGGTGCACGAGCAGGTTTTGGGGCTGGGGGGAGGCAGCAGGGGTGGCTGAGAGGGGAGCAAGCTCATCTTGGCCAGTAGCTTCAGAAAGCAGAGATTTTAGGTAGTGGTGAACTGGGGGTGGGGGGGTGCAGGCAGGGGGGAAGCAGGACATTAAAGGGGTCCTGGCACGTGGGGAGCAGCTTTTGGGGCATCGGAGCGCGGGTGGGAGCGGTGCTGGAGCCTGGGGAGGGACGGGGGTGGTGGCTGGGAGCCACTGGGACGCCTGCTGCCTCCGGGACCGAGACCAGTTGTGTGGGGATGGGGCCCTGAGGTGGGCTGCGTGGCTGGCATCTGTCCCGCAGGACGAGGAGTGGGAGATACCTGTCCGGAAACGCGCCCTGCCTGCTCTGTAAGCTTACGTTTGCAGCGGAATTGCCTGTAAGATGGTTACCTGCTTCGGTTTTGGCAGCCGTGGCGGCGAGAGCCAGCGGGTGTCTGCGTGCGTTAGGTGACTTCTCAGCAGGGCTGGAGCTTCGGGGGAAAAAAAGGAAATGAAAAAAGGGCTGATTGTCCGAGGCAGCGCTTGCTTCCGAGAGAGCTCCTCGTGGAAAGCACCAACCACCCTCCGGTGATGCTCGGGGGAAGGGGAACGGGAACCATGTGGATGAGAGGAGAGAGACTTCGTGTGATTTACAAGTTGATCTTGCTATTTTTTTGTGTTTTTATTTGTATCGGATAGGGATGCAATGCAGCTAATTGAGAAGAGGTTTTGGAAGGGATCCGTGCCTGACCAGGCAAGCTCTGGAAGTTGAGAGCTTCCTTTTCAAGGATTTTAGCCAGTGTCATGAGAAGTATTTTCTTCTAGTTGAGAAGGGGGAGTTTTTGGAATAGCCACTTGCTGTTACCTTCCTTGAGCACTTGAGGATATTTGTAAGTTTAAGGGCGCCAGATGTGAATAGAGGCAGAGGCTTTTTTGGTAGCACAACCGGGGCTGCTGAGTACAAAAGAGTTGGTCTATACTGCTCACTGCTCTTGTCTGCCTTGATAAAGCTGCTTGTTTCTCTTCCACCCCCAATTCCAGTGTAAAATTTTGGCCAAAAATGTAACAAATGTTTTTCTCTCCAGCTGTTCTGTTCCGCTGTTTGTTTGTTTACTGGTGAGCTGAAGTTTCTAGTCATCTTTTTAGACTTTGAGCTCCAAGAAAAGTGCCAGCAAGTGTTCTTGAGCAATGTTCAGAGCTCTGCGGTCACAGCTCTCCCCTGCCTCGGACTTACTGTCCCGTCAGCAATGGCACCGCAGCTTTTTTTGTGTGTTTCTCGAGAGCTTGGCTTCGAAAGGATTGGTTTTTGACCCGTAGGTACGGATGGGAAGCGTGAAGGCAGGTGAAAATTTATTTCCAAGTGTGGTATATCCCACACGCTTATCCACCTGGCTGTGAAATGTAATTAAAATGGGCACGTTAATCGCCCTGCTCTTTATCCGGGTGTTTATGATGACTGTGTTCGTGGCCTCGGCTGGTTTATGGTGTGCACTGGGCTTGTCGGGATGCTTTCACCAAGGTGCTCGTCCCTCACATCTTCCTGTGCTGGCAGGGAAGAGTGAGCATCGCTGCTTTGTGTTACAGGCTGCTAATACCCGACATCGGGCAAGTCTCTGTGGTTAGAAATGTGGCCCATTTTCCTTCTTGTTTCACCCGAACCGCAGGAGGGGAGATGCCGTGCGGTGCAGCGCTGGTCTCACGCGGAGGTGTGTGTTTGTGTGTGTTTTTCCTCAGGATGCCTGCTGTTCTGGCTCAACAAGGAAGCCATGCAGAAGTGCACCTGCACGTGGTCTCGTCGGTAATTTTGTACTTCTAGGAAAATTGAGAAAACGCCCATTTTTGTGCGGGTGAACGGTGCGCTCGGTGGGCAGGCAGAGGAGAGAAGTGCGAGCCATTTCGGCTGGCCTATTTTTCGAGGCGAGGAGCCAGCCACCTGAGTCCTTTCAAGGCACAGACCGGGATTGTGGCTTTATGCAGAGCTGTAGCAGAAAATGTAGGGCGCACCTGACATGCTCCTGTCCTCTGCTCCTGGCCAAGCCCCGCGGGCTGCCCTGCTGCCTGGGGTCTCCTGAGGGCTGGTGCCTGGTGCCGGGCTCCTGCTCGGGGAGGTGCAGCAGCGGGCGCTTTGCTCAGCACTCGGTGCCTTCAAGGGAATCGTTTCGGCCGGCTGCCTGATGTGCAGGCAGCAGAGAGAGACAGGGTACAGCTTAAGGGGTGACCTGTGTCCTACACGGGTTTCTTGGCCAAAAATTCTGGAGGATTAGCTGAACACTCGGGGTGCTAACTTCTGGGAAGGTAGCTGGATGCGAGCGGTGTCGGTGGGCACGCCGCCGGGCAATTCGGTGTACGCTCCTAGCTGCAAATGCGAACAGACTCTGTGTCGTGTATAATTAGACACCAAATGTTTCCAGAAAACTGGGGTTTGTGTGTAAGGGCGCTGCTTCTCCTTTCATGGTAATCCTTTTTTTTTTTTTTTTTTTTTTTGAGGTGGGAGATGGAAAATGCGAAGCGGTGCTTAGCAATGGAACATGACAGTGGGGGGGGAAAAAATAAAGATTAGAGTGTACCTTTGAAACTACCTTTTTATTAATTTAATGGAGGCAGTTACGGGCTGCTGATTGAACGTTATTAAGGACTCTGTGGTAACGCGCTCTCCTTGGCCAAAGAATATCGCAGTAAAGAGGGATTTTCTCTCTAGATGATTTGGGTAGATCGTAACCTGCGAGAGCTGCTAGCTAGGAAAGGACTGTCACAGTTCCCGTTCTTAAATAAATGGGAATTTGGTCAACAGCTAGGGCACCAGTCCGCTGTCTTTAAGAAGCTACCTGATGCAGTTTAGAGCTTTATGGAAGTCAGAAAGCTACTTAATACATTAGAGGATGTTGGCAATTTGAATCAAATCAGTTTAAGTGCTTAAATTAGATTTGGGTGTTGTGTTTGTGCCTGATTCCAGCTCCATTGCTCTCTTTTCATTAGGGCATTATCGTGCTTTAAAATTCTTTTCTCTTCCATGTTGCTGTGTGAAAGGCTCCCTTGAACGACGTGCCCTGGTGGTAAAAGAGTGGGCTGTTCGAGCTGGAAATGTTTAAGCAGGATGAGCTTTAAGGAAAACATTGGGGGAAGAAAAAAGCCTACTTAAATGGTTTAATTTAGTTCTCGGAGGCATTATTTACAGCTTGGGATTGGAAAATTTGCTTGGAGGTGTGTGAATATGTCTGTATATCTATCTGTCTATGGGCTTATGTGGTCTGTCCATGGAGAGAGAAACTCTTGGTTGACATTTCATCCTCATTCTCACTGTTTTGTTGTTAATCTCTGGGTGGAGAGGCTGCTATTTTACTAGAGTTCTAAGAACAAAGGTTCATCTCTGAAACAATGCAGTGCTTTTGACATACCTAGGAGGTTCTGCACTTCTTGCTTTGTGGCCAGCACGAATATTTGCCTGGCATCAGTTGTTTAATGCTTGCAGTAAGCTCACTTCTTACTTCACAGCTCGCTGTACAGCGAGGAGCGGACAGCAGGCGGTGCAGGACAGTAAAACAGTGCAGAGGAGGCTAGATCTTTGTCACCTCTGCCTCATGCCCACCGAGCACCTTCCCCGTTGAGCATTTAGGTGCTGGAATCGCTGAGCAGCTCGTGGCCTCAGCCTGCGGGTGTGAGGAGCAGCACCAGCAGCCGGCTGCTTGCTGAAGCGTGGCTGAGCTTTGGGACCTCCGGGGATGATGGAGCAGGCAGGGGGAACCTTGCTCTGCCTGCCAAGTCCAGGAGCACGCCTCGGACCTGAACACCAGCACCTCCTTGTCTTCAGTGGTCCCCACAAAAGACATTTCTGTCTCGTTTCTCTCTTGGAATACCAGGGAACAGCCACCTGCGTCAGGTCAGCAGAAGTTGTCTGATGCTGGTGTAGGTTTTTCCATCATTTCGCGGGCTCTGTTGCTTCTTTCATCGTGGATCCAAAATAAACTTGGGTTAAGCTGGGTGTTCATTACCGTCTTAGTCAATTTACAGTTAACAGAAGTGATCTTACTGAAATCTCACCAAATGACTGAGGTTAGCTCTGTTTTCACAGAAACGGCATTTTCTTATAAGTCTTCGAAAAAACTGGGAGATGCTCTTATCGTGCGCCCTAATGAAGTTAAATAATGTTTGGAAGGCAGGTGGCAGATTTCAGTTTCCCGGCTTGTTCCTCTGAAGCTTGGGTGAGCAATCAAATTTCCAACCATGAACTTACCGTGCGTAACGCAAGTGTCTGTGATGATCCATGCTGAAAATCCTCTCTATGCTGAGATAATGCTCTTGCTGACCAACCTGCTGTATTACTGCATTAATTAACGATACCCTTGGGTGCTCTTTTCTTAAACAGTTTGCCGGAAGAATTTTTTCCAATTTGAAGTTCCAAGCACGGCACTTGGAATTAGCTTCTTGATCTCGTAGAGCTTTGCTTTTTTTTTCTGTGCTCAACGTTTTCTCTGCAAGTAGTTCTTCAGGAGCTCTTAAATCGCGTCTTCTAAAATGTAGTGAAAAGTAAAAAAATGTGGAAGATGGGGTTCAAAATTGTGCGATTTTTATAAGTAAAGGGGTTTTGAAGGAGGAGCAAGCCAATACCAACTGGAGCTCACTCTAAGAAGAAGGGCTGCAAGCATTTTCCAGTATTGTTGTATAGCCGAGGTCTGCCTGCAAAACCTCTGCAGCGCATTGAAAGAAGGGCTGGAAGATTTGGTAAGCAATAGTACAGCACAGAACGAAGATGATAATTTACTTTTGTGCATGGCTTTGAATCAAATAGTCCTGAAGTCCTGAAATACTGAACCAGTAATGATGTATGGTTTTTGTTTCCTGCTTTTGTTCCTTTGTTTATGGCAGATCCACATGGAGTTCCTTTGGACATGAGACCGCCACAAACGTCCTTCCCTCCCTTTGCTTAAAATAAATATTTATTTTACATCTCTCGGGACAAACGGAGATGCAGGTTGCCGCAAGGCTTTCAGTGGATGTGCTGCGTGTGAGATTCGGGGCATGATTTTGGCTTATAGAGCCTTAAATCCTTGGGATTCTGAAAATGGGAGGGATCCTTCCTGGTGAAATCGTGAAGGATGGCAAGAGACCTGAGCTGCACACTGAGCAGTCTGGAAGTTAAAATATGATGAGCTAAATTTAGCACATCCCAACGGCGGATTTTTAGAATAACCCTTTTAAAGGAAACTTCTGGGCTGATAATAGCCTTTGTCACGTGGAGCATGCTGGTGGAGCATGCTGCAAAGGACTGAAGTGTTACACTGATGTATTTTCCTGATAATGAAGGGCAGCTGATGGCCAGATCAGATGGTGTGAAATACTTCTAGGATGAACTGGGGGATGCTTGAAGTTTCAGGTACCAGTTGTGGCTTCCTTGAGTAAAACTGGTTCCCTCAGAGTTTTCAGTTCTCTGAAAATGCAGAAGCAGAATCCAACTGATGCAAGGGTGATTGTGCTAGCTGGGGCTTTCCAGTGTCTAAAACTTTTTTTTTCCCCCTCTCCTGCCAAGCTTGCTGAGCTCGTAGCTGCAGAACAAACGGCGCTGCTTTATGCCACGCTCATCATCTTGGATGTGCTTCACAGGTGTCGCAAAAACCCACGTAGGGGTTGTTGCTTCAGGTAGGTAGGGAGGGCATTACACACACCACTAAGGATGAAAACGATCCGTAACGTCTTTCAGCACTGCCCAGGGCAGAGGGGCTTTGTGTGGAGACCTGAGTATGTGTGAATGCAGCTGTGAAAATCCCACTTTTTCTCTTATTTGTGTTCTCTTTGTATCTCCTGTTTTTCAGAAGCCTTAGTTTTTATTTGCTAGCTTCTGCAGTCTGAAAGGACAGATAATAAGCAAGGCTAAGGTAGGAAAACACCCTTTTGAAGAGTTTCTTATTAGTCAGTGTTTGTATTGCATGAAAATTTAATATCCGTCTCCAAGGCGGTGCTTGTCTGCTTAGGGTATAAAAGCTTGGCGCGGATGAATTAGCATTTCTGTAAACCCATTTATGAACCCAAATGCAGAAGGTGAGGAGTATTGTTCCATTCAGAAAATGTAGGTTGGATTTAACGTTATTTCGTTGTCAAGCGAGAGAAAAACGGTGGCTTCAGTTACGGTGCTTTTTGAAGCTGCGGTAGCCTTTCTCCCTGCTGCTTTTCGCTCATTAGTATTGCCACGAGAGAAAAAAAAAATGACACTTCCAGGGCCTCTTGCTTTGGTGAGTTACCGCTGGTATAACGTATGGCTGTGTTGAGTGTGGGCTTTTATTTTCAGCATCTTTGCACGTGTGGCGTTACATCCTTCCTTTCACAGCTTTGTAGCGCTCGAAGCGTGGGTATTGTGGGGCTGCTGCCAGATATTTTCGACCCGACTGCCTTATCGGCAGAAAATCTATGACCGAGGTTCACCCTGCGTGCGCGTTTTGGATTTCCTTGTTTGCCACCATCGAGAGCGTGTTTGTGTTCCTCTACAGTAAGCTGTCCAGGACGGCTTTGTGAAAAGCCTTTTAGTAGCCACGTGTGGTGCCGTTCCTGCCCAAGTTAGGCACCTGCCTGCTTAATGATTAATTGGAGACCCTATTAATGCAGACCGCGGGGTGTCACGTGAATTTTCCAGCAATCTCGGCGCTGAGGTTCTCCAATATCTGTATTTGTAACAAACTTTGATCTTGTGCGTCATCGGCGGCGGTGATGCCAAGAAAAAAAGCTTCGCAGCTGCTGCAAGACCTGAGCTGCCAAGGAGCACGGGGCTGAAATGCTGACTGCGAGGCAGCAGGAAGAGGCTCGGGGCAAACCTCCTGTGATCCTTGCCATCGAGGTTCTTAGAAAAAAATGTTGTGCCCTGGCAGAACTGCAGGCAGGCATCGCAAGCCGTTCGTTCAGCTGGAGAAGTACCACGCTGCAAATAACACGTTGGGAAATAATTCCTTTTGAGGTCACTGATGGCTCTGTGGCTTTTATATATTTTTTTTTTCAAACTGAGATTGGGAACAGGAATAATTGTGGTCAGTATTATTGTGTATTATTTGAAAAATTTGGTGCTGAATTCCTTGTGCGAGATGGGCCCTGTGCTTCCAGATGCATTTATTTATTTCTAGTTGCAGCCTGACAGTGGTGGTGCTTTTGTTAACTGCTTGATTTATGGCGTTCAGGCTCATCACCGGGAGTCGTTTAAATATGGGTCAGTCGGTGTCTGCTTCTTGCAAGCACAGGTTGCGGAGATTCTTTAAAGTTGGTATTTTTCATTTTGGGAACCGTAATGGGTGTTTAAACATGCCCTTGCTCAACTATTGGAGTATGAATCATTTGGAGGAGGTGTTGAAGCAGTTCAAAGTCAAAAACAGAACTTGACTTCTTGCCTCTGCACATTTTTTCTAAACCATCCATTCTAATGCTGCTGCTAATTTGTTTTTTTCTAGAGGATGTGCTGATAATTTTTTTTCGCTTGTTTTATCTGGATTTATACCGTGAGCCTAAAACTCCAACCTGTGCATAACGCAACAATCCACGAATGCCTGGCCTGACGTTGTTTGCTGCTATTCCCAGCAACCCGAGCTGTCGAAGATTTCTGGGGCAGCAGGCGCACGTGCCAATTCATGCATAATTCCCTGCTGCAAACGGCGTAGCTCAGTCTGCATGCAGGTCTGGGTTCGGGGTGTGAATGGAGGGTGACTTGTTGGGAATCAGGATCGTGTGGTCGGTTGGTGAAGCTGTAGGGACTTTGTAGCCTGTAACTCTTCCTGCAGCACCTACAGACAAGTGGAAAAAAGGCAAGGGGACTTGAGTCCTGAAAAGGCAAAGGCAACGAACAGAGAAACAGCCGAGGTTGGCACATCGGTTGGTCTTCAGAAACGCATGGACCGCTTCTTTGAAACTTGTGGGAGGTGAAGCCCGGGCTGGTTTCTGTTCCCCAGCCCCGCGGCCGGCGGCGCAGGCAGCTTTTCTCCCCAGTCCACATCTCCTGGTGGTTTGTTTTTAAGCAAACACGCTTGGTATTTATATTGCTGTAAGGTGTGGGAGCCTCCTGAAAGTAAAGGATGGTATCGCAGCCAGCGTTGGCTTTTTGTTTCCTCCTTGGCTTTGCCAAAACTCAGAGTGCCACCGTATCGGTCGATCTGCCTTTCACCTTGAAAACGTTCAGGGTTCAGCCTTAGCATTAGTAGGGTGCGAGTGCCTGGAGAATAAATAACCTCCTACTTCTAGGGATCAAGCAGGAACACAGCTCGTCATCTGATCTTCGTGGTTTACTCTCCTTATCTCTGAAACAAGGATGAGTTATAAAGAGAGCTGTGTAAAAAGTGTTCTGATGGTGGCGTTATTTATGTAGGAATGTGGAGGTTTCAAGGGACGTTGTAGTGGTTGTTTTGCATGGCAGCTGGTGTCCAACTTCGTTGTCTGTTCTGGGGTTTGTACTGTCCTACAAAAGAAATGTGGTTAATGTTACTATAAATGTGCCGTAATCAGCTTCACAGAGGCTTATCAAAAAGGATATTGTATGTTAAAAGTGAAGAAGTTTAAATGTGATCTTAATTTCTCTATTCTGTGCCGACAGGAATCTGTCATGTGGGATTTACCCTGATTTTCACGTGGTGACTTTTCCCTTTATTCGATCAGAGCTGGTCAAGGCATCAGAACATCTTTTGTGCCTGCGGTTTGCTTGTTTCCATACAAGCTGGGCGTGTACGAGAGCGTGAAGAGATGGTGTTGAAGATGACATCTTTTTTCTCACTCGCAGCCTCCCGAAACCGAACTTTCAGCACCTTAAGGCGCTTAGGACTTGAGACATCACGGTGAGAAACGAGTGCAGGCACGAAGGTAGAGCGGCTTACTCTCTGCAGCTGCATACTTGGCCTCCTCAAGCAGAGAACAGCGAGCTGTGTTTGGACGCACGGTTCAGCACAGCTGGGGAGATCTTGCTGGAGGTGTGCTGCCGGTGCCAGCCCGTGGTCCTGGTGTACTGGAGAGCAAGCAGAGTCCCTACAGCAGGGCTGCGGGGGGGGGGGGGCTCCCAGGGGAAGTTCAGGGAGGTTTTCCCTTTTTTTTGTAGGTTGATGCAACTTCGTGCATCTCGTTGCATCATTCTGGGCTGGAAAACATTGGCTGTGTCATGGGGCTCAGGGCGTGCGTGACCGCTGTGATCTAAATAGTTGCCTTCTAGGAAGGAGCGGTGTTTCTGTGATCCTTGGAAAAAGGATTTGAGAGCTGCTCCTTGCACGATGTGTAGGGAGAAGGGAAGGGTGCTCGGCCCTGTTGCTTTGCAGACCCACTGCAGCGTGGGAGCGGTGGTAGGGGGTGAGCATTCCCCTCCTCTGCACAGACCCTAAATCTTTAGCGTTTCCTGGAAAATAGGTCACTGTTTTCCTGATTTCTGTTTGCCCAGAGCTGTGGGTGCCCCATCCTTGGAAGTACTCGAGGCCAGGTTTGATGGGGCTGGGGCTTTGAGCACCTGGGCTGGTGGGAGTTCTCCTTGCTTATGGCAGGGGGTTGGGATTAGATGATCTTTAAGGTCCCTTCCAACCCAAACCATTCTGTGATTCTCTTATTGTGTGTAGAGACCAGCAGAAGTCAGCTTTCAGAAAGGAATTGTTTTTTTCTTCTTTTTTGTGGGTGGAAGAAGAAATTCTGTAGGAGACGACTACGTACATGTCCATCGATTTCTGTTAACCCTGTGATGTTCCTACACTTCTTGTTGCTCTAAAGTTGTGATGGAGTCATGGGCATCAGAAATCTGCCTGGACGTTTCAGAGCTGGGCTTCTCTGCGTCCTCTTTGGGCATCAAAGCTGTCTCGTTGGATCTGAGGGCTGCCGAGGACAGGCTGGTTGCATCTCTCTGCCCCACAGGACTACAAAGCTTGAATTACTAATTCCTGTAGTGCCTCGTAGCGTAACGGTTTCATGAGTGTCTTGGCCAAAAGCAACAAATTCTCACGGAAAAATTAAGAGTTGGTGGATGAAGGCCGCTTTCATAGTGGTATATTTCCTCCAGCATTGACAGAATGTTTTCCATGGTATCATTGTCACATCTGAAGAGAAACGCAACTCGTTTTGAGGCCAGCAAATATTGTGGAGAATTTTTATGTTCTCCTGATTTACACGTGTAAAGATGCTGTACCCAGTAAACACACTGAGCACTGGAACCCCTTTGGGAGTCTGGGCCCTTGGTGGGCTAAGGCTTTACAGCAGGTCAGGATTGTGGCTCAGCATGAGCTGCTTTTACTTAAATGTCCAGTTAAATAATAATAAAAAAGATAGGTATGATTTTAATGGGGTAAAAATATCTATATCTGTCTATCAGTATGTATCTCTCTGTCTCCATCCAGTGACCTTCTGGCACTTAGACACAGAATTTCCTTTCTGCTAATGACTTCGAGTAGAAATTGCTCTGCGGGGAAGAAAAGCTTTTTATAAGCTTTTACTCTTGGTCAGACGTTTTTATTATTAGCTCTTGAATACGTAGAAAAAGTCTTTAAAAACAAAATCTGGAAAATCTCAGGCTTAATTAGTTTTGCCCTGCTGTGACCTCTATGTACACTGAGAATAGGAGTGGTAATTTTCTACAGTTTTTTTTCCTTTTAGCAGTTATATTTGTGTGTCTTCTGCCTAAAACGGTTCCAGTGTAGTAAAGCTGTACTGTTACCCAGGTGTGGGTTTAAAATAAGAGTTGTGCAGGTCACTGGATATTCCTTAGCGTATAATATCCTGCTTAAGTAATGGATCTAGGGAGGAAATAAAACGGGTTCAGCCGTGGGAGATAGTTTGTCCAAAGGAGTTTTGATATAGATAATGATGTCTCTTAATTATCATCTCGTCCTAAAATGCTGCTGTGGGCTGCCTTTCGAGGAATGCCACCCTCGGACTGTTTGGGAGATGACCACACTGCCACCAGTGCCACTGGGCACCGGGTGTTTTGGTGCCTGAGGCTGGCTGACGTCAATGTGCTGATGCAGCCCGATTTCAGGTCATCTTCAGAAATATTTCTGTGGGAGCTCGGCGGGTGCAGAAGGAGCTGAAGCGAGCGCGGGGTGCTTCCCAGCCGTCTTGGCTTCCCAGCGCTATCGACAGCAAATTGCAGCAGGTCTGAAAATGGGGAAAGAAAATCTCCGTTCCTTTACAGTCAGGGTCTGTACCTTGGTTCCTTCCCTGTTTTTTTCTTTTTTCAAAGAAGCCTCCCATGAGGAGGGTGCAGCACGTTTTCCCTTTCCGAGTGAATTACTGTGGGCTGGAATTACAGGATTGATTTATGAACTGGTTAACTGCTTTGATGGCTAATTGATTCAGTACAGCAAGTACTTTGCAGCCCTTGCAGGCTGAGGCCAGGGTGCTGACAGGCTTCTGAAGCAAATCAGTGTCGTAGCTGTCAATCTGCAGCCGGTAATTGGGAGCTGTTTCCCACACCACTCTGTTGGGGAATGCGGAGTCCTGCCCCAAACGGGTTGTTAAACTGCAAAGCTCATCATCGGCGTTGGAGATGAGAACCTAGTACGTACGTACCCAGATCGTCTTACTTATTTGTGCCGAGGGAGTGCGTAGGAGTCCTAGTCATAACATTTGGATTGTGTTTCCCCTAAAATAGTCCCTGTTGTAAGTTGTCCTGATTATTTGTAGCCATGGGCTTCACGTTCACTGGTTCAAATCGAATTTTCTGGCTTTTTCATTGCTGCCCTTCTGTCTTAATGGCTCGGTGAGGTTTTGGGAAGTGCTGCTGTATTCTCTCTGTCCTTAATTCACTTTTAAAACCTTTTGTTTGTCTAAGTAGCATCAAATTTTTCTCTCGGGTGAGGATTCCCATAATCTTTTAAGAGCAGTTTTGAACAACAGTCGACGTGAAGAGCTGGTCGTAGAAAGTATCATTAGCTGAGTCTTCGGACTGTGGAATATAGGGATGTGGAGTGTCTGCTTTTAAAAATAAAGGGGTGGGAAGGGTGATCTCTCTCTGCCTACAGATGTGACAATCTGACCTTGAGAGCAAGGGGGTTGTTAGAGCTTGTGCTAACGAAAGGAATGACTGGGGACGGACAGAAAGCCCCAGGTAGGGTTGCTGTACGTACATCGTGCTGTTTTAAAACAAAATAGTGTCTTGGCCAGAGGGCTGTGGTGTGTGTGGGGGGTGGTTTTTAAGCATCCTTCGGGACGAAGGCATCTGCAGCAGATAAATGCTGCCCGGACTTGGGAAACCTGTTTGAATCGGCATCACCCGGAGCAGTCCTGAAGCAGAAGCTGGAGCGTGCTACGTGGCGTGCGGGGAGCTTTTCCCCTTCGGTGTGGGAGTCAGGAACACGGAGTGAGCTGACAGCCGAGCCTGCCTCCCGTCGTGTCACTTGTGCTGACATCGGGGGAACCAGGCTCCCTCCCAGGTGACAGGTATCACGGGCAGCATTTGGGAGGGGGAATTTGTTTGAAGTTGGAGCTGGAACCTGATTCGGTATTTTCTCTGCTGACCTGGGCGCTGATAGCATCAGCTGGTGGTGTCACGGGGAATCCTGCGTACGGAGGTCCCCGCGTCACCCTGGAAGAGCAGGATGAGCAAAGTGACAGAGTCCGGATGAAGGCGCGCTGCAGCGCGGGGTTACTCGTGCTGATTTACAGTGACTGGTCTTTGAAGGGTTATTTGTCAGCGTGAAGCTGCTCAAAAGACCAAATGAAATAAAAAAGGCGGCGAGGTGAAAGAGGGAAAATGACAATATTGTTTAAAGCACTGGTAAAAGCATCTCCAGGGTAGCCTCCTCTAACCAGGCGATGGGTTTCTAACCCCTTGTTACCCAAGAGGAGCGTTCAGCTCTTATTTCCAGGGGGTCTGGCTGAGGTTTAATTTCTAGGGAGCCTGGCTGAGGCTTCCACTGAAGTTGTTCATGGCTATTGATCAGCAAATGCTCTCGCTCGCAGTTATTTCTCCCCAGCACAAGGAAAAGATAGCGTTACAGCGCGTCAGCAGTGTGAGCCACAAAGTGTCCTTTCAGTTACCCAAGGAGCACTTTGCCAAGCGTGCAATGCTCGTCTTGCGATCCGGAAAAACGGAATAAACGATGCTTTTTGACATGAAGCAATCCCCGCGTTTAATGCGGAGAGCTGGATGATTCGTTGTGGCACCAGGCGCTCTGATCCTGAGCATCGCTCGACGAACAGTCCGCGGAAACCTGCCTCGAGTAGGGTGCATTGCAAACTGGAATACAGCAACTGCAGGACCTTTTGTGCCATCTTCCCCCTTAAAACCTATTAAATTGTATTAGAAGCCAAGATTGCGGTGGCTTTTTTATTTACGTGTTGCTTTTCAGCTCACAGTTTTTGCAGTGTAGATGGGGAGCGGATATTTTGTTTTCCAATCGTTACTGTGCCAGTGTTTTCCCAAATGGAAAGGAATTTCCATATTACGATTTGACGGCGTGAAAAGGTTATATAAAGTCCTCTAGCACTCTTAATACAGAGCAGCAACCTCAAATGGAAATAATTAAAGCAAAATAATGCGGTTATGCTGTCACTCAGCACTGGTTGGCATGGAGAGCTGCCAGCGGAGCAGGCTGGGTGCTCTCACCAGGCTTTGCTCTGCGTCAGGGTTTGAAGTTAAGTGTGCCAACCCAAAAATCCCGCTTGGAGGGAAACCTGACCTTTCGAGGGGCTCAAGTGCTGGTCTGGATGTGAAATTATTTGCAGGAAGTCCAGCTTTTTCCTTGCTTGCAATGTATTAATGCTTGTGGGCTTTGTTTTTTTGAAGTTGAAGGATTTCTTTGGAGCTTTCTGCTGGAAAGTGCATCACTGCGGTCACTGTTTATATGATCAAGAAGTGCTTAAAGGATTGAAATGTTCATTTCAACTGGTTTAGCTTTTAATGGCTTGGAACATTCAAATAAAATCTCACACAGGAGGTGACGCTGTTGGTGAGGGACAGTGAAGCCAGTGCAGCATAGATTAAATAGCTTAAATAGGTTAAATAGTAAATTAACTACTAAATAGATTAAATAGTAAAAATTTGGGTGAAATTTCTGTAGGGCACAGAAGTGCTAAGTCTCTAAAGTACTCTTTTTTTTTTCTTAAATTTATTTCCATAAATTACTTCCATTTTTTCTTGCAACCTTCCTCTTCGGGTCAAAAATGATCATTTTAAACATAATTCTGAAAATCTTAGTGCGAAACCATTGCGTGGCTACTACCGTAACCTTTAGGTATTGCTTCACTGTCCTGAGACTCTTATTTATAAAACCTCATCCTGACAGTGCCTCCGTGTTTGGTCAGAGTGGAAACACGACTAAATTAAGCAAGCTCAAGCTAAACCCTGCACAGCAAATTAGCGGCAGGACAAGGCTTTAGAGTTTCGGAGCTCGCTTGGCAGAGCGGTGTCTGCTTGTTGACAAGTCACAGCGCTGCTCATGTAGAAATAATTCCTCCTCCAGAGCAGCCAGGGTGGAGAGCCATGGGAAAACGTCTGCTTTCCAGTTCGCCACGGAGTGATCGGAGGCGAGAGGCAGCTCTGAACCCGAACCCGTAATAAATCGATCTGCTGTGACTTTTTACGACCCGCTCGCCGTGTGTGAATTGCTTATTGGTTCTCGTGACAGCCAATATTAACAGGATGAAGTCCTCCACCTTATCGAGGCGGTAAAGCTGCCGTGCAAATAGTCTCTAAATTCATTAGGGTTCCGGAGCAATCTGTGCTGTGTTTAACTTGCAAATTTGGGACGAAAGTGTCCTGTTTGCTCCTGTTGTGAAAGGGCTCGTCCCGCGTCGGGTGTGCGAGTTTAATGATTGGCTTTGGCTGAAGAGCCCAGTCTGCTTTCAAGGATTTTGGGTGTTTGCTGTTCATGAAACACTTGGATCGTGGGTTAAAATCGTTGGTCATGCGCGACAGAAAACGGAGGTTCGAGTTAAGCTTTTAAATGAATGGCCCAGCTCTTAAAATGTTGGGCATTCATTATTTATCAGTCTTTTTTTTGTCTTTTCACTACCTGCCCTTCTGGACAGTTGTTTAGGAGGGAGGGGGAAAAAAAATCATTGTGTTTTGTTATGTAGGTGATGGTAAATGTTTAATGCTGCCGATCCTTACTGCTTTTGGGGTGTTATTGCCCATTAACCTCAGTCTGAAGGTGGCAAAGCCAGGGCATGCTGGCCCTAGGGCAGCTGCTGCCTTCTCACCTGTAATATTTAACTAACGGTGAGCGGTTAACGGGCTTTAATTTGCCAGCTAAAACTTAAATGGACTAGTTTCCCGGGGAATGCCACCTCCTAGGTGGAGAACTGTCGGATGCTTTCAAACGCTGCTTGTTCAACTTGAGATGAGAAACAACCCCCCTGAGCAAAGAGCTATGCAGCTGGAGAATCTGAGCGTTTCCACTTTCTCTAAAATAGGGACTGTAATTAGCGGAACAATTTGACTCCGAGCCAGTCTGAACAGCCTGGCTTAATCTAAATAAAAACCCGAATGCTTGGAGCAAGTTTTGTCTCCCTTTCCCCAAATCAGGCTCTAATAAATAAATTAAATAACGAGATGCAAAATTCTCAAAATAGCACTGCGGAGCTCTTGGGAGCGAGAACGCATCTGTTTGTGCGGGCGGGCTGAAGGGGAAAACAAGTTGGGTCCCCGTCCTCGTCCCGTCGGGGCTTTGTGGGTCCTGGGGCAGCGTGCAGGGACGGCTCGAGCTGTCCCCAAGTTTGTCCTGAGCGGTGCCACTCGGGAGCTGGGCACCACTTTCCTCTCTGCCTGCCTGTGGATCACGTTTGCTCTTTGTCCTCCAGGAAGAGATCGCAGCTCTGTGTTCGAGTACAAAAGGGCTCTAACGTGACCTGTGCTGTGGGAACCCCACCCAGGAGAGCTCCCGGTAACCCCGATGCTCGGAAATCGGACGTGCAGGTGTTAAGGTTTCAGAGAAAACACTGGACGGTCCTTTTTTATTGTTGTTCGTCACTTTGAGAGCGCTGCAAGTGAGTCTTGTGCAGGTCATAGTTAAAAGGAATTTGTAGAGGCCGCTGTGAAACTTCTCCATTTCACCAGGAGAGGCTGCAGGTATCAGGTCTGGGAGCTGGGCTCTGATCCTCATGGGTCCCTTCCAACTCGGGATATTCTGCCTTTAAATTAAAACAGCCACGAGCCACCTGAATTTTTATTTGTTTTGGAGAGGTGATTTTGGTGTAAGAACAAACTGGTTCCTGAAAACTTCTGCTTCCAGTGACTGGTATCTTTGTGCTAGGTGTCAGAGAGGAATTTATTACCGCGACTGCTTCACTTCTTAGCCCTCGTTCTATAAATTATCTCTGGCAGATTAATTTAAAGTGCAGCAAATGAGAGGAAGTTACTGACCTTATGATGCATCGATACAGCTGTTGTTAGGTCTGGAAGCCATTCACCTTTAATTTCCCTCCTCTTAATAACTTGAAATTTGGTATTAACACCATTTATTGCGTTAACTAGCATAAATGACTACTTCTTTCACCGAGATTGTGCTTGGTGCTGCGGCCGTGACCATTAATCTGCCCGACAGCAGGGCAGAGCAGCTTTGGGCCACGAAGAAAAGCACAATCTGGGGGAAAACTGCTTCGTCGGCGCCCAGGTTGGCCATCGCTGGACTTGACCCACGCATGGGATGCCGGAGTCGGCTGCTTGGGAATAACGTCAGCACCTCCCCAGTCCTCCCAGGGAGGCAGCGGACGGACAATGGGGCAGTGTTGGAGCCAAGCACTCGACGTAAAGTGGGTTACACGTTCCTGCTCCGGAGGACTCCGCAGAAGTGCTGCTCTTAATCCTTCCGACAGGGCAAATCGGAAGTTTTGTGTCTTGTTTTCAGCATTTTAAAGGCAGGAGTGAGCTTTTTTCTTGCAGGGGCTTAAGGGTGCTTAGAGTAGGTGGTCGGTGTTACTCTTTCAAATCGTGTTTTAGGGCATCTTGGTTGTGCAGAGAGGGAACTAAATGGAACCGCAAGAAGCTAACTAGGAAACTGGGATAAAGCAAAATCGTTCCTTTTCTCATTTTCTCAACAAAAAAAAAATGAATGGAAGATCTTGTGCAGAATTCCTAGTTAGTGTCAATGTGCCTTTCCTGTAGATGTTACTGGAACGAGGAGACAACTTGATGACTAAATCCTAAATAACAAAGTAGGATTTCTTTTTTTCTTCCTGGAAAAGGTTAGCTGAGATGTGGCCTGTATATCAACTCTCAGTTTGGTAGTGGGGAGAGAGAGCGGTTATTTCAAAACTTTGCATAAGCAACGTTCAGCCCCTGTCTTTGTTTTTGTTGCCACAAATCTGTTGGGAGCAGATGGAATTTCATTTTTTCCCACTGCCATCCAAGAATAACTCCTTTTGAAGTCATTTCAGAGGCGTTGGGAGAGGTGCATATGGCAGAGCGGAGATGGAAACAATGATTTTTGCAGCCCTGGGGGCGGCCGGTCCGTTGCTGGACGGCTGCGGGCTCTGCAGATGCTCCTGAAGGACACCCCCAATTGCCTCGCTTTGTGGGTTAACCCCAGCGTTCACTACATAACCCGCCTGTTGGGTCAGCTTTACCTTTTTATTTATTTGCTTATTTTAAGGAAAAAAAAATAAATCTGTGGAGGTTATCAAGAGATCTGCGTGCTGAGATGCTGGCTTACTACAAGAAAAGAAAGAAAACCGACTTCCGTGCGCGCCCGCCTCTGCTGCTGCGAAATCAGAGGGCTGGCGGCTGTGACCTCCCCTGCTCCGCCGAGCTGTTTCATAGACAAACACTTGAGAGGTGTTTGTCACGTAAAGAAACGCTAGCAGATCTTGGATATGAAGATATTTTAGCCAGTCTGTTGCTAAGGCTGCATTGGCACAGACCATAACTTCTGCATTATGTGCAAATAAGTGCCTCGTTTTCAAATCTTCAAGCTTCGCTCCAAATAGAAAACAGTTTCTTAGTCTTTAATTGGTTAAAGATCGTGTAAAACCTCTTTTTTTTTTTTTTAAAGGGGGTTTGTCTTATTTCTGTATAGTTTTTCTTGCTATTTGCTATATTCCGGTTAAGGAAGCAAAGCTGGGTGTTTTAATAGCCTGGAATCTAACTTGGTGCACTAGGAAAGATCTCCTAGTGATAATAATTTAGTAATTTAGTGTGCTGATGCATTTAACAGATTCACAGAGTCATTAGGGTTGGAAGAGACCTTCAAGACCATCCGGTCCAACCACCCCCCTACCACCGCTGTCACCCACCGAACCACGTCCCCAAGCACCACGTCCAACCTTCCCTTGAACACCCCCAGGGACGGTGACTCCACCACCTCCCTGTCACCCCGTCCCTACACCTGACCGCTCTTTCTAAGAAGAAATACCTCCGAATTTCCCACCTGAACCTCCCCTGGCACAACGTGAGGCCATTCCCTCTCGTCCTAGCTGTAGGAACTTGGAGTGACTGAGAAGAACTGACTTAGAAGGGCTGCCACTGTTAAGTCGTTGGCACTCTCTGGGCACAGGGAAGATGAGGAACGAACGAGCTCTGGTGTTTGAAAGTCCCTTTACATCTTCACCGGCAGGAGCTGAGATCTGTTGGGTTAGTGGGTGTTCCATTGATTTTTCTTGGGCTCTTTAATAAAAAGTTGTTGTGGGTTGAGAACCGTGGGCTTGCTTCATTCCCGCAAGGAGCTGGTGGAAAAATTGAGGCTCGCTGGTGGAGCGAGCTGCGTAGTGGCTCGACCGCTCTGCGCCAGCAGTACAAGTGTTGATTTAAGGGATAGAGTTTATTCCATCAAATCTACGCCAAATGTGGCCTTTTCTCTCCTCTCACTAAGCCAGGATGCTGGCTCTGGTTGGGTATAAACTAAAAGAGGGGAATTCCCATCTCATGGGCGTGAACAGCATCGTGTCCCAAAGTGCGTTTCCTTACGACAGCAGTTAGATGGGGGATTCACAGTGCGTTCATGGAGTTGATCAGACTTGATTTTTTTTTCAGAGGAATTTCACCAGTTTTTAATAAAAACATCACTGGTTTTTCTAACAGAAAAGAAACGTTTGCACGTGTGGATTTTGTCACTCGAGGGATGCACGGTTGTGCTGAGCAGACCTTAAACATCAGCGTTTCTGTTGAAAGTGCAGCTTGCTGTTAACCCACGGGTGTGCGAGGGTTGCATATTGGTAATAAATTACTTCCTGAGCAGCTTTACGGTTCAATATCCTTTTTTTTTTTTGCTTTGTTTGCCATCCTGATGCCAGATTTTCCACGTTGGCTTGTAACCTGTCCGGGGTGCCTCTGCCTGGGGATGCAGCATGTGGATGAGTGCAGCACGGTGCTGCCACCAAAGCGCAAGAGGAGCAAGAACACGATGCTTTATAGTGCTCGGAGTTTGGTTTTTAGTGTGTAAAGGTACTGCTGCCTAAACTCCAGTCATCTGTCTTATTTTTTATTATTTTCTGAGTTTCGGTCTGCCTAACAATGGGGAACTTACCGGGAAGCTAAGTGCATGCATCTGCCTTGACAAGGTACTTGAAGCGTTCAATATTTGGTTGTTTTTTTCCCTACTTTGTATGGAATTGCTTTCATTAAAACTGAGTCACAGGGGGAAAATACCGCTCAGTTTTCTGCTAGGGGTTACAGTCATCCTTCTTGCTGTCGTCAGGAATTCAGCAGAACAGACCACGGGATGGGAGAGCAGCTGGCTTGAAGTGGAAAATGGGAGGGGAGGGGGGAAGGACTGGTGCACGAGATGTGCAAGGAGGCTGATTACAGTTCTCTACCACGTGTGGACGGACAAGCCAAGTCCATGCAAATCCGGAAATTAGAAGGGAGGGCTTTTGTTCCCTTCTTTCTTTCTCCTGGATATTGCCAGTCATGAGATATCCAGGCTATATCTAAGATTATCCATAAGATACGCATGTTAAGGAGGTGGCTGCTCACCTCTGGTTACTTCTGCAGCTGCCAAAAAAAAAGCGTTCGATGGAGAGGAAAGAAGTGGGCTCTGCAGTCGAGCCAGCGGTGAGCTGCTTTCAGCCCCCTTTCAGCCCCACGAGCTGCCCGTTGCAGCCCCCAGCCCGCTGACTCCTTGTCATCTTTTGGGTGAACGTGCTGGGGGGGGCATCAGGAGAGAGCTTACGTGGCTGCACAGGGCGTGTTTGGGAGCAGAATTCAGTGAAACGAGTACAAAAGGGAATATTTTAATGGGACTTGAGAAAATTGTACGGAACAAAAAGGTCGGGTTATTATGGTACTCCGTGCATTTCTCCATCTGCTCCGCTTAATTCCTTCTCCGTCCCTTTCTTAAAGCCAAGTAATACTTAAACACCTCTTATGCTTTAAGGTAATACATGTGAGGAGAAGGACATTTTGGGGGCAGACAGCATATCCTCATGAAACGGACGCATACGCTTCATTTCTAGGGGGCTGCACTTGTGTCTCTCTCAAGTTTCACTTTAATGCTGCGTGCTTTTGTGGGCTCCGATGGATGTAGCCTTATTCCTCCTAGTGGCATCCCAGAGAACATTTTGCCTTATTAGCGTTTTTTTAAAGGTATAATCAGATTAAAATTTTGTCTGACAATCTGTTTCACTGATAAACTTGGATGAACGTGCCGCATTTGGTTTTGGATGCGTAAGTTGCCAAATGCTGCAGTGGAACGTCGCCGGCGTCCAGGAGCAGAAGAAAAAGCTGCAACTTGCTGCACGTTGCTGGGTGCAGGAGCTCCTGTGAATAGTCGCTAAAAACCGTTGCAGCAGCAAATCGATGGAAACAAACCCAGGCAGCCCAAAACACGTGTTCCGCTGGATTCCTCTTCCAATATCGATCTCATGCTCTTTGCATAACCTCCTCCGTGCTGTTTCAGCCAGGAAACTGCTTTAAAATTTGTTAGGGATTGTCACTCTGTAAGTTCACAGAACCCTATGTCGGTCTTGGGACATCTGTGTTTTATTCCTTTAATGAACCACACCTGCAGATATGCATCAAAATCCTTTTTTTCAGACAGAACCGAATGGATGTGAACCGTCACCCCAAGCTGCTTTCTATTGATTTTGCTTTTTTCTTTTTTTTTTTTTCGCGAGAACATTTCCCGGCAGGTAATGCTGCTCCTTAGTAGCTTCGAAATTTTTGAAACGTCAGGCAGGAAGTAAAAGGAATGATTTCTACCCCTATTAGGAAAGTGGCTCGGGTTGTGATATTTATTTATAGGCTATCTCAATATTTTCCGTTTCCCTTTTTTTTTTGCTGCAAAACTCACTGATCTTGGGCTGGAGCTTTTCTGTGAATGCTGCGCCTGGTTTCTGCGCTCAGCACCTGCCCTAGAAAGCAGCATCACTGGAGGGGGGCCAGGATTTTGGGCATGCTTCACCTGGCTTCAGGTGTCGTGGTTTAGGAGGACCTTGGCTTGATTTTTCCTTGGACTTGGGACTTTGACCTGCAAGCCGCAGAAGGATGCGGGTCCTCTGCTCCACCGGGGTGGCCTTAAACTGGGTTTATTTCATTTTGCAGCTGACTGGAGGGTGAAGTCAGCAGCTCAGCCCCATTTCGTTTGCACATGCCGCCAGTGAACGCTTTTTCCTGGGTTTTAAGTATAGGACTGGTGACTTGAAAACATATTGAAGCCAAGAGCTCTTCAGCTATGGGAGAAGATTGATGTGTCTATCACTTCTGAGCGCGTGTGGTTGAAAAATGATAATTACGATGGCTTATTTACAACGTACACAGGTGTGATATACTGCAGTCGAGATGCTTATACGTGTACTTAAGATACGTTTTTGATTAATTGAACGTTTCTAATTTTGGGAAAGTGCTGAAAAATCATCCAACAAACCTTGGGTGCTATTTGCAACCAAGTGTGAATGACAATTAACTTAGGGAGGGCAGAATAATGAGCGAAAAGATGTTAACTGCTAGGAAAATGAGTTCAGATCGACAGAACCAGAAGAGCAAACCATATCCTGAAACAGTCTAAAATAGCTCATCTGTAAAATATTTTGTGTTCTGAAGCCTTTGAGCTAGCGAGTTCTTGAAAAATTTGTATGTGTTAAATTGGTTTTAAATTCTGTGTAGACCAAATGTGTGTATAGGCTCATTTCTCTTAACATTGCACTAATGGTATTTTACCCTAACACAAGTTAGGTATCTTGTAGGTATGAACTTATTGATAAATGCAGAAAATATTGAAAAGGAGAAATTGAAACGCAGAAAATATTGTGTAGGACTAGCTCTGTCTCTTAAATTCTAGTTAGAAACTAAAAAATAGTGCAGCACTACGGGATGATGAATTTCGATAAAGCATTTTGCCCTTGCCCCACTGTAGAAAAGTAGACAAAAACTTGATGATTGGAGCTAAAATTTGGTAAATGCAAATTGGGACTTGAAAACAGATTTAAAAAAAAATAGTTTTGATTTTTTCCATGCTTCTGGGTATATTCAGAACCATGATTTTTTCCTACCTGTGCTTTACTTAAGCATAGATGTTGTTGTATGCCTTCTATATTAGGCCGGATCATTTAATGCAGTGAATTTTTTTGATCATCCAGTGGTAGACGTCAACGGGACCTGCCTGGCTCTGGAGCTCTTCCATCATTAGCTTTTGATGTTCTCTGTGCTAATTGCAATAACGTGCTTTCCCCTTCCTTTGGGCTTGCAGGGCGTGCGGTTTTTGGCGATGCTAAGGCCATTAGTGTGGGGTGAGGTGCACGACCACCAGGGGACGAGTCTCGAGTTGGTCTGGGCATCGTGAACGCCTGCAGCTGAATTCTCTTCCTTCCAAAGAACGAGGCCAAGATCCAATAAATGGATTTGTGAACAGATGGGGAAAGCGTAGTGCGACTGGTAGATCAGCCTCACAGACAGCTGCTGTAGGGCGCGCCGTCTGCAAGGCGGCTGCCTCAGGTCAAGGTGGGCTTCAGGGGGAGGTATCCGAGGGGCCTTCTGTCTTGGAATTGTTTCTGGCTGGAATACAGGCACTGGGAAGAGTGTTTTGGAAACAGTCACGGACAGCCGAGATGGGAATCGCGGACTCAGAACGGTTCTGACTGAGGCGTGGAGGCAGAGCTCGGCGTCTTGGGAGAGGGACAGCAGAGCAAAGCCACGGAAATGTGCACCTCCAGAGTGCTCCTTGTTTAAAGAAGAGGGTCCCAGAGTAATAGTAATATCATCGTTTGGTGTTCCCCTTCACAGTGAGTTTGAATGAGAGGAAGAATTTGCAGTAGGCGAGGTGCCCGAGGCTCTGGCCTACCTGCGGCCTGGGCGCTTGGGTCGGTGCCACTTGGCAAGGGGCTGGAAATCCCGATACACGGAGAGGAATAAAAGGAAGGAAATGGAGGTAGGAATCTAAACTGGGGATGATTTTCATATGAATGTAATTGCGGGACCAGTTCAGAGGCAGGAACATCAGGTGGAGCTACAGCACGTTCCTAGTGCTGCAAATACAAGTGTGATGACGAGGCAGAGTCTCTAGCCGGTGGCTGTCAGATGGAAGAAATGTTGATGTCCTTTGGGATCAGACATGATTTTCCAGTGTGTGCAGGATTGGCAATGGGGAGGGAAATCACCTTTTCCTTCATTGTTTCTGTTGCCTTGAATGTTGAAGTTGGGTAGTTTGGTGTTTTGTCGTGCGGTTTCTTCACGGATGTAATTCCCTTATTGTAACTTGAGTGTGTGTAGGGTAAGGATGAAAGCAACTTCTTCCAGAAAGAGGAGCTGAAGTGCAAAGCACCGGCCAGCCCCAAAAGAGCCGACTTTGGTGGCATTCAGTGACAGCAGAAGAGCAGGAGCTGGGACAGCATCAGGAACAGGACCCTACTGCCGATACTGTTCGTAGCCTTTGGAGAAGAGGCAGTGTTGGAAAGTATTTGGTTTCCAGCTCGGTGACTTGGCGATTTTTAAGGCTGTCGGAGCATCTGTGCCTTGTGCTCTCTCTGAGGCTCTCAGCATTGGCTCGGCCTTGTTGGAAGCACAGCAGTTTGTTAGATCGAGGTGGATATTCCAGGAACAAAGGGATTAAGCGCGTTTGGGAGCATCGCTGCTTGTGGGGATACATTTTTACCTGCTGTAATTTCTCTGACCGTCCTCTCAGGCCTTGCTGGGCTTTGCAGGCTCTGCCCTTATCTCTGATCGGCAGCCAGGAAATCACTTTTCATATATTTACATATCTCCCAGAGAAGGGCGAAGCTAAGCTCTCCTTTGAAGAAACCCACATCAAATTAGCAGTGTCACTCACTGATTTTTTTTGAAGCAAGGCAGCTCTTTAGCATCAATTTAGCTGTACCGGGGAAAGAGGGATGAAAACAGAAGCTATTGAGTGTTGAGTGATTGTCAGACTTCTCTGACCTCTGTGCCATGGTCAGATTGGCAGAGAAGCCCGGAGCACCCTTGAAATACCCAATTCTGGGAGGAAAACCCTGATGAAGGCAGTGCTGAGGATGGTCTTGCAAGCGCTGGAACAGTGATGTGTTGCTATGAGGTTGGTTAAAAATGCTTTTTGCTTGCAAAGCCGCCAGATTTTCTAGGCATTTTATGGTTGTGTGCTTCTCTGCGGCGCACGGTGCGGCAATAAATGACGTTGGTGTGGCAATTCTGAGCTCTTGGTTTCCAAAAACTGAGTGTTCAGATCGGCTGGGGTCGTAGCAATCGCTGGAGGGGGGGGACAATCCCTGTGGAGGGTTTATAAATCCTTGTCAAATTTGATTTTGTAGTAGTGTTCTGCATAAGAGCTGGCATGTAGGAATTACTTCGTTTGAGCTGTACCTGCGCCGTGGCACCTCGCTGGCAGAGAGGGGATGTTATGCTAGAAATTCATGAAATAGATAAAGAAAATCTGTGTATCTGTTTCTCTCATTATGCATGTGGCTAATAGCTATGCCATGCCTATAAATTAGGACATTTGTTTATAGCAAACCGTAGAAGGATATAGCCCTTGAAATCTCTGCTTTTTATTTATTTACTTTTTATTTTGAGAAATGAACAAAGCTAAGTGTTAATCAACTTAGGAGAGAATGCCATTGTTCTGGTCATGGGTCGTAACAGCCCTTTCTTTATTGGATGCAAGTTCGGATTTACCCGAAACAATGGCTTTTAATTGGGGCTTTCTTGAGGCAGCAGCACTTGGGAAAGAAAAGAGAGGAGGAAAGAAAGAAAAGAGAGGAGGAAAACTCGTTTGCATCGGTCTCTAGTTTTAGCAACTTCAAAATCAGGGCGAGCCATTGTGGGCTTGGGTGTTTTCTGTTTTTTTTAACAGCAAGGCTGTGCCAAAACTCTAGTGAGCATCCTAAAGTGTCGGCTGCGGCCATGCAAGCAGCACCGCAGTCCCACTGAAAGCAACACAAACTGTTCTGAGATCCATTGCTGACCCCACCGAGGTGAAGGATTAAGGTTAAGGATTAATGTGCCCTACAAGCCCAAGCAGCCCCCTCGCCTTCTCTGGCGAGCGGTGAAGGAAAGGCGAGTTGCGTCTCCTCTTCTGTACTACTCTGAATATATTCAATATATTCAATATACTCACTGCCAGCGCACCTTTGACGTTGTGATGTTTCTGAAGTGCCTCAAGGTGATTCACTCCTAAGGTCTGAGCTGTTTTGTGTCTGTGGCTCGTTGTACTTGGCTGTTAGCTTTGCTTTATTAGATGGTAATTAGATAACAGCTTGGAGTCTGCCTGCTTGTGCGGTTCGTGTTCTCAGAAGGAGCTTTGTCAGTGGATGCTAATTTGTATTTAAGAAACGCACGCTTCTCGTGTTACTCACATCGTTAAAAGCACAGGGGTTTATCGGTATGCCTTGGTGAAGATCAGTGAAAAATTTACACGGGTTATAAGTCGCGCTCTTGGTGCCTGGTAGTGTTTGGGGCAAGCCTTGAGCCGTGTCTGTGTGCGCACGAGCAGAAATAGATGGGTTCAAGCCTGAGTTTTGTGACCGGAAACTTGCAGTAGCTTTTGCACCCTGGTGGTTTTCAAGTCAATATTGTAGCCTTGTAGGTGCTGAGGTGTTATCTGCGCTGTGTGCATGGCTTTCACCTTCCTGTGCATCACCCAGCGCCCCGAGGACCTTCCTTTTTTGTGTGCAGAGGGGGCAGCAGCGTGGACGTAACCCCTGAGTAGCACAGGCATGTGTAGGGAGAGCCCATCGTGGGCATGGAATTAGCGAGATAAAATGGGAGCTGACACCTTTCCAAACTTCATGGCGTTGGTTACACATTTGGGTGATAAAATTAGAAATCTGCGCAGTAAAGTTAAAGAGTTGAGCACCGGGAGAACACCGGTGGAAAACGGCACGGTATCCTTGGGACTTCACATTCCTAGAGTTTAGTAGGATAAAAAAACTCCGTTCCCTGGTAGTACATTACCTGGGATTCGGAGTTTTTTTTTTGTTGTATGTCCTGAGAGCTCTGAGCATAGCCCCCTGTAAGTCATGGAAGTGTCCTGCCTTCACGTTCGTTGTTCCCAGGGCATTTTTCTTCCTTGAATTCCTCACGTACTCCCTTCCTGAGCCTCTTCTTGTAGACAAACCCAAAACGTTGTCTGGGAAATGCCCTAGGTATCAGTGCCCACGGGTACTGAGCACGAAGCTTTCAGAAGCTTGAACTTTTTTTTTTAATATCCTTTATTTGTCTGTAATGGCAGCAGTTTTTAGAGCTTAGTAAGGAGTCAGAGTAACTTACAGGTAACCATTTAATTAACAGCGTATCAGGGGAAACAAATGGGGTGCCCAGGGAGGTGGTGGAGTCGCCGTCCCTGGGGGTGTTCAAGGGAAGGTTGGACGTGGTGCTTGGGGACATGGTTCGGTGGGTGACAGCGGTGGTAGGGGGGTGGTTGGCCCAGATGATCTCAGAGAGCTTTTCCAGCCTTTATGATTCTGTTTCTATGATTCTATGAAATATGACTGGTTATATATTTTTTTTTTAAACTAAGCTTTGTGGTTTGGTTTTGCTTTGCTGAAATATGACCGTAAGTTATGTCGGTGTGGAAAACGCTCAGGTTTTTCCCGAGATCTGACATGGCCGGGATTTAAGGGATTTTTTTTTTTTTTTTTTTTTTTTTGCATTGCTCTTGATAGTGTTTCTGCAGTGCAGGATTTAGTAATTGTTTCCAGAGAAAATTGTTCAAAGAGTTTTCTGAGCAGAGGCTTTTTGAGAGCTTGGCAGATTGCATAAGATTGTTGTTAGCTTGCAAGACTTGCTCAGGTTTCCAAAGTCTCTTTACTCTTGGTGGCATGCAAAGTGCTGTCAGCGTTGAAGCACTGATATAATTTGATTCCTCGCTTTTCCAGGGATGTTATTTCCAGAAAGATGATTTTTTTTGTTGTTGTCGATAGACAAAAGGACCAGTTATTAGTTTCTACACTTTGGAATTTGCGTCTATTTTTGCAAATTCTATGTCAGTAGATGAGTCACTTGAATTTTTAAAGATGCCAAACCTTTAAAAATGTGTGTGCATGTGTGTAAATTTGTGTGTGTGTGCACATCACCATGAAAGGTGCTCCTGAAAACTGTTTTGTTTTTTTTTTTCCTTAACTTGCCTAAATGTAAATCTCCTGCAGAATCTCAGTAACCGTCCTTAAAAAAATCTTAAACTAAATTTCTGAGGCTGAAAAGTGTTACAAGAAATTAATGCGGAGGAAGAGGAAGCTGGTTCTGAAAAACCTATGTTGGTTGTTGTGCGCTTTGTTGTTCTTTTATTTATTTAATTTGGATCGGAAATGAACCTTGCGTAAACTTTAAAATGCTCTACAGAAAAGAATCTGGAAAACCATTTTCACTCAGTCAAGATATTTGAAAAAGATTAGATGATATTAATGGATCTCCAGAAAAAGACCCAGTAGAAGGTTTCAAGATACTGTGCTGGGGAACTCCTGGTATCGGTTACTTCCTTTTCTCTTTTTGCTGAATTTGATTTTGCAGAATGCTTTTGTTGTACTGCAGCAGTTTTAAGTAGGACAATTGCAATTTTTCGGGAGGCTTTGAATTAGCTCCAGCCACGTGTGTGGGTGATGGAGTTTCTAACCTCCCTGGGCAGGAATCCTCCCTCAGCTCTGCCACAGCGTGGTGCCCGGGTGTCTTCAGCTGCTGCTTCCGTTTCACTTCATCCTTCCCTAGTAAATTTTGTTTTCAATCCTTTTTTTTTTTTTTTTTGCTGCACTTCAGCTTTTTGTTGAAACTGATCTTGAATTTCTGACGTGAGATGGGAGCGTGCATCTGAATGCTCTGGCTCCTGGATTTGTCTTCAGCCCGTGTGTGCTCCTGCCAGGCTCGGCGCGGAGGCAGACGATGCAGACTCTCAGTGCCTGGTTTTTGGGAACCCAGGTGATGTACCAGATCTGCCGCCACAGGCTCCTGCCAAATGCCTCCCTCAGCCCGTGACTGTCATCTCGGTTGTCCCTGGTCTCTGGGGAAAACCTACCCGGTTAAAATCCATGGAAGAGATAGGTCACGGCTGCAGCCAGCAGACTGCTGCCTCCAGCTTGCCTTGCTCTATGTGTTTGTGTGGCTGTCATGCTCTGAGCAGGAGTAAAAGCAAGAATATCAGTGTCCTTCGTGCTGCAACAAAGGGTTAAGCCCAGTTCCTATATATGTTTTACCTTCTGCTGGTGAGCTTTTCATCCAGATGCCCTTCTTCTGTGGGTTTGGGGCTGCTTTTTTGGACGTGGCTGCAAGCAGTACAGATGAATGCAGTTACCTAGGACTTGCGCTGTGACATTTTGCAGATGTAAATAAAAGTTACTTACTCCACTGGCTCGGTTCCCTTCGGTCTTTCAGCGGCATCTTGAGCATTTAATGGTGTTAAGTGCTGGTGTTCACTGAGTGTACTGGGATGAATGAGCCCGGCTGTACTTTCTGCTTTCACATCCCCGGGCTTTTGCTACTGCCAAGCTGTCACCTCTGGTTTATAGGGGCAGGGGCTGTTGGTGGTGTGATTTTGGCACCGTTGTGGCCACGGGCACCTCTCAGTTCTCTCCGTTTGAGCACCTAACATGGGCCATAAGTCTCCCCTGGGGCAAACCAGTACAGGGGAGCCAGAAAAAGGGTCTGTGTTACCCAGGGCGTGTGGAGCCAGTGCTGCTGCTGCAAGGAGCGGCTCCGCTTCTGTGATGTCCCCTTCTGGACTTTGCTGTGTGTGGACGGGGCGAAGCAGGTGGGCAGCTCTTCCAGGAGGGAAATGCTGTGTTATGAAATTACCTGTTACGAAATTCCTTTTGCTGGCTGTGTGCTGTATTAGTCTGTGTGTTAGGTATTGTGAGAGGTCTCTTTAATGGGGTGTTAGTCTGAAATACCGTCAGTCTGATAGAAAAACCATCACCCTTTACTCGTTCTGCAAGGACAGGCATCAGGAAGCGTGTACAGACACTTGCACAGGAGAACCCTGACAGCTTCATGTGGCGTTGTTGGTTTGTTTTTAATGGCTATTGAGTAAGTGAAAATCTAATCGTGGCTCTCCCTAAATTGAGGATATCCTTTATTTGTGTTAAAACATTGGAGCCTAATGCTTGTGTTTATCATTTTTTGTTTACAGACTCACCGGACCTTCAGGGTATGTAACGGATGGGCCTGGGAACTACAAATACAAAACAAAATGCACCTGGCTCATTGAAGGAAGGTGAGTGTAGTAAACATCATGGCTTTTGATGAGGTTTACGTGCACCGAGGTCTTTTTTTGTTAGTTATTCGTGTGAAAGAAGTTTATTTCGTTGACTTTGTGCAACTTAGCTTATGAATTTGCGTCTTGCTGTGTAAAATATGCTTCTCATTGAAACTGCATGGAAAATCAGAATAAATGCGTCTGTGTAAATAAAGAATGAAAAGATTGAACCCTTAATGTAGCGGGACAATTCAAATGCTTGGGATTCAGTCTATGTTAACTTTTGGCAGTATGAAAAAAGCAAAAAAAAAGCAAACTGTTGAAACTCGTGTTCGTGAAGAGTCAGTTTCTGTAATGCTGCATTTGAGATGCTTTCTTCCTCTCCAGGCTGTGAGGACGTCAGGAGAACCATTGATCCGTTTTACAGAGGTCTTCTGAAACGGGAGGAGTCTTTCAGACCTCTTCCTTCATCTCCCTGCTGTTCCTGTATTTGATTGTATATTGCTTACAGTGACCTCTGGCAGAGGTTTTAGGAGTAGCCCGTTCAGTGTGCCTCCTCTGACTGCCGTCCGGTGGATGGTACAGCAGTTCCGAGCACCTGACTTGTTGAAAGATATTTTTCACGGTGCTAGGCAGATGCAAGGACTCTAAAAATCCGTCTGTATAAGTCTTTAAAACTTGCTTTGGTCGGTTCTGATGCTCGATGCGAACAGCTGCGTGGTAAGTCACGTTCCGTACTGTTCCCTGAATCTTTAAGTAGAGAGGTTTGTGGATGGGAACAAGTTACGTGACAGCACGAATGATTTCATTCGCATTGCACGCCTTTTAGGCTGAGGTCTCTCAGCCTCCTGGAGGTTTAGAACTTATTAAAATACCAGGGTATATTTTTCTTTAGCCTTCTCCTGGTTCAGGAGGCCTGGTGGGTGGGGGTGGAATGGTATTCGCTTTGTCTACTTCAGACATTTATTTTGGATGAGTAACTGAAATACCTAAGCTCCCAAGATATTCAAAGGTAAAGGCTAAGCTGTTCCAGAGAGCCGTCCGCAGCGCTGGAACTGGAGGCCTACCACTAGCTATTACCTGGATGAGGAGCCCAGGATTTTGATGTGGTGAAGATCAAAGTTAGGTGCTGCAAGTGGCAACACCTTAAGTTTTGCAGGTAGTAAAAATGCAACTGCAGCCAGTTCAGAATTACGGCTTAAAAATGTTTTGAAAGGATGTTGTTACAGACAAAACAGCCCCAGCAATTCCTGTATAATCAGCTTAACCCTCGTAGCTTTTTTTTTTCCTCGTTAGAGGATAATTTGCCTTATGTTTTTATCAGAAGGGAAATGCTGCTCACAGTCCCTGATAATGTCACCGTGACGGCTCCTTCAGCCTTTGTTTGCTAGTTCGGAGAGGCTTCTTAGAGATTTGTCACTTTGCAAGGCTTGAAGTGAGATCTTAGGTGCTGTAAAGAGGTGTGCAGAATTGTTCCTCCTCATTTCGTAGCCAGGCATTCAAGCAGATGTCCTTTTCCTGCTTCTGATTGTTTGTACCCTGCTGTCGGAGTACGGTGCTAAACAGAAAGGAGGTGATCACGCTGTTTAAGCCAGCTGAAATATGCACCCTCATGAAAATAGTCGAAGCCCTCTGCCAAACGTGAAATTCCCAGAGAGATCGGGGCTTGGAAAACAGCTCCTGCGAAGCTGTTAAATTCTGCTAAGTGCCTTCAGCTCGGTGCTAGCACACTGGTACGTAGAGGGCTTTTGAGGTTAGCACGTGAAGGTACAACCGAAGTGTGCAACTGAAGATAAATTCAGTTGTAAAACGCCACGTACTCCTTACTGTAAATATTTCCTTTTCATACCTTACCTGACTCTCGGCTGGTGCGTGTGCTGGGTCCTCGTGCCAGTGCTGTCCTTTATTCCCCAGAAGCACGAGACAAGGCAGATGAGATCCAGCCAGCCCAAGGATCCTGTCTGAGGCAGAGCCTGTAGCCCCGTGCCTTGCAGTTCTGCAAACGAGCGCTGTCTGTTAATGAGTAGATAGCTGGATAGCTGTGGCATGGATGTTCTTTCTTTTTGCTCTTGGTCTAAAGCTTTTATTGATTAAGGATTCCTTTCTGCTCTGCAGCTGTCAGACCATTAAAATAGAAGCAAACCCCCTACGATTTCATAGTCTGCTCTGTTTTAAAATAATGAAGTACTCTTTGTACCTTTTCTTTAAGCAAGACATTATCCTTGATTTACACCTGCCGCTCTTTTTCCAAAGGCCTGGAGAAGATCAGCGTGCCTACCAGACATTATTCTTTGGCAGAATAACTCCCTAAAGAATTCCCCTTCTGTGAGAAGGAAGGACTCTATGGCAGGCTGGCATTTTATTAATTTATTTGATTAGGACGAACGACGATTTCATCTGAACCCAAGGGCAGTTCTGTTGAAGAAATCCTAATCACCTGCATCAATCCTTTCAACAGCCACCACCGTGGGTAGGAGAAAGAAGCACAGCTATAGATTCGCTTCCTTTTTATCTCAGGGTCCAAGCACAAAGCTGGTGGTGTTTTCACTCTCCTTGAGCTGAGCGCTAAATTAGATATCTGCTGCGGATCTAGAGGGATTATCTTTAGATGGATCTTTGTGTATGAGCCATGAAACTAACGGTATCTGTAGTTCATTACGTGGTTATGGCTTTTGGGGCATCTTCTGGGTGTGGAATAAAAGAAATGCTGACCAGTTTTGGTACCTGAACTGCTGCTTTCATCTCCCCATCAAGTGAGCAAGACATCTTTCCTGCTGATACGTCTCGGAAGATCAGGCCTCGTGATGGTCTTCTCTTGACAGCAGAGCAGACGCTTCTTGTCTGGAGGTGTTACCATCGGAGTGCTCTGGGCCATTCAACAAGTCGCATTTTGGGACTTCCAGCTTGTTCGTTCTCAGCTGGTCCCGATGTTGTTTGTGATGGTTCTCCGGAAGAGAACCGAGGAACCTGTCAAGCATTTGTAAAGGGTGAGGGGCAGTGGCTGGTGCATGTCAGCAGCCCAAGTAATTATCCAAGACCTCCCTTTTGGCAAAAGCTAAAGCCCCAGGGCCTCCTGTCCTGTAGAAGACAAGCCTCCTTGCATTTTCTTGACCGAGACTGAGAAAGTCTTTAGTCAGCATCCACTGTAACATATTTCTGATCTCCAGTTTGGATGGGCTTCTTTTAAGAGGGCCATCATGCCTTACTGCAGAAGTAATAGGGTGATAAAGTAGTAGAAGAAGGATTTCTGCCAGCTTCCAGGCAAGTAAATAGTCTGAGGCCATCATAATCATGTCAATCTGCAGAAAATCCCTTGAACAAGCAAAAGAGGGCTTGTTAATTCCCTGATGGTGGCTGTGATTCTTTACATGTGTTGTGCAGTTAGATTTTCCTTGCTTCCCCATGCAATGCCCTATCATTAGGGGAGTCAGTACTGGTAAAGAACAGCGGGCTGGTTGTGCATGCTCTTCAATTTCTGCTGTTGGTGGTGGGGGAATATTTAAGGACACAGTTGTTTTTCTGATCATAAAGAATCTGTTCCTTCATACCAGGGGAGCATGCACACCGAAAATGAAAGCCACAGCATGTTTGATGCATCTGTATTTACACTAAGCAACTCAGTTCTAGTCTTGTTTAGAGGGGAGCTTCACACCAAAGGGGTTTGGAGGGATTTTGCCATGTGCGTTGAGTGGCTAATTAAAATTTTTTAATTTGTTATCATTTTTTTGCAGGCCAAACACAATCCTCAGGCTTCGATTCAATCACTTTGCCACAGAGTGCAGTTGGGACCACTTGTATGTGTATGATGGAGACTCAATTTATGCTCCTTTACTGGCAGCTTTTAGGTAAGTTCATTTGGTAAGAAGCTAACTGTACGCAATGATATTTCTTTAACGTGGAGCCTGAACTGAATGTGGCTTTTAGCAGTATAAACATGTTCCAGTAACCTAAATATATAATACTGCCAATACAGCACATACAGTGTCCTTTTGTGCAGTCAGCAGCAGCATAAACAATTACGGAGTTGTTTTTGCTTTTACATGCTACAGTGTTGTAACGTGATCTGTTCACTGTATTACTTTCTTCATTCCCAAATCATTTTAGACACATTTATTGTCATCTTGTTGAACTTGAGCTAATTTGGTATACAGGCTCTTCCTGAAGTAGAAAACTGACTCATTTATCAAGCTTGACTATGATATAGATTTGTCTTGTAGTATGTGGGAGCTAAGTAATCAACGTCGCAGCCATATAGTTCTTAAAGAATTGTGTGTAGCCTTACGTACCCTGCATTCAAAACTTTTAAACCCTTTGGAGCATGTTCAGGAACAACAGTGATGGGTCAGATAACCTTGTAAAAACATGCAAAAATATCCGTTCTTCTGATGGATGACTGGTATTTGGCTCATCTGTCTGTGGTGAGAGACTAATTTGTCGATTCTGGTTAACAGTCGACATTTCACGAAGAGATCTAAATATAACTTGTGCGTTTATGTGCTTCAGTCTTTCAGTGACAGGCACCACCTTATGTTTTCTATTCTTCTAGCTGAAATTAGAAAAATAATCCCAAGCTGTGAGTGGAAAAACTAATGGTTCCCTTTGGACTCTTTTTGTTCCAAGTGGCTCATCGACTATCTCCAGAATTAACCTTCTGCTGTGTTTCTTTTCTTTTTGAAATGAATTTCCAAAAATGCTACATGTTTATTTTCAAGTCCTCTTAATCTCTGTGAGAGAAGATCAGCACAGGAGCAAAATTGGAACAAAAAATATAAATAGTCTGTTTGTTTGTTTGTTTGTATGTTTGTTTTTCTGGTCTTAAACTGAACATACAGATTTGAAATGGTTTTGTAGTGAAAGAATGCTTCCTATAAACCTCCAAACTCTAATGTCAAAATGAATTGTTAGGATAGTCTCACCCCATTTGAAGAAGAAGAAACCTTCTCTTTTCTCAAAAACCTGGAAGTACTTTCCTGGTATCACGGGCTGAATTGATATGCATAAAGGGGAAAGATGTCATCTCGACTCATAGTCATTTTGCTCTAATCGAGGTAATTTTTAATACTCCATTGAAAAGGTGAAGTGATCATGATTTGTGCCTGCAGTTTCTTGTGTATTTTCCAGAAATTAAGAGGCTTTTAAAATCGAGGTTATAAATAGTTCACAGCATTAACAACAATGGTTCAGACTTTAAAATCATCTGTAAATCACTAGGAAGTCGGTGCCTGAGGACAAGCAAGCGTGAGCTTAATACAATAACATTTTTGAAGTAGGAAAAAAAATCAATTATTTTTTTAATTGCTTCTTTAGATGGCATTTGAGTTTCATCTTCATTAGCACTGCGCTGTGTTGTTCAGTAAACCAAGTTCAGGAAATAGCAGATGCTTCTAATTTTGATGAAGTGCGAAAAAGGCATCTGTTGAAAAATACCTTTATTTGATACAAAAATAAATGCCCTAGAGTTTCTCGAGAGAAATGTTCATATTTTCTCTCTTTCTTCTCTGACGTTAAATTTTAATATTAACCAGAGCCATCTTTCACTCGTCACTATTTTTTGCATCATGCCGGAGGATTTGCAAGATTGAGCTTTGTACCTTTGGGCACTGTAAACTTTCTGAGTTTGTTGATAAACACTGTAAATTCCTCCCGGGCCTCTCCAGAGCTCAGCCTTTTTACCTCCCTGGCTTTTTACAACAGTTGCCTGAGCCCTCACTTCCTTCACTGCTCTTCCCTTGTTTTCTTGACCTTCCGATTTTTACATAAGTTTGTTAAAATACGGTATTTACCCTGGAGGTCCTCAGCATCAGACTACAGAAAATATTAAATTAATTTCATCAGTTTTAACTGCAAAAGAGAAATTTGTCTAATGCAAATGTTTACATAGTCTGAGAATCTGCATAAACGGTTCACTAAATTCCTTGTAGTCCGTGTCCCAGGGTGATCCAGTCCTATCCATTCATCTTTTCTTCTATTAAGCAGAGTTAAAAATATTTTTGCTCGTTTATATTTGTGGTCATAGGCAACAGGAGACTATATAAATATGTTACTTCAAAAATGCAGTGAAGGAACGCGGAGGTAATAAAAATCCAGTGTGCTCATTTGCACAGAGCAAAGAGATCCGAAGAGGATAAAATACACTCATTGTGAACTTCGTCATCGTTTTTAACTCCGTGTTAAACATTTACTGGAGCTGTTCTTGGACACGTCTTCGGTTTGTGCTGGTCAGCGCCGGGTGTTTTTCCTCCTCAAAAAACGATGTTCTTTTGCAAGACCTTTGGCCGTGGCTCCGCGCTTGGTGAGGCGGCTCCGAAGCCCCCCCCAGGCCGCTCGGCACCACATGGCGGGTCGTGGCGGCAGGTGGCAGCGGCCACCCCATGGTCGCTTGCTGAGGTGGCTGCTCTGCCGTGCTGGCACGAGAACCCTCAGGAAAATGGGAGCAGCTCATCTTCCTCTGGCTAATTGCTGTGAATGTGGCACTTAGCCCGGATTTGAGACTGGGCACAGAACATGGGATGATTTGGGTTGGAGGCACCTCTTGGAAGTCTCTGGTCTGGTCCCCAACCCAAAGCAAGGCTGGCTGAGGAGCTGGATCAGGCCCTTGCTCCAGTCCTTGTCCAGTGAAGTTGTGGGCAGCTCTTAGGGATGGAGGTCCCTTCTCTGGGCCCGTGCTCCAGTGGCTACCCTCATGGGAAAAAACAGTCTTTTCCTAATCTCTAATCAGAATTTCCTGTGCAACTTGTCGGTTGCCTCATGTCCTTTTGCTGTGAACCTCGTCTGGTGCTGCCTCCTCTGCTCATCTCCCCTTAGGTGGCTTCACCCCATCTTCAGCCTCCTGGCCTTAGGCCAAGCGAGCCTCGCTCCTCCTGCCTCTCCTCACAGGTTGTGTACTTGGCCCCTGGCCATCTCAGCGGCCATCATCTGGACTTGCTCCAGTCCGTGTTCTCTACTGGGATCCTCCAACTGGAATCAGCGTGGTCTCATGAGAGCTCTTGGCTCCACTTCCCTCACCAAGTTAGACAGAAACTTCTTGTTCTGAACCTCTTGTCCTTCCCTGTGTAAGCACGTCGCATCTCCTCTGCCCTCCCTCATTCTCCCGTTCCTGTTGCAGCGTGCTTTCCTTCTATTCCCTCAAACCCCGATTTCTTTGCCACAGGCACACGTAAATACTCGTGCTTTTCTTCTGCTTTATCCTCAGGGCCCGTCCTGAACCAAGCTGCAAGCCCTGCTTACACCTTGAGGTCAGCTTGGTTACGTTGCTTAGAGCAAATGATCACCTCATCGTGGCGGGGGGGTTGTTAAAGAGGATTAGCGATACTGAGAAAGGTGTAAAACACTTCGAGTTGGTATTATTCGTGTTAGGGAGTATCTAGAGGCCTAAGCAACTTAGGAAGAAGCAGCACTTGCGGGCTGCATGGATAGGCAGACAATGGAGTGTGGGTGTCCTTGCTCTGTGTGACAAAGGGACTGGTTAATGCTGGCATTTTGTTGTTCTCTCGGCTTCAAAATCTCCTTCAGGCTGAACAAACCAAGTGACCTCAGCCACTCCTCACACATCTTCTCCTCCAGACCCTTCACCATCTTTGTTGCCCTCCTTTGGACGCTCTCTAACAGCTTCATGTCCTTCTTACGTTGTGGTGCCCAAACTGCGTGCACTGCTCGAGTCGAGGCCGCACCAGCGCAGAGCGGAGCAGGACGATCCCTTCCCTTCACCATTTAGCAATGCCGTTTTTGGTGCACCCCAGGGTACATTTTGCTGGTTTATGCCCCAGCAGCGTGTTCTCCAAGTATCTAGTATTCTGCTCTATTTGCCTTCTTAGGATCCATAACACCTTTCAGTAGATACACTGAAAAAAACCCTGATACAAGTTGAAGAGGAAATGTATTTGGGATTTTGCTAGAAATTTACCTACAGATGATGTTCCCCTGTTTACATCGACTTTGTGAGCTCGCCGGTGAGCCAGCTGATGCTTTGAACGTGTGAGAATTGATCAATCAAACTGTCTTTGTGGTGGGAAGTCAGAGTTCTTAGAGTAATGTAAATGCGCTGTATCAGAACCGCTTCTGTTCACTAAACCTGTAATCCCCTCAGAAAACATCAAATCAGTTTGACAAGGTGGACAAAGAGTTTCTCTTTCAGGGGTTTGAGAAGATAAATCCAGTAAGTTAAACTGAGATATGTGAAGAGTTTAGAACAGAAAGTTTCTTCATCCTCTGTTTCTTGCTTCTTTTCTCTTAAACAGTGATAGATAGTGGTTTTTTTTTTCTCCATTAATTGAAATATCCCGTACTGAGCTTCACAGGCATTAAATGATAACAGACTTTTTCTATTTTTTTTATTTAAAGGGAAAGGCATTAGCACCATGGCCAATGTCCTGGAGAGAAAGACCGTAGTTAGATATTAAAATCATTTTTTTTTACTTTAAAAATACTTCTTCACGACATGGCAAAAAAAGTTGCTTTTGAGGCTTTTCAGTTCATGTTCTCTTGAAATTTGGCTTTTACAGTCACACTCACCATGTGGCATCATCACTAAAACTTATTGACTGGCTCCTGAGACAAAACTTTAATACGTTTACAACTTGTTCTGCTGTCTTGGGGATGAAAAGCATCACCTAAGAACTGAATTTTTTAGGGCAAGCCCTATTGCTCTGGTGGGCCCTGTGAGCAGGGCATGCCCTGTGCTGGTGCTGCAGCTTCTGCGCTTATTGCAACAGGGGAAGATGGTTTCAAGAAAAAAAAATAACTCTAGGGTGTTGCCAGATCTCAGTAATGAGTTGGATTTTTTTGTATTACTGTAATTGCATCGTTTCCTAAAAAAAAGTCCGCTTTTGGGAGTCATCTTGTTGCACAAGAACTCTAGCTTTTCCTTTACGACAAGAAATTTGAGATGCTTCCTTATCCCTCCCCCGCTTTTTTTTTTTTGGCATTGATTTGTTTTTCATCTTTTGTAACTTCTATTTTGGGTTTGTTTATTGTTGTTTTCGCTCTTGTGAGCGTGGCTGACACGCACGGAGCCTTTTGTAATAAGGTGTGGTTTTGCGCGCTTGTACCCAGATGAGTCCCGGTACTTACCACTAAAGAGAAAAAGAATGATTTTGCTCTGCGTGTCAGTAGATGGAGAAGCCAATATACTACCAATGTTTTGGTGTCACCATTATCCTTTTGTTTCTTTGATCTGGATTCTGCATTTCCGCCCTCTCCTTTCACGGCTCCATCTTTTCGACTGGTTTCTGTCGAGGCAGGCGCAGAGCTCCTTACGCTTTTCATCTCTGCTGTGCTGGCAGGTTGTGTCTCAAGAGAAAAGGATGAACACACGTTCCTTGTGATGCTTGCATAGCAAATGAAGGAAAAGTAACAGAGGAGATGTCGTTTGTTTTAACTAATTCCCATTGCTACATGGTGCAGTGGGAAGAGAGCAAGGTGCGGTGCAGGCGATAGTGGAGTTGGGTGTCCAAGTGGTTGTTTTGACTCTGCTACTGGCTCTACAAGTCCAGCGCACAAAATAGGAGTATTTCAGGGCAAAACGGGCTAGCTTTTCAACTTCTCAGAAGCAGGGTCATTGGGCAACTTAGCTGAGTAGGAGTATTTGTTTGCTTTGGAGTAGTGATGATTGTGAAATGGTGGGAAAGCTTTTAAAACGAGAGAGGAATGGTGCATTGTGCAATAGGCTAATCTTGGCCAGCCTCTGAGAGATTCTGGATTGTCGTTTAGAGGAAGTTTTCTGTAAGCCGTTATCATTCAGAGTCTGCCTACAGGACTTTCTGTGGCAGATCATGTCAAAACTCGGTGCGCTGGTTTATTCAAAATGATGCTCTGCACACTGATTTATTCAGATTTATTCACACTTTTCAACGTTCGACCTTTGTGTTTGAGTACCTGATAATTATTGTTGTGCTCTGTTCATGGCTTTCTCTGAACGAAATTACTTTAATCTAGCACTTGAATTTCGTTAGGACCTTTTAAACTTGTACAGGTAGGATATCATCCCCTTCGGGTGTTCACATGGGAGTCGCACAAGTCATTGTGTTTGTTAGGAATCTTTCTCCACTACTCAATAGCTACTATAAAACTTCCTGTGACGCTAAAATCACTTTCCTTATCCAAGTCTGGCCACGTCTGTGTCTCAGTAAATGTCACTGGCACCCAGGGAAGGTCCCTCACACTGTTTGTCCTCAGGAAAGCAGAAAAATATGGTAAGGAAGAGGGAGGGCTAACCCTGTGGAGGTACCTGCCTTCTGCCCAAGCAAATCCCAAAACAGAGATTTCTAAGAGAAAATGAACACTAGTCCTGTGTTGGTCATTTTATTAGGGACGGTTATTTGGGGGGATTTTGTCTCTTTTCATTACTGCTGTTCGTTCTGTCCTTTGGCTTGTGTTTGCTGCCGTTTTTCTCCCTGCTGCAGGCCGTCCAGCCGAATTGCCGGGTAATATCAGTGATACGTGCTGCAAGAATAAGACCAAAGAAGAATAAAACAGAACAAAGGAATTTTCTCCTTTGGTCCCCGAGCTGTAGTTTGCCTTACCCTGACTTACACTCAGATGTCTGTTTTCCAGCGGTGGAGGCGTACTGCCCTACAGTTTGCATTACAAAGGAAAACTATATATGAACCAAATAGCAAAGAGAAGTTTATTAGGCTTTTTGTTCTTTGATGTTTCGGGAGATGGTCTTTGGGGAGAGATCATCTTCAGATCAGAAGTCTCAAATTTCAGAACAAAACAGGCACCTCTTACGCACAGAGAAAAAAAGGCAGTGTATTTTGCCTTTTAATCCCGTATCCTTGAGATCTGAAAGGGAAAAAATAATTGGCCTTCGCACAAGGAAATATTTATTGAGCTACATATCTGCAAGTGTGCTGGAGCTGTTTGGCCAAAACACGAGGTGAGGTTCCTGTGTTTTTATGGCCTGTTGGTAAAATGAAGCATGCCTTCTTGTCAGCAGTCTCTGAGTCGTGCACGAAGGGTCGTTGGACAGCTTGTATATTTACCCTCTCATAGGTAACGTTCATCTGTCGTTCGTGGTGCAAGCACCCCGTTTGTAGAGCAAGAGCTCCTGGTGAGGATCATGCTGTGTCTCTTTTTCTCCAAGCAAACAATTGTATCATGAGGACAGAAAAATTCAGGCCGTAAAAAGCGCTTTACGGGTAGTAGTGGGTTGCTGCTGGTATCTCTGAGCATCTTCCACAAGTGTAGAGATACATTTACCCCATCCTAGGAAGCTCTCTCTTCTAAACAGGTCCAAAAAGAGGATAACTAAGATCTTTTAATGAGAAAAATTCTGCTTTTCCTCGCCGCCGCATGTGCTGCCTGCCTGCAGCCCGGCCAGCCGGGGCTGCCTTCGGTCTGCGTCCAGCCTTTGGGGCTCTGCTTTTAAGGCTTCGGCTTGGCCTTTTGTTGGAAACAGGACTGGGGCTGGTGGGGAAGAGGGTTCTGTGTCAGAAAAATAAGAGCTGACTATTAATAGGTGGTGGTAGACAATGGGCTTTGCTTAGATAAAGGCTTAAAGGAATTCAATAGACTTCAGATTTGTGGCTGTTCTCATGGCTTTTGTATGAGGGAGGAACTGGCTTCTTTGTTTTCTTGTTGTCAGGCTTCTGTCAAAAGCAGGGTAAACATTGCCTTTCAGATACTAACTGTCTTGTGCAATAGGTAAATAGCTGGTAGTTCATTTTTTTTCAAGAGACATTTATTCCCCTTTTCATTTTATTCAAGTATTTTGGCAAACCGTTGTATCCCTCTGTACTGTGCCCATTCTCGAGTAGATTCATTGAATCCTCTAGGCTGGAAAGGAGCTTCAGGATCCCCCGTGCCAACCATCAGCCTGACCTGTGGAGTCCCATCACTAATCCATGTCCCTCAGTGCCATATCCACACGTCTCTTGAATGCCTCTGGGGATGGGGACCCCACCACTTCCCTGGGCAGCGCTTGATCATTTTCTCCGTGAAGAAATTCTTCCCGCTATCCCATCTAAACCTTCCTGGCACACTTCGAGACCATTTCCTTGTGTCCTGTCACTTGGCACCCGAGGTAAATAGTCTTGTCCCCTGTCCTCGCCGCTGCCCACCGCCCCGTAAGAAGCTGGAGGAGCCGCACAGCCTGGCAGGCAACTGGAGGAGATGGGTGGTGTGAAGCAATGAACGAGGTGGGAATACGGAGAGTGACAGCCCTTCAGGTTTGAAAAGCCAACAAACGTGGATGTGACGAGTCGGACAGCGCTTTTAAAAATAGTGGGTGGCAAGAAGACGGTGAGGAAAGGGTGATTTTGTTTTTTCTCATAGTGGAAGAGCCCAAGGGGCACTGGTGGGTGTTCAGGCAGCAGATGTAAAGCAAGCATAGGAAGTCCTTTCTCTCCCATTGCAGAGCTGAATTGTTGACCTCCCTGCTGCAGATGTTCCAGGTGTAAAGGGTATTAATGGTTGAGAAAGCAATTCCAAGCGTAGATGAATGGTTTATTTAAACGTGCTGGCGTGGGTGCATTCTCTGGGTCAGAAAGCCCCTGAGCTGTGGGTTTGTGGAAGCTGGATAACTACATGGCCAGGATGCTCCGTACTTGCTTCATTTGTTGCAGTCTTTCCCAAGCGTTTTCTTCCTTCTTCACGGTCAGAGGAAGATACTGGGTTCGACAGACCTGTAATTTTGCCTGCTACAGCAGCTTTTATGCTTTTGTGACACGTTAATTTCTGTCTTGAAGCGTGTCACCTTGTTTCGGGAACGGGACCTGTTTAAATTGTGGGAGAATAATACGAGGGGAATTAGGTTTTTGTAAGAATAGGAAAACCGTGATTCCAGACAGCCTCAGGGTTACTCAGGCTAAGAGCATTTAATGTACATTCGTCTTTCAGAAGAGTCAAGTTGGTTACTTCAAGGCTTTCTATTTGCATTCCTTTCTTCAATCATTCCTTCTTTTGGACCAAAATCGTGCACACCCAGGGTAGTGGTAATGCTATTTTCAGCATCCTAAGGTTTGTCAGGACTCCTTAGTCAGTAACGCGGCCACTGTTTTGCAGATAACGTGTAGGGGGGCTTCATAAACAGGTCCCTGTGGGATGTGGTTTTATCTTTCTGACAGGGCCTTGTGAGTTCTTAGGCCTTTGAGTTTGTGGCAGTTTTGAGTATGAATACTCACAAAGGTGAGACATTTTTCTTTTGAATATTCGAGAAGTTCTGCTGAAGAAAACCCGTCTGATAACACTGCTCTGCAAAAATGAGGATTAATATACGCAAATTCGTTATACTTCAAATAGATGCAAATAAATACCTTCACTTTCAATTATTTCATGTGCATACTGTGTTTACTCTTGTTGCCTTGCTCCCTTTTATTTAAATTCCATTTTTTTTTTCTTTTTCAGCGGTCTTATTGTTCCTGAGAAAGATAGCAATGAAACAGTACCCGAAGTTGTAGCTACTTCTGGATATGCTCTTCTGCATTTCTTCAGTGATGCTGCCTATAATTTGACTGGCTTTAACATAACGTATAAGTAAGTAGTACCGCTCCAGAGTGATTTTGGAGATTACATAAACGGTGCAGGTTGAGCAAAAGGTTTCCTCTTTCCTCAGTCCTGTCTTGGAATAAGCAATTGCCATTGAAGTGTGTAATTATGAGTAGATACTTGAATTTAGATTGTCAACTGTACTCTTACAGTGGCTAATGACGGTAATGTGCTCAACATTAACTTCAGTTGTCAACTGTAAGCATGAGCAAATGCTTGCTCAGAAAGACATTACGTTATTTATTTGATGTTATTAGATTTATGTGATCTTACTGAGTCAGAACTGACAGATTGTGTGCCTGTATGCATTCTGCAGAGATACCTCTGCACAAAAAAGCTTTTGCATAATTGTACGTGTTTCACTTGGGACACTGGACTGTATCTGTTGCTGAGGATCCTCAAGCAGTTTTCTTTGGGATGCTCCTTTTTATTCAGTCCTTGGATTGAATCGCTTAGTCTGGCTTCTTATTCTGGAGTGGTGGTGGGGTGGTTTTTTGTTTTGTATTTGAAATATTACAGGTGAGTGTTTTCTGTTCACTGACATACATTCTGTCCACTTATTTTTATAAATAATTTTAGTGTAAATTGACTGCTTTTAAAAAGCTTAAGTTTTTGAGTAAATGATCTCAGTGAGGAAATACAGGCAAAGATGGAAATTCGTGATTCTGGTGGGGATTGTTGGCTTTGAATTTTATGCTCATACAGATACAAATTATGTATGTGCTGCAGTAGGAGATTTTAATTGGGTGAAACTGGAAGAAGTTTCACCTCTGTCTTCAGGAAAATCAGCTGCAAAGTCCTTGATCACAACTGACTTTGCAGAATTTAAAGGTTTCCCTAAAATGATGTGCTTAGTTTTGAAACCAGTCTTGGTGCTTTTCTCCTTTTTAATCCCTTAAATTACATAGTCGATTGTTTGAAAAATGTGGGGCATCCAGAAGATGAGGAGCTTTTGCAAAGTTGCTTGAAACACAGCAGCTGAAGCAGTGGCATTTTGAAAGGATGGTTGATACCATAAACCATGACACCATCTACAGCCAGCTGTTAGTATTGCACTGTTGCGATACAGTTGAGAAATTCAAGAATAACCTGCCCTTTAAAGTTCCTCTGTTGTGTTTTAATGTCGCTTTAACTCATCTCTTTCCTTTAACTCATCTTTTTTTTGATCATTTCAAACAATCTTCAAGTACAGTTCTGTGTGTTTCTTTTTCTTCTGCGTGTTCTGGTCAATAGGTTTCCTCATTTTTTTGAGGAGAGGAGATAAAAGGATGTCTTTATTTTTTTTTTCAGTTTAACAGTCTTTATGTAGTTACTACTGGAGATAGCTAGTTGAGAAATACCTGTGAAATCGTGGTCTTGGAGCCTGTGACTCCGCCTGTCGCATGACAGTGGGAATATTGGCTTGTGATCTCAGCCTTTGAATTATGCTGGTTAATAGACTGGAGGGAAAAAAAAGAGTTTGGAAAAGAATAGGGTCTCAGAATTTACATCTTCAACAAGGATGCGTCTAGTTTTGCCTCATGTTGCAAATGTTATAAAATCAGAAATGATTCAAAAGAGACCTATCCTTGGCTTGGGATTCATCTCAAGTGTTTGTTTGGTGAGCAGATCCCAGAATAGCATGCGATTTCGAGTAGTTTAAGTACAAATTGCACAGACATCACAAAAGCCTCATGCGCTGATTAAATTTTTCACTTAATGTTGGGGATTTTGAGACAATTCATTTGCATTATAAATGGCTAAAAATTTTATTGATAATTTTTCAGAGCCGTTGTATGTTTAACTCATTAAGTGAGGGCGCTCTGTAGATGATAGGTACAGAACTAATGCACGCAGGTCCATCACATCAGATTCTAGATGAGCTGTTCTTGTTGGTTGGTATACTAACAAACAGCTGAACTGCTGTATTAACTTCTCAGCATCACTCTTGTTGTTCGTTAATAGGAGATGCGGCTTGGGAGCCTGTTTCATTACTGACGAGCCTTCTTTCTCTGATGTTTGCAGTTTCAATATGTGTCCCAATAATTGCTCTGGCCGAGGAGAGTGCAAGCTGAATAACAGCACCAATGCTCTTGAATGTGAATGTGCCAAATACTGGAAAGGAGAAGCTTGTGATATTCCCTACTGCGCAGATGATTGTGGGGCACCTGAGAGAGGGTATTGCAACTTCAATGATACAAAGACATGTTCGTGCTCTGCAGGCTGGCAAGGTAAGTCTCGTGATTAATATGGAGAAGCTCTTGTTAAAAGGATGCCTTTTCTGTATGTGGTTCTTGGAAGCACTTGAGACTGTTCTGCCTGACAAGTATTAGTACTTAAACTAGGAACGGAGTCAAACTTTCATCCAGTTTTCATATCATCATTGGGAACAAATTTTTATTAAAGCAACTCTGCTACTTACTGTACAAAGCAGCACCAACCTGTTGTGTGCCAGCATCAGATAAAAACTAAAACAAAAAAAAAACAAGACACAACCTTCAAACCTTGTTCCTGTGTACCTGAAGCTAAGTTGAGCGTGATATGATGGCAGTAGTTAACCCGTTTGAATACATACAGTACTTTATTCTCAGGTCCAGGTGTGCTTGTCAGCCACATCAGTCTTAGCAACAGTTTGGACCAAACATACATATTTTCTTTGCAAAGCTAGAGTGATGCACTAGAATTAGTCTTCTGTGAAATACAAGCAGTTACAGCACGGACAACAACTTCTGCCACTGCTCAGCCACACTGCAAAAGCATACAGTGTGTTGTGCACTGCAGAAAGAATCCCGCTTGGCAAAACAAGAGTCCTAGAGAGGAGGCGCCAGTGCTGAGGTTAACACGCCTGCTTCTCAGACAAAAGCAGCCCCAGACAACATACTTCAGGGTCATACACTTGTAATCAGCAGGAAGGCCACATCCCCTTGTGCGGTGCAGAGCCTTGTGATGCTTTTCTGGAGCCTGGTTGTGCATAAATCCACAGGAAAGGTGGATTTGCGTTTGCTGGATTCCTAGCCTGCTGTTCTTTTTCCTCATCTTTCACTTGAGTATCAGGTTAGTACGTAGACAAAACAAGCAGCCAAACAATGAAAACCACCAACAACAAACAAAAGCCCCAAAACAGACCGCAACAGAATGAGGTGCAAGCTGCTCTCCTCCCATTTCCTGTTCTGAAGTTTTTAACATCTAGAAATGTTCGCTTACCTTAGAAACAGGGAGTTTTTCAAGGCCATATTCCAGTCTGCTTTCCTGAACTGGAGACTGTTTTTGGTGGGTACTCGACAAGATGAAGCAGGTGCTGCCTCTTGCAGTCAAGATTGCAGCTCTGTGATTCGCTTCTGTGATTACCTAACGGCTGTCCCGATAAACCCCTTCCCTTCTAAAGACCTGAGCCTCTTCAGCATGTCCTGTGCCCTCTGTCGCAGCCTTGTGCGTATGGATGGGTGCCACTGAGAAGAAGGGAGAGCTTCCATCCAGCTCTTCACCTTGCTGAGGCCGTGCCATCTGCTGCTCCTGTTCTGCTGCAGGAGCCACAACATGCAGCCCCAGTTAGACTTTGTTCGTCCTCGGGGAGCTGGAAGATCCAGGCTAGCTATTTTGTGGTGGGCCTGTGCTGCTTTTTTTGTTTGATGGGGATCTGAAACATGGACAAAGTCTTGTGGGTTTTCTGCCCTGCGTGGCTTCTCTGGCTGCCCCTTTCCTGTAGCTCCTCCTGCCACCTGATGGGCAGGAGCCCCACTGCATGGGGAGCTGTGAAGGAAAGCCTGGCAGCGAAGTTAGTTTAAGAGCAGAAAAAATATGGATAAAACATGAAATGAACAATTTACAAAAGCAGCATTGGGAACAAAAAGAGAAAGATAGCAAGCAGCACAGTATGAGCTTTGTTTTTCTACAGCGTGCTGCTGAGCAGCTCTCCTGAAGCTTCCACAGGTGGTCCTGGGGCTTCTGAGTGAGGGCCCATGGCAGGAAGATAAATACTGGAAGAAGCCTTTGTAGTGTGGAGCTGGAAGGGGTCTGCACAACGCCTCCCTAATCAGAGGGGTACAGAGCAGAGAGGCTTGTCTGCTTTACTAGAACACGGATTCATCTGGTCTGGAACCGCTTTTTTTTTTTTTTCTGAAACCTTTTTTTAGGCTTGAAGGATGTGGTTGTGGTTGGGAGGTCAGTCCCGTGAGGTCCTTGCACACCAGGTCCATCCCTGATGGCTACCGTGGGCAAGGAAATGGCGAGCAGAACTTCCATCGAGTACTTGGCCATGCACAATCTTCATCACCTGTGGTGCAGGATACTGACCTCTGGCTGAAATGCAGACTTTGGCAAGAACGTTTAACTTCTCAAACTGTTTTTCCCAGGTCCTGGCTGTTCAATTCCTGTTCCCGCAAACCAGTCATTTTGGACCCGGGAAGAATATTCTCTTCCAAAACTTCCTAGAGCATCTCACAAAGCCGTAATCCACGACAATAAAATGTGGATTGTTGGAGGCTATGTCTTCAATCATTCTGACTCTCAGAAGGTTTTAGCGTGAGTATAAACCTAGATAACATACTTTAAGAACAACACAGACCTCTGAATTATTTTTAGAAAATGCTAACTGACGTGCTGTGCTTTCCCCTATGCTCCATTTCCAAGGGGAAACAGCAATAATAAAAACTTTGACTCACGTTTGAGACGTGGGAAAATGCTGATAAGGTGCTCATTTTGGAAAAGAAAATTGTAAGATTCCTAATATTCAGTGAGTTTTTGGTTAATCTGCTTATGACAGCATTCAACTATTTACTATATATTTCTAGGCTAGTTTATAAATTATATCTAGCCTTGTATTCAAAGAGGGTAGTTCTACTTCTGTGTTACTAGCCCTTCATGATATTGTGTCTGTGTGTCTCCAGAGTGTTTGACACCTTGCTGAAGTCATACTGATTACTGTGGATGTGGAATGGGATACCAAACTGGGAGTGGCATTTTGGGATGATGACATTTACGCAACCTGTTTAGGAGATTTATCAGTAACTAAGATATCAAGTAAAAATTGTGTATCCTCCTTGAAATCCCCCGTAAAAACGCTTCAGGCTTCCTCTGGAGCTTGACAGAATTTTGGCATATCTAGGCAAAAGCTAATATAGGATTTTTTTCCAGGGCTACGTGCATACCTCACTGTCATTGACCTGTGTGAAAGCTGTGCATTTACTTAGTGGAAGTTAAAGAGGAGCTACAAATGTATACATATTGTTGAACAGTTGCTGATTACATCCACAATTTACTCTTTCAAAGTCATGCCTGATTTTTCAACAGATACCCCGTGCCTTCATTAAATGCTTTCTCAGAGCTGATTTTATCTTGCACAGCTCTAAGCCTGGCAAACATAGTTCATTCTTTTATCTAAGAAGCCAGAGGCCATTTTCAGGGCAGAGGGTTTATCTTATTTCAAGTTTACAGAAAAAAAATACGCTTGAATGACAAAGATATAATTAAAAATGTCTTTTAAACACGGGCAGTTTTTTTATCAAGTAATTGGGACTTACCTGAGCTTAGTGTAACCTTTTTCTACTGTTTGCAATGTGTCTTTCGGTGTAAATTGTCATAGCTTAAGAGCAAATGCATTAGCTCTTGGCTCTGCATGAGGAAGAAAACTCAGGGTAAAGCAAATCAATTTGTGGATGTTGAGTAACAGAGCAGGCTTGATGGGATCTTTTTTTAGTCTACATGCATGCTTTGTGTGTGCTGACATCTTGGTGGGACGCTTGTTAAATAATTTCCAACGAATTCTGGAAAGAGCAAGCACTAAGTTTCGCAACTTGATAGCAACTTCTCTGAAAATCATTTCAATTTTTATTGCACAGGTACGATCTTATTTCTGAAGAGTGGCTTCCCCTGAACAGCACTGTGAACTCGGTAGAGATGAGATACGGTCATTCGCTGGCGATACATAAGGTAAGTTCAGTGCTGCACATTCATCACCTAGCTGTTTTTTCCCTTCTTCTCCCCTACCCCGCTAACCCCTTTCCACACATCAGTCATGCTTTGGAGGAAGCTTTTCTTCTTCAAAGGCTTGTGCATGGATGTCCCAGTCTGTGTACTTGTACTCCAGGGAACCCTTGGACTGGTATCCTAGGAATTCTGTAGTGCTTTTGCTTGCGTGTTCCTCCTTTCCCTCTTTTCTCAGAGTTTTTTAAGGCTGTTTGAGGTCAGTGAGTTAATTATTTCCTTCTCACTGTCTGTGCTCTTAAGACATGCCCGATGACTGGAGTTTGCTGGAGTTCCTCTGGTTCCCCAGCTGCTTTTTGTGTAGCCCATGTACTTATTATGAGCAAGCTCCCACGGGTCCTGTTGCAAGGCATCTATTGTCCAAAGCATAGCAGCAGAGCTGACGAATTAGGGATTTTTGGAGCTGATCTGCTTCTGCAACAGACCTGTGAATCTCTTCTTCCAGCATCTGAAACAAGAGGATTTGACTTTTCTTACATCATTTCTCACCTGCCTGCATTGCTGTGGGTGCAGGCCAGGTGAGAGCAGAATGGCAAAGCCTTTGGCTTCCTGGTCTGTTTGAGAAGGAAGCAAGCTAATTATTTACTGATCTTTGGTTTTGATCTGTTAATTAGCCCATCACAGTGGAAGCTTATATTAAGTATAACTAAAAACACTTGAAAAACTCCACACAGCACCATTCACAAACAGATCACTGGAAAAACCTAATGAAGATGGAAATTCCTAGCTTCAAGGGATTGATACACTTAGTACTATGGTAGGTTCATAGTCAGTGACAGGTGGGGGTTCTCAGCAATTTCCCAAGGAAAGCCAACTGTAACAGAGAATTTCCCTTTCCAAGGTTGTTACCATCTTGTCAGCAATAAAGCAGGGCTTCACTACACACTTTGGTGGATTTTTGAGTCATTCCAAGATGTCTGGAGAAACCCCCAAATAAAACTAGATGGATTTTTTAGCTCTTAATTAGACAGGATTTTATTAATCATCCTGTATCCTGTCACCCTTCTTTCCAAAGGGTCCTATATTTTTTCTCAATGTATTTAATTGAGAGACAAAGCTTTCAGTGTGCAGACACAACATTTTCCATCTTAACTGCCTTTCTTGCCAGCTATCTTCTGCATCTTGCATTTGCAAGCTATGGGACGGGTTCAGCTTGCATTATTAAAACACTCAACATCAGGTGCCTACCTTTGGCTGCCTTTGGGGAGCCTCTGAGCTCCACTTACAGTGAAAACAGATGCAGTCAGTACAGGCAGGGAAATCTGGAGAGCAAGTCAGCTCACCCAAAGGCAAGCCTTCCCTGCTTTTGAACAGTGGAATTATTCTCCAGGCTTCGCTGTTTTTACAGTGGATGCTTAGACACCGGTAACATACAGACACCTCAGTTTCAGTGTCTGTCATCTGAAGGTCAGTCCTGCCCCATGTACTCCTTCCCCTCCATTTTGTCATCTCGGGTGAGTTCTGTGTGCTGAAGGCATTCTGGTAGCATGGACTTGGGTACAAAGCCTGGCAGTCGTGGCTGCTTTCATATCAAATGTGACCGGTGAAGGAGATGGGAGCTGTCCTTCCTTGAGAAAGGAGAAATACCTAGGCTGGGGGAAGTTAAAATATGGTAACCTCATTATTTACGTATTACCTGTTTCCTAAATGCCATACCTCATTTTAGATCTAACTTCTTTTAGGATGATATATACATGTATGGTGGAAAAATAGATGCCACGGGGAACGTGACCAGCCAGCTGTGGGTGTTCAACATTCCCAGGCAGACGTGGACTCAGGCGACACCGAAAGCCAAGGAGCAGTATGCTGTTGTTGGCCACTCGGCTCACATCATCACCTTGAAAGATGACAGCGTGGTCATGCTCGTCATCTTTGGGCACTGCCCTCTTTATGGGTATATCAGCAACGTCCAAGAATACAACCTGGGTGAGTGGCGTCCTACCTGCCTTTTGTGTCCGTTTTAACATTTGAAAATTATTTCAGTGATCCATATTCAGACAGCAAACCTAAGGTGCCTGTGTTCTTCTACATTTATTTATTTTTATAAGATGTTCAGTCTAAATTCCAGCATTTGTGTAGGTCAAATAGTGAGCAACCAGCCACGTGCCTCCAGCTTTATCCAGCTTATTAGGTCCCAAAGGCAAAAAAAGCTGTAATTGAGAGACAAAGCAGGATAACTGTGGGACATTTGAATTTGTTTTCCTCTCTTTCTTGCAAAGCAAACATTTTCAAAATTATTTTTTGTATCCTATGACAAGAATGGTTGTAACAATTGAGAGCAAGTATCCACTTAAGCTGTTATACCTATCTCCCATAGCAGTCATTACTGAATGCGTAGGGGAACAGGGAATAACTTTCTGGACTCCCATTTACTCCATATCTCTGGGGATAGTCCAGACTCTGATTTTAGGATCTGGAGATTTCTAGTATTAGTGGTGGAGAAACGTAGGAAGCTCTCCAGATGAAATGAACTGTTCCCTAAAGCAGCTGCGCTGAAATGGCTCTCTGGAGGCATATCCCTTGCTCCGCTGGATACATAGAGATCACAGTTAAGCACAGGAAGTTTACAACGTGAATGTGTTCATTATTGTCAGAAGTAGTGGCTGTGTAAGCACTTTTGACCCGTTATCCTCGTCCCTCGGTCATCCTGATCCAGAGGATCTGCTGGAGTGTACTCTGGTTCGCTGGTGTCCACGTGAGCGAGCTTTCTTCTGGGTGAAAGCTGGAGAAAACCAGGATGTTTGGGGCAGTGATTTATTTTTCTGTTTGGTGCTCCTGTGTGTGAGCTTGCAGACTGTTAACTTCCTTTGCCTTTTTTGTGTTGGATCTGCCCTGGAGTTAGGAAGCCTGTGTAGGGTTTCACTCTGCACTAGCTACAGAGATTTGGTGCGAAATTTTGGTGGTTTTTGTTTCAGTTGCCATTATATTATGTCTGCAGTGCTTCAAATAAATATTATTTTTGAATGACAGAATAGGACCGTTAATCATATATTATTTTTTAACTGTAGTGTTCTTCACAGTCATACGTAACTTGGCTTCAGTGCTTAAATATGTAAAATAAAGGTGCTTTTGGGTACTATTCCAAATCAAGCCACAATGCTGTCATTTTCATTTTCATGTTGCTGAAATGCAGTATATTATTTCTGTCATTTTTATCTTTCGTTTACTTAGCTTGTCTGCAAAATTTAATAAACCACTGTAAAGAGATGTTTCTGGCCTAATTAAAAATACCTGACAATAATTCTTGACAACAAACTTGCTACCTGAAGGAGAATACTTCTGGATGTCAAGTGATAGACAGCATATAGAGCTGAGTCAAGGGAAACCCAATTTGTTTCACCATCAGATTTCTTGATAAGTTATTAATGGAGATAAATTAACCGTGTTTTGTCTCTCCCGTTTTTCATTTCTCAGCCACGAATACGTGGAGCATCTTACAGACAAGTGGAGCTTTGGTGCAAGGAGGGTATGGTCACAGCAGTGTTTACGATCCGAGTACAGAATCAATTTACATCCACGGAGGTTACAAGGCATTCAGTGCCAACAAGTACAGGCTAGCAGATGACTTGTACAAATACGAAGTTAATACCCGTATGTGGTAAGTACTTCTTGTTCCTGTGTACCATCCCCTTCCTTTTGTTACGTTGTGGGCAAGAGGATGGGTTACCTGATAAGGGTGCAGTAGTACAGAGTTACTTGCATTCAGGATAGACAGTGTGCTCCTTTATGTGTTATTTTTGTCTTTTATGACTCGAGAATCACATAATCACACATAATCAAGGCTGTAAACGAGCCAAGAAATCCGTTTTAATCTATTGTTGTATTAAAGCTGGAAAGAGAAATATTTGATGGGGCTTTCTTGCCAGCAGTACAGATTCTGCATAGGAGCACAGTTACTGCAGTCAAGTGAGTGGTAATTCATTCTGCAGTTAAGACCACAAAAGAATTTCAATTATAACCCCATTTTCTTCAAACAGTGTAACTGTTTGAAACATTTGTTTCTTAAGTTGGAATCTTCTGTGAGTGGTTTCTGCCCAGAGGTGAGTTTTATTAGAGAGCTATAGCAAAACGTCACAACTTTGAGCTATGGAGGTGAAATACATTTTCTTCAATTCTGTGTTTTTTCTCAAGTTTTTTTAAAGGCTCCGTTCAGATAGGAGGCTGGTCTTTTGAATGAACATGTGTAATTTTGAGTCACCATATTGTTTTTTTTTTTCTTAGAGTTTAAAATAGCTTGTGTGTCTGCAACAACAGTTGGTGAGTTTTTACTGATGAGTAAAGTGACTAGTGACAAATTTCTAAAAATCTTCCTTGCTGCTCAGTTGTACACATGGTAATAGCCTCACTTCCTTTCTTAGTTCATTTAATACTCTCGTTCAGCCTGGCAAACCTGGCTGAACAGGCAGCAAATGTCACAAGTGTGACAATATTCTCCCAAAGAGTTCCAGCACCAAATTTCTTTCATTGCATTCAGTTTGTCAGCCTCCAGAGGACTGGCAGAGCAGGCGAGCGGTCACCCTGCAGGAGGACACCTGCTGTCTGGTCATCTTTATCTGTAGGTTTTTTGGTGTTACTGACTTCTTCTTTTGTTCCGAGGATTTCGTGGTAAGGAAGGGCAAAAAAGCAGTCTCCTAATCCTTATTCTGGCAGGCTTGTTTCTCTCCGTTTCCCTCCAGTGCTTTGACTGCCGGTTTTGCAGTCTGACACTTGTGGTCCTGCTCAGAAAGCTCCGTGTGCTGCCATACTGCAGCTCATGCCCTAGGAATGGGTCCCCAGCCCCGTTTCCTGACTATTTTGCTGTGAAAGTCTCAGCTTTGGTACCTGCTGCCTTCGGGATGCTGCTGGTCTGCAGAAGTGTCACCGGCACAGCCCGCGAACCGTGACACCGCTGCCTGCAGCACAGACCTGGTCACATCAGGGTTTTCCTGCAGTCACATCCTCTCAGAATAGCAGGGAAACTCTACAAAGGGTGACCGCTTGTGGTCAGTGCTGTTAATCACGCTGATTAAAGGTGAGGTCACTGGCTAATAAGATTAATGCCAGCCGTGTTTTAATCACGGGTGAGGCATCGAGTTCTGCAGGTGTTAAGCTGCAGGGCTCCGCTGTTGGCAGCTGCATAGATTTCCTTGAAATAGTTTCGTTAGTTTTGAACAAGAGATGATACCCAATTTAAAAGAATGATTTAGGTTCCTATAAATTTAATACTGCCTGGGCTGGAGTCTCCCCAGACAGCGTCCATATCAGCAGGTTTAATTGACTGAGCCCTGTTAGTGTGAAAACTTGATAATCCCTAGGGAAAGAATTGATGATTAGGATCCAGAGCTTTGGAGAGATGCCTTCATAGATGTATTTCTCCTATAAATTAGAAAGCAGATTGGAATGTGAGAGCGAAATTACAGGAGGAATTGAACAGTCTGGTGAGAAAGTTAAGTATCTCATTAGGAAGACTAATTAAATAGGACCTCCACGTTACTTCACCACGTGCCCAAATCATTCCCCAGCTTGGATTTAGGGATTGATTTGTCTTTGCCAGGTCCTAATCGGTTTCCTTAATGCATATATTCTTATTTCTGAAGGACAATTCTTAAAGACAGCAGATTCTTTCGCTATTTGCACACTGCTGTGATAATGAGTGGAACCATGCTGGTGTTTGGAGGAAACACGCACAACGACACTTCCATGAGCCACGGCGCTAAGTGCTTTTCTTCAGATTTTATGGCATATGATATTGGTAAGTTCTTGCAAAAATAATAATAAAAAAAAATTCTTAGAGATTCACAAAGAGCTGTCTTCAGGAAGACTAATTTACATGCTGGGTATATCATACCAAATGCTACTAAGCGTACTGCAGAAGAATGTGTAATCAGGAGAAGCACATTTAGCTTAGTACATATTACCAAGCAAATGAGCTGCTGCAGTGATTTCTAGGCAAATAGAGCAGCAGTTTCGTGGTCAACAGTTTGTACACAACCTTGGGCGTTAAAAATGTTCTCGAATAGAATGCACGTTGTTCGAATGTCTCGGCTGAAAAGCTGTAGTGAGATTCTGAGCGGGTTTTAATCTGTGAGTTAGGAGAAATGCAGGCTGTTAGGATAATAACAAGCAGAGCTGAAGCTCAGCTTGTCCACTGCATGCTCTTGTTTTAACTGAAGGCTGGCTCACTTGCTTTGCTGTGCTGTTGGTAATGTCAGTTAGTTTGTGTATGCTTTATAAGCATAAATGTCCCCATAAGTACTATTTAATCATAAAGCTGAACAGGCGGGTTTTACTTTGAAGGATTAAGTTTAGATGAGGTTGAAGAGCCAGAAGAGGGCAGCATTTATTTGAGAGAGAGAGAGAGAGAACCATTAAGAAAAGAAATGAAATTATATGAAAGAAGGTGCATGCACATCCAGATAATTCACGCTGGAGAAAACCACTGTTCTGTGCTCCTATCACATTCTGCCTTCTGCTCTTATTCCTTGAAATGTGGGATCTCAGGATTGATTCCCTGAAATATTCACATAAACTGTCTGCTGGGGTGGCACTCCTGGTTTGTGAAAGGAATGTGCCAGGGAATGGATTACCTGGGTTAGCAGGGCTGGGCATCCTTGTGGCATTTTGCTGTCTGCTACAGGGGTTGTTCCCCTGCTTGCTTTGATTTCACACCACATCCCTGTAGAATCTACTGTGTGCTCCTGGATAGGTTTGTTTTGAATTTTTACTTGAAAAACATTTTAATTGGGGTATTTTGACAGGCACAAGAGAGAGTAATTTTTTTTAAGGTTGTATAGCAATAATAATGGATTTTTCTTAATACGTCTTGTTGTCTTCCCCGACTCATTGAACTGTTTATTAGATGTAAAACACAAATGACATTAATTTGGAAAAAATGCATCAGTTGTGGTGTTCGTTTTGATTCGGTGTAGTTAACAGGCAGTTTCTTTTACAGGAAATAGTCATTGTAGTCAGCTAGCATAGTTCTTACCAAAAAAAAAACAAGAATTGGAGCTTGCATTGATTGCACTCCGCATGGCAGGGGTGGGGGACCCTGTGGTGCTCCTGTGTCCTCTCATTCCTTAGGGAGAGTCTCAGGCTAGAAAGTGGAAAGAACAACTCTTCAGAAAAAAATAAATCACTTTTTAAATTCCCTTTATGGCAGGGCAGCTTTGCTTGCATGTTCTGCCTCATCTCAGTGAGTAACACAGTGGGAAATGGACCAGGAGCACAACCAGGAACACCTTAGGGTGCTGGTAGGGAGACTGGAGAAAATCAGAATAAATATTCAGCCTAAACTAAAGGCCTCAAAGGCAGGTCAGCTCTTTAACTGTCACCGTTAGAACTTGTTTCTGTAGTGACCTGTTTAATTTATCTCATCAAATTTTTCTTACTTGCTCTGCCCAAACTTCTGAGCAGTCAGCCCACGTGCACTGGGTGTCGTGAGGACGTAGAGTTGTTTTTGTGGGATGCAGACAGACGTTGCCGAGATGTGTGCTGAGATTCTCGGGGCTTTGCAGATCAGGTAGACCTGAAAATAACACACTAATGATTCTTATCCTTTTACCTACCACTTGACCAGGTTGGAGCTTATTCCATCCAAACTTTCCAGCTAATGCCTGGTCTGAGAGGTTTGGGGGTAACAGTCCAGCTGCCCCTACCCGTGAGCATTCCCACTGCTTCTCAGGACGAGCTTTTGGGTTGCCTTGACTCTCAGGTTGGGTGAGCACTTGGCTAGAGCAGGCTCACAGCCTTTTCCCCATGTTCTGGGCGCTGCAATGACCAGTTAGCACCTCGTGTTCCCCAAATGAGTCTCTCTGGCCTTTATAAAAGAGTTTCCTACCCTGGGGCAGTTTTGTCTCTAGGGAGACAAATCTCGCATATGGGATGTACCTAAAACAAGAATAGAAACTTCACTGGCAGCCTGTCTCAAAATCCACTTACTGTAGTTTAAGTAACCATTCTCTTGCATTTCTAAATAAGCTTTTAATTTTATTATTTTTTAATATAGTGGGAGATATTTGTATAGTCTATACTCATGTTATCATCTCTCTTCCCCACAGGAGAGAAATTATTTTTTTTCTATTTATCCCTTCAAAAATTCAGTTCTGTTGCCAAGCATAGAAAGAGGCTGGATGTTTTCAGATCCTTTCATATGTTTTCTGAGCATATGTGTTCCATTTGAGTAATATATTTAATAAAATCCTTTGCATTGTCAGTTTTAGGGTTGGCTTAACTCATAAGTCAGGAAGGAGAGAATTCTTTGTAGTTTCAGAATCAGTCATTTTTTCCAGTACTTGATCTTCTGGTAAAGATGGGAAAGAAGCTTAGAAAGCAAAACATTCCAGGCCTTCTATTAATCTAGAAAAATATGTTTCTTGGCGTCGCATAATTCACAACTTGCTGGATAAAAAATTGCAAATTGCTGTCCAATTTTGCTGAAGTCTCCTGTTAAAAATTGGAACCATGCGTGCTTGTCTCACAAGTGATGCTGGGCTAGGTTAAATTCTCAAAAATAGACCAAGTGACATTTAAAAATAAACTTCAAAATCATAATTTACCCAAGCATTAAACCCCCAAACTGGGCCCTATGTCATTTATTTGTCATCACTTGAATAAAAGTTTGTACAGGTGCATAGTTTAGGGTCAGCTTTCTTACCGAACAATTCTCCAAATTAAATTTCATAAAGAAAAAATGAAGTTGTTTTTCCCTGCTCTCTTGGTTTGTTTAGGTACTAGTTTGGGTCTGTGGACTTTGTTTTTTCAGAGGCACAGTCCATGTAACAACAGTATTATCTTGTATTAAAAATCTGCAAGTATTTCGGGGCTTTGTAGATCTTCACAGCAGATTGACTTTTCTGCCTTAATTGCATAAATTACACACAACTGCCTCTGGGATGTTAGCCCCCAAGGTGATCCCATTCACCTTGCAAAGCTGAAGTGGTAGGAATTGGACTGACTTTTCCTGCTTTTGTTCCTTTGATTGCTCAGTGGGTTATATGTTTCTTAGGTTGTTTTCTTTTTTCATGCTGCCTAAAGGAAGAAATTACCTGAGAAACCAAGTAAAAAATGAAGCAGAACTTATAAATGTTATGCTAATAGAAAAAGATGGAATAATCTCACATTATATTAAAAGAGAAAAACAACCAAAAATCCTTAAGCTATGATGACTGAAAAATATTTTTAAAAACATGGATATCTACCCTCTAGGAGTATAAATGCAATGAAAAAAAAAAAAGATAAGTCTCTGTTCTCAGTGATACTGGTTTGGGGCAAAATTGCAAATAATTCACATATAAACAGATAAAAACTGAACTTGTTATGCAGTGAAAAATTCCAGTAGTAAATGAAAAAAAAAAAAAAACAACTCAGGTCACCGCCATTTAATTACACGTGATTGACAAAGAGCTAATAATCTCTTCTACATGAGGCCATGAAGCTTTCCTTGTTCAAGAACTTTTCTTTTTTATGATCAGTCTAGATGATGGCACAGAGCCACTGCATCCTTCCTTTCCCCTTTTGTCATACCGTGGCAGCTGGGGTGAAGGCAAAGTCGTCAGTCTTGCAAAAGAAGATAACACAGAGCAGTTTATGAAAGCACTGTTTCACTCCAGAGATTTATGTTTTGCTGATGGGTAGAATCGTCTCGCTGTAGATTAAAGCACTTTGGGATCTTTCAGGAAGAAAAGTGCTACCTAAGTTGAGTCATTAATGATGCCAAGGGTGCTTTTCTGAAATAATCTTTCCTTAATCCTAGCTTGCAATAAGTGGTCTGTTCTTCCTCGCCCGGGTCTCCATCACGATGTGAACAGGTTCGGCCATTCTGCTCTGCTGTACAACAGGTAAGGACGCAAACAAGCTGCAGTGCATTGGCATTTCTCATACCTCACTACACTTACACACCTGTGTACATTGCTGCCACCTATATGGGTGCGTGTTGAGATACATATATTCACACTATATACAGAGTTTATCTGCGTGTGGATGTGTAGGGATGCCGAGACCAGAGGGTTGAGTTTCCATTGCAAATCTGAATTTTTCAGATCTTCACTCGTCATGTCTTCAGCACATGCCTGTCCCTATCAGCCCTTCTTCTGCACTTTGAACTCTCTCAATTCAATTAGCTCTTGAAAAAATCTGTTGAAAAAAATCTCAGTTTTTCATATTTCTGTTTCCTTCTGCTTGTATTTAGCCTCACTGGCAAGTTTTGTCTCTGAAATCCTACTTTTCCTTGTGGTGTCTAAACTTGGCTGCATTTTAGTTACAGAGCATATCGTGTGGGGACCCAGGGGTTGGACTCGATGATCCTAGTAGGTCACTTCCAGCTCGGATATTTTGTAATTCTGTGTGGCTCTTACCTGCCAGTCACATGATATATAGAAATTAGGTGAAATCACAGGTGAGATTTTTAGTGTTAAGCATTATATCACTGTAACAATGTCTGTGCCCTCTGGTGAGTGGCTGCTGCTGTATTTGAGTCTGTCGAACTGAGTTTGAGGGGGTCTTTAGGGACAGGGTATTTCTTAGCAGTGTTTCATTCTAGTTCCTTCACCCTTTGAGGATGTTTCTTGTAAATCAGGAATATTATGTAAAGCACAGTGTAAGTTAGGTAGAAAACTTCTGTCAACTTTAAAAGGAATACATGCTTCTAGATACTCTTGTCTCTGAAAATCGTAGTATCTGTTTCAGTGTACACTGAATACCAGTTGTCCATTTGCTCCCATGAAGAACAGTTAAACCTCTGCACCCTTTTCTGAAATAGGATGAAAGTACTGTTTAAAAATACTCATTATTCATCCCAAACTTCCGTTCAGTTACATCAACTCTTCTACATCAACTCTTCTGCACTGTCTTCTTAAATATACATTTGCAAACATTGATGCCCAGTTTTTTTGAGGTGGTGTATTTTTGTGTAACTAATGAAATCTGATGTTATGCCTAAAGCAGTTGTGATGCTAGAGAAGGTTTAAAAACAAAAACAACAACAAAAAACACCTTTTTTCTAGCCTCAAAACATTATTTTGTTTTTTTCTTTAGTTGACACAATGGCTCTTTGCTCGGTTGCTAACAGCCAGGAGAATAACTGTGGTTTTGTCGCAGCAGCGTAGCAAGACGTGACAACATTGAATTGTTTTGTCACAGTTCCCGAATGCTGGTTTAATGGTGTGATACTGTCTCCCCCATGTTGGCCTCCTTTCCTTTCTTGCCACTGTTCTCTACAGCAGAATCCTGCCCTTCTGCAGCATTTTATGTATTGTGTTAATCAGGTGTCACCCAGATTTTTGCCCTAATCTTGGATAGGTTTGACTCTGTCTCAAAAGCCACGTACTGAAATTCTCTGGCTTCTCTGTAATAGTGCAACTTGACTGACCTTTTCTTTAGTGCCTTCCTTAAGCAAGATCTATTTATTTGGATTTATGCACGCTGGAAAATAATAAAGCACCTTGCCCACACCCTGAATAAAACTGAGCCGCAGCAGTGCACGGCCTATAAAAACAGGCACAGATTTTTAGTTCTTTCCTTGCATTTTGTCTAGCACCATGTATATATTTGGAGGCTTCAATAGCCTCCTCCTGAGCGACATCCTGAAATACACCCCGGAGAGATGCGAAGCCTTCGACAACGAAACAGCCTGCTTGCGAGCGGGCCCTGGCATCCGCTGCGTGTGGGCTGCCACCTCTCTGGGCTGCGTCCCCTGGGAAATGGCGACGGTAAAGCAGAAGCAAAAGGTCTTTGAGGACTGTCCTTCCCGGCCAGGTATGTGTCGCCCTTTTCCCGTTTCCCTTTCCAAAGGCACGTAGGGATATTTCCCTTTCCAAATTCTGTCTTGAGGCAGTTTTATGCTGTTATGGGAATAAGCTCAAGGTGGGGGGCTATGGTTTTGTTTCTGCACGTGCCCCTGAGAGACCTACCTCTGCCATGGGCATGTTGGCATCTCTCACTCCATATCTTTTCCTACCGTACTGTACCGCCTGTGCTTACTTTCGCATTGCAAACAGACATTATCAGCCAGGAATCGGGCCCGGACCTTTGCTCTGTAGATGGTTGCTTTACGAACTGACCTTGTGAGAGCCAGCAATTCGCTGACGAGCACCGTGGGGCAAGGGAGGGAGGGGGTCTGGGTCCTGTGGTGTTGTCCTGGGCTCTTCAAGGGAGACAGCACGAGGAGAGTTTAAGGAAAGTTGCTTTATTTTGCCTTCTACAGTCTTGTCTGGGTGAGGGCATACAGAAAGAACATTTGTTTTAAGGTCTGATTCCTGTGTTCTCCCGTATGATAACTTTTTAACAACTTTTCAACAATTTATCCCAATGCATTCATTGCTCTGAATTGAATTATATGAACCTTGATTCCGTAATAGATTGTAGCCTTTAATTATTTAAAAGAAATTGATGTAAAGGGACATTGCTTTGATGGGCTCTCAATGTACAATAAATTTTCACAAAACACAGGCGATAAGCAATTGGAAAGATGAAGTGGAAAGTTCAAGCTTTGCATGAAAATGCTCCACGTAATTGAAGGCCAGGCTTTCAGCAAAATGGGCCTGCGGTGGGAGATATTCGCTGTCCTTGTGAAATGTCCTCTGGCATCATTTGCATGTGCATGGACTGAACTCGCGTGCCCCGTCTTAGTTCACGCGCTTCAATGTCTTGGTGCATTTTCTTGCTGTTGTCTTTTAATGATCCTCGGGCACTAAAAATGATTGATGGCGCAAATGAATGCGGTTTTCTGTCCGTTGAGTCAAATGAAAGTATCCGATTTGCTAATAAGCTGATAACGGAAAATCTCCCGGCGCTACTGTTTGGTTGTATCTTTTGCTGTATGTAATCAAGTTCTTAGAGCTCTGTCAGGAAATGCCTGTTTTTGGTCATGCAGGTTTTTTTCTTTAATAGTTGTAGACAATGAAAAATGTGATCAGATTACAGACTGCTATAGCTGTACAGCAAATACAAACAACTGTCAATGGTGCACTGACCAGTGTATCTCAATGCATAACAACTGCACAGAGGAGCAGGTAAACTCTCTCTATTACTTTTGTAGTTTACGTGTAGCCTTTGAAATAGCAAATATCCAGGTGTTTTCACCCGTCAGTATTATGAATCCTGATGTTTCGTTATTTCCAGTGCATGTGTAGCTCTGAACAGCTTACAGAGCTGTATTTTCAAATTGGTCCGAGGGCTTTTCGTGGGACTCTCTGCTCGTTCAGTGAGGAGTATGGCTAAGGGCAGGGGAAGAGATGGGTTTCATCATCACTGTGATGGAAGGTTCACCAAGGCACATAGCCACTTGGGTTTGCTCTTAGAGCCCTCCCTAGAAAAAACCTAACCCTTTAATAAAAGCTCTAGTGAGGAAGATGTCCCATGCCAGCCTGGGGGAATATCCTGAATGCATGCTACGGGCTGTCTAGTGTCACAGCCATTGAACATACAGCTTGTCCTTTGGGTTTGAAATGTCAGCTGTAGTGTGCCAGTCTTAGAGAGTTACAGACCGACACCGCGTGGATGGGAAAAATCTTCACCTGTGCTGTTTATTTTAGGTTCCTATTACTGCTTATGAGAATTGTCCTAAGGATAACCCTGCCTATTACTGCAGTAAAAGGACAAGTTGTAAAAGCTGTGCCATGGATCAGAACTGCCAGTGGGAACCTAGGAATCAGGAGTGCATCGCTTTACCAGGTAGGTGTTGCTTGGGTTTGTGTAAGAAACTCCAAATTCACCCAGTTGTGTTTTTTTTTTTTTAAACAAATCCGTGATCTTTTACGGCTAAACTGGAATAAAGAATGTTGTTTAATCATACCAATTTTGGTATGAAACTCTATTTCAAGTAAATTTAGAAAGTGTGATGGAATATTTTTCAGCCCCAATTGTCTGAAGAGAAATGTGATCATTTGTATAATTATTAGCCTGTATTTCATCTCTCTCTTTTCATTTGATGAAAGCAGTACTGTTGATATAATAGGCTTCTGTAAGGTATTGGGTTTAATAATGCATGCCATTTAATTTTAGAAACTAGAATTGTGCAAAACCAGAATGGCACATACTGGACGCATTAGGCAAATAACACTTAAGTGCACAAGGAAAATTCTCTTATTAGCGAGTTTCCAGTGGGAGCTCATAGGAGTTGATTATTAGTCCCCTCCACAGTAACTTCTTTTTTCATGGTGACTGGGAAAGAAATGCAGCATCTTCAGTGATTGACATTGGCAGTTAATAAAATGTGGAGAAGGGAGAAAAGCAACACGGACAGGACATATAAATGGGTATGGAGAAACTTTGCCTCCTAAATCTGTTGGGTCTGGACATGTCCAGGTCTGGTTTCTGCTAGTCTGGGAGAGTGACTAAATGAAGAGGCTTCAGAGAAGAGCCATGAGAGCGAGAAAAACATCTCTTAATGAGACAGGTGAAGAGCCTGGGGTGTTTAATTTCTCGTAGAAAAGAAGAAGGGGTAAAAAGCCCATCTGAAAAAAAACACACTTGAGAGCTTTTCAATCTGTTAGATAAATCTAAAGCAAGACTTTGGAGGTAGACATCAGCACTACAGAAATTCACATGGAAAATGTCTGTTGTGCTTCTCATAAGTGTAGGTATGAGTGGGGGGGAAGAAGTACCACAGAGCTTAAGGATTTCTTCTGTAGTGGGCATGGCTGCTGTTAAGATGAAATGGGGTTTAATGTTGGAAGTTTGGTGCTGAGGATAGAATTAGCACAACCACCCTCTTCTGTTGAAAGGTATCCTTACAGCTGTGGGTGAACAAATGGCTTTAACCAACAGCAAGATTTGCTTTTCTTCACTGTTTTTTTCTGAAATGATTTTACTGTTTGATGTTCGAGTGCTTTGACTAACCTGCTGCAGATAACCAAGTGCTAATGTCACACTTCAGCTCCCCTAAGCAGATTTCTTCTCTGTAGGATTTGTGCCTAGGTGGCTCTAAGCATGCCAATGAGTCGCGCTGGTTTTGGATGGGGCTGTAGGCTTTGTTTTAGGTGGAAGAGCTCTGTCACCACTTTGAATGTTGTGAAGGCCACTTGCACCTTGGTTTTACTTCCTTTTTTTTTCCCCCCAGAGAATATCTGTGGAACAAACTGGCATTTGGTTAGCAATTCCTGCTTGAAAATTACGAACGCAAAGGAGAACTACGATCACGCCAAGCTGTCCTGCAGGTCCAATGGTGCTTCGCTGGCTTCTCTCACGACCCAGAAGAAGGTAGAATTTGTTCTAAAGGAGCTGCAGAAGATGCAGTCTTCGGTGAGTGCTTCTCTTTTATGTCCTCTGAGTAATTAAGCTCTGACTGTGGAAGAGACCTTGCTGTGGTATTGTATGCTCTGCGCAGAGCAGACATGCCTCTTAACTGAAAAGGACTGATTTTTCTTTTGAAATTCAACATACCCCATGGGTGTTTCTGAAGAGAAATTGTAGAGAATGTAAATGGGAAAGATAAATACAAACATACACGCTGCCTCAGAGGTATCGCTTTCTGTAATGAAATCACGTGCGCATTTCTCTTGTGGGATACACGACCGCAACAGGAGTGTGAGCGGTTCTCCTGTGACATGTACACAACGTTTTATAAATAAAGGTCCCTTTGGGGACACCAGAGGTGTTTAAAGTAAAGCATTTAAAGTTATTTATTCCGTTCAGGAAAGCACTGTTTAAAATGTCAGCTTCTTACTCTGCAGACCTGCTTGGCTCATTCGGAGTTATTTATGTTTGATTTAGTGGCAGGTGCTTTCCTGTCTGAGCGAGAAGTGAATTGGAATCTGTCCCTCCTCATGCAGCAGTAAAATAAATATTTTTTTTTCCAGTCACTTGCGGAAGAGCAGAGGCATTCAGGGCAGGTTGTGTAGGTGGTGCTAAAGCCCTAGCAAAGAAGGATGCTGCGCAGCTTCGCTGAAAGCCTGCTTTGAGCTGCAAAGCTGCTATGGCTTGACAGCGTGTCAGAGTGCCTCCTCTTGGGTCTCAGGGCTGGCAGTCAGGAAAAGTTTTATTTGGGGAAAAATGAGACTGGAGGCAGGTAGGATTGGTACTTTTCAGAGAAGAGCATAGTTAAGTACTGAAGAGAAATGTTGCCCTTTCAAAACAAGAGCGTTTTCTGCTTTGATCCCCTTTGTGATTTTAAAGTGGCGCTCCAACAGTTACAGGGTTTTGGAGGGGATTCATTTTAGCCAATGAAAGGTAAGGGACAATTCACTCTGGGTGGTTTGTTAAACCTTTTGTTAAGACAGAAAGCCAAGCCTGGGATATTGTAAAAGTATGTGGTTCTTAACAGCTCCAGGAACAGTTAAGTGTAGTGTAAATTCCTAAAGACACATGTCAACCTTTCCATAACGGTGCTTGAACCTTTATGCTAGAGGAAACAAAAAAAATTCACGTCCATTTTTTTTTCTTCTACAGTATCCTTTAAATGTGAGCCCTAGAAATCGAAGTAGACTATTAGCCCTTCTAAGCTGATAGTAGTATTAAGTGCTTGTAAGGGGGGGAAATGCCTTTGCTAAAAGGCCAGCCGACGTCTGGTATTTGAACTTGTGCCACTCAGTGGCACACGGTGCCGTGCTGGGGGAGGCTGCGCCTCGCAGTTCCTCCTTTTTGAAATAAGCTCTGGAGAGATGTTTTGTAAAAAGAGGAAAACGTGTCGGTGTTGGCACGTAGTGCTGTGTAATGTTGCTGTTAGGAGCTGCGGCTCTAAGGCTTAAGAGTGCATAAAATCCATTTGAAGTAGGCGGCTGTTAGGCAGCGAGGGAAGATGTAGGGTCTGAAGCCTTCCTGGGACAGCTGTGCCACCGAAGCACTTTGCTGGAGAAAAGATTGGAGCAGGAGAATAACATACTGTACCAATGCAGTTAAAATGCCTCTCCCCAAAATAAACCTGTGCCAAAAAATAAATTGCCAGTGGAAAGAGTTGTGTTAGGGTTTTTTCATACCAAGGTGGTTTTTTGTTTCTGTTTTTTTTTTGCCAGTGGAGCAATACTCATTTAGATTTGACCTGCTCTCTCTCTCCTTTCCTCTTCCACCCCCACATATACACACAAACAAATAGCAGAGCTCTCCTAGCAAGCTGTAGAATAGGTAGATGGTATTATTTAAATTATGTAGGCAACTGTTAGTTTTCTTCCTCTTCTCAAAGTAGCTCCAGATTTTTTTTAAAGTATCTAGCCATTTATAGGAGTCACAAACATATAAAGAGCGACTTGCAGTTAATTTCATAGTTAGCTGGTGTGAATGTTTGACCTGTGCCCCTCCTGGTAGAGATAAGTAGAAATGTAGTTTAAAAAATAAAAAATGGTGTTTCCAGAAGAATTTTTCTATCTCAGTGCCATCTGAATTAAATGCTACAGGGAAACATATTGCTGTAATACGTTTTTGCAACACCAAACCTGTCAAAGTTACTTAAGAGCATTATATGGTGATGCTTATTTTCTTTTAATACCAAAGGTAATAAAGCTGCGTATTAAATCTACCATTCTACTTTATTTCTAGTCCAAAATGTTGACTCCATGGGTTGGACTGAGGAAAATCAACGTGTCGTATTGGTGCTGGGAGGACATGTCTCCCTTCACAAACACCCTGCTCCAGTGGCTCCCTGATGAACCAAGCGACGCTGGATTTTGTGGTTATTTAGCTGAGCCTTTCCAGCAGGGACTGAAGGCAGCAACGTGTATCAACGAAGTCAACGGCAGCGTCTGCGAAAGGGCAGGTAACAATAGCTCCAGCTAGTCTTGTCTCGTGGTGGGCAGGTTGACTGATAGGTATTTGTATTTCCTAAAGAGTAAACAGGATCCCATTCATTATATTTACAGCTGGCTGCTTCGTGACTTTGCCAAAGAAAAGTGGTTCTGAGAAAATGTCTCGTGTAGGTATTTCAAACAAAATTGGACGTTTTATAAATAGCTCTACACTTAGAGTGTTAACTCGAAAATGCTTAAAGTACATTAGAGTTTAATTACTTTTCTCTACATTGCATACCTGAATGTGACATTTAGGTTAATTATGGTATGGAGCAATCTACTGTTTAAAAATAAATAAATAAAAGCTACTTTCCAATTGAATTCCCCTTCCTCCCCTGCCATGCTCCATAGCCAGAGGAGGATTTTATCAAAGTTTGAAATTAATTGGGCAAGACACTTTGGAGATACGAGAACTTTGAAAAAGAAGCTATTTGCTTTTGGGAAATGTCTTCTAGCTTTGTTGGAACCACATATCTTTTTAAAAATGGCTTGGTCTGTTAACTCTACGTTATAGTTGATTATTTCTGAATACCAATTAGTGCCTTTTTAAATTTTAAGAAAGTTGGCGGATTACGTAACATTTGTAAGTGAGCTGCACCACTTTAAATTGTTCTTTGTGGAAGTGCAGGGTGCAGATCATGAATGTGGAATCCTAACTCAACATTTTGTCTTTATCGTATTTTGTTCTGTTTGAAGCTTTGACTTGTTTTTATGGTCTGAAAACAGTCACTTAAAACTGATGATGAAGCATTGGCTCACACCATAAATTCCTGACTTGGTTTTGCTTTCGGTACTCATTTTATGTGTGTAACCGATCAAATAACTTAAAACACATCCCAGTGTGTTAATTTAAAAAGTGGAGCTTCTCCCGTCAAACGCTGGAATGGGCTGTCCAGGGAGGTGGTGGAGTCCCCATGCCTGGAAGTCTTTTCCAAGTTTCCTAATTCTGTGATTCCCAGCACTTTGGTTGGGAAAATGGTGAAGGACCACATCAACAAACCTATAGAAATATAAAGATCACAGTTATAATACCATTTAACTTGTTTTCTGTCCACCTTAAAAAGCGTTAGCACTCATGGAGGATGCATAAGAGAAATGATGTTACAGTGCTTAGTGCATTTCCCATATTTACAAACAAAATGTTTCAAGCCCATGATACTGAACTATATTTCAGTCTGAATAACCTACCTAGGGACTCATTACTTGTTTCTTTCTGGGAAAAAGCTGACTCTCGCCCTCCTGCCCTCAGCTAACCACAGCGCCAAGCAGTGCCGCACGCCCTGTGCCCTGCGCACCATGTGCGGGGAGTGCACGAGCGGCAGCTCCGAGTGCATGTGGTGCAGCAACATGAAGCAGTGCGTGGACTCCAACGCCTACGTGGCCTCCTTCCCCTATGGGCAGTGCATGGAGTGGTACACCATGAGCAGCTGTCCGCGTGAGTAATTGCTTCTGCATCTTCTTTCCCGGTACAAAAAAGACAGGGATCTCCTGGAAGGAGTCCAGCGGAGGGCCAAAAAGATGATACGGGGCCTGGAGCATCTTACCTGTGAGGAAAGGGTGAGAGGCGTGGGTCTGTTCAGCCTGGAGAAGAGAAGACTGAGAGGGGATCTTATCAATGTGTATAAATACCTTAAGTGTGGGAGACAGAGGGATTTGGCCAACCTCTTCTCAGTGGTTTATAGGGACAGGACAAGGGGCAATGGCCACAAAATGGAGCCCAGGAAGTTCCAGCTGGGAAAGAACTTCTTCCCGGTGAGGGTGACGGAGCACTGGAACAGGCTGCCCAGGGAGGCTGTGGGGTCTCCTTCTCTGGAGATATTCAAGGCCCGTCTGGACGCCTACCTGGGCAGCCTGCTGTAGGGAACCTGCTTTGGCAGGGGGATTGGACCCGGTGATCTCTCGAGGTCCCTTCCAACCCCTACAATTCTGTGATTCTGTGATCTTAGCAGGTGCACTGAAGTCTTGCGTTTGTAGATGTTCGCTGGCAGAGTTACGCAGATCCATTATCCTGCACGGTTGTATTCAGAGGGTTCTTCAAAAATAACAACTCATGACCCCAAGAGCTTGCAGTGTGCAGCTCGGTCTTGCGGCGTCCTCTGTGTCATGTGAAGAGTTAAAGAGAATTGGGTCCTGATTACAGGGACTATCAGTTCAACTAAATGGCAGATAGTCTAGACTTTCAGCTGAGAAGATGAAATCTCAACTTTTTCTTTTCAGAGGGAGATGTACTTGCTTCATTATTTGAATCCCTAGCCTTCAAATTAAAGCTGCTACATAATTGCATGTGATTAACTTATTCTTGCATATCTTCTGTATCTCTTTTATTCGTATGTTGAGCCATGTTAATTTAATATCAGCTCATCAAATCCAAATTATGGTTTACACGAGTGTTTTACTCTGAAGTTTTGTCAGTGAATATGCCACAGTAGGGATTTCTTATTTTAAATAAATGATTTTTTTTTTCTCTTTTTAGATAGAGGTGAGGAAATTGTAAAAGATTTATGGCACTTTGAATTATTGCTTTCTGTTTTCACACCGGGAGGAAAACAGCCTAGAAATTTAAAACGTGGCTGGGTATTTTTGTTTTATTAATTTATGTTGAATTCTTTAGGAGCCATGTGTGGGCAGAGGAGGCAGGACAGCCGGGGTTCTCGGGGCAGCAGAGTGTGTGTGCTCCACAGGAGGGGTGCTGTGCACTCTGAGTTGCTCCATGAACTTCTGGAAGCTGCTGAGAATAAGCCTGAATAGAGTGTTGCAAAACAAGAGATGGAGATAATTAGTTTCAAGTGACTCTCGAAGATGAGTGTGAACTTCCCATGCTGCCAGAGGTCAAAAGTTGGAGGAAGCATCAGGCAGGAGACGAGTAGGCTGAAATAATGGGAAAAAAATGTTTTTCTACTACTGTGTTTTTTTGTTTGTTTATTTTTAAAGGCAAATATTGTCAACTTAACAAACAAGATAGAAATTCTACTCCTTGGAACACAGAATCTGCTGGGGGAGCCCTGCTGGGGACGGGGGAGCCCTGCCCACGCCTACACCCTGGGACATTACATATTTTTTAAGATATTTGGAAAGGAGTAGAAAAGCTTCTGCATATGTACAGAATTTGTCATCCCTGAAATACAATCCCACTTGAGAAAGGAGCCGTGAAAGGGCAGCAGTGCATTTTCCCTGATTGAGTTGATCACAGATTTGCATGTGGCCCTCTGAGCACCCTAAGTTGTGTTCTCTGTTTCTACTCTGTGCTTTTGGTTTGGATAAAGACTTGAAATTGTAGTGTGTGATATTAAAATACTCAGAACAAGTAAATCAACAAGTAAACCAACTTTTTTTTTAGTCTTTGCTTCTGGATAACTCATTTATAGTCTAGCCCATTGTGGATCAAGCAGAGATGTTTTGTAGGTGGGAACGTTCAGCTCTGTTTTTTCTGGGTTGTATTGGCTGGAAAAACCTTACATATGTATTGCATTGTTTCATAAGTCACTAGTTGGTTCAGTCTTTGTAGTTATCTTAGATTCTGGAATAAATATGCTGATAAAAATGAACAGATATACTTCTTGCTGTGAGTATCTGAAAAACTATTTACAGACTTCGGGGAGAGAAATACTTTAGGTCACAAAAGATATGCAAATCGTTGTGCTTTCACTGTTTCCTGTGTTTTAAGACGGTGACTTATGTCACAATTTGTTTTTTACAGCTGAGAACTGTTCGGGCTACTGCACGTGCGCTCACTGTTTGGAGCAGCCGGGCTGCGGGTGGTGTACCGACCCCAGCAACACCGGCAAGGGCAAGTGCATCGAAGGCTCCTATCGAGGGCCCGTCAAGATGCCAACCCCGTCTGCCACAGGGAAACACAGCTTGGAGCCTGTCCTTAATGTCAGCATGTGTCCTGCGGAGAACAAGTACAATTGGTCCTTTATTCAGTGTCCAGGTAAGTGAGGAAGTTTTAACTGGTCAAACGTTTCAGTGGTAGCAAAAGTTAAATGCAAGGTGAGCGACTTCGTAAGATGGTGGTGATGTTTGTGTTCTCACATGGGGGGAGAAAAAGAGCTTGGAAGACATGAGAAATAACACGTTTTGAGATGCCAGGAGTTGTAAGGTAAAGTAAGCTCTAGAGATTTGCTTTGTGAAGATTTAGCTGCGTTTTTTTCCTTAATCCATGCGTTATTCTAGTGAGATTTTTTTCTTTCTTCAAACCTTAATTGAGATTTTTAACTTTTATTCACTTACTTGCTTTTGGGGTTCTTAAAAAGAAAAGACTGTTCTTTCCCTGAAAGTTGAATAACTCCTAGTAATGCTTAGGGAGATGCTGAAATAAAATATTTGACACTAAATATATAGAATTAAAATTACTCAACTGCTGCTAAAACCTCTCCTTCCTGTTCCTCCTTGTATATCTATCCCACCTGCTGTTTCCAGACCAGTCTGTCCAATATTCACGTAGTTGTTTGGAGTTCAGTTTACTGTGTGTTGCTTTAAATTTCAAGTTTTCTGTGCACGCTTCTCTTTGATTTCACGTATCTGTAGCAAGACTGCAAAAGCCTCTTTGGAAGTTGTGTGAAGTGGTTTCAGTCAGCCTCTCTGGAGCGCAGAGGTGCTATGTGACATGCTGTATTTGAGCACAAATACTCATCCTTCTCTTTTTTCTTCAGCCTGCCAGTGCAATGGGCACAGTAAGTGTGTAAACGAAAGCATCTGTGAGAAGTGTGAAAATCTGACAACTGGCAAGCACTGTGAAACTTGCATCTCTGGCTACTACGGCGATCCTACTAACGGAGGAACGTGTCAGCGTAAGTGATGCCTTAAGTCTTCCCGCCCTGGAGTCTTTGATGTTTGATTTTTTGCTCTTCACTCATTCCTCTACTATCTTAACTGAAATTATAGCCTGATAATACATTTTTTCTTTCCTGCGAGCAAGGCACAATCCTTGCTTCTTCAAATCAAAGATACAGAAATTGCTTGATGAAATTCTTTGACTCGCGCTGCGCAAGATTAAGATGATTTTTACCCTCCTTTGTGTAAGTTTCAAATGACCACACTGAGAAATGGGTTAGCTTTAGTGTTTGCCAGTCCTGTTTTGAAAAGGAACAGTGTTAATCCCAACGTCTTGGACAAATTTCTGCTTATCTAATTTCTGCATTCTATTACATTTGGTTAATGTCTTGTGCATTTATTATTATAGATGTCTGCTTCATAAAAGGATTGCCATATTTCACTGAGGGGTTGGCTGGGTTTCAGTTGAGGGATTAGGTGATCCCTTGTAAAATTGAATTTTAAGTTTGCAAAGAGCTTTTGGTCTCTTTGACACAAAGTACTTTTTCAATTGTGTAACATCCAGTTAACAAAACGGAAAGAATTCTTTCATGAAGGACCCATGAAGTTCTCTTTGGTAATACAGAGAAATAAACATGTGAGATTTGGAGTTTTGTCACTGAACCTTGCAATATTGTTCAGAATTGCTGCAAGTTTTGTAGCATTGTCGCATGGAGACACCAGTTTGAAACCAGCATCCAGCTGTGACAGGTGATAAGCAGGTGTAAGGGAAGATGGTTCTTGCTCCAAAGAGCTTTAATTGAATATAGTTAGGTGGAGTGATTGTAATTGGACACAGCGATGGGAAAGGTAGAACAGAAATAACATTGTGTGGTGTGAGAGTAGTAACAGTGCTTCTGTGACGTGAGCACGGGTGGTTTGTATGCATCCTGGAAGAATAAATTAAGGTCATTAATAAAGAGACATTGAAGACTTTGAGTTGCTCCTTCCAAGTATGGAGGCAATCCAGGAAAAAAAATATTTGGAAATTCATCTAATGTTTAGTGCGAGTAGCATTGGCCTTTTGGTTCAAGGTGGGAGTCAGCAGCTGGAGCACACGTGTCCTGCTTGCTAAAGCAAGAAGCAGGTGACGTTTGAGGCTATGAGGAAGAACCCCTCAGTGCACTGATTCAGGAAGGGTATGAAAAGATGAGAGAATGAGTATGAAAAGACTATGAAGACTATGAAAAGAGTATGAAAAGACTCGCAATATTGTTTGCCTGGCTGTGCTCTCAATGAGTAGCAGTGGGGCAGGGGTGCCCTGCGTAGAGAAAAGGGTGTTGGAGTAGCTGGGGTATGAATTTATGACAGCACAATGACACTGCTACAAAGGAAAAGGTGCATCTTTGACACTTTATTTCAGAACATTATCTGCAAGATTAAATACTGCTGATATTCTTAAACTCATTTTGCATGAAGATAATTTGAAGTGCGGGAATGAATACATTGAGACGGAGTTGGCATGAGAAAATATAAAATCCTACTCTGAGCATTCAGCTTTAATCATTGGATCACAATGTGCCTTTTTCATATTTGTTGCTTTTCTACGCGTGTGGAAATTCAAGAGTATGTTACTTTGGACTCTTTCATATGAGGATTGTCCAAAAATAGTTTGTTGTTGAGATAACGAATGATAGACTAAAGTCATCCAGATGCCTGAAAAAGAAATTAGAAAATGTGTTGAGAGACTGTGGAACAGCATTCATTCTCTATCTGATGAAACTAGTAGCTCATGTCAAAAGTGCTTTGCTCTCAAGTGCTTTGGGCCCAGGTTTTTAATTTGTTGTGATTTAATGCTATTTACTGGGATGGCTGAAGAACGAGGGAGGCAGGAAGTTGGGCAGAAAGACCGACATGGATCGGAAGAGGGAAATCGAGAGGAAATCATCCTATCTGATGCAGCCGGAGTGACTGCTGGCGATGGGTAATTTCTTCGCTCCATGAAAAGGATTCCAGAGGGAGATGCTTCAGATGAGGATCAGCTGATGGGCAGCAGAGCAAACTCCTGCTTTCTGTCTCCTCAAAGCTGTGGTCCCTCCTTCCTTTCCCATCAGTGATGTGCTGATCCCACTCTTCTTGGGCGTTTATGTGCAGTGTTGTGTGCTGCTCTGGTTGAGAGCCCGTGGTCTGTGCTGCAGACAGCTGTTGGTGCACTCCATCCCGATGTGCAAGCATTTGTGCTTTTGCACGCTTAGAGTCCTTGTTCTTGGCCGTGCGGATCTGCAGCGCCAACCCAATGGCCCCAGCAACACGGGGATCATAAATATCATCAAAACAAATATTCCAGACTGCTGTATGTGGATGTTTGGTGTTTCCAGTTCTGATGAGATGTTAGGAGGTTGAGCAGCCGTATAGGGACAGCAGTAGCCTTTCAAACAGGCAAGGCTGAGCAGAGCTGGAAGGGGTGTTGATGCTCTTGGAAAGCCCAGGAGGAGAAGGAAGGGCAGACTGGATGCAATAAGATGCCTTTTCCTGCTGCTCTGTGCCACCGGGGCAGGTGAACTTTGCTGTATCGCTTGTACTTAAGAGTTTTTAACAAACTGCAGTCACCTCTGGAAGAATTGTTTGCGTATCATTGCAGGCATTGGTGTTTGTGGAGCTGGGCAGATAACAACTAAATGGCAGGTAAATCGCTGCTCAGCAGCCGCTTTTAGGAAGTGCCCGACGCGGAGCAGTGTTAATCAGGAAGGGCAGGAAACGCAGCACATCAAATGTAAAAATAGCTGCAAGGTGCTTTCTCCGCATTCAGGATTTTTTTGAATTTTCTGATTAAAGTTCCCCGCGAAAATATGCTAGCGGTAGATAAGGGAGTTATTTGCAAGAGAACGGAAGGCGCTGTTCTGCCTGGAAGGAGATCGCTGCTGCGGCAGCGCTGCTCGACGCCCCCGCGGGTCGCTCGCTGGCGGCACGGGGCTGCCTCGTCCCCCGGGCTGTCTGGAGGACAGCTGAAGCACTCGGCGTGGAAGCGTGGTGCCAGGCAGGTGGGTGCCGCCCTCGGGGTGCTGGCCCAGCACAAACGCAGCAGGAGGAGAGGCGATCCTCTTCGCCGTCTCTGCAAGCCCATGACCCGTGGTTTGTGAAGAAGGTGGAAGGGGACTCGCTGCGGGGTGGTTCTGCTTCGTCGTTCGGGTTCTTTCCACGAGTCCCAGTCAAAAAGCCATTTCCAGTTATCATGGCTTTCTGCTCTAGCATTAGATTCTGGGGGGAAGCTTTTAGACTCCAGTGAGGGTTTTTAGTATGTTTTGTTAAGAGTTTCTTTCCAGCCTCCATAGCCATGAGAACATTTCTCTTCTCTGTATGTGTTCCGCTCCTTCAGCGAATGATCTCCAGTAATGGGGCTCATAGGAACATGGGTAAATAAGGTCATTGCTTTAAATAGAGATGTTTGAGTGCTAAATCTTCCCGATAAACACGTGACTAAGGAGCAGAGCGAGGAAGGTCCAAGCGTTAATGCTCTAGATACAGTGATTTTCATCTAAACAACATGAAACTTGAAATTTTTCCTTATCTTTGCGTGCATTCATGTTGAACATTCAAACAAATTTCCGCATACGTTTGTCAAAGCAGAAGGAAGTACAAGGCATGCTCAATAGTATTAAGAATTAATTTTTTAGTGCCGCTAATGAGAAACGTGTTTGGTTCACAGAATACAATTATTTTGTCAAATCTCCGTTCCATCTACTTGTTTCCACAATAGCCCTTTATGCTTCTTCATACTTTGTTCCGTGTTGCTGCTAGGAAACCACTCATCCACATCTGAGAAGCACAATTAAGCATCTCTGATACAACAGAGCTCCCGTTACATGCCAATACAAAGAAGGCATCAAAAGGATTCATAAAATAAGGTCCAAGGTGGGCAAGAATATTCAGGATGGGGAATATTCTGGCACATACCCTGAAATGGTTTAAAACCAAGACAGGGTAGGTTGAGATTAGATATTAGGAAGAAGTTCTTTGCTATGAGGACGGTGAAGCCCTGGTTCAGGCTGCCCCGAGGAGCTGTGGCTGCCCCATCCCTGGCAGTGCCCAAGGCCAGGCTGGATGGGGCTGGGGACAGCTTGGGCTGGCGGCAAGGGGCCCTGCCCACGGCAGGGGCTGGAATTAGGTGGGCTTTAGGGTCCCTTCCAACCCAAACCATCCTTGGATATTATGACCCACCTCCCTGTTTCTGAATAAGCAGACACCAGCTTTTAAGCATTCTGTTTCCAGCAAGCATTGAGGGATCTCCTCTTCATGGACTCTGTCTAGTGTCTAGTGTCTAGTTCTTGGCTCCCCGGTACAAAAAAGGCAGGGATCTCCTGGAAAGAGATCAGCGGAGGGCCACAAAGATGATACGGGGCCTGGAGCATCTGCCCTGTGAGGAAAGGCTGAGAGACCTGGGTCTGTTCAGCCTGGAGAAGAGAAGACTGAGAGGGGATCTCATCAATGTGTATAAATACCTGAGGTGTGGGAGACAGAGGGATTTGGCCAACCTCTTTTCAGTGGTTTGTAGGGACAGGGCAAGGGGCAATGGCCACAAAATGGAGCCCAGGAAGTTCCGCACCAGCCTGCGAAAGAACTTCTTCCCGGTGAGGGTGACGGAGCACTGGGACAGGCTGCCCAGGGAGGCTGTGGGGTCTCCTTCTCTGGAGATATTCAAGGCCCGTCTGGACGCCTGCCTGGGCAGCCTGCTGTAGGGAACTGCTTTGGCAGGGGGATTGGACCCGATGATCTCTCGAGGTCCCTTCCAACCCCTACAATTCTGTGATTCTGTGACTCTTTCCCTTTTCACGTTGCGTGCTCTGCCATGCCTAGCTCCAGATGAACGCATCTTCCAGATCATTGGCAGAACAGCTCCTGAAAGGCACCTACCGCCTGGAAGTTCTTCCATCCATTATTCTAATTAGAGTCAAGATTACCTCAAAGACAACTTTGTCTTGTTTTGTTTTTGTATGTGCCTCCACTACTTCCTCATGCGTAAACGTCTCGAAGCGTGGCAGCATTAGCGTTTTAATTTGAATCAGGAGCACTCTTTTGAAGCAAACCTCCCGTACGCCCCCATTGCCACACTTGGGGTCATATCTCACGCAGTTGCAGAGTACATGGAGCTGGTCTGTTCTGGGCATGCCACAAACCTGCTGATGTCTGATTTGCTTTACCCACGACCGGGGGGCATCCAGCTTGTGAGACCAGGCTAAATCTATTTCTAAAGTGCACTGGGGCACTCACAAAGTGCGTTCAGCATGGACATCGTGTTCTCAGCACCAAAGGTTTTACACTGCAGATGCACTTCCTTTGATGACAGTACTTTCTCAAAGGCCTATTTATTTCTAGAAACAGCCCTAAAGGCACCAGGAGCTTTGCTTGACTTACAAAAAACAGCGATCACAGTTTTCTCTCAAGAGTTTTGAGTTTGAGTGAAATGTGCTAGCAAGCCCAAAATTATTCCAAATATTATCTTTTCCTTACCAGTTACGGTATCCCTAGTGCTATCTAGCAACACGAGAGGAAGGTAGATTTTTGACTCTAAAAAAAAAAGCCCATTTGGATCGTGATTTCATACAAAACATCAGTCCTGCAACCTGCACTCCCTCCGTGTTGACACACGGTTCTATTTTTAGCAGCCCTTAGTATCACAAAGAAACCAGAGTACCAGAAGAGTTTCCATGTACACTTTAATTGCTGATGTATCGCAGTTTGGCATCTAAAGGACTTAATTGCTTTCAAATCTGTTTCTCTTGCTTCGTTCAACATTGCATCCTTTTTTTCCCCCCTCTGCTCAACAGCTTGCAAGTGCAACGGCCATGCCTCTGTCTGCAACACAAACACGGGGAAATGTTTCTGCACTACCAAGGGAATAAAAGGAGACGAGTGTCAACTGTGAGTTCCTTTCACTTTGTTAGTTGAAATCAAAAGGCTACGCACATACCGGCGTGGAACCCCTTACATTTTTTAATGACTGTATTTATGATGTCTCTACTCATCTCTTCCTGCTGACAGTTGACTAACTTCATTGACTGTGCAGCCAGCCATGCTTCCCCTGGGGGGAGAACATAAACAAAATGATTTCCCGAAGCTTTCTATTTTAAGAACGTTTCAACTGTCATGCAGGATGGATGGGGTGAAAAATAATGCCTCCGCCCCCCAAACTATGCACACCATTTTGTTTTAAGCCTTTACTTTATCCTAGTTACTTTTTAATTGGTAGATTTTCAGTCTCTGTTCTGGGGGAATATAAATATATCTGAAACAAGGCTTTGACATTCAAGCATTTTAATGGAGCTATTTCAGAGCAACAAATTTGCTGGAGGTTTCTCTGTAACATAACAGAAATGCTTTTAATGTCATGTTAGTGGAAATAATTTCGTTTCAAATAATTTCATTGCCAGGTTTATTTTTGAAGCGTTACTCACATGAGTAAACGTTTATAGGACTAGATCCTAAAATGGACATACATGTAAATGGAAACTTTAGGTTTTGACTGTGGCAATCCAATTCCATCCATTGTAAAGAACTGTTAAATACCTTCCAAGTGGATGCAAAAGTTAATTTCCATAATTTTGTATTTTATTTTAATGGCATTATAGTTTGCTTTGCAGGGATCTTGGAGATTTACGTAATTTCTTAAAAGCTCAGTACAGCTCAGACCTATATCTTTTATTTGTAGTTGTGTACTGTGTTGGAACAGGTGATGGTTTATGAATTTTAGTGGCTGGGAATAAATAGATCTGAAAAAAATAATTAAAAATATTTATTTTCTTTAGGTGTGAAGTTGAAAACAGATATCAGGGAAATCCGCTTAAAGGAACATGTTACTGTGAGTATAGCTGGGATTTTGTTTGTAGATAACAAATGTATGACGTTGGAAATATATTTAAAATTCAGTTGCCTCAGATCAGTTTAAAATGCAAGGGATTAAGGATAGGACTAGAAAATACTTTTTGAAAACTTCAACTTTCACTAAAGCATTGTTTAAAGAAAACCAGTGTACTCTTCTTGATACAGTCTTTGTCGCAATTGGAACTTTCAGAACAAAATTTTTCTTTTTGTTGTTGGTTTTTTTTTTTTCCGCATGACCTTAAACTGAAATCTGGTTTTCTGGAAAATACTTTGCAATATATACCTAAGTAAGTAAAAATCAAGGCGTGTTTTTAGATTTTTTTGCTAGTGTGAAATACTGCGTTTTTTATTTTTAATTTTAAATTTTGTTCCATGTTGGGTAAGGCTTCAAAATCGCCATGTTTCCTCTGAAATGAACAGTTGGATTCCTGTGCAACTCAAATATACATTGCCAAGATTCAGAGTACTTAATGGAAACTCTCCAGCTTCTATTTGCAAATACCAGCAATCAGCACACTGGCAAGCATGGACAGATATGATCTTAAATTACATAAAGGAACAAGTCTCCGATAGTATTTTTGTGAAACGCAGAAATTGGCAACATGCTCTATTTAACAAATTTCAAGTCTGCTTGCGTAGCGAAGCAAGGACACTGATGACATCTCGTGATAATCTATTTGCAAGGGTGACCCACCTCATTGGTGCTAATAGCACTGCTGGTAAAGTGGACAAAAAGGGGGAAAAGAAATTTACAGCTCTCACAAGAACAACCTTGTGCTGTACAATTTCAGTCTCATTTGATTTTCTTCTGTGGAAATTTCTCTCTTAGTGCTTCATAAAAGTTGTAGGTATACATCAGAGGCTTGTCTAGCCCATGTCTACCCAGCAAGGGAGGGCATTAAGAGAAAAACAATACCTGCTGTATAGCTTCATATTTATTATTGCTTGGAATACCTCTGCATGGCTTTGGGACTGTGTACAGGTCAGAACACTGCGTTTTAAGAAAACGGTATTGAAATGTAAGGATACTGATGTATCCCCAAAGCGGGTTGTGCACCGTCAGTTACCAGAGATGATACCCAAAACCTAATCAGACATGAGCAGCAGGGCACGCTGGCAGACCAAACAGTGGTCCTGCCATGCCAGGGCATGATGTGATGGAGAGCAGGATGGCAGCTGGATCCTGACCAAGCAGCTGCTCCGTAGACATCCTCCCTGTATACTCCACTGGTGTACAGAAACTTAGCAGAACTTAATCCCCTTCTAAATGGGGATTATACGGACTATTTTATTTTACTAATATTCCATAACAATGTGGAGGTACTGCAGTATGAAAAAAGTAAATGTCTTGGCATGTTTTTTTTCAATATATGTGTATGAACAGTCATTCAGATTAGGTCTGGAGGCTCTTGTCTGAAAAAGGTAAGCTCGTTCCAGTTGAGCCCTCTAGGCTTAACTTCAAAAGGATGAGTGTGTCCCTTTTGTGTGGGATCGTGCATAGGTTGGACTCATTCATAGCAGCGTAGCGACTCCTAGTTGTGCTCAAGGAGTGCTGTACTGTAATGCTTTGCCTTGCTTTGCAGAAGTTTGTTCTGCTCCAAGACGTGGCGTGACTCTCTCTATGCATTCCTTTCAGATACTCTTCTCATTGACTATCAGTTCACCTTCAGCCTTTCTCAAGAGGATGATCGCTATTACACAGCAATCAACTTTGTAGCAACACCTGAAGAGGTAAATTCTCTACTTTCTCTTTAAACATCACCCTTTGGATTTATGGTTGTCTTTTCCTGGCCACGGACAGGATGAGTTTTACAGTATGGTGAGTCTCCAGAGGTGGTCTTTTAACGTGGCATGTGTGTCCAGTTCCACAAAGCAACGAGATATTTTTGAGCTTTGCTTGGCCACGCAGTTTCAAATATCCACAGTAAAATTTCATAGGAACCACAGCTGATTTTTTTTACAGTTGTTTAAACAACTACTGAGCAATTCTAGTTTTGATTGCTGTTCAACACATACCTCGTGTATCTGTTCTTCTTGTTTTATGCACATGACTTGTTTTGTTCTTTATTATGCTTTCCTTGGGGAGGAGAATACTGCTTTCAGAAAATGGAAATAGTTTTCTAGGCTGTCATTTGCTTAATGTGATGATGCTTGATGTATTTGCTTCACGTAAATAACAAATTCCAAGATTTTTTTGTCAGTGAAGGTTTGCTAGAAAACAGTACAGTAAAATTGCTTATCGTAAAAATTATTTTTTATTCTTTTTTTTTTTTCCCCTAGCAAAACAGAGACCTGGACATGTTCATCAATGCATCTAAAAATTTCAACCTCAATATTACTTGGTCAACAAGTTTTGCAGGTAAAATTAGCATGATCTAAGTTGCTTGGTACATTGTTTCAGTTATCAGTTTTTGACAAACACAATTTTAATTGAGGAAATGTCTGTCATTACCCATGAACTTGCTATATAATGCTCTTTAATGCTAGGCTTGGGGGCAGAAGTAAAATGTTAAAAAGAACTATGTTTTTCCATCTTAATGGTGTATTTTGGAAACAGTGGAGGAGCTAATTTAATTTTTAGGAACGTGGTATTTTGGCATACAGTGATTTTGATAGTGCAGTGCAGCTTAACACTGTCACGTTCAGATGAATGGTTAATTTTATAGCATTATTATTCTGGATGGTTGGCTCTTTTTATTTGTCACTTAAAATATGCATTGAAACATCTTTTCTTGTTGCTTCTTAACATTTGAAAACAGCTGGCACGCAGGCTGGGGAGGAAATTCCAGTTGTTTCAAGAACTAATATAAAAGAATACAAGGACAGCTTCTCCAATGAGAAATTTGATTTCCGCAACAATCCAAACATCACTTTCTTTGTTTACGTCAGCAATTTCACCTGGCCAATAAAAATACAGGTAGGAGTTCTTCACACGCGTACAATTCTTTAAAAGTATGTTGTTTCTCTTGAGCAATGTGGCAATTTCAGTGATCTGTTTGTTCTCCAAACTGTGAGAATTCAAGTTGTGTTTTTGCAGTGGAAAATTTCACTAACCTTGCATATTCAAAAGTAATTGTGCAGGTGTAACAGTGCGGGGAATATTAAGCTGATAAGGGGACAGCGGAAGCTCCTACTGTTCCAAAATAAGGAGGATGGCTAAGAAAAACAAGACAAGCACTTGCAAAATGAGTAAAACCAAAACGTCACGGGCCCTCTAGTCACAAGAGAAGAAGGAAAAAAAAAAAGGAAAAGGAGAAATTAATGGTTGGTCAAATAAAATTGTACCTATATGGTATAGTAGTAAGCGTGGAGTAGTTTGTGAACCTGTAGTACTCTGCCAATGAGGATACAGGGGACGACGTAAGCGTCGGATAATAGGGAATATAAGGTTATGACATACTTTTGCTGTGCGCTCCTGCTTGCATGATGCCCAGCATTGCAATCATGAATAAAAGAGCTACTTCACTGAGATCCTTGCCTGAGCCTGGGTTATTGGCTGCAGATTGTTTCTCACAAAATGGAACCAGGTCTCAGTGTAATCCTTCAGCAGAGAAAGGGTTTCGATGTTCCTGATTAAGAGCACAAAGGTGTTGCTGTCTGACATTACTCAACCCAGTGGATCTGAAAATGTGCTGTGAAGTCAAGTGGGATGCCTGATTATTAATTGGGCTATGTTCTTAATCAGGGCTTTGGCTTTAAAGGTGTACATCTTGATGCTGAGGAAAGCAACAAAGACAGCCAAAAAACAAGCCCGGAATGAGAATACCCAAATGTTCTCAGTGTCTCTTTTTAACATCTTGTTCTTTAAAGGCACAGCTGGAGGGCCATCCCTCTTTCTCCTTGTGCTGCCAAAGACCTGTGGTACCTGCAGAATAAGATCAAGTTCATTCTTTCCCTTAATTCTGTGCAGTCAGTTAACACACACGTTGCCTCCGGTGTCAGACTGTCTGATGATAATGCTAATGCTGCAGAAGCAGTGGATGAAGCTTGGTGGATCATGAAAACACTCATAGATCACAGACTGCAATCACAGACTCTGCAACTGCTGCTGCAGCTAATAATTCAGAGCAGCCTTGCGCACCTTCTTGCTCTGGGCTAATCCAAGTATCAACGCACGGTGTACTCAGAGTGATCCAGGGTCCTTTTGAAGGGTAAAGCAACTACTGGGTCTGGAAAAGAGATCTCAGATGAGGCTCTGCATATCTGATGAATTTGAATTCCTACATTTGACCAAGTTTCTTTAAATAAAAAAAAAAGGCATCAGTCAATCTCCACCCTTATTCAACCAATCTAACCAATTACCAAATGAAAACTGGCAATCTCACAAGGATTTACTTGATATTTCAGTCATGTCTGGTGCAGAAACTCACTGTTGCACTTCCAACAAAGATTATACACATTATTATAATATTGAGCGAAGAAATGAGGTCCACCTGGAAAAATGCCCTTAGGCTATGTTTTTCAAGGTGTTTCCTGAACTTTTCTGAAAACATTAAGAATACTTGTGAAATGTCCTCTTTACCTTCTGGTAAAGAGTGGTTTTAAACGCTTAGGAGACTTTGTATTGTTGGTAGATTTTGTTCCTTGTAATACCGCTAACATTATTGGTAATCATTCTCTGGTTTCTGCTTTACCAGTTGTAAAGTCTTAGTTCATTATCAGGTCCTAAGTTTTAGATGTGAAGGGATTTGCAAGAACTGCGAGTTTATGTCATTGGCTACACAAGCAGCAAGCGCTGAGGCAGGCTCAGGGTTTTCCGATTAGTGCAGCTCTCAGTAGAGCAAGTGAGGTCCTGTGTACAAAGTCAGGCACTTGCACGATGATTTATTTAAATTTTCAGGCATCTCTTCTATCAAATTGGTAATCACAGCTGTCAGAAAGAAATACATAATTTATTTTATAACTTGCAGGTTGTACGTTGACTGATATCAGTGTTGACTGTTGGCCTTCCACAATCAGTGCTGGACCTACCTTACCCTGAATTATTTACTTTGCTATTTCTTGTTCAAAGCTGGGTGTTACAACTTAGTAGGTGTTTAAGAACCATACTGATTCCTGTCCCTTAAGCTTTACTGTGCTTAGGCTAATGTCCATCCTATTTGTACTTACAGTGAATTTCTGCATGCTTTTCCAATGCCAGCATGGTCACTAAGCTTGAACGTCCCCTCTGTCTCCTTGTTCGACAGCGAGGTCTCCTGCCTTCCCTGGAGGTGTTCAGACAGCTCATCTCTTCTCTCAGCCTTCAGATTTGTTGGCTTAAGTAAGAGGAACCCGCATTCAAACAGGTTATTCAGGTGCTTGGTTGCCTCATTTGTTTCTCCTCTGTGCTTGTTTGGATCAGCTCACTTGTACAGTTTTGGTCAGCCTTGTTTAAGGGTACGTAGATAGGTCTCACTGTTTCCTTGTACAGCAGTGTTTCTAGATCCTTTATGGACCTTTCTAGGTTCTTTTATGGCAGTATTTTGCTTTGCTCGTTCTCATGGCTGCAGTGATTAATAGTCCTTATTCATTTTAATATGGACTAATATACCCCGTTCTTTTACATCCTTGCCTGCCAACTGATGAGCTCCCAGCCTTGAGAGCGAACATTCTTCTCAGTCCCTAATAGCGTCGTAAAATGTTATCCCGCTGCTGTTACTGGATAATATTGCCAGCCCTAAAGATCATCTAGTTTTTCCTTCGGTGTTATTCTTTCCTATATTTTTACTGTTAATCCCCTTCAACTTTGTCAGCAGAGCGTATGATTAGCACACTTTTTTGGGGTCTGTCATTAATGAGGACATCTTTTTTTGCTGTGAGGGTGGTGAGACCCTTCCCAGGCTGCCCCAAGGAGCTGTGGCTGCCCCATCCCTGGCAGTGCCCAAGGCCAGGCCGCATGGGGCTGGGGAGGCTCTGAGGTCCCTTCCAACCCAAACTGTTTTGTGATTCTGTGAAAGGTCAAAGCCTGTCCAGACACCATCCTTGAACAACTGACTTCTGTCCCCTTTAACCTCTGTGACTCTTGAAATAACCCTCACCATCTGTATCTTACCCAAGAACTCTTCCAACATAGCCTTGCATTGAAAGCCGTAAGGAAATCTGGATTAGCTCAACTGCACTTCTTAGGTCTACAAAACTAATTTTTTTTTTTTAGAAGCAGTGGGTTGACACAGCACACTTTACCATTGTCAACTCTCTTGATGAATTCCATTTTTTTGTTTACTTCTTCAGGTCTTGCATTCAAAACGCGTTCTGAAACTTGTGTACTATTTAGGTCTTGGGAACGTGAATATGTAGATTCTCCCTCCTCCTCTAAATACAAGTTTTAAATTTTCCATAGTGCCATGCTCGGCTGGGTAGATTGCTTTAACAGCCTTGCTACTACCAGAGGCGTTATTTCATGTGCCATTTCTTTTGGAGTGCCGGGATGAATGCTGTTTGCTTCCAGTGACTTTGAACATACCAAAACATTTGCGTTTTGTATCCACCTTGGTTGCGTCTCTTTCTATAACCTCGCTCCCATTGGGCTCTTTGCCTTGCACCTACGTTCAGTGTCCTTGTCCTTAATGAAAGCTCTAATTTAGTTTAAGGAATATAGCTGATGGGTTTTAATCTCTCGCCTACCCTTACAGCGTATCCTCTTCACTTTCCCTTTATGGTCTCCTTTACTTGCAGGGCTGAAACATCTCTTGCTATTTTGTTTATCGTTTGCTGAGCTCTGGCACAGCTTGACATTCAGCAGTTCTTATTTTATCTCTGTACCACTTGCTGGCTTCTAAGACATTGCTAATGAATCCCATCCTCTCCATAATATGTAGATGCTTTAATTGTTCCTAATGTCCTTTTAGAGGTTAGTTTTGAGTTAGCTTTCGAATAGTTTTGCATCTTTAACCTGAGAGAAATACTTAGAAGGCTGCTTTCCCATTCCTTATCTCCTTGGTCCACTTAATTTTACTGTCTTATTTAATTTCTTGCTGTTAAAAAGAGTGAACTTTGATTCCGTTACAACACCTTCCTTGTTTTATCCTTAATTTAATCTGAATGTGCTAGCGTGCACTCAATCCGTGGTAATTTTTATATCTTCTTAATGTCCTTGTTACTTGCCAAAACAAAGGCTAAAATAGCGTCAACTCTTATTGTATGAGAGGCTCTTTTTGTGCAGAAGCCTGGCAGTAACAGCACAGCCCGGAGTATATTCCTTCCAATTACTATTAACATATGCACTTCAGTTCATACCTACGACATTTTTTTCCCCAAACTGACATTTTTCTGACTTCTTTCTCTGAATACCTGTTGGTGTGGAAAATCTCAACTCTTTCTCATATTAGCAATAGCTAACCGTCATCGCTGCCTTCAGCCTCTGTTGTCCTTCCCTGCACCTCCTTTGGGTGGAGAGCCCATCGTGGCTCTCCGTGCCATTCCTCCCTCCTTGCTCACAGCGACTCCGCGGTCTTGCTTGTCTGGCTGTGCATGAAACCAGTTTTTTTCCTGCATTATTTAACGTTTGTGATGCTCGTCTGCGTTTTACATCCTAAGTTTGACAAACAGCAAGGTCTTGGTTGTTTGCTACGTCTACTCGTGAGAGTTGTCCCGTCTCCGTCACAAAGAGCCTATAGCCATATAGATTTGCTTTTGGCTGGTGTGATGCTGAGCTTTTGGTCCATTTTCCATCTGGTGTAACTGTGCTCTCAGGTTTGGTACCACATGAAAGCGTTTTCACACTGGCTGCTAAGACACCATAGTTTGACACTACACTTCTCACGCCGCCCCGGGGTGCTGCTTTACTTGAAGGTTTCTTTTCCCTCCTCACCATCCTGGTAATTTTTTCAGACCAGTTGATGAGTAGGAGGTGATGTTATAAAAAGTTACGGTTCCACAGAGAAAAAAAAAAAAAAAAACTAGGGAAAAGGGAAAATGCAATTAAAAATAAATAAATAATATGATTTGTCTCCAGGACTCATGGGGTCCTTTCAGGTCTTGTGCAATCTTCCCTGGTGGATTGAGCTGCCCTCCATTGCCCTTAATTGCAATCTGTGTTCCTACCTGTCCTTTCTACACCTCTTTCCTATTTGCTTTATCTTTTCCTTTTTTTTTTTTTTTTGTAAAGTCTGGGCTCTCTGCAGAAGTTTATCTTCAATCAGATGAAATAGAAGATAACTCAAGGTATGGATTTTTGGGACAAAAGCTTCCTAGCAATTGATCCTTGATTGGGGTTCACTGCAAGATTTAAGATAGAGCCACGGGGTGACTGCTCGCTTCGTGACCACTCTGCTTTCCTGGCTGCTCCTTCTGCACTCACCCTCTGTTCCTTTCTTCTTGGGAAGAGTTTTTATTCGGGCCTTTCCCATACTGCTTCTCTTAGCTCTTTTGTAAATATTTCCTCTGCAGTTTGGATTTAGTCCTTCAGGGCAAGCAGACTTGTTAATTAAAACTACATGTTGCAGTATGGCCAGGACACAAACTGTTTTTCTTATCTCAGAGACTGTCTCCTACAGTTTTGCTCATTGCAGTTGCATTCTTAAGCTTTTTTGCAGCTACAGAACATGTTTCAATTTAGCTTTCAAAATCAGAGTGTTTTCAATATAAGAAGTGTGATGAAGTTGGTGAAACTCTGCTACTGCCAGACTGCTGATGTGAAATACTTGAAAATATTGCAGCGTACACATTTTGTTTGGTCTGTTCCTGTGCAGAAAAGTATATCCAGCCAGTGTGCGTATATATTTTTTTTCTGTGTTTGAATAGTTTAATAAATAGTTGTTTTATGTGCTGTGTGCTCCCTTACCCTGACTTGTTTTCCATTTAGATACACTAGAAGTAGTGATTTTACTTATATTGGAAATGTTACAAAAGAAAACTTTAGAAATTGACAGTCTTTATTGCAGAGCAGCTAAGCTACAATCCACATTATTATTTTTGAACGTAATTTTCTTTATTCTGAAGCCATTGATTGAGGTCTGTCTCTCTTTCCCTCTCTTGTTGCCTTGCTGAATCTGGACTCGGAGTATAAATGCTCTTTTGTGTTAGAGATAGCTGTGTCCTTGCCAGTGCTGAATTCTGGCTCTTTTTTTTTCCTTCTTGCTCCACCTCTCTTCAAAACCACTTCGGTTTGGATTTTTTTTGTTAAGTATATTGGTTTAGGATGCCTTTCCCTGCCTGCTTTAATGACTTGAAATGATTATTCTCTAAAAGAAGTACGGCTGCAAAATGTAGGGAGCCTTCAAAACACAGCAATCCGCTTCCTAATAACTTGTCTGAACGGTTTCCGGTTATGAAAGCTACGTCGCGGAGTTCCCTTAAAACCTTAGTTTGCCAAGCTCTCTTGAAAACCCAGGTAAGGCATCGTCAGAAACGTCTCAATATTTCCATTCTCTTTGCTTTGCAGCTCTTCTCTGCTAATGCACTTAGTCTGGCACAGCCGCGGTGACTTTAGAAGTGCTGTGCAAATCACAGCTGTTCACCTTCCCTTCTTTTGCTTGGAAAGCACTGCCTCAAATGTGCCTTATCATCCGCCGAACTGAGCAGTGCACCTCTTCTAAAGGGACATTAGTGGTGTTTTTCTCTAAACGAGTCATGTAAACACGGTAGGATTTTCCCTCCCCGCCTATTTGATGTGTTTCCTTAATGCGTTGCAACTGCTTTATTATTAATTCAAAATGTATCTTAGGCTAGAAAAAATGCCGTAGAGTTAAAAATAATAACAATAAAAAAAAGCTGTAGAGTATTGCAGTAAGGAACAAGGAAATTCAGTGCGGTAACTTTCATGGGTTTTAAATTCAGATGAAAATGGCTCACTGAGATTTGAAACTGAACTTCTGGATCTGACAAGCAGGTAATGGTGAGAATTTGAAACTCTGATACTTGTGTTAATGCGAGCAGGTTTTACCGATGTTTAAACCAGCAGGTATTTACGTGGAACAGATTCCAGTAAGTGCGTCCCTCTCGGGAATGCATCGTGGGTCAAAACGAGAGTTGCTAATCCAGCCAACTTCCACCCCTCCTAATGGCTGTGAGCTCTCTGTCCCCTTACGGCTTAGTCTTGCTGGTGCTTTCTACCACTCACTAAATATAAGCTTGTGTTCTTGTCTTGTTTCATACCCAAACTATTATTTCATGAAAATTCTGTCCCATTTGATTTTAGATTGTACTCTCCCAGAATTCATATCCCTCTCTATAAAGCTTTTTGCATTGATCTCTACTTGCCGCGTGCACGTAGGATGCTTAGGAGCTGATTAAGGAAAAAAACAGTTTGTAATTGTATCATTAACTGGCAATTGCCTCCTCTCTTTCTCTTGTGTTGGTTGAAGTATTTTAATTTGAATGCGCTTAAACGTTAATTATAAGCCAAATGCTTCAAGGGACAAAAAGAGGTGAAGGAATTTTACAGCCTTTCGCATACAAAATATGCTGTTTGCAAAATCTCAGTGGATATTTGCTATATATTGTTTGTTTGGCACTTCATCATCCTGTTGGGCTTCAGAAAAGTGCCACCATGGCTGTGTGGCATCGCTGGCACGGGATGCTTGGTGAAGTGCTGCAACAGCGTTAAGACATCTTACACTGTTTCAGGACTCTTGAGTATTTGAGAATGGGTGGGAAACTTTCAAGTCACTGAAACTGCTGCTTTCTAGCCTGATTTAATAGAGGCTGTAATAGAAAAATAGCTAAAATTGCCTCTGCTGCCTACATTTCTTTAATTTTCAAACTCCTGCATGGGCTGTTGAAGCTTCTTTCAGGGTTCCTCCAGCGGATTTATTTCAGAGCTGCGGGTCTATATAGTCTCTCCTAAAGCTTTATTCCCTTCTACGCAGAAAGTTAATGGAGTGTGGATAGCTTAATTCAGTCACATAATGTGTTGTCGTAATTATTCTAGATATTTCAAATGTGCTGTTTACAATGATGGGAAAATATTTGTGAACCCACTCAAAGTGTCGAACTGCCACATAGTTCATCTGCCGAAATTGTGAATGGTGAACCCAAAGGTGGAAACAATTCATCTCTGTTAAATTGATAGCTGCTTTACAAGGAGCTGCCAAAAGTTCAAGCGCAGAGATTGTTACAAATGGCAGAGCTGAAAATTGAGGACGGTCTGAAATGTGCTGTAATTAAATCAGCCTTTTATTTGCAGCGCTTTCTTTCGGTGCCACGCCGGATGACTGCCACTAACCTGTACGTATACGCGTGCACGTCCGCGGGTTACACAGCTCGCCTGCCGCTGTGCGTACAGAAAGCACGCAGCGTGCGGTGTCCCACCAAATGAAATGTAAACTCTTACATGCAGGCTCTTGGATGACACGCTCTTTAATGAGCTCCCTTCCTTTGGTGCTCTCCCGTCACTGCCTTATGGTGCTTTTGCTAACTTACTGCTGGCATACATCTTACCAGGGTGACTGCCTCCGACTTCTGAAGCAAGATGCGTATCTGTGCTCCAGTTAGAGCTGCGATTGAGGAAGATTTCCAAGAGGTGGGGAAGCACGATTCCACTCTGATGAAGCTTTCAGAAGTGCCACTTTCTTCGTATATTAGACCAGTGGCTACTAATTTTGCTGTGCTTCTACAACCTCTTCTTGTAAGTCTTAGGGAACAGGCTAGGCTCTGTTTATTCCTGTGCATCAAAAGGTTTCTACGTTGCCTCTCACTGCAGCTGAACAGTTTGCTCTGGGATAGTTTTATTTTCACCTCCTTTGACCTGTAAAACAGCTCCCACTGGTTTACAATCATATGCTGAAAATGTATGTAGGAATGTAAGCAAGCAGATTGCTTTCACGTCTATTTGGCTTTGCAGAGCTGGCAATTATGTGTAAATGTGTCTTTTTCTTAAGCCAGTAGATATTTCCTGTGTTATTATGTAGGCAAAGTTCATGTGGAGCCATATGCTGCTGTTGTCAGCTGTATTTCAGAGCAGAGATGAATTATAAACTAGACTGAGGTTCGTGTAAGGAAGGGCTCTCTGGCTGGGTAAAGCAGGCTGATTTTCCCTAACGCTGAACGTGGCTATTTAAGTGGGCAATAGTAGCCAGTATTTTATAAAGTGCCAGGAATTACATTCCGAAAAAGACTTCACAATCCTCAGGCAAAGCTCTTACTCTGATCTTTATCATCATTAGTTTAATGTTGCGCCGTTCCTGTCCAGCAGCATTTGAATACTGAAATCTTCCAAGTTCTCATTTTTCAAAGGAAATCTCCTTCATTAAAGCAGATTTAGATTAAATTTCTTCTTCTGATACTTGATTCCCCAACCTGCTATTTTTATTGGCGGTCTTACCCATAAAACAGGTGGTCGCCATTAGCGTGAAGCATAATACCAGTTTCAATTAAGCCTTAATTTTACTTGCCATTCCATGTGTAATGTGTGTTGGGAAGCGTTTGGTTATCTCGCAGAGCTGAGTGATGGATGACACGCAGCCAAGAAAAGCTTTGGGGTACACTCGGCTCTTGCCAGGTGAGGAGCGCGGTAGCCCTCTACTTACCAAAAGAGCTGGAGGAGAGCTGGATCCCACGCTTCCACCTTCCTTTTATTTCAGGCTCCCCACCTCCTGAAGGTGACATGCATACTGCAAGCGGCGATGCTCTCTGGGGTTACCTCTTTGAGGTTTACAGTCTAACTAAAAGGCTTTGATAGTGCACGTAATAAGATAGAGCGAAGAAAGCACACCGCGGTTAAAAAGCAGGGTCTGTAACTGACTCTAATTCCCTGATGCGTCTCTGGAGGAAACATTAGGCATTTGATACAGGGCATAAATATCCTTGAGGACTGGCCATGGCTTGTGGATGTTTCCAGCTTTTCTTTAAATTAATGTTGTTCTGTAATCACAAGCCACAGGTGAATCCAATGAAAGCTCTCAGTAGGGGTAAAGGGATAGAAAAAGTGGCTTTGTTGTTGGCCAAAGAGAATAAAATACATATGGATAAGTAGTGATTGCTTTGATAAAATAATTAGGTAGGCTTGAAACCACACTGAGGCTGGTGATACTGGTAGCTTTCCTGCCGGGTTCTCACTGGGCCTCATGCACCTTTAATTAAGAGTAGTTGTAGGTGATGTGATACAATCATCCTTAGCTCTCTGGGACCCTTCTGTTCCAAAAATGTTCTTTTTCTTTCGCTTCTGAAAGCGCTGGAACGCCAAAGTTGTTTGCCAGTGATGTCCCTTGCCTTTATTTAGATGTAACTGCAGGTGCTTTTGAGCCCCTTTCACTGCATCTCGCTCGCCGTGGTGAGAGGCTTGCTTTAAACCGAACAATGAAACGTAAATCAATTTGTTAATCTGATGAAATTTGCTGTTGAATGTAATTACTTTTGGAGACATGCAATTACATGCTGATTTTCAGAACAGGCAAACTGACATCTTCTGCTGGGGATGGAAGGATTTGAAACAGAACAGTTAAATGATACTTTAAAACATGAAACAGCTGCTTCCTTTTTATCTGCTCCTGCCTTCTTATTTTTGGCATCGACCGATGACATTTTTCTCCTTTTAGAAATTGTTCCCTTTCCTATTAAGTAGCATTTTTGTTACCAGCTTCTTAAATCCTTAAAACAGAAGGTTTCTCTCAAAGACAGTTAACCCTTTCTAGGATGTGTTGCAACTTTAGTGCTTTCTGCTGGAGGTGGTGACTTGAGTTGTCTTGAGAACTGCACAGAATAGATTTTTCCCAAGTGCTGGATAAAACAATAGAAATCCCATACAGCAATACAAGTGTGGAAATAATGGGGTTTATATCTACAAGTCGAGCTGTACTTGGGATGTTTTGTGAGTAGGCTTTTCTCTGCAGTCACATCGTGGTCTGTAGTGTTAATGCTGTGCTGGCGTCTGCTTTGGCTGGAAATGTGACACTTGATCACCATGTACTGGAAAGAAAGAAGCTGTACCTGGAAGGATGGAGGGCTTAAGGCCTTTTCAGTCTGAACCACATTTTTATTTATTTTTGTCTTCCTTTGAAGCTAGAAAAAGTGATGTTTCAGTGCAGGCCACCCAATCTTGGAGGTCTCTTCCAACCTAGATGATTAATGTTTTTTTTTTCTTTTTTTTTTTTCTATTGTCTCAATCACATTTAGATGATCTTGGTGTGTTGAAGAAGTAACTCTTCAACTTTGAGCTTTATCATAACATGTTCATGAAGCATTGGAATTCTGGTCATGTGGCTTTTCTAAAACTTCAGCTACAGAAATAAATCAAGTTTAATACCGAGAGAATTTCTTAAGATGAGTTTTCCTCTGGATGCAAGAGTTAAGATGTGTAGGGATTCTCTTACTTTAAAGGAAGCTGATTTCTTTTTTTTTCTTTCAAGTTGCCAGGCTGGAAAGCGTAATATCAAAAAATGTGCAATTAATTTTGAATGGAAGGAAAGCCTGCATTAGACAGGCAGTTAATTTCTGCGTGAGGCCCGGAGTGGTGATGTGCTGGCTGCTTGCAGTTGCTGCACTTCTGAACAGCTCTTCTTGAAAATACAATATGCCACTGCTGAATGTAAATGTAAAACTCAGGTTCAGATGTGTTCCAGAAAATGAGCGATGTGGGCCGTTGCTGGGAAGCTTTTACAGCTACCAAAAGAGCTAGATATATTTCCTAATACAAAAGCTTATTTAAAGAGTCAAAGAATGGTAAGCAGAGTTAATGAAGAGGAGAGAAGTGCACTACCAATAAAATAGAAGAAGCCAGAATACTCAAACGTAACAATAGATACAGCCTCGCTAAACCACTGGGGAAAAATACATCCCGTACTAACACGGGCTGACGAAGCCAGAAAGCTTTTGGCTTGTTTAGCTAACTGCCATGAAGGCAGAGCCACCAGCACTCGAATAACGAATCTCAGATGGCTCCGCGAGTCTGCTTTTGTTAAAAGCAAGCCATTTTTGCAGTGCTGCTGAAACTTTTTTTCCTTAAGCTTGGTTTCCTGCCTTATGAAGATGTTTTTACCATATTGACAAATCTTACTCACAGTAGTGCTGGCAGGCAATATAGAGAGTCAGGGTGAGGGGGCCGTGGTACTATTGCACCCCAGTATAATGAGGCCATTAGGAACAAATTTCTGGGAAGATTCAACCCCTTTCCTCCCCCTTACCCCCAAATCAGGTGTCTTTTTCCTTAATAATTAGTGTCATGCATGGTTATTTTTTAAAAGAGTTTGTTTTGCATGCAAGACTAGAACCAGCCTGGTTTGTATACCTGGACCCAAAGTGTCATTAAATTAAATGTATATTTTGACCATGGGGTGTGAGGCATGATCGGTTTGTCAGTATAGTGTTTTTTGTTGTTGTTTTTTTTTTCTTTTAACTGGGATATTCTTTATGACAAAATACTGAAATGTGTGTTCGAGAAAGCCTTCAGTGATGGATAGTAACTTCTTTCTTTATGTTAATGTAAGTGCTTACATCTATGTTGCACATTTTTCCCTACCCAGCAGTGCTATTTTTTCATGTTAAGATTTCTTTAACACAGAATCATAGCAGAGGCTCTTAAAAAAATAAAAACTCGATGAGTAAAACAGGCCAGCCTGTGAATTCTGACTTCGTAGCTCTTTTCAAGACATGGTTATTGATACCACCCAGTGAAGCCGTCCTTTGATCAGCAGTTGCATGAGCTCTGCAGTGCAAGGTTTCTTTCCAAAGTACCCGGTGGTTTTCCTCTCTATTTATGAGAAAGTAAAGGTTTTTTTATTACTGCCACTTCATGCAGTAATGTGACACTGGATCTGAAGAAGCACAACAATTTGGCATTGCTAATAATACAAGAAATGTCGTCACTAAAAGGTGTGTGTGTATATGTATATATATATATATATGCTGTTTGTACTTTTGTAAAATCCTCAGGATTTCTGTAGAGACTTCAGAGGCTGGCATATTGCAAACTTTTTCTGATACAGATTGATAAATGTTTTAAATGATTTATCCTGTATGATCCTTAGAAACCATTCCTCCCTTGGGGAGGGAGGGAGGTCTTTCTCCACTAATACCACTGTAGCACTGAGCTCTGTCTTTCATACATTTCCAGTGTTTTGTCTGGTCAGAGATGATGGAAGACACAAGTTTTTGCCCATTTCCATCTGTCAGCTGTTTTGCAGCTTCAAAAATAAAAAAAGCCAATATGTATTTAGCTGCTTTATTCTTCTCTTTAGTCTTGATTCCCGCTTGCCTGCATACATTGCAAGCTCTTTACAAAGCCAACTTTTATTCCATTTAAGTTTTTGGCACTCAGGTGTTGTATACTGTAAAGTTCATCTTTTTGCCTGGCTTTCAGGGTCTGGGAGAGTGTTTTGAGCTGTTATGCGCTAAAGTTTTAATTTTTTCCATGCTGAAACTCTCCATAAATAGTTGGTACGCTCAAGAATGTAACTTATCCTGCACACAGATGGTGGCAGAGCTCCACTCGGCACAACGCCAACCAACAGGATCCTTCACAAACGCATCCAAACAGCAGCGTTCGGGGCTGCAGGGAAGAACTTGAGGACTTGCAACTGGGAAGGGTGGAGCGTTTTAAAGCTGGTGGCTTACTTTCTGTTTCTGGCTTCGGCATTTTTATTTTTAAGAACTTTTTTCAAAGCAACTCAAAGCTGCCTTGTCTCCAGAATGATTGTTGCAATAGTGTATAAATCCAAGTCCACTTCAAACAGGGAGTACATCAGCATTTTTCTCTTAAAAGACCCACATAGTGGCAAAAAAGCTCACTCCGTAACCAAAACGTTACTCTCAACTGGAGATCATAACCTCTTTTCTTGCTGTGGCATGAGCAAACTGCCTGGAGCTTTGTGAGCGAGCCGAGCATCGCTCGAGCTTTGGGACTGGTCTCGGGGTGTGCGGCCGCGCTAGCGGTGCCCGTTCCAGCTGTCAGACGTTCCAGCTAAGGCTTCAGTGCTGTGTCCCTGCTGCCAAGTTCGAGGTAACTCAAAACAGCTTCGCAGTATAAACACGTCTGAGGTCCAGCATAAGGCTTGGTGTTTTATATAGGTTTTCAAGAAGTCTCCTATACTTCTGAATTTGTTTCTTTTAAACCAAGCAATGGAAAACGTGATTTTTATTTTTTTTTTCTGAAATGAGGGATTTTATTGCATTGTTTTTCTCAGATGAGTTCCTCTTAAAGGAGTGAATTCCTGACCTGCATTTTATTCAATAAGCAAGACCTTTTAGCAAAGGGTGTTTTTTTTCCCTTCTTGTTAAACTTTTGAAGTAGAAAAGGCATGAAGCCTACTTCTTATGCCTTGGTTGAGAAGTTACTGTTGCTTAGAGGTTGCAGAACTAAAACTGGCAACATACAGGTTTGCTTCAAGAATAAAAATCTTGAAGGTGGCTTCAAGGTGGCTTTCACCTAACCTATAGATCAGGCTTCCAGGTTAGATGTAGACGGACAAGAGTTCGTAAGCAATCAGAAATCCCGTCTCGGACTAAAAGAAGCACTTTGGAAGTGAGCTGTTTGGGGCAGAAGCAATGTGACAACATCGCTTTTCTATACTTTTTTAATTTCTGCTCTCTGTACTTCGAATTCCAAGCAGAGAATTTGCTTTCAAAAGTATTCAGCTGGACAGCTTAATAATACATAGATTTTGAGAGGCCACCGGTAAGTAAAGATTTTGTCTGCAGGCAATATGCAAGGCTGGGAGATTTGTGACTGTTCGATTCTGTATCTAAACCTTTAAAATAGTTTCAAGGAGTTATTTTTTTATAACTGAACTCTGTGCTGCTGTTTACTGCTAGAAGTGTTTGATGTTGTTAGTCTTTGTCTTCAGGTAATGTTAATTTGCCTGAATTTAGTTGTTAGCACAAAATTTCCTTTTTTTAACTTTTGCTTTCAGAGTGAGTTGTTATATTAAAAAAAAAATCAACAGATTCAGTTGTCTGCAAAAACCCAAGTAAGGTATAATTATTTGTTTGTTGTGCTCTCTGCTTCGGGGAGGGATCATACCTGAAGCTTGGGGGAATCGAAAGGCACCTCGGAGGTCGTCTTCCCATGGAAATCCACCTTACTGAGTTTTGACTTACAGCTTTACCATCTGACCTTGTTGGATCTACTTCTCATCCTGAATGCTGCCCTCACACTGAATGTTCTCTTAAACTCGACAAAGCTACAGGGGAATTGTGCGGAAGCTATTTCAGAGGTTTCTACCTGAGTTTTCAGCTTCTCATCGCTCTTGGCTGCTGCACCTACGGAGTGACCTGTGAGCATGGCCTCATTGCTGCAATGCAAAATGCAGGATTTTGCATTCCTGGGGCAGAATTATAGGTGTGAATTTCTCCTCTAACCCTTTTCAGAGGCTACTTTAACTCCTGGTTCAGATGAGAGCTGTGTCCGTACCTCTTAACCCTTGGTGGCAAGATCTATCGCCATCTTTCACAATCAGCTCTCAGTCCACTGCTACCAACCACGAACGTGCTGCTGTTGTTCACACACCTTTCAGAGCAGGCACAGAGCAAGAACTCCTGGGAAGGAGCATGCAGCAGCCGACCCCAAAATCTGGTGACCAGAGGGAGGTTACAAGGCTGCGAGTTCTTGCCTCTGCTTTCCTGTGGCCTTACACCACCGCTGGTGCCTTCACAACCTGAGAGGTTCACCACCACCACAGCCTTACCTTTGCTGTTACTTCAGGTACTCCCTTTTATTGCCATAGCTCTGGAACCAAGAGCTGGGACTCTTTTATTTCATTTTATTTGTTTTGTCCTGCACAATTGCTGCAATAGCCTTGAGTTATGGTATCGCTCTTCTCTTGCGTGACCATTGCTGCCCTCAGTGTGTGGACGGGGTGCAGAGTGGATGTGGCAGAGGGCTATGGGAACAGATGATCTTTAGTTTTAAGGTATTTACACAACACTCAGGCTGAGTTTTTTTTTCTGGCCCAGCCCCAGGTTCCTTGTGGCATTCGGTAGTGTGTTACTGTAATGAGTATGTGTGCAGGGCCTGAACTGAGATTGCTGTTCCAATTACGGGACTTCCCAGAACATTGTTTGCTAGTGCACTTTAAATTTAGATGTGCATCGCTATTCAACACCTGGCTGTTTATTGAACAAATACTTCCCGTTTGTCAGATTTGTGTGGTAATTTTTCTGATGCAGAGAAATGGGGGACTAAATCTTAAGTGCTATTTTTAATTTAGAGGCAGCTATGCCCGTGTTTGCTCTGCACAGCAATCTCAGAGCTCGCATGGGGAGACAAAGCGTATATAATTGGCATTTCTGAGCCAACTGCTGACTGCAGCCAATTAGCTGAAAAGTGACAATTTGTGACTACTGCAGTAAGGCGGCACAGTATTGGAATATAAATCGATTTTCATCGTGGTATAAGTTCAGAAGTGAACTAGTTTTTATATTTGCACAATATCAAATGTTTGTGCCATAAAGCTCAATGGCTTAGTTAGTATTGCAGCATGTGAAGAATAAGTCATTTATCTCTTTCATTGGCTTTCCACATAGGGGCAACGTGGTTCACAGTAGAAGGTGTGAAAATCAAATTTTAGTGGAAATTTTATTTTTATTTGTTGTAGAATATAAATCTGAGCATATGAACCTCTTCAGCTGCACCACATTTGCCAGAAGTTTTTCTACTACGAGGTATCAAAGCAGCAATCTGAGTGTGCTTGGTTGCAGATTGTTTTTTGAGCTTCTGATGAGCAACGGGTAATGCGTTTAATGCAAGCAGGAACAGATCAATTTGGACTTAAGTCTGGGACCTCTCTGCTTTCTGTGATCTGCCTCTCTGGGATTTTTAGCTATCAGATCAGCTGTGGATACTTATCCCTTACTCAAATTTGTCAGCTTTCAGGTGAGCATCTCTACTCCCCATTATGGGCACCCAAACACCACAAGAGTTCGTGCTTGGAGAGTGTCCAGAGGAGGCCTACAAAGATGGTGAAGAGGGTCTAGAGGGGAAGACGTGTGAGGAGCAGCTGAGGTGCCTTGGTTTGTTCAGCCCCGAGCAGAGCAGGCCGAGGGGAGGCCTCATGGCGGCCGGCAGCTCCCTCACGAGGGGAGCGGAGGGGCAGGCGCTGAGCTCTGCTCTCTGGGGACAGCGACGGGACCCGAGGGAACGGCATGGAGCTGGGACAGGGGAGGGTCAGGCTGGGTGTGAGGGAAAGGTTCTGCACCCAGAGGTGGTCGGGCACTGGGACAGGCTGCCCAGGGCAGTGGTCACAGCACTGAGCTGGCTGGAGATCAAAAAGTGTTTGGACAACACTCTCAGACACATGGTCTGGTTTTGGGGTGGTGCTGTGCATAGCCAGGAGTTGGACTTGATACTTATGGGTCACTTCCAACTCAGGTTATTCTATGATTCTCTCAAGCTTGCGGTGCCACTTTTCTTATGCTTCAGTGTGCTTTCTTTGTGGGCAATCTTTCCCTGGGGAAGAGTTTTGCCAGAGAGAAGCCAAGTGGTTCGTGTAAGCCTGACTCCCAGATTTGAGTCCTTCCATTCAGTGAAGTTCTCCCATCATTTTCATTGAATTATCTAAGCTTTTAACACTGGAACATGCCAACCTAGTTTCTTGAAGTCTCTCTGTGCTTCTTGATACTGGAAGCAGAAGATTTAATTAATCAGTAACCACTTTCTTTTTGTTGCTCTACATTTGATCCAATTTCTGTGTACCTTACCACAAGAGCAGCTGCATTCAGTCCAGCAGTGTGTTGTGATATTCAGTGCCTTAAATGTGAGCAGGTAGTGCCAAGAGGATGGCAGGTAGGACCTCTAAGAGGCCCCATGCCCTTCTGGAGCAGTTGGAGGCCAGGTGAGATGTCCTAGGGGCAGCTGGATGTCAATGGCTTACCCCTGCATAGCAGTGAACAGAGCTCCTGGTGCATCAATGAAACCAAGGGCAGGGATGCACTGTGGAGTTAGAAACCACCTAAATGTTGGGGTCTACAAAATAGATATTTCTGCTTGTGTTAGGTGTTTTAAGATCCCATTGTAGATGGAGTCATAGTCCGAAGTTCTGGAATTGTTCAGGGGATCATGCAGTAGACACCTCCACTTGTCTGCTGAAGAGGGGATTGCTTAGATTCAGTTGACTGGAGATGTGAAGTTTCTGTTGGCTATAAAGGAACGATAGGCACATACCTCAGTGTTCCTCTACTCAGGTGTCGTAATCTGTGGCTGAAACCCATAAATCTCATCCGCAGAAGTGAAGAGAAGCTTTCCTCTGAAATGTTGCACTGGGGACTTATGTAGATGAGAAGATTTGAGAGCCACCTGCCTGCAAGTTGTCACCTTGCCCTGCTCATCCTTCGATGAGCTGGGTCAGCTCAAAAGTCTCAGCAGAAAGCTCCCCGTTCCTAACGTTAGCTCTGTGCTGTCGTTTGCCTCATTAAAGGTGTTGACAGAGCATGTGAGACGGCAGCAGCATGCGGCAGAACTGGGACCGCCATTTAGATGGTGGAGCTGGGCTGTTAAATTGGCTTGGTTTTTCTCAAAACCTCACCACCGACTCTGTTGGAGTTGGCTCGCTGCTCCTGTCCAGCGAAAAGTACCAAGAACAATAAGGGTTTTTTGCCATGTGTTCCCTAGGGCACGTTGTATTTGTATTTTTAAAGAGAACTGCAACTCACAGCAATGTTTCTCTTGAGCAAAAGAGCCCTCTTTCTCCCCCATCATTACCATAAAGGGCAAAATGAGCGTTTGGATGACTTTGGCATCACTCAAGAATACTGAAACAAAAAACCACCACCATTTGGTTTTCAGCTGGTCCTCTGACAGTAGTGCAGGCACTCGGCATTCAGGCCACGGCTTCCTCTTACTGTTGACTGTATTCTCCAAGGTCAGATTGAATCCTTGCCTCTAACGATAAAAATAAAAAAAAAGCGTGTGGAAATGCTGAGGAAGAAATAGGGGAAGACATACATAAATGTCATATACAGCTTGTTTGGCTGTTGGTTTTATCTCTCTGGAAACCCTTGGGTTTCCCAGCCCTTTCAGCCTTCTCTACTGCTTTTTTTGTTTCTTAACTTTGGCGCTGCGGCTATGTTTGAGTAGAAAGCAAAGCAGCCTGAAATCTCTGGATTTCCATGGTTTTCAGTCCTGTGTGATCCTATAGGCTTTGACAACGCGAGTGCTGTAGTGTTCTCCCACCTACTAGGTTAGGTTAATGGATCTAGCAGTAGGGATCCTTTAAAAAACCTTTTGAATTCACAACGAGCACCAAACTCCAGTAGACAGCTTCACACTGTGCCTTCTCTGCTGTACTTCTCTGGTTTCATAAGTTAATTAGGCTTTATTTTTTCCTCTCCTTTACAAATACTTTCCTGGGAGGGTGTCCTGTTCAAAACATCCTTTCCAGTTCCACTTTTTCTCATCCCTAATACGAAGTAGGGTTGAAAAGAAAGGCAGCACTGTTGTGAGTCTACTCACTTCATGCAGAAGTGGAAAAAGGCAAAAATACGTCATGTAAATAATCCTGAATTGTTAGCAGGGAAAAGAGAACTTGCAGAAATAATGTTTTCTGTGTTCATTCATGTTCTCTCAAGCACTTAGGTACCCAAAATGATCCGAATTATGCTACAAGAATGCCATACTGGAAATGTTTTTCAGTACATTAGCAGTTCTTCGGACTGGTACTCCTCGTCTGGACAAGTTGTGTATAATATAAGAAATGATTTGCATCTGGGGGGCAGATTTGCCTTGTCTCCATTGTAGCTTGATTCTACTGTAGCATGTAGCATCTGTAGCATGACTCTACTTCTATTTGTTTAAAATAAGCAGTAATTTCTCACAAAAGTGAAAGGAGTTATTTTGTGATGATTTATCTGTAATTCTTTTCACTACAGGTAAGTGAGAGGAGTACTCAAATGTATTTCTTGCTATAATAAAACAAATATTTTTACAGGTTCTCATTAGTTTGGTAATAATTTTTCTTAGTGGTATATGAAATCCAAGTACTTCTTCATGATTTCAAAGTATTTGTAAATCAAAGAAAGGAGGCTTAAATAACGTTAGATATGGTTGGACTTGCAGGCTTAAAGTGAACTTGTTTCAAAATAAAAAGTAGACTAAGAGTTAGCTAGACTCCCCCCACCCCTTTTTTTAAAAAAAAGAAAAAAAACCCAAAACTATAAAAGCATTCTCTCCAAGCTTTTCTGAAGTTTATTTTCACGGGGAGCACTAACTGTGTTACTAATGCAAACCAATTCCTCGTATGCAATCATCCCAATTTGTTTGTCAAACTCTATCAATCCTGGGCTGTAGTTTCACTCCAGAAGTATGAGGTTGAGATACCAGCTGTTACTGCAATGCCAATTGGGTTCAAATTGCTTTTCCTTTACACAGACTGTGTTCTGGCCAAGCACTTTGCTGTAATTCCTTTGAAATAGGTATGTACTAATTTCCAGAGTGCCGCAGTTTTTAGATGACGTTGGTTGGTAGAAATAGACAAAACTCCTTCTTGGCTTCCTATTCAGTGTTAATCAAATGATAAAGAAAGTAAAGCTCTTAATTTGCAGATTTGTCAGTCCATATAGCTAGCTCCTTGTATTCATGTGGAAAGTAGCCACATTTCTATGATGACGATGTGGCATTAGAAAAATCACGATAATGATTTTAAAGCTGGTATGCCTTTTCAGGTACCTTTCCAGATCATATAAATATAAGCTTTATAATATTCTCTGGAATTAACATAATCAATAGATTTCTGGACTAATTTGATCTTCACTATTTAAGGATACTGTATTATTTCAAAGAAGGGTCTTTGAAGGCCACGTCTGTGATGGAGGTGGCGATCCTGACTTGGTGGCAGCGCTGAAGTTCTGCTCTGTGCCTGGGGGAGGCTCTCCAAACCTCCTTTGTGAACTGCCGTGCTTTCCTGCACTTACACTGCTTCTCCCTTTGGTACAGAATTAGTTTTTGAAAATGGACAAATGAATCTTCTACTGTTGTCTAAACTTAATTAAAAATCCATACTGCTAAGAAATTTGTGCCGTATTTTCCGTATATTCAGAATGAACAGTTTAGTTATAATGACTATTTCTAACCAAACTTTCTGTGTAACTGAATTAATTAAGTCCTAGGAACAGATTATATTAGGGGAAATTAAGCTTTAAGTAAGCAAACCATTAACAATTATGATACTAAATTGCCCGTGACACAGATTGGTCAGGTTTAATAGCATAAAGTGTTTTCAGCTTGTGGGAAGTAAATTGCAGAAACCAACCTAGGCGTTCTTTAAATCTGTGCGTGGTGTACAGATCCTCAGATGGTCTTTGCAAAAGAAGAGCTCCAACAGGTAGGCAAAAGAAACACCATGGATAAAGCATGTACAGTGCTTCTCCATGAAACAAATCCAGGTCTTCCTTCTCTGTTTGCTTCCTATGCTTATGCTGCCATAAAATGGGGAACCCTTTTCTGGTAACAGCGTAGAGTTGAGTTCCCAACCTCGTTAAGTAGCACAATGTAGTTTGAATTGCACTTAAGCTTTTTAGTCTTCTGTAGAATCTGTCCTGTTTTAAAATAAGCATATACTTGTTTCTTCACATTGTGGTTGGAGCAAGCTTTGGTTTCCATTGCAGAAACAGGTCCTAAGTGGTCATCGTCAGAGAGCACGCTCGTTAACGATTCCTTTTGTACTTTTAAGTTTCTTTTTCTAAGACAAGCTGTTTAAATACAAGCTGTTGATACACAGAATGGTCTTTCTTTGGAAATGCTTCTTTGCCTGTCTGTCAACATCATAGTTATTCTCAGCCCCTATTTCTATATGCTGGAAATATTACGTGTTTGTATTTTGGGATGTGGTATTTTAGTAAGAAATATCTTTGCCTTGAAGAAATGCCAGGATAGTTATGCAAACACAAAACCACCTCGGTTACCATACTCAGCTGTTAACATAAAGAGTGAAATCATGCTCACCTTCCTTTTTCTAATCGGAAAGTATTGGAAGCACTTTATAAGGAAAAAAAAAAAAAGCAACAAACTGTTTTCTTGCCTTTTGTAGGCAGTAGTATTGAGATCGCAAGCATCTGGTCTGCAGGTTTTAAGTTAGCTTTCCAGCAGAACAGAAGTTATGCACTGCAAAGGAGCTTTCAACTTAAGAGTATTTCAGTATATTTATGAGAAAATGATTTTGGTCAGCTTCTGTACCAAGACGCAATGGGTATTTGAAGCAAACATGATAATAGAAGGTGTTATTGAGCAACAGAAATTCAACCAATAACTCGTTTTGCATATATTCATGATTTTTAGAAGGTGACTATTGCTGGGAGGAGAGATTTATGCTAATAATACCATATCATGCAGTTTATTAAGAAAGAAAAAAAAAGAAGATGCCTTAAGTGAATTTACTATCCATTAAAAGCTTTTGTAACTGAAATGCAGATTTCAGTTTGGGTTTGAAATAAATTCAGATACTTCATGAAAGAGTTAATTTCCTGTTGTGGTGCTGAGATTGATAGGCAGAGGAAATAGGAGGTACCTGGAAAGACCTTCTGATTCCTAATATTGCAGAAGTTGCCTTTCTGTTGGCTTGCCTCCCCTCTGCTTTGTTATTTTTAACCAGGCTCCCTAATCTTTCCTTTTGCCTCTAACCACCTCCCAATTTCCTTTTCGCTTCTTCCCTCTGTTTTTTGTCCAAAATACTCAGTTGTTTTTCACTTTTCTTTGCAGTTTGAGTGGATTGCAGGGAAGTGAGTTAAGATGAATGCCATAGCTGTTTTTACAGTATCTATTATCTTCTGTATTTCATGCGTTTTTGCTGCTCTGGGTGTAAGTTATTTATTCAAGGAGATTTTGGTGTAAGAATATTGTTTTGGATATAGGGGCATGATTTTTGAACTTCATATAATGCTGTGCTTTGGATTGCTGTGGATACAACAAATACTATTCTATTTTAGCTCTTTAAAACTTTCATGTTGTAATTTTTTTGGACTGGTGTTTTCTCCAAGGTGGTTAACATGCACTGAAGACTATTCCTTGAACGTTGCTGGGGGAGAGAGATGTTACTTGTTCAGGTGGTGGTTTTATTTTTGGGGCGGGTATATATGATTTAAAATAATGTGAAGTAGTAATTTGCTTTCTTTTCCCTCAGAATATTTCAGTGCTTGTTCAAAACAGTGTTCGAAATGTTAATTAACCTAAGTAAAGAACATATTTCATTGTAATTTTTTATCCCAGCACAAGTGCATGTTAAATATGTTTACTTTTCAGTAACTAATAGAAAGCATTTGCTTTTCTTTTGCAGATTGCGTTCTCACAACACAGCAACTTTATGGACCTGGTACAGTTCTTTGTGACATTTTTCAGGTACTTTTCGTTTAAGACACCTAAATGTTTCTTTTTCAGGAAAGATCTTTGGTTTTTGTTTTTCAGCATAGTGGTTTTTTTTTTGTTTTTCTTTTTTTAATTAAACATCCTGCTTACATGACAGCCTAGAAAATGGAAATTCCTGCTACGTTTAAAGCATTTAATTAGGAATTATGTTCAGAAAATTGTCTGCCCATCTTTACAGATGCATCTTGTCTTGTGCTTGTAAAGAAAGGGAGGTTAGAGGAAGGTGGGAGGCTTTCTGAATTGCAGAAGCTATTTTCAAAATGGTGTAAGGACACCTTTTAAGTCCCTACATCATACGAATCCAAAGTGATTTAGAGAAATTGTAGATATTCACACATCGTCAGGCACAACATATAAATTAAAGAAGCGATTTTGCAAAAAGTTAGACGTGGACTAATTTCTGACTCTATAGGTAGCACCTTTTGATTTCAAACTGAACTCGGAGAAGTATGCTTGTATTTAGCTTAACGTAATTTTAACACAGTTGAAGCCAAACACCCTTCTGTCACTCATGAACCGCTTGGTAAAGTTCATTTCTCAGTGTGAAGTAAATTGATGATTCTGTAGGAGTGAAACCCGCAGAAGTAATTTTAGTCCTTGTTTCCTCTTCCATCCTCCAAAACAGTATATCCCTAACAAAGAGGTTAAATGTCCCCTGAAGCACAGCAAGCCGTCTCTTTAAGGTTTCATAATCCGATGTGTTAGTCTCTGTTTTAGGAACTGTTACTACTCCGGAAATATAAAGCAATTATTGCTCCGCAAGTATAAAAACAATAATTGATCAATAAGGAGGACTCCCACAGGAGAGATAGACATGTCTATTTAGTCTAGATCTTACAAACTGTTTGGAACTAGGCAATATCATGCCCATTTTGAAGTGAGCGATGTGAATAATATCTTGCTTTAGATTCCATGCTAAATTTAATTAAAGCAAGGAGCTCCAGATGGGTCCTTCAGACAAGTAGTTTGTATCAAATGTTTTCATCTAGTATGCAGCTTTTACAGCGTGGAGTGTGCTTTTAATACAATCCCAGGTAAACACGGGGTTTGAGCTGCCACCTTGCTTGCATTGATATGCAATAAATGTTTACTCCTGGATCAGACTTAAGGGCTTGTTCTGCTGAATCCATTGCAGTCAAGGTCTCTCCTAAAAATCTTTGTGGCAGCCTAATTACTTACAAGGAGAACTAATAGCTAAGCAGTTGGTTGTTCAGTTCCTTTTTAATGGCACATGATTGATCCGTGCTTTACAAACTAGTCATTAGTTCTTTATAGACCCAGGTCCACCTGCTTATGAGAGTTTGAAGCTCTTCACTGTGAACAATTCCTCCGGTTCTATTATTAGAAGAGAACCACAGTTTGAAGTAGAAGATATACGCGTTAAATATCTCAGTTAGCACACGCAGTTGAAAATACAGAAGTTAGGTAAACCGCAGATAGTCAGCAGTGATTTTTCCTTCCCTCTTCCACTGCTATCACATGGATCTCCTTGAGAAGTGATGTTGCAGTGTTACTTAGCTAACATCTTCACATCCCAGAGGAGTAAGAATGTGTGTATTAGGGAGAAGACAGTTTACTGGTGTTTTCCAGCCACACATTTATAATACATGAGAAACTCTTTGATTCTTCAATTGTAACTACTGCTAAGTTCCTCCCCCCGTATTTCATTTTACATTCACTCTAACTTGCTGAATAACCGGTGTAGTAGAACGGCATGATTCATCTCTGCTGTTTGGAGGGGAAATGATTGAAACTCTTGTATTTTTAATGCTCTAGGGTACATTTCATAATCACAGTTGAATCCAAGTTAAAGTATAAATAAGTAATATCTGATAGCCCCCTGTGATGCTAATGAGATAGAGGTGGCTGAAAATTCGCACGCTGAGTAGAGGCAATGAAAATGCTTTTTGCAAAGCCTAAAGAACGTTGGTATAACCACCTTTGAGATATAGATCACCTCTAATCTGGAAACTGGGTTACATACTGCTTCTCTGGATGCCATGGACACAAAACCAGACTTTGTTCTGTTAAATGAATGTTTAGAATGGCTTTGTTACCATGTTTAAGAGTATTGCCTCATTTTGCCATTCTGCAAGTAGCATTTATGTAAATTTTCTGCAAGTAACATTTATGTAAATTTTCGTGTGCTGCTGCTGATGTGGCACATTTTCCATCTCACAGAAGCCACCCTGGATGCTTTGTTGTAACCCCATCCTAAACACGCTCTTCTGCTGTGCTGCCAGAAGGAACAGCTGTGCCTTGAGGTGCATGGGGAGCCATGCAGGGAAACGGGAGTTTTAGATTCTCTGTTTGCTGACATTTGTGATGATTCAGGCCATGCAAGTCCTTCCAGTAGGCACTGGAGTGCAAGCTACATTGCTTATCTCCAGCGCTGCTTAATTTATGGAGTATCAAAGGCTCTTGCAGAACCCTGACTTGCTGTGTGGCTCACAAAGTTACAGAGCAGCCAGGAACCTGGCAATGCTTTTAAATGGCATCATTTAAAAGTCAGTGTGGAGCAGGACAAAATGTGGCTGCTGGATTTGATTTCCTTTTAAGAGCTGTGCTGCTCTGGGTCAGAGGAGGGTGTGCATCACGTTTAGAGGTGCCGGTACACTTCTGGGGCTCCTTCTGGAGTCAGTGTTCAGCTCTATGGCTGAATATTGCCATTATTTTATTTTGCAACACAATAATTTCTTATTTTATGCAAAGAAAATGTCAATGGATAAAGGTTGGGTAGAACAGTGAAGTTGCAGGGTCATTAATATTGTATTATAATTGGAGCTGTAGGAGAAATGATATTATAACCGTGGTTGACCTTTGTAAATCTAAATGAATTGCAAGCAAACGGTGTTATTTTCTGTTTCCTTCTCCCTGCTTTCAATAATACAGCTCTTTATTATAAAATTTCTACTGCTTTATTTCGACAGAAAGTTTGAGCTATTTTGATGGTCTCTAGTAAATGCTTGTGTTAGTATCAGTGCTTCTTCAACTTCCAAAAATCCCTGTATGCCATCACACCAATCTATAATACGGATTTTTCACCAGTGTGCTTTTGTGTACAAAAGACGTCAGAATATCAGTGGCCTTCTAAAGTCATATTGCTGACCAGTGATCCTTTTTTTTCCTTTCTGTTTTTCTATTTTAAAAAACTGCTTCTGAATTTTTTCTGTGCTTCTGTGCTTTGTTGGCCGGTTCTGTAGAGACTTATCAGATAAATATTTAAGATTGATTTGAATGAAATGAGGATGGAGAGCGTGTGTAAGCACCAGAAGAAACAGCAGACAGGAGCAGAAAGCACGGCTTCTGTTCTAACTGGTGACAGATTTGGTTGTAAAGCAGCTGGGGATCACGCATGTGACCCCTGTGCATCACAGACAACTTGTCAGGAGGTGACCCTGTGCTCCAAAACCAGGGGTATTATTAGTGTAGCAGCCCTAAGAAACTCAAAGCAAGGAGACAGAGGCATTCACCAACTTGCCTAAAAGGTCTGAAGAGTGAAGTAAGCAAAACTTCAAGGCCAAACAGCCCTGCCAAAGAAGCAGTTGAGCCCTATGTGGTATAAAAGACCTGCGAACCAGGCTTGCTGTCTCCAGGAAAGACACCAGGAGAAAGAGCAAGGACCTGCCAGCCAGCATCCCCTGTCCTCTGTGTGGGACATAAGTGACGTTGGCCAGATCAGCAGGCCACATGCATCTGGCTGTTTTGGTTGTGAGAGCATGAGAGGGTATAATTGATTTTCTGTGGGGTTTTGTGAATTGTAATCACCTTACCCTTCCATAAGAGCCCACACTGGGCTTTGTTACATTGATTTATGATCAATGTTCTGTATTGTGTTTCTGCTCTGTGTCCTCGTGCACAGTTCACCCTTTTTCTTGTCTGCTCTGTCCTTTCATATTTATGCTTGAAACATCCTCCTTGGGGTGCTCACTGCTGCCTCCCTCCAGTCCTTTTGTAGTCTTACAAGGAGTTAGAGATAAGGATCTCTTTCACAAATGGAAGAAAGAAGTTCCAAGTTCTGTGTTTTCACGGTGTCACAGCATGACATGAGCACTTGTGGCCTGTACCGACGTCTGAATATCAAATTGTATAATTTTACTTCGGTGTGAATAATTGGACTTTGAAGTGTTCTTGGTCAGAAAAACTTCAGAGGGAGCAGTATTTGTCTCCATATGGCAGTCACGCAGGTGGGTTAAGGTGCTGTATATCATTTTTTCCAGCTGTAAACATTTGTCCAGTGTTTTTAATAAGCAGGAATGGCCTGCTGCAATAACTCAAACCTGGAGTCATGCTGCAGATATTTTATTTACTCTTTTTGCTTATTAAATAGTTTATTTCTGCAGCAGGAAGTGCCTAAGATACAGTCTGAATCACCTTTTATTTCATGTAAGGAAAAGGAAAAGATTGGGAAGATCTGAAAATTATTTCTAACGAGATGAGGAAAGTTAACAATTTTCCTTCCATAACTTTCTTCTTTCCCTGTTCTTTTCATCTCTCTTTGGTTAGTTCTCTGCCATGGTCACACCCAGATCAGCAGAGGGGCCATCAGGTCTCTCCTCCATTTATTACTCCCATTATTATAGGGCCTATTTACGCTTTTGGCCTCTACAGCCTCCTGCAGTGACACGTAGTGATTTGGGGTGTGATATAAGCACTCTGGGTTTTAAACCTGTTGATTCAGTGGGGTTTAGCTTATAGTTTTAGGACTTAATTTAGATTTGTGTTTGCGTTGTGTCCAAGCTCTTACTCTAGTCAGTGCAGGTGATAGACACCAAAGAACGGCTACCAGACATCGGTGTCTACTTCAGAGTGAGGCACATAGCTCTCAGCAGTCATTCATTTGGCTATTTCCAATGAGTTGAGCGAAGGGGATGACCAGGTCAGTTGACTATAGAACTGGGGAACTGAGACTGGAAGGAGTCGATAGGGCCAACGCCGTGCTTGGGCCCTGGTCCCTCTTGTACCTACAACCTGCTCGGACATCCCTGCCTTCAGAGTAGGTTGTTCTCATACCTGAAATTAGTACGAGGAGAAAAACTTCAAAATAAGGGTCAAGAAAACATTATTTTCCACTCCAATTTCATCATGGACCTCAGGATTTTTGGTGTGTTTACTTGAAACTCCAGCTTTTAGACTTGCACGATTACTTTTTCCCTTTAATTAAGAGTATGCCCTTAGTGAAAAAAGCGTGGAAGGGCTTGCAAATCTGAACCCTAAGAAGCTCAATAAAAAAAAAATCAGGCATATATTGATACTTGCTTTCCAATAAGACCTCAAAACTGTAGTTAAACTGATCCCATGACAGTGGTAGCTGCCATGGTTTTTATAGGGTGTCAGGTTGGTTGTGCTAGAGCATATGTAGATTAAAAAAAATGGACGTGAAAGAAAAAATACCACCTGCTGCAAATAAATAAGGTGGGTTGTGGCTTGTTAAACCTTGGTGCTGTCTTCAGCAGAAAGATAATGTCGTTAGTCCCTAGATCGGGTCTGTTGGTTTGCTGTTGGCTGCAGATAGCTGCTTGGCAGAGGCCATCGGCGCAAACCCTGTGCGTGCAGTAATAAGAGGCATTCAGCCAGGCTGGTCTCGCCTAGCATCATTATATGGTCAATTCCTTCAGCATTTTGTGTTTGCTCCAATTATTCTGAGCTTTAACGCGTTGAGTAGTTGAAAATGTGTCCTACAACTCTCCAGCACATTAAAAGTTTCTTTTGGATAGCACTTAAATAGCTTCCAATTTATCAAAATAATTTGGGATGTGTTTCTAGTAATCACTGCAGTGCTTTCTGAAATTATTAACCGACCTATATATGTTAAAGCATATTAGTATTCGAGCTGCTGTATATTTTGGCATTTAAAACTGCCATTTTTACTAGCAGCTCTGATGTTGATAAACATTGTAGGAGAGTTTAATAATTGGGCCCTAATATGCCAGATGGATTTTCTTCTCTCTTAGTGAGAATGCATCATTTCACAGTGCTGATGAAGTTTTTCCAGCCATTTAAAAATACAAGTGTGCTTGTTTGGAGAGTTTTACGGGTACCTGGAGTGGAGAAAATATCCTTTCTGCTAAGGAAAGGAGCTTAAGAATGAGGTATAAAACCAGACAAGGTGGTTAAGTTCACATTTTTGTATCAGGGTGGAAATAACCTATGGCATAAAGAGTGCGGGAGGCTTACTAGCAAACGATTAATGCATTTGTTGAGGCCAACTGACGGGAGATTACTTACAACCATCGCTCATTTATTATACTTAAGTAATTCTTAATTATTTATTAAATTAATAAGCTATTTATCAAATTGAAAACTCTCCATAAAATGCTAATGTAATTTCTCCCTAGATTGCAGTGTTTATGCTACGTAAGGGATATTTATAGCTCTGTAGGCCGATGAAAGCTGAATTTGGCTGAATCCAACCCATATGATTTCAAATTTCAGCCCATATGATTTTCAAATTGCCCTGGGATGAAAAAAAAAATCTCCAAGAGTCTTAGATGTCTCTAGATGGCTCCTTTTCCTTCCAATCTGGTTTCACATTGGAGTTTTTTGGTGTCATCTTTTTAGGTTGCTGAATATGCTGCTTGGCCTCTTACCTGACGTTTGTAGAGATGCCTGCAGACTGCACTGGGATTTTATGAGCCCAAGAACATTTCTGTCCCCTTTACCGTTTTTTTCAGAGCCATGGATGAGGAGAAATGATACAAAAGCGTTGTTTGAGATGGGAGGAGATGTAGGGAGAAGACTTGAATGAACAGTGAATTTCAGGGATGAAGGAGGCTCTTGGTAGGCAGTTATTTTTGGAGAAGAAAGAAACAGAAGAAGGTAAAGCAAGTCCTGCAGCAAGGTTTTTTTTAAAGCCATTTTTAAATGGATCTATATTCATGGCTGATAGAGAGAGTGTTGAGGCTGTTCAAGAGAAAGCAGGGCAGAGCACGGCATTGGACTGGGACTGCCAACTGTAGGCTTCCACTCCAAATCGTTTTCCAACGCAGCTCTCGTTCCACCCAGCTGTTTCCGTCCACTCCTTCCATATTTACCCAGTTGCCTTCAGAGAGAAGATCTGGGAAAAAGCTGGTTTCAAGCTACTGACAAGAGGGACGGGTCTTTTTAACTTCTTTCAGGATGGTTTAGGCTGAGAAAAGGCAGCAGATAGATCTTGACTTGACTCTACCCTTGGGGTCCTTCCAGCAGATGATGTAGTGCAGCGCGGCGAGCAGGCGCTGTGCTTTATTTCTCCCCGAGTGTTGCCAAGGGGAGGTTGTGCAAGGGGGGAAATATATTTCCGTAGTGGTTTTATGGCTTTTGTGGGTATTTGCTGCCTCCTTGTGACAGTACAAAGATGCATGGTGCAGTTCCTCTGAAATACAGGCCGCTGTGGTGAGCATTTTAGAAGGAGTGTTTATTGGTCTTTAATTGTTAATTTCTCTCTGTGCTTTCTTCAGAAGGTCTTGGCTGGGATGCCAGAAGCAAGGCAAGTGGCAAACCAGTGAAAGACTCTGGCATGTACAATCGCATGAAATACACATTTCCTAAAGGGAATTGAATATGAGGATAAAGACAATCCTCTGAATTCTCCACTCTCTGGCTTTTTTCTCCAAGGGAATAAATTAATGCGGAGAGAGTTGTGTGTTTACAGCTTGCCGAGGTCACATTTCTCCTAAAGAAGAGCCGTCCTCATGGGAGTTCAGTAGGTTTTGAAGTGTATCTTCAGTTTGGTGTGCCTGTTCCTAGTCTGATAGATGGAAGGGAATGGAGCCCATACATCTTGTAGCAGCCACCCACAGAACAGTGGAGATCTCATTCACTGTGCTGACTGTGCGTGGCACACAACAGCCCGGGTTTATTTGTATGCTCAGCCTCCTGAGAAACTCCTCCTGAAGGTAAATCTGGCTGAAACGGGTCTTTATAGCACAGTGCTGTTGGACTGGCAAAGCATCTGGCTCTTTCCCTCTGCCCTTTGGACTTCCATCTCATTTCCTTAAATAAAGAGGTAGCGAGGAGGTAAAAACAGGATACGCCATGGCGGTAGCTGTTGCCTGTAAGCTGCATCTAAAACGTTTTACCCTGAGATGAAATTGTTGCTTGAGTCATGATGCGAGTGCCATCGCCTGGCAGGCGTTGCCCTTCGGTGTCGTGTTGGCAGCCTGTCATGGGGCTCCTGCAGGAGCTTGAATATTGACATTTTTGTGGTCAGATTAAACATTCAGCCAGGACACTTCTCCCTGCTGCCTTGAAGATTTTGTTTTATCTCCCCCCTTCCCTTGCACGCTGATGCTAAATTTTTTCTGCAAACAAAACAGACAAAAGACGAAAGGTTTAGCTTGTGGTCCTAGCTGTGCTAGCTCGGCTTGGATGCATTTGGGATTTTTGTTCTGCGGGGAGCACTGGCTTTGGGCCTCAGAGATAAAGCAAATGTTTCACCTCAGAAAGAGTAAGTCCCTTTGTGGAAAAGGGAGTTTATAAGAAGAGGAAAGCTTACCAAAGCCATTGAGTCAGTGCGGTGGCGTTCATGCTGCGGGGAGCTAACAGGAGTCCCAAGACAAATGTGGGTACTCAAAATTTTTGTTAGTCCATCATTCACTTCTGCCTGTTGAAGTGTGGTATGAGTGGAAATCCATCTAGTCTAAGTGTGACCTTGTCCAGGAGAGAAATACTATTTCCTGGTGGCGCAGACAGTCTGCTCTTGCATTTAATGCAGCGGTAGGGAGCTTCAGGAAAGAAAAGGAAAGCTGAAGGTATGACATCCTTAATCATCAGTAATGCATGTTTTCTTCTTCACCGAAATAGCAATTAAAGATTTAATGTGTGTGCTTTAGTGGATGGCACATTGTTCTTTACTACAAAGCTCGACGGTAATCCAGTACCTCTCAAAAGGGAAAATAAAATAATCATTGAAAGTGCTTGTCTAAACTGTTTGTATTTGCAGAAAAATGACCATGCTTTTACAGTGAACAAATGTCAGATTTTAATATTTAGATAAAGTGTGAGGGAAGTGATTTGGAATATGTATCTCGAAATGAAAAAGGCCAAACTAATCTCTCCATGATCCTGCTTAAATTTATGAAGAAATAGGCACCGCAGGAGTCTTTAGAAGCTGTGCAGACATTTTAATGCTGAAGTCACACAGGTGCCAATTTTTTTAATTTCATATAGTATATGATAGGAAGACGTACCTCTGTATATATCCAAGCCTGAAAAATAAAAGCACAGTGCCTACAGGCTGCCCCGTGAGCGCTCGGTGCCTGATCACATGCAGTTTTCATAATATATAGGCTACGGATAATGATGTGTAATCAGGAGCAGGCCCTCCTTTCTCATCTCAGGGAACAGCTCTTGCTGTCTGTCCTTTTTTAGTGATTAATAACGCTGCCAAGCCTTTGCACTGCTCTCTGCTAAAGAATTGGCCGTCGGAGAGTGGGACTCCTGGTTGCTCGAAGGACGAGGCGTGCAGTTCCTTGCAGCTCATCTAAGGCAAACACTTAAGAAGGGGTGAAAATGGAAATGGTGGGGCACAATACCATCAGTCATCATCGGTTGTGGTATTTCAATCAGGGGCACATCCAGAGGAGGTCACCGGGGTTGCGGTACATGGGTATGGGAGAGCATGCTGGAAGCCGCGGGGTTGTTCGGAAATAGGAGGCTTGGAGATCTGCGAACTGGGTGGACGCTTGGAAGCAGAGCTTTGTTTTTTGTTGAAGGCAGGGAGCACTGAGTGGTCTTTTGGCTGCAGCAGCCCTTCTTGTGTGTCAGTGGTCTCCGTTGGGAGCCCCAGAAGGGTGAGAGCTGAACCTCGCCAAGACGCTCAGCGGTTCCTGGTCAACAGAAATCCCCCTTCAGACACTCAGAGCACTGCAGCTGGCGTAAATGGTGCACTTGAAGAAGTAAATCATCTGTTCGGGTTAATCTTCCTATAAGCACGCTCTCAAGTACACATAAAGAGCATGAGGAGGAGACTTCTGGAGACTTTTTCTCTTCCCCATCAGTGTGGTACTTGAGAAGAGAGGCTTTTGCTGGGGTACAGTCATACAAAAGGATAAATTTTAATCTTAGCCAGTGTGCCTTGAAGTTGCTTGTTAAGTATTCGGTCCGATAAGATCATAATTGTCAATAGCAGGTTTTTATTATTATGATAACTGCTTTTTGTTAAATCTGCTTTTTTGCATTTTCCCTAGGAGTTGATAAACCTATTCATCCTTTTGTTCCTCTTTAGATTTAAGCAAAGCAATATAGATTTGGGGAAATCAAGAAATGCCTATAGTTCTGCAAGAGCCAGTTAAAAAGAATCCAACTACTATACACCTTATCTTATTTTTGTAATTTTGAAATGAAAAAAAAATCAATTTTCTCTGCCTCTTTCAAGGCTTTTCTTTTGTTGGGTTATCCTCTCACTTTAAATATTGCCAAAGATAGTAAATACTGGCTCTTCCAAAACGATTAAATCTTCCTGCCTTACTGTTCTGATTCCCTAGTGAAAATTGGTGGATGTCGTATAAGGAGGTCAAATAGGTAACTTTGGATCAATGTTTCTCTAAAAATAGATGTACATCATTCCTCACCAGGTGTCATGAGCACTGAACTGTGCAAAGCATTTTGCACTGCTGTATTATCTTTCATCAAAGTACCTCTAAGTATTATGTGAACTTTTAGTCTAGTTTTTTGATTTGCTAGTTTTGCAGCTGCCGTTATGTTACGAACAAGGACAATAAGATATTTATTTTCTTTTCTCCTTTACAGTTGCTTCCTGTCTTTGCTCCTGGTGGCAGCTGTGGTTTGGAAGATTAAACAAAGTTGCTGGGCATCACGAAGAAGAGAGGTTAAAATGACAAATTCGAATGCTATCTCTTAAATGGCTTTTTTATAGTTCTCTTGTATTTTTTCGTATATGCATAGTATTAACCTTCAGTTAAGGATAAGCTCCACTAATTTATAAATGCTTCTGTTTAGGCATTGATAATGGTGTCCTTTCTGTTACAGTTTCAGTGACAAATGATTCTATTTCCTGATGGTGCATTTTCTATGAAGCACAAAAAATAGGGGCAAATACCCTGTGTTCCCAGAACTCAGGTTCTAGACAGTATAAATACAAAACCACAGCAAATTAGGAGACTCTATTTGGATCCATTTTCAAAGAGGAAATATCTGTTGCAGTGCTAACCATATTAGCTCACACATTCTTCTTTTCACCTAGCTGTGGACCAGCTTCCTAACTTTCTTGTGTTTGCAGCATATAAAAAAATCATGCTATAACCCCCCCAAATATTGTTCTTCCTTGATCATTCCTGGTGTACTTGGTGATTTTTTTCACCACCATTTTTCCTTCTCAGCTGTCATTGCACATCACACCCTGAGCACTTAGGGGGATCAAGATAGGACAGCCAACAAGTTGTGGCTCAGTAACGTAGAGAATGTGTCCTTCTTTCTCATTTTTAAGCACAAATTCAGAAATGAATAGTAGAGCGAGCCATGTTTGTAGAGAAGCAAGTCCTGTGTGCTGCAAGGCAGATGACCGTACCACATTCCTGGGGTTTTCATGCTGTGGCAGGCACTAAAGCCATGTAAGGCAGAGCCCTGTATCATGTGCAAATAAAGCCGAGGTTAGGCTGGGCTGAGCGTGGCTGGGATTATTTTTAGCTTTGCCTTGTGCTGTTTTCTTGTATGCAAAACGAGAGTAGCCAGAATTCATTCAAGTGACTCCATGTGCAATTTCTAAACATAGTTGTCTGTATCTTATCACCCAAGATGAGTTATCTTTCCCAAGGGGAGAAACACAACATACCCCAAAATCCAAAAGCAAGGAGTAAAATCTTCCCATTGCCATAACTTTACCTCCCAGCCGATCTGCTGGGATGAAGCTCTTGGCAGCTGCAAGCACCCACGTGCACAACTGTTTTATTCAAGGGCGTTTTGTTCGTACATAGTAGTTGATCAAGAAGATTCTGGGGATTAATTTTTACAGAAATGAAGTCCTGTGCAAGTGCCCATTTCTTGCATATCTTCAGAAATCTGTGTCTGGTTTTACTTTCCAATGCAATAGTGGGAATAGCATAAAATAACTCAATCTGTGGATCTTATTTCTTGTAAGAAAGCAGGATGATGTCTGATAACTCTTCTCCCCTTCTTGCTCTTTCTGCTTCAGATAATCTTGCTCTTACTAGTGAACTAAAATGCATAATCTAACCAGTGTCTTCAAACAGATAACCCTTCATCTTGGAAATAATCTAAGTCTTCGAGGCTTTTTGTATTCTCTGAAGGCAGATAAATTTTGACTACCATGGCTATTATTTTCTTTCTCACTCTTGGCAAGAAAGTAAGATGGAGTCAGCATAATGTTTCCTGCTGGCTCCCGAGGTTAAATGTTATCAAGGAATGCGTGAGAAAAATAGATTGAGAAATAAATACTGTGCTTTTGAGCTCGGTTAAGATATTTTAACAGTGGCCTAAATAAAAAAATTCTCTATAAATTACTTCGAGTCTGATACGTGTTTTGAGAAAAAAATCTGGAGTGCTAACAGGGTACTGGCATGTTCTAGTTTATTTAAACTCGGTTTACATGTGTGGCTATTTGAGAGGCAGCTCACCAGTACGTTCTTTTCCTGGCAGATTCCTGTCTGGCACCATTATCTGTCTTGCTCCTTCTTTACATCCAGTCAGTCTATCTTGCAGTTCATAGGTCTCCCTTATTGCATTCCTCTGTTGTTGGAAGTAGTTGTAAACTTGAGGAAACTTTTTAAATTTTTACCATGCCACCAATTAAAGAAAATAATAAAGACTGCCTCCAGAAATGAAAAAGATCTTTGACTTTTTGGTAGTATCTAAGACGATTTTATAGCTCACAGTGTTCTTTTAACACAGACTCTCAATAAATCCCATCAAGGCTCCCTTTAAACATTAGTAGTTAAAATAACAATTAACAGCAGTTAGCTACACTGCAAGTTTTAAGTGTACACAAGTTTGCCACTGTTCTAAGGATGGTCTTGAAGCATGTGATTTTTAGGTTTGCCATTTCTCCTTCATTTGGAAGTGCCTGCTTTCCTTGTTCTGTTTACCCTTACAGGAACCTTTGGTTACAGAGTTTGCAGACTGGCATGGGGGAAACAAATTTTCGTAGAATCATCTGAATGGCTTGGGTTGGAAGGGACCTTAAAGACCATCCAGGTCCAACCCCCTGCTATGGGTAGGGACCGCTGCTCCCAGCCCCATCCAGCCTGGCCTTGGGCACTGCCAGGGATACGGCAGCCACAGCTCCTCTGGGCAGCCTGGGCAGGGCCTCACCACCCTCATAGCAAAGAGTTTCTGCTTTATATCTAACCTAAATCTGTCCTCTTTTAGTTTAAAACCATTCCCTCTTGTCCTATCACTCTCTGCCTGTGTAAAAAGTCGCTCTTCATCTCTTTTATAAGCCCCTTCAAGTACTGAAAGGCTGCAGTGAGATCTCGCTGGAGCCTTCTCCAGGCTGAACATCCCGAGCTCTCTCAGCCTTTCTTCCTAGAAGAGGTGCTCCAGCCCTCTGATCATCCTTCTCTCAGTGAGTTCTTCTCCCAGTCTGTACTCTCGTCTGTGATTGCCCTGACGCTCATGCAGCACCTGGCACTTGTTGAACCTCATTCAGTTCATGTAGACCCAATTCTCAAGCTTCTCCAGGTCCCTTTGGATGGCATCCCTTCCTTCTGGTGTATGACTGCACCACTCAGCTTGCTGTTATCTGCAAACTTGGTGAGGGTGCACTTGATCACGTTGTCTATGTCATTGATAAAGATATTAAGCAGTCTGTCCCAAGATGGACCCCGAGGGACACCACTCATCATCACCTGTCTCCACCTGGACATAGAGCCATTGACCACAGCTCCCTCGTCAACTGATGCGGTCACTCCATCATAGAAGGCCACCAGATCGGTCAGGCACAATTTGCCCTTGGTGAAACTCTCGGATCACTTCCTTGCACGTGCCTTGACATTGCTTCCAGGAGGATCTGTTCCATGATCTTTCCTGACACAGAGGTGAGGCTTACTGGTCTGTAGTTCCCTGGGTCCTCCTTTCTACCCTTTTTAAAAACGGGAGTGGTGTTTCCCTTTTTCCAGTCACCAGGGACTTTACCTGACTTCCAGGACTTTTCAAGTATGATGGAGTGTGGCTTGGTGACTACATCAACCAGTTTCCTCAGGACCCTGGGATGCATGGCATCGGGCACCATAGACTTCTACCTGTTCAGTTTCATCAGGTGGTCTTGAACTTACTCTTCTCTTACAGTGGGAAGGACTTGGCTCCCCCAGCTCCTGCCTAGAGATTCAGGGACTCATTTTGTTTAATTACTTTTTTTTTCCTCCCTGCATAAAGTGCTGACACAGTTGGAGACCACCTCTTCCACCACCTCCTGCTATGCTACAGTTTAGAGGCTGGCCAAAAGGAAAGGTGATTAAGCAGCAGTGGCAGGACACCCAATTCAGACAAGGTATTCTAAATTTTCTCTTAATATATATAGACTCGTAGACTCATTTTCATTGGAAAAGAGCTTCAAGATCACCAAGTCCAACTATCAGCCTGACCTGCTGAATCCTGTCACTAATAGATGTCCCTGAGTGCCACATACACCCATCTCTTGAACGTCTCCAGGGCTGGGCACTCCACCACTTCCCTGGGCAGCCCATTCCAATGCTTGATCACCCTCCCCGTGAAGAAATTCTGTGTCATGTCCCATCTAAACCTCCCCTGGTGCAACTTGAGGGAGTTTCTTTGTGTCTGATTACTTGTCACCTGAGAAAAGAGACCAACACCCTCGTTGCTGCAACCTCCTTTCAGGTTGTTGTAGAGAGCAGTGAGGTCTCTTCTCAGTTTTTTCTTCTCCAGACTAAACAGCCCCAATTCTCCCAGCTGAGCCTCATATGTCCTGTTTTCTGATCCCTTCACAAGCTTCATTGCTCTTCTCTCCACACAGTTGAGCAACTCAGCGGGGCCCAAAACTGAACCATGGTACTCGAGGTGTGGTCTCATGAGTGCCATGTACGAGGGGAAGGGGACAAGCACTTCCCCAGTCCTGCTGGCCATGCTATTTCTGATAGAAACCAGGATGTTGTTGGCCTTCTTGTCCACCTGGGCACACTGCTGGCTCATGTTCAGCCAGCTCTCATGTGTTACCAGCTCTCATCCAGCACCCCCAGGTCCTTTTCTCCCAGGCAACTTTCCAGCCACTCTTCCCTGAGCCTATACTGCTGCATGGGGTGGTTAGGACCCAAGCTGAATGTTGTGCACTTGGACTCAGCCCACCTATGAATCCTTTCCAGAACCCTCTGCAGACCCTTCATACTCTCAAGCAGATCTACACTCCTGCCCAACTTCATATCATCTGAGGAATCGCTAATGTTGCACTTAATTCTCTCATCCAGACCATTGATAGAAACGTGAAACAAAACTGTCCCCAAGACTGAGCCCTGGAAATGCTGCTGGTGACCAGCCCCCAGCTGGACTGAACCCCAATTTCTGTGACTCTTTGAGCCTGGCCAGCGAGCCAGTGCTTCACCCAGCAAACAGCACATCTGTCCAAGCCCCATGCAGGACAACACAGTGGGAAGCGGCGTCAAATGCTTTATTAAAATCCACGAGGACAACATCCTTAGCCTTTCTCTCTTCTATTAAGCTGGGCATCTTGTCGTAGAAGGAGATCGGGCTACTCAGGCAGGACCTGCCCTTCATAAGTCCGTGCTGGCTGCTTCTGATTGCTCAATTGTTCTGTATGTGCTGCGTGGTGCACTGCAGCCCTGGCAGGAAATAGTTCTCCAATTTTGACTGTATTTTTAGAAGTGGTCAAGTTACGTATACCCGTCTCCCATGGCTTGTGCCATAGTAATTTCGTGCTGCTTCTCTAATCTTAACCCTAAAGGAAGTAGAATATAATGAAATCTGAAGGTAATTCCCAACTATCAATCACTTCTGCTTCCAATATAAACATCGCTAGTGCCCAACTTCTTATCATAGTGCTGGGTGAAAAGTAGATAACTGAAGCTTAATCCAAGACATATATAGGGCAAAAAAAAGAGTATTTTGAAAGATATAGTGGCCAAAATTAGTCCTGCAGTATTGCTTGGAAAATATGCTGGGAGAAGTTATACAGCTGTCTATGAGGTTAGTGGAACAGGGCAGGGAAAATTTATATCAGCATCATTTGGTTGCAGCTACATTTGCGTTATTCCCTTCTGAGAAAGCGATGTACTACAAATCCAGAATCTGCTACAGGATCTTATAAAATATACAAGATTATCCTTACTTCTTTTTTTTTTTTCCTTTCTGCAGCTAATCCTCTTTGACCAGCTGCTTGCACATGTCAGTGCTGATGTTCCTCAACCTCAACGGCTAAAAGGTCTTTTGGGTGGGCAAGCATAGCGTAGCAAATGTATAGTTCTGGGAAAATGAGTTTGGAGCGCTGAGCAAAAGTTCAGGTCTTGGAGAGTATAAAACCTGACCTGAAGTAAAAATGGGAACAAATTGTGTCTTATCAGGCAGGGAGGAGATGGGATAGTAAATTGTGCTCCTGTGAGCACCAAGTTTAAATATCTTCAGACATCTTAAAGAGGGAGAATGGAAATAAAAAGGCAGCTTTTATAGGAGGCTTAGGATGAAGTGAATGACATTAGGAAATAGGGATAGGATACCTTTCTATTTTGTCTCTGGAAAATGGCATGTTAAATGTATCAAGGTGTTCATAGAGAATAATGCACAAAGGAGGAGTGCAGCATTAGAAATGTAACATGCCCGTCTGCTGTCTTGAATTTTCTGCCTATTGTTTCATCTTAGCAGCCAAATCTTATTCTCTTCACCCTCGGGCTGTTTTCTGCTGCTCCACTTTGGGCAAGAAATAGCTCCTGTTAACATTTCCAGCGAAAGGAGCGTGGAGAGCAACTTGGCCAACCCAGCGCAGCTGTCTGCGTGAGGGTCAGCTGTGTAGTTCTCCATGCCCCCCTGGGATGTGGTGGGAGCATCAACACCAAGCACACACAGAGATAACTAAATTTAGCTGTCTAGAGCCCAGTTCCACCTTAAACGTACATAAAATGCTCTACATTTTGCCTCCTTTCTTGCCAAGACTATCCAGGACTGAACGTTTTTATTCTGTGCGCACTACCCAACATATTCAGGATGGGTTTCGTGTATTGATCTACTGCAGGGATTATCCTTCTTCCTGACTTCGTTCCTGAAACCTTTTGCACCCCAAGTGTCTTCAAAGTGTAGCAGTGCTTCTGTTTTCACTAGCATCCTCTGCTGTAACATCTGTGAACACTGAATGCCATTTAGGCAGACTGATTTCTGTATGCGTTTTCACAGCTAAGACTTTCCAGAGGATGTGCGCTGTGTGTTATTTATTGTCCTGCCTCTGTTGCAGTCTGCTTCCAGCTCTCATCTGTTAGCATTTCATTCATCTCATGTCTTGTCTAGTAGAGGGTGATTTAGGGTATCCTTTGTCAAAGAAAAGGATTCAGGATTGGAATATTTTCAAACTCTAACTGGAAATCAGGATCTTCATCACTGCCTAGACTTTCTGATATCAGCCCTGTGCTGGAACATGAAAAGGTCAGGCTATAAATATGCCTACATTGGGCAGTGGGCCACCACAGGCACTTTGTAGGGCATGAGAGAAACAAAATGCGCTGGTGATGAGCTTTGCTGCTGTATTCATCGAGCTCCCGGCAGCCGTTTGACTTGTGGACCGTCTTGTTCGATACCACCGACAGTGCTGTTCAGCGTCTGTCAGCTCGGAATAACACATGAACTCGGTGGTGGAGGCTGTAGATGAAACACAGATTGGAGGAGTGAGGAATCGTGACAAGCAGATAACTTCTGCGGAGGTCTAGATTGCGTGGTCAGCACGCTCGGCTGTCTTAACTACGGCGTCAAATGTAACTCTGTATGCAGTATCTCTTTTTCAACAGTTGCAGGAGATTTACTTCCCAGATTATCAGTATCCTGGAAAATAGGCTGAAGTGATGGTGGTGGTGGTGATTTAACAGCTGCGTGTAAATTCCCAGTTCCTGCATTTATAAAGTAATAAACTAAGAGCATACAGTTCATATTTTCTGTAGCTGGTTGTTAGTGTAGCGTGTCCACTCTGGTTTCAGCAATAGCCTGGGTGTTGCAGATGGTTTGGAAAAACACTGCAAGATTCATTTGTTATCTGAAAGATAAGTGAGAGACTAAAGTGTCAGAAATTACTCATTCCGTCCAAGGGAAAACATATTGAGATTTGATGATGCAAGTGTCTGTGAAAAAGAGTCATGGAAGAATCACAACGGGACGAGGCTCTTCTAAAATATCAGCCGAAGGCACAACACCCAGTATCTGCAACTGGGGATAAAAAAGTTGAAAGCTGCTTTGTTTTTCTACTGGGTTTAGTGGCAAGAGTAGCAACGCCAGCCATTTGTTTTGTCTGAAATCAGACTACGAGTGCTGTTGGAAGGATCTTTTCTGGGTCAATCCAAATCATGTGGTTGTGGAAACCACGTGGTGACATTCGGCGGCTCGTACTACCCAGGAGGTCAGATGAAATAATCGTAACTCTTTCTGCTACCCCCGAATTTAAAATCTATGAATGGGGACCAACTCACAGAGCCTGTAGGCTTTTTCCAAAATACAAGTGCTGAGTGCTCTCTGCAGTGATCTGTGCGTCTTTGGCCACCGACTGAAGGAAATTACAGCAGAGGGAAGAGATGCCCTGAAGAGGAAAACCAGCCCTAAATATGAATGTTGACAAGAGATTCCAGCTCAGGGGGAATTTGATGGTCTGGTTTTGTTTAAACGTGCTGCTGTCACTTCTGTGCCTAACTGAGCTCGTGTCCGGTTGAACTTGCAGATGGCCAGTTGTGGATGGATTTGTAGTTGTAATGTGTCTGCGCTGGATGCCACCGTGTCACGGTGACAATCATATGCATGACAGCCCCCAGCCCAACACTTGTCATGTAGACTTCTTAGGTGTTGCTGCTAGAGATTTAAAAAAGAAGCTGGAATTGTTTTTAGTATGTCCTAAAAAAAGCTGGTGGACAGGATTTGGGATGGTGGTGTGATAGTCTAGCTTCAGGAGGGCTTAGCATCATTAAAAAACAAACAAAAACCCACAGAACAATTGTATGTATATCGAATCTATTGTTATTTCAGACTCCGAGGTCTGTCTCTGATGATAGGAATCAGTGGTACAGGTATCTAATTTAGCGATTTGGAAAACTCGGGGAGAGAGGCAGTGTTGTGTAATTATGCTGGAAGAGCTCTAGTCAATCAAAGGTGTGCTCTGCTATGGTGTAATTATCTGGTGTTGGTGTACATCCCAGTCTGCACGGACTATATGCTTTTGGTCTTTTCAGAAGAAATGGTATCTTATTCTTATTAAAGGTCAGCTTTAATGTGCCCTCCTACTGGGCATGATTATGATAAATAACTTACTTATCTTAATCAGCCCTGGATTAAATATGTTCTGTTATTTCAGCATGAGGCAACTTCCCAGCAGCTTTGCTTTCTGGTTTGTTAGAGTTTTGAAGTGTGGAAATGCCTGTTGAGAAGCATTTGAACATTAATTCTCTCCTCCTCTCTCTTTCAACATAGCCTGCAAAGTCAGTTACAAAACTAATTAGCTAACATTAATATGTGCACTGCTCTAGGGGCTTAAAAACTTAATTTTCAGTGATGATGGAAGCGTCAAAGAAAATTGTTTGTTTGTTGACTTACATGGTAGTTAATGTAATTGTGGCTAAACGCTTTAAATCACTTACTTTTGAAACAATGTGGTCCTCTTCGCGGAATATTTATTTCTTACATCTTTTGTGCCTTTCCTGATGCCCCTTTTTATTTTGTAGGTAACTCCATTGATTTCTCCCCTTTCCCCCAAGGTTACTGAGGAACTATAACATAAAACAAAGGTTCCCACAATGAGATATATACAAAATAATGTATTTAAAATAAGCATTACTTCAAAATAACGCACGAGCACCTGTCGGTGCCAACTGCATAGAAGTGCAGCTCTGTCCTGCCGCTGTCGCCACCAGGATTGGCACCTTCTCCAAAGGCCCTTGGGAACCCCAGGAGGGGGAGATCCCCTTCGAATATGGGCTGTAGGAGCCCACGAGCTGCAATGTTGGGAGATGTCATTACAGGAAAGCTCTGGGACAGATTCTCAAGGCAAGGTTTTCTAGGTCAGTCATGCAGCAGTGTCTGCAAATAGGTAGTTAATTTGGGACAAATGGGACAAGCCACTTTCTGAATTCAAATGAAGCCCGAGTTCCTGCATGTTTTGGATGTCTGTAAGCACAAAAGCCTGTCTACCAGTCCACCCAGTCTGCCCAGTATGCTTTGGAAGGAAGGGAGCACAGTCTGTTCTCTGACCTCAACAAAGTCACCGTGACTTAGGGTGGCACGTCACCAGGTCAGAGTTAATGAGCCTCGCTGGGAGAATTTTGTTACCCTTTGCTTATGTATCCTCAGCGTACGCAGCGAGACCTTTTGGTGTTTGACTAGATTGCATTTTGCACGTTGTGCAGAGCCTTGGAGGGAACGGGTAAGGGGACTGACTCAGTCGAGTAACTTTGCAGAACTGATGCAGTTAAAAAGGTTGGTCGGGAAGGAGGAGACAGCCTCATTCTGCTTCTGCCACCCTCTGTTTAGCCTTGATCGGGAGGCGATGACCAGGGCTGCTAAATCTGCATTGGAGAATGGCACCTTCAGCATCCTGCATGGCAGAGCTGCACTTCTCAGCATGATGCAGGAAAATCCCAAGTATCATTTTCTGCCCCAATTCTCCTTTTTCTTCTAAATGTCTTAAACAACAGGAGTTTCTTTCCTTATCTTCTTCATCTGTTTCCTCTCTCCATGGTGCTTTCTTAAGACTTACTGCTGGTTATGAGGTCTTTGGGTTTCAGCCCACTGGCCCATTTTATCTTTGCAATACAGAGAGGGTAACGGTTCAAAACACAACACAAATTTCAGGGTGCTCTGACTTTTGAAGCTGGCTGTGGACAGCCTGGAGGATATGGCTGCTGATTGTGCTTGTTCGTAACCAAGTGGAGCTTGATGTTTTCCACGGTGGGACAGAAATACAGCAGTAGAGATGCCTGTGGTTGTGCAGGAGGTCGTCATTGCTTTAGCTCTGCAGCACCATCCCAGATTCATTGCAGCCTGGGAGGTTGTAATACGAATCCTTGAAGGAGGATCTTTAGTCGTACTTGTGTCAGCAAGGTAAAGGACCAGGTAGCTTGCTCTGCTGAAATGTCTTCAGCAAAAGTGCCTCTGAAACCCAACTGGATGCACGGAGTAGCTGTACTGCTAAAACCAACGAGCTATAGGTACAGAAGGCTCAGAGTTTCAGAAAGATTTGAAGGATTAGATCCACAAATTTGGGGGAAAATACAAAAACTATGAAAGAAACTATTGCTCTTTCCTGGATCCCATTTTTAAAGCCACCTCTTTCAACCACAGGATGGAGTATCGGTGCCACACGTTCCGCTGATAGCTCCTGCAGCATTTTGTCCTGAGTCCTGAATCCGTCCTGTCTGCTGGAAATACTTTGCTTCCTTTCCCATGAGATCCTGCTTGTTGTGCTTTTACTCTCCCTTAAACCAAGAGCTCATGTGTGCCCGTTGTTCGCTTTGCACACCCATGGGTTTTCCGTTCTGGAGCTTCCATTTTTTTTCCTTTCTCGGTTGAAAATTGAGATGAAACTCGTGTAAAAACCCGCCTTTGTTACAAGTTATAGATGGCTGGTTTGGATAGCTTTTAAAATCCATCCTTTATAAGGAGCAAATAAAATCCAACATGCGTGCCCGTCTTCTGGAAAACCTGGCATCCTTTCATGCCTGACAATACCGGAGCCCGATCCTGAAAGGTACCAGAGCCCTGTGCTCATAAAAGAGGCCCCGCAGGGGGCAATTGCTGAGATTGATGGTAGCAGGACAGTTATACAGAAACCAGTGACTGCTTTATTACTGTAAATAAAATGTTCAGGCTTTTCCTGTCAGAAAACACAGCACAGGTTATATTAGTCAATTAACCTGGTAACCCGGGTGGCTGTTTTTCTTTTGCATGAGAGGCTGTGCTGCCGTACAGAGGGAATGGTTTCCCTGCATCCTCGGGTGCAGTGCTCCTGTCAGTCACCCGCTTCATCGTGGATTAACTCCATGGGTATGAACATAAAAGACTACTGGGATGAAGCTCTTCTTTCCATGAAAAAAATCCATGCAGATGAAAGTTGTACAGGTTCTCATTTTAAGTTTGTGCTTCCTTCAGTATTAAACGTCCACGGTGTGTTCCCGTACACGCTTTTTAATGTGTTTTTATTATAAGCCTGTCAAATGTTTTGCCTTTAAGATCCTCTTCAGACCAAGGTGATTGAAAAACATTCCCAGGTTGTCCTATTAATTGTATGATCTAGAAACCAAAGCTTTGCTTGGAAGTTTATTCAGGTTAATTATTCTAAAACTCAGAAAGCAAATGATCAGGAATGGTGATGGGGCAGGTTAGGGGGTATCTTGACATTACCTGCTGCTGATTTCTAATGACATACTCCACGTCTTGACTAGGGAAGTGCCACAATTTCTCCTTTGCAACGTAACAACACATTTTAATTAAAATTTTGATACACCAAGCAAATATTGAAGGATCTATTCTTGCATAGGTTAAACACGCACAGCGTATGCCTTGGGGGAAAGAGTGACATTCTGGTTCCAGAGCAATTATTTCTCAAATTTGTTCTTAATTTTCAGGGAATTGGTTTTGTAACATGGCTTTTGCTGCACAAGAAAGCAGTGTTAGGGGAAGGATATTCTCCCTGAGGCTTTTGCTGCTTTGGTGACAGTCCGGACCTTTGGTTTTACCAGGTTTGGCCACCGTTGTGCTGAGCAGCGGCTGGCTTTGGGGCGACCCTGAAACAGATGACTCTCCTTCTCCAGTTCAGAAAATGCAAGCAGGAATATTGCTGTCAGCACGGCTTTTCCCATTGCTCACTCGGAGGCAGCTCAGCTTTCGCAGCCCTGCCCGGGGTTTTATTTCCTGACGCTACTGTCGACTTCAATAGGAGTCATGTTGCCAAATTGCACATTTGCCTTAGTAAACTGAACTTCCTTCAAAAGAGCTAATAGCTTTCAGTTCGTAAGTCTCCTGGACATCTTCATCAGGACAGCTTGTTCTTTGGTTTTATAGCTATTAAACAAAGCGCTTTATGATAGCTGAAGGGGACAATTGCAGGAACAACAACCCAGCAATCTGTTTCACACTTGCTTTAGTCTGCAATCTGCTGGTGTGCTTTAAATATTCGAAAACTCCTCGACTTCTTTTACCCAAGTGTGAGGTCCGCACAAGTTTGCTTGCAAATACTTAGTGCAGCTCCATTTGTGTGAATTTATTGTTTTTTTTCTTTTCGATTGTGACAGTATCTACAGTCTGCTCTGATGGGCCTTGCTTCTCTTGGTCTTCCAGAGACCAGTGTCCTCTTCTGCTGTGCTGCGTGTGTGCAACACAGCATCCATGGGTCACCGGGGGCACGGTGCCTTCGGTGGTGGTTTCTTTAGTGCTATAAATGATCAGTTAGGGCTTGAAGCATCAAATCACCCAAGCTTAAAGGGGGACTGAGGATGGTGGTAGTATACAAGGCATTTGGGAGAGCCTCAATCCACCTTACAAACAGAATATAACTAGCGCTGCTGCAGCTCTGCAGTAATGCTAATTGCATAATGCTGCAAACAACAGGTGGGGTTAGGCACTTTGCTGTGCTTAAGGGTGAGACTGCTGGTTTTTACAAGCTATACAAGGTATACGTCTCTCCCCTTATTAAAAAGGGGCACTGAGACACATCATACCCATTGCTTCTGGGAATTAGGGTTGTGGCTTCTGCATCCCGTTACTGGTGATGTAGCTCGCTGCTGGTGTAGGGGATTAGCAGCTGAAACCAAGCAGGAGCGTGTGTCCGCAGCTCGGCTCCAACTGAAATGCTGTTTCCAGCCCTATAGGAAACATTATTTTTCCTTAAAAAAGGGAGCTGCATCATAGTGCTTAAAACTGCTTAAGAGCACAATAAAAGATGTCTTGTGTCGTGAAGGCTTGCAGGGATTTGCTCAGGAAAATGTTTTCTATTGGAATAAAACATACTGCAGCAAGGACGTATTTGTCATTTGATACATTTGCTATGTTTAGGAAGGAAACAAACAGAAATAATTATTCAATAGCCACCTGACAACATTTTGCTAGAGCTGTTCGAAGAAACGTCAGATTCTTTCTTACAGTTGTTATGGACTGCTGCTAGTTTAATTTTAAAATGGATCCCACAAATCTTACGGAGTCCTCCTATGCCCCAGACAGGTGATGACAAACAGCTAGAGGATCACAGCTTGAAAAGGAATTAGCTGCTTTACGGTAGCTTAAGTTCATGGGTTTTCCTTCGCAAGCAAGTCAGGCTAAGACAGTGCTGTACAGCTTTACTTGCAATGACTTGTTAAACTGTAGTAACGTGAATATTTACAATTATCTGTACCCTTAATCCTGTTAAAACACCAGGAGGTTATTTTTCCGTATTCATTGATATCCCTTTGCATTGGGCAGAACCTCTCAGATGCGTGGTTTTTCATCTTTGTGTTGGAACAATAAAATAATAATAATATTTTTCTGTTTATTGAATTAGCAACTACTCCGTGAGATGCAACAGATGGCAAGTCGCCCCTTCGCCTCCATCAACGTTGCCTTAGAAACAGATGAAGAACCGCCAGATCTCATTGGGGGAAGCATAAAGGTGAGAGCTGGTGCTTTAGGGTGGTCCTCACCGTACTTAATCGTGGATACTTGTTTTAAACTGTGGTTAATGCAATAATCCAAAAATCTCCGTTTGTTAGATATCTGTAAGAAACTATAAGTGTCTGAGGGCCAAAAGATCTCGTTTTCGTTTGATTTTATACCTTCAGGTCTATGTTTACAACTTTTGGGCTGGTTTAGCTAAGAGCTATGCTGTTTGTAGGGTATGAGATTTTGTGTTTGCCTTGTTAGTTTTTATGCCTCGTAATAGAGAAGAATGCGGTTTTACACGGCAGAACATTTGGCTAGAAATAGCTATAGGTACTGCAAATAGAAAGCATTTTTCTGCGATCTCTCAAATCAAACAGGAATATAATCATGTCTGTGTACTGTAATAGTATCAACATATTTCTAGCTATAAATACATTTTCAAATACATCTTGTGGTACATAAATAGGAGTGTGGAGAAATCATTGTCTAAAACCTGCCTGGCATGTTCTTAGTCACAGCGCATTGTATTTTTAGGAAATGCAGGTTTAAAAGGAGACTAATAAATTAAAAGATCTTTTTTAATGTTATGCTTTCACTAGCAGACTTGTACTCAAAAAGGAAAAGTTAAGAACTTGAGAACATTGATATTTTTTTCCTCTGTCTAAAGTAGCTGTTTCATTTTATTCAGACTTCAGTTCTTTGAAGTTTTCATCATTAGTTCAGGCACAAAGTTTCTCGCTTTCTGCTACTGTGGCAAGAAAGCAAGTAATCCTTTTCTATCAAAAATGTGTGCAATTCAAATATTATAAAGCACAGAAAAACAGTCTGACCCCAGAACCTCTGTTTGGTGGATATTCATATTTAAATCTTGGCCTTAGCATCAGGAAATGTCACATTTAAGGTCACCTCTATAGCCTTAGCTCTTCTTTGCATACATGTGAACATAGTCTTTCATGGCAAGCTGCAGTACTTTTTCCACCTGGTTTTTGTCATGCAGCATGTTCTGAATGGAAGAGTAGAAGAGAAAGAATCTCAGTATATTGTTGTAGTTTCATTATTTGTCCTGGTTATTTACTGTATTTCATCCAAACCTTCTGTCCCAAGCTTTGAATGATTCCTGTGACTGCTCCATATTTGAGTACTTCATGAATTAATCATCGCCACCTCTCTAAAGCTAGGGGTTTAGTGTCCCTGCTTTGCAGGTAGGAACTTTCACAGGTAGTGAAAGCAAAGTAAAATTTGCAAAGGCACTCAGTAATTTGGGGGAGCGGACTGACTGGGCACCTAAGCTGACCTGTGCCTGGGACTTCTCCGTGGAGGTCCGGGGTGACTGTACTCCCTGTTGACGTTCGTTTGACTCCTGATCATTCAGTTTTAATTTGTTTGTATAACTTCTGTAGTTTTGTCCTGAGGATGATAGAGATTGGAAACCATTGGCCTCTGACAGCTCACCAAGACTTTGAAATACATGCTTGTAAAATTGGGCTGTCACCCAACATGTTAGAGCCTTCTATTCACTGCTTCATTGAAGAAGCCGTATGATGCGTGTAGATGTTTTCATTGGGATGGAGGCATATTTGTGTGCTTGTTCGTGGTGCTGATGGTTTTGGGCTGCAGTCTGTCTGGGCATTTCCCTTTTTCCCTTCCCCTCTTTCCATTATTCACACTAATTTTGTAGAAATAAGCAAACTAAAAACACCTCCCTTATAGGATCAGGCCAGAACAAAGCTGTCCTAAACTTTTTGATCTCTGACAAGTTTGTCTACGCTCAAAAAACTGCAGAGAAGATGCTAAACTTTGGATCTCTGCTGTTCTGATGTGTGCTATTTTTCTTCTTGTTCAGCTGGCAGTGCTCGTTTCTTTTTCATATGAGCTTTTTGTTCCCTTGCTCCTCGGTACCTCTCTGCTTTTTATTTTCTTCTCAGTTTCTTCTTTGATTAGAGGAATGCAAAAACCTCCTTTGAAGTGCGTCCGCAGACAGGATTTCGTTTTTCTGGCACTAGCAGCTATATTTCCTTGCATTCCCATGTCTGCCGTCATCGTCCATATCTCACTTGTCTGACCTCCTTGGGTTACTCAAGAAGGGATGGAGAAGCCAATTTTAAGCATAATAAGTAAGACTGTGGACAGATGGACATATGTCCCTTTTCAGACCCAGAAATTGTTACCAACTGCTAATTACCCTCTGTGCTGATAATTCAGCAAGGCGTGCAAATGCTTCTTAATCCATTGCAGACAAAAATGAAGCAGTCTAATTCAGGCAAATGGCACAAAGTGTGTGCGGCAACCAGAAGCCAAAGAGAGGACATGGGCTACTGTGCCAGCAGGTAACTCCATCTGCTGGAAGACCTACGTGCAGAATGAGGACGCTTTTCCATGACAAGGAGAGAAGCTAATTTTATTTATTTATTTATTTATTTGATTAATTTATTTTGCCGATAGCTTGCAGAATTTATTTAGGGGATGAAAGCATGTGTAAAAGTCTGGAGTGTTTCAGCAAAGTTGAAACTGAGAGGAAAGGAGAGGAGGTGCAGGAGATCTGTAGGTTGTGAGCAGCATGGGGAACAGCCCTTCTGAGACTGCCTAACCTGCTGGATGCTGCATATAAGTGAATTTTATCAGAAGTGGAAAAGCAGTCTCAATATCTCTGAGGTCAGCTTCAGTGTTTTTCTCTCATCCCTTTTCCTCCTGCATGTGAGAAAAACTTTTAGCAGGAGGGAGCCGCAGGAAGATGAGCTGGGTTGTTACAGAAATGTGGAACCGCATTTTTCTTTTCATTTTATCTGTTCTTTAATTATTAGCCAAGGAAGGAGTGAGAAGAAATGCTGTTAAGTTGTTGGACCATAAGCCGTTCTCCGGTTGCTCTGCCACTCGCTGTGTCAAACTTGGAGAGCTTTCGTTTTATACAAGAAATCCAGGCTTGCGTTATCAGGCACGCGTTGATGTTTTCCTTTCCCCATGTGAATCAAAGCCTTTGGTTAATAATGAGTTTATTTGAGGGTTACAAAGTAGAATTGGAAAATGGGATGTCTTGTCTGCAAGAGATTAATTTCCTTTTCCATTGTACGTAGCCAATTGGCAGCCAGTGTCAAGCTAGTTCCATCCTAAGCTAATGTTTTCCAGCTGGACAGTATTAGAACTGTGTTTTCAATTAGTATTTTTCCTGGGGTACTTAGAAGTAATAGAAAATGATTTACCTGCAGGGAAACTATTCATAATATAGTCTGCAGCTAGGCAACACGTAACTAGCTGCTTTGGTTTATTTCCCGCTCAACAAATACCCAGTGGATCACAAATCTACCACTAAATTTGCTTAGTTATTACAAAATCCATTGGCTTTTCTCTGCAGCTTTTCGTGCATTCTGAGGTGCTGCCTATCGTAATTTCTTCGATGAGTATTTAACATCCCTGGGTGCCTAGGGCCAAATCTTGTAGCTCTCTGCAGTGATTTTTAGAAGACTGTTTCCTGTAAGACTTCGGAAAGTTTATAATCTTTACAGTGATTCCCAGGTATTTTTGAGTTGGTAACGGAATGAAGCTAACACTTGTAGATTCCCAAGAAAAGCACATAGCAGCATAGCAAGCAAATGCTTAGCTTGAGCGAAACACCTGCAAGATCAACAAGAAAATTGTTTCATTAGGGAAGTTTATCCTTAAGTCAGACAGAATTGTCTTGGAAGCTTTCAGAGGCTTTGAAAAACACTCTCATAAAACAAAGCATTTGCCTGGTGTCGGAGCTGAGCCGTGGAGCAGCCTTGCTGTGCTGTGTTTAGGGATGCGACGTGCAAAGCCAGTGCTTAGAGATGATTATCTTTGCATCCGCGATCGACAGGCTGTCCGCATTTGTAGGTACCTAAATGGAGAGAAGTGTCGGTGAGCAAAATCCTGCTGCAGTTCATTTGGCATGTTCCGTACCTTCGTGCGGGTGTGCATTTAATTCTGCTGTGTTGGGCTTCTGAAGGCAAAATAGCTTCACTGCAAGTCCTTAATCAGACATCAGCTCTGGCTGACTCCGTAAAAATAGCAGAAATTTGATGGAAAATAGCATCTTTCTCTAGTAATTAGTTTGTTTTGTTACAGAAGAGTGTTGTTAAGTGGTTTAAAGACTGCCAGAAGGTCCCATCTGTTCAAGAAGTACAGAGATGTAGTGGTGGGCTGATTTAGGAGCAGGCAGGGGATACCACAGATTTATATCCTCAGCCTACTTGTATTTCACATCCGAGCGGTGCCCTTGTTAAATTCGTTTCACACTGCAGTGGGGTTGTAACCACCGGTAAGGAGGAGCGGTGAGGAGTCCTGTGGCGAGCACGATAGCTCTGGTACCGTCGCGGTGAGGAGTAGTAAAAATAAAATAATAAAATAATGGATGTGGATAAGCATCATCCAGCTCCATCACTGCTACACGGCACCTTCGTTTTTACTTGTAGCTCAGTTTCCTGAAATGAGAGAAGCCTGGTGAAGAACAGCTAAAGACCCAGCAGTTGGTGGGTTTTAGGGCTGTTATCCTCTTCTGGTTGTTGCTCGTGGTGGCTCCTTTCCACCTCTCTTTCCATGTTACTGACCCATTATTTGTTCATCAAATTTGCTGACGGACCAGCCTCCCACCCCATTTCACTTAAAATGAGCTGGGTTAACACGAGCGTGGTAAGCACGGAGCCTCCTGCTTTGCCAGGTCACCCAGATGAGCTGGGGAGTCCTAGGGCAAGCAGGCAGGTGTGGAAGGGTGGCAGGCTTGGCAAGTGCACGTGCGCTGGGAGGTAGGAGCAGTCCTAAGCAAAAACGACCGTGCTATCGAGACGTGTCGGGGTGGGGACAGAGCAAGTTTGCATTTTCCAAAGCTGAAAGAGAGAGGTGTTCTTTGAAGAGTCTCGAAAGGATAATGGTTGGAGGGAGGGGATGAAATCGAGGGCTGAAAATTAAACTGGGTAATCCTAATCTGATGTGGCGTGTGCTGGAGGTGGTCGGCACACAGCCTTGGTGGCTGGTGGTGTTCCACCTGACCTGGCTAACACGGGCTGTTCGGGCTTGTGAGCTTTGCCTTTGGAAATGCAATTTAACTTCTTATGTATTATTTCCGGGGCTTCTCACATTTGCTGGCTCTGGGAGCTTTTCCCTGCATTAACGCTAAGCCGTTCAGAGTGTGTTGGCGTGTAGCTGTCTCCTTGTCTTTACGAAAGGACAAAAAGGACAAAAAAAAGCACAAAAATCACATCCACTTGTTACACACAGTCCATATGCGGATCGTGGGATCCCTCCTGTTGCATCAGGGTGACGAGGGACACAAAACAAGAAGTGACACCCCAGCTCGTGCTTTATATTTGGTGTTAATCCTGGCTGTGCTGGCTCACCTACTAATTCATAGCAAAGTGTAGGATCCCCTTGGAACAAGAAGCTTGGAGTCGCCAGTGGTGGGCAGGGAGGCGTCATCCAGGCATCGGAGATGGGCGAGACCTGCACTGCCATCGGGTAGAGCCTTCCTGGGGTCTGTCCCGAGGAAGTAACAACAAAAACACCTGATAAAACCTTCGCCTAATGAATTATTTCCAGTTAACTAGGGCTGGGAACCTCGCTTTGGTTTCTGTTACAAAATTAGGTGCTTGGGGAAAACTTTCGCCGTTTCCATGCGTGCGGTAAATATTTGGAAGGGGCCTATCAGGAGATCAGCACAAACAGCTGCTAAGCCCGCCTCGTATTTAGGGAATATTCGGCTGATAATTGAGCTGAGATTTGTCTGGATTTAGATTTGAAGGCTGCAAAGTTTTCGGCAGAACAGACCCCGATTTAGCTGATACGGAGGAGTTTGCTGGAGGGAGAGGAAGCAGTGCAAAGCTCCCTACAGAAGGTTTTTAAATCTCTTTTTTTCCCTCTAGTGCCAGCAACTGTCTCTTCTGATAATATCAGCAGCTTCCCAAAAAGCGTTATAGGGGACCTGTTTGCATTCCTTTATGCCAAGTAGTGGTTTTGTGTGTCTTGTGTTTGCAGTCTCCATCCGACTGTCCTCCTTCCTTCTGTTGTTGCACTTTTTCACGTGCAAAAACCAGCCCGGTGGTTGAAAAGAACAAGCAAAAGAATCCTGCCTGTCCACCCGTACAAAACCAAAATAAATACCCACTATTTGCCGTGTGTGTTTTTGCCCAGATTTGATCCCCGTGGCCTCGTCCATCCCATCCCCTCCCTGGGGCATCAGCAGGGAGCTGAAAAAGAACGGCAAGCGGTCGCAAACGTGCATGGAAACGCTCACAGCTCTGACATGAGGGTTTTGTCATTTCAGGGTGACTGCTTTTGAAATATAAACTTGCCTATCGAAATCCTTTCCCTCACTCGGAGCTTGCCTTTGCCGGTTTGACAACGTACGCTTGAAAATAGAAAACAGTTGTTCAAGGCAATGGGGGCGACCTCCGGGCCCCATTACGCTGGGCTGCTGCGTGTATGCTCCCAGGTATTGGGAGCGCAGGCTGCTTGGGTGGGTGTTTTCAATTTCAGACTGTTAGCATTCATCTGAAAGGCTTGAATATGACTTTTATTTAGTTCCTCGCACACGGGAACCCAGTGTCGTGGCAGAGCGGTGAGCGATTCCGTTCCCCAGCCCCTGTGTCACTTCCAAGGTAGATATCAGGGGCAAAGTAAACATAAATTTTTAATCTAGACTCGTTTGCTGCAAATTGTTGCTGGAAGTTCATTCGTCTCTATCTTGGAAGACATACATATTACCCTGAGAATATGATTTTTAAAACTTAATACTCTATTTTTTATCGAAAATTGCTTGTAACTTCTTTTACAAATGTTCAGTCGGCTTTTAATGGCACAATTTAAAAACTTGCAAATGGAATTTGACCCTTTTTCTACAGAGTGAAATCATCTGAAGAAGTGAAATCAAACAATAAAGTTAAACTGTTTCAGTAATGGTCCTCTTCTCTTCCCCCACCGTAAGACTTTTGCTTTATTTTAATTTCCTCGCTGGAAATTGAAAACCATGTAAGAGTGATTTGATCAAACTGCAAAAATATGTTTTCTTGTTAAGGAAAAAAACGTCCCTACAGTATTTTTATACATTTTGAGAAACAATATGCTGGCAGCGTATTACAGAACCTAAAGAAATTTGACGCTGTGTTTTTTAAATTGCACAGCCTATTTATTGTTCTAGCCGTTAGTTTTACGTGACGTATTATTAACCTTTAGAATTTGTCAAATATAAGCAGCATAAATAGAAATAATGACACGAAATAATAATAATAAAAAAAGAGTTTTTTAGGTGGAACGTTGTACAATGGAACTTGATTGTGCAAAGCGCTTGGCTGTGAAATTGTCTCCCAAGGGAGCTGGCGGCGCACTTCACACCTGGGCCACTTAGAAACAGCCCCGACAAAAGGCCTGGTAGAAGCACCGTGTGTGCAGGACATACTGCTGGAGAAGGCAGCCTAATTAGGTGACCTAAGAGCTCTCTTACAGCTTTTAATTTCTGTAATTGTTTAAGCTCTGTGCATATTAAGTATATATCAAAACTCGTAAACAACCCAAATCGCTTGGCTTTTTGGTGGTGCTTTTGGCCAGTGAAGTCATCTGGGGAGAATTGCTGAGAATAAATTCTCACTGCCCCCAGGAACAGTGGGGTCGTGTCGCTACTTAGTAAAATATCGTTAACGTTGTATTTTGGCCCAAAATAGGGTAGTCCCTGTTTGTGTGCACTGCCCAATGCAAATCTTGGCATAGAGCTTTCTGGTTAAGAAACGGCTGCTGCAGCACGCCTTGCTGCCTCTTACAGGGTGTTTAAATCTCTGCACCGGGCTGAGAGGTCTTTGCTGCTTTTTTGGTCTTTGCTTGACGCTTGCAGTCTCCCAATTTCTAGTTTTTTTCGCTGTTTCTATTTATTGTAGCTCTGCTGGCGTGGATGAGTAGTCGAAGTCCACTGCAGGAGGAGGGCTCAGGCCATCAGCTGCGCAAAGGGGTCGCACAATCACAGTACTGCTTTAGGGACAGGAGGTAGCTTTAGGGGAAGGTGCCTGGGAGATAAACCAGGAGGCTGCAGTCGTCTGCTCCTAGCACAGATCAGCACCAGGTCAGCACCCTTCACCGACCTCCGTCGCAACCAGAAGCCTCCTGGCTGCACGTTTCTTGGTGCTGCCGAGCCCGGGAGCTGTGAGCAAGCTTGTTCTGTTCGAGCCGAGGGCACGGCTGCTTTCTGCCGGGCTGTCAGGTGGCAATTTGGCTGTCCGAATCGACTCGGCCCAGCCAAGGTGAGATCTTTTTACCCCGTTAGCTGCCTCTCCGGCCACGCGCTCCAGCAGCTGGGCTCGCCTCTCCCCTCTGTGCCCCCTCCCAGGCAGGACGCTGCTGTTCAGGCGCTGCACGAAGCACTCATCGTGTGCCAAGTGTCTGAGGGATGCACCTTATTTGCATAGATTTGAATAATGTGTGCTTTATTGTGCCATTAAGCCTTCAATAAAAAAGGAATTGCTTTATATAATTCAACAATGGGTTTATCAAAACACTCTAGATGAAAGTCTCTGGCAGAGGCTGGCTTTAACCATCTGATGAAAGGTGTTACAAACTTTGGAGATCTGCTTTTTTTTTTTTTTAAAGTGGGCCATTAAAAGCCGCCTGTCAGACTGAAGCACGAGCATTTATAATGACCTGATCTCTGGTTCCCAAACCCGCTCCAAACCTCCTTGTGGAAAAGCAGCTTCGGTCTTCAACGAGAGCACTCGGCAGCCAGGCAGGAGGGAGACAGGCTGCAGAAGAGAAGGAGAGGAGATGCGAGCTCTTGGGTCTCCCCACAAAAATACAGCTTGAGGAAGGCAGCCAGCCCTTCCCTAGCTGCTCTGTGCCATGGTGACACCTGCAAAGGCCATGTCAAAACACGAGCAGGCTCGTGGCAAGGCCAGCTGTGGGTTACATCTTCGAGCAAAATACCCACGAAGTTGCTGGTTGAATTATCCGCGTGTTCTCCTCCGTGTCTGCAGAATACAGTCCCCGGGCTCCAGCGCTGGGCTGCCGTGCGTCTCGCAGAGGGCACGGGATGCCCTTCACTCCCGGCTGACCTCGCACGGCGTTCGCCGTCCCCCTCGCTCGGCGCGTGAGTCATTTCATCAGGCTGCGCTTTGTTTTTCGGCCTGGCGAGCGCGCACGCGGGGATGAGATGCGCCGTGAGTCACAGTTCAAAAAGCAGGTGCCCCAACTGGTGCTGTCAAAAATAAATTGGCGGGGCTTCATTCCTCATGCTGCTTTTGCAGTTCCTAACTGCAGCTCGTCTCAGGGAAATGGTTGGGTTTTGATGGACACGAGACTGTTTTTTCCGTGTAGATTTAAGACCGGGATTAGCTGCAACAAGATAATCTTGTTCTTAGTGTGTTCCTTTCAAATTAGCTTGCGACTGCCTGACAGATTCTGGATGCATCATTCTATAAAGCATACGTCCTTGCTTTGCATGATAAACAGAAACAGGGTCCTGCAGGCGGTGAAATACTAACAATTCTTTTACCTCTGCCCCCAGCTATCCGTGGTACTGCAGATAGTTTAAAAACACGTTGCAGGATGAGGGTCGGAGGCAGCCCTGTGAAATAACAGAGTTTTATTTAGGTTTCTGTGTGGCTGGGGTCTGCTGTCACTCCCTTGGGGACAGCACTGGCCACCCGGGCCGGGCTTTTCCAGCACCAGTGACACGCGCGTGGGAGCTCTTCGTGGTTCAGGCTGGGATCGGGGGAACAGATAGGAGGGAGGCGTGTGACCTTGAGGAATGAAATAAAACTAAAAATCCCATGGAAAAAGAAAGATCATGCCCGTGGGGACTCGTAATGAAAGTTTCTGCTGCACGCTGCGGGTTCATTAGTTGGAAAGGGCAGAGGAGGAGAAAGGATCCTGCTTGGGGCTGAGACGAGCTAAATTACCCTCCAAGTCCCTTCAGCTCTGTGACTAAGAGCTGCATAATAAAGTTTATATTCTCTTTCTTACCTGTTTAGCATGTTCAGGAGGATCAGGATGCTTTGATGCCATTGCAGGGGCCCGAAAGGTCACCCGTGGTCCAAAGAGCAGAGGAGGAGCGGAGAGGGACTGTTGGGAGAGCTGGAGAAGGGAATATTTGTGTTCAGAGAAGAGATTCAGAGCATCGCTCATTCAGATGAGCCCAACGAGGGCCGAGATGTACAGCAGGGGAAGGCACAGGGAGCGCGTGGAGGCGCAGCAGGACGTGAGCTGGGAAGGAATTTAGGGTAGAGGAAAGTCTCCGGTGTCAGAGCAGCGGGGGCCGGGAGCAGCGAGTCTCTGGCAAGGTCTGGCAGAGGTGACGGCAGAGGCAGGAGCGGCTGCTTCTAAAGCAGAGCATTGCACTTTGGTAGTGAGGGGCTGCGTGCAGAGACCCCAGGAGGCACTCGAAGCCCCCGTTGCCTGCGTTGGCTGGAGGACGACGAGCGTGAGCGCTCGGCTGAGCACCGCCACGCCAGCCCCAGCGCGTTCGAAGCAGAGCCGCGCTCCGCAATTTGGGCGGGAGAAGCAGCAGAGCTGCAGGAGCGTTCCGATTAATCCAGCGGGACTTAAAAGCAAATACATTAAAAAGAGATTAGAGCAGATGATCTCTTCTTGGCTTCTTCAGTTCTTCCTTCATGCTTTTCCTCCCACCACTGCTTCTCTGCTGTCTTACTCCCTCGGTCTTTGCAGCTCACCCCTGCTCCCCGCTGGGGATGAGCACGAGGACTTGCTGTATCGCCCCAGCCCTACAACCCCGCGTTGTCACAGTACAGAAAAGAAAGGTGCCCGGTGCCCTCCGGATGAAAATAAACTTTGTGCTCGGTGCCTGCTCCCGCGCCAGAAGCCTCTGTGCTGCATTTCTGCAGTTGCCTTCCCTGTGCTCTCTCCATTACCCCTGGTAATTGAGTCGCCCGTGGGATATAGCGCAAGGGTATGCTTGGATGCTTCGTGGGGAAGGCGTTTTGTCGAGCCGGATCCCTTCGCTGGGGGTGGGGAGGAGATGTAGAAATCTGCAGTCCTAAACAAGGCAGGCTGCAGCTTACCTTCTTGGTCTGTAGAACAGGTATTTATCTACATTGCACAGACCAACTAATCGTTGTTGCAATCATTACGGTAAATACGAGATATGGAAACAGTTGTAAGTTTCATTTTGCTTGCTGTCATCTTTTTTTCTTCCTTTTGTTTTATAGCACAGGAGTAATTTAATTGAATCGTTTGACTCTTGTTCCTTTTTTCAATGTCTCGGATCGTATCGAGTTTCTGTTGAGCATTTAAGTACAGTAGTACAATCTTATGCCTAATGACAAAAGCAATAATTATTTCATTAACACCAGGGTGGAGTTTAGCTTGTCCACGCTAAAAAAGAAATCAGATCTCACTGAGTGTATCAGGTAAAATAGTGGATCTCAGCTTTTTCGTTCCTGGGAAACAAAAGGAGGCAGTCCCTTGAACCTGCGCTTCCAGGCTCAAACTTGCACCCTCGGCTTGCTGCTGTGACGTCCCGATCACACAGAATCGTGGGTGGGATTGGGGCCTGACTCGGGAAAAGCCATATTTTGGTTTCTGGGCTGTGCTGTTGCATTTTGTCTCTCTAATAACAGAGAGTAGAGCGTGTAATGGGAGTGTCCACGATGCTGCTCCTCTGGTGTGGGAGAGGGCTGCCTGCCCGTTGTGTCTTCATGCTTATCGATTCACGTTTTATCTGAAAATTATTTTGTGCTCGTGTTTGCGATGTTAGTGTGAAACCTTCATGTTCAGAAAGGGTCGTGTTCAAGCAGGGTTTAGTCACTCCTGGTGCAGCTGCTCGCTGAAACCAGATCCAGCGGCAGGAGCTTTGCAGTCCTCTGCTCGGCTGAATCCTCTGTAATTTCAAAAAGGACGGGATGATCCGGTGATCTAGCAGAGTTTGCAAAACATTTTCAGGTCCCTGAGCAACCAGGTGCCGGAGAACATTGTCCGGAGGAATCTAGGAGAGCACTGGGAAACGAACACAACCCCACGGGAAAGAAATGAAAGGCAAGACTATGAGGACAGCTTAAAGCAAACAGAAAGGAAGCAGTGTTTGGGAATTCGGTGGTGTTCTCCCTGTTAATGCAGGCAGGGCTGGGGCAGTGTCACATGGAGCTGAGCTCTGGAAATGGGTGCTGAACCCCCGAGTCCCGGCGTGCCGCTCTTTGCGATAGTGCTGCTGATGGGTTCGAGGAGAAGAAAGCTTAATCCCGTTGTTTGGCGTAAACTGCTCCTTCGTTATTGAATTTAGGGAGAAATACAAGCCTTGCGCAGCGCTTGACTTCTTAATAGCTGGATTTTATTAAGTAAATGTGTTTTTTATGACGACTAGGGTTTTGATTGTTAGCAACGTTGGGTTTAGCTTTGCTAGCTACGTGCTGGAAGCTGGCCAAGCGCAGAAATACGGTTCGTGCCCTGGAGCTTGTGCGATCTGAAAAAACGACGACGCTGGGGGAAGAGGGAGGGTGCAACACACCGTGTAACAGTGGCTTCTCCTCTTCCTTCCCTCACTGCAGACTGTGCCGAAGCCGATAGCGCTGGAGCCCTGCTTTGGCAACAAAGCAGCCGTTCTCTCCGTGTTCGTCAGGTTGCCTCGAGGACTTGGGGGTATACCGCCACCAGGACAGTCAGGTGAGGAACATCCTTGGCTCAGCTGGCGTGGTGTTAACTTCTGTGCTCCTTCCCCAGCCTCAGCGATTCATTCACCTTAGGGTTTCAGACTTGATCCCGCAGTAATTGCTGTATCCGCACCGCAGCTGGTGCGGATGTGCTCAGGTGATTTGAAGCTGGCTGGCTTGGACCCTGCTAGCTTCCTACCTCAGGTTTGATTCAATTTCTCGGGTCAGTTGGTGGATGAACACTTGATATTTGGATTACACTTTAATTTACAGCTGGGAAAAAAAGCGCAAACTGTTACAGACAGGTTTGCAGGAGTTATTTATGAAAATAACTCATCTCCCAGCCTGTTGTCTCCGTTCCCTGCTCCATCCGTAGGGGGACATCAAGTCCTTGCCAAGCATCCTTGTCCTGCTTTTAGCAGCTCCAGACAATGAGGTTTTCTCCATCCAGCTTAAGGTTTCCTTGGTCCCAGCCCCTTCTCAGTTAAAACTCACTGCATAGTGCTGAGACTTAGTCTGCTGGGCAGTTTGTGATTTAACTGGGGTTTTTCCAGTGCCTGGAGAGCACGGTAATCTAAAATTTTTAAGCAGAGGATCTTAAAAAATTGCTCATTGGCTTTGGGATGGGATCGTTTGGCAGTGAGCTAGTGGTTTATCTGTGGATATGGTGGGAGGGGGTTGCAGAGATGAGGAATGTCTGGGAAGTGCAGTGAAACCTCCATGCACAGGTGCTTTGAGCATTTGTTCTAGCACACTTACTGGTGCGGAGAAAGACTCCTCCCTTTAATATCATGGGTGTCACATCCATTAATACCCACACATCTTATTTCCAGCTTTTTCTACTGCAGTTGCTTTCAATAAAACATGCAGTATTTAAAAGCTTACTTCAGAATAGCCTCTAGAGTTTAATCTCTCAGCCAGAATGCTTTTCTAGTTTGCTTTTTCTTAAGAACAATTCAAAAAATAATATTCATTTTGTGGCTCGGAGGGTTTTTCTCAGCTGCAGTGAAAGAATTTGTTTCTGTGACTGTTTTGTTCTGTTGCCTCAGGTCTTGCTGTGGCCAGCGCACTGGTGGACATTTCACAACAGATGCCAATTGCCTACAAAGAGAAATCGGGTGCAATACGAAATCGGAAACAGCAGCCCCCTGCACAGCCAGGAACCTGTATTTGATGCATGGACATCAGAAACTGTATGGGGTTTTACACAAAACGGAGAAGTAACACCTAGGAGGAGGAAGATTTTCAAGTTGTGTCACAAGAGACTAGAAGCACTCAGAAAAACACAGCTTCCTTGAACCCAGCCTTTTCTCTCATCTACGTGATAGTCGGCTTTCTTTGACAACTGCTCCACTTAAGTTTTTACTGACACGTGGCTTCAGATTGCGCCTTTGTTTTCTTCGAGTTTAAAGTAAAATAATTTTATTGCAGGTCGAGAAACATCCGTTCCCCACCGTTCATGGTCAGTGTAAATAGAACAGTAGTACAATGAATGACACTCAGGTTTATACATGGAAAGTGCTTTGTAGTTCATGTATTTATCAAACTGTACAAAAAAAAAAAAAGATGCGGTGTTTACAGGTGTCAGCTCAACACATAAACACTACAATTAGTCTTCAAGGCATCTTCATCCTTTTCATTTAATATATATATGTTTATTCCCACGTTATTTAAGTGGAACTCTCTTCCAGATACAATTTTTTGTAGTAATTATGGTCCACAACGTCAGGAAGGCAAGAGCTAGGGTGGTTTAAAGGGTGATGTCGTGTGTTGCTCAGACCAAGTGCAATACCTGGAGGAGCTGAGTGTTGCTGTTGAAGGACTCAGTGTTTACATAGTCTTAACCTACTTGGAGGACACCACACACAAGTGCCTAGACTTGAACAGATCTAGGGAGTGAGGAGACTACTACACGCATTTCTTTTTAACATAATTATATTCCTTTTAAATATATATATACGGAGAGAGAGAGAATGTCACTCAAGGCAATCTGTGCTCTTTATAATATGTCACGTGCAGTCAGGAGAAAATGGCATTTTCCTGACCCACAAACTATTCAGCCAGATGGAAATATCTGGAGGGAAAGTAGAGTTTCAGTATCTCAGAAGAAAACTCCTGGCTTCATCGGCGCATTTAATAGAAGCAGTTTGTGTTCTAGGTCAGATACGTTACATTTCTTCTGTGTTTCTCTGCCCATTTGGCCTCTCTCCCTCCCTTTTCCCTCAGGCCATTTTTCTGGACAAGAGCCGAGCTGCGCCAGTGCACGGAGGCGCTGCTCCTTGGCAGCAAGACTTGTCCCATCTCCTTACTGGGTGTAAAAAGCAACACTCCGGGTGCGAGGTCATTTGAGGATGAGGAAAAAAAATAGGCAGAGCAGCTTCACTTGGCCACAGGTTTGAATTTTGCGTGATTAAATGATGTTCCCCGTGTGGGTTGGGTGTTCGTATCAGGTCTTAGATGCTGAAGGCGGTGGCTTGGTGGTGTAAGGAAGGGATTTGGAAGGAGCAAAAAAAAAAAAGGCTTGGCTTTTGGAGGATGTGTCAAACCATCTGGCCCTTTTTAAAGTGAATTAGTTGGGATTGTGTTTTGAGGTTCAAGGTGGGGCTGCACCTGTCTGTGCGTGCTGCTGCACGATGTCTCCGCTGATGGCAGAGATCCAGCAGATCGCGCTGGGGGCGTGTGGTGCGGTGCCGGGACCACGCCAAGTGGTGGTGGTGGAGATATGATGCTGATGTGCCAAACGAGGCATGAGATTGTAACTTAATCACTGTACATGTGGTTCCATTTGGATTGCTGGTTTCTGAGTAGGACATCTAGTATTTATGACAGGGAGAAGCAATGAACCAGGGGGACCGAAGGGAACTGCTGTCCAATCTTCTGGTCTGGTAGCACCCTTTCCCGAAACGCAACCCGAGTAACTGCATCTTTTTTTGTGCACGTTTTGGTAATCCATCCATCACGTATCAGCCACTTGTTCCTTTTTGTTAGTGCGTGTTTCGAAGAACCTTTTTGGAGCGCGGCATTGCAATAAAGATGTGAGCTGCTGTATGTGTCCGGGCAGTGGTGACGGGGGACAGCCTGCTGATGGAGCAGTCTCGGTGGATTACGATGCTGAGCTGCTGTGTCATTTAACAAATCCAACAGAACTGCGGAAAAAATAGGGTGGAAAAATGCATATATACATATATACGTATATATATGTTTGTATGTATATTCCCCAATCTGTTTCTATACCAGAAGTGTAAACTCCCTCTGGGGAAAAGAAATTGAGGAGGGGGGAAAGGGATGAGCGATGTCTTTCAGAATGAAGGGTTTTAGGCAATTAAGTTGTAGCTGATGCACAGATTACCTCAGACAGATTCATCTCCTGAACATATTTTGTAACTTTCTATGTGTATAAGGCTAACCTGGAGTAGACTGTACCAGAGAAGTAATACTGGACTACAATTCCTCCCCTGCTCTAACTTGTCATGCTTTCAGTTGTGATGCGCATCCTCATGCTCAGAGACGTCTTCTCCCTCTTCTCCGGCCCTTTTGGGGTGGAGATCTGCCAACCCAAATTGAGAAAACTCTCGTGCTTAAGTCTCTGTATTCAGGACAGCACTTCAGCAGTGTTTAAAGCTGTTGCTTTCCTGGAAGGAAACGGCTTTCTGAACAACAGGCCTGGAAGGGTGATGTATTCGTACGTTACCAAAAGGACAGGGATGATTTTCCCCCAGAGAGAGCTGGGTGGTCTGGTCTCAAAAGGAGGAACGTGCCCAGAAACGAGGTGTCAGGTATTGAAAAAACGAGCAAAAATGATCAAACTTTGATGATTAGCAGAACCAACAAAAAAAAAATGTAAATAGAGGAACAAGACTTATTTATATAAATAAACAAAACGGCTCCTTTTGGATGTAGCTCTGCTCTGCATCTTATCTCCATACTGATGAGGGAAAAAGAGAACTCTCATACATATCTCTGCTGCAAACAGTTTCATCCCAGCTTAAAGGTAAAATAGAGACAAAGATGGGAACGGATGGGGGGGAAGAACTGCTGGTGGTTTATCACCGGGCCAATATCAGAAGTGAAGGATTTGTGGGGTTGTTTCTCTTGGAGGTGAGGTGGGAAAAGAGCAACCTTATTTCATGGGAGAATCTGTAAATAAATGAAAAATAACACACCAATTTTGCACTTGTACATAAACTATACAGTAGTGTGCCGAACGTTGAAAGATTTAAAGTGTATATAAACCAGAAAAATATTGAATGTATTTTTGATGCATTTTAAATGATGTATGAGTTTTGTCTTAATAACTTCTTCATATGATGAGCATTAGATAACTTTCCAGAGCTTTAAAGAAACATCAAATTATATTCCTGATATCTTGCGGTGTAAAGCAGGGAGGCATAACTTGACTTTATGTATTCAAAAGTGTTTCACTTAAATGTATAAGCAAAGTAAAACAAGGCTCTTCTATTTGAAAGGGAAAGAAACAACGCTTGAAGACAGGTAATAAATGTACCTGAAGTAGTCATTACTTGGAGGATTAAGTCAGCAGTTTAAGCCTCTACTATTAAGATTGTGCCAGTGATTTCCATTCAAAATCACTATTTTCAAGCATTTATAACTGGCTGAAATTCAGCATTCAAGGTCTCAGCCCTCAGAACGTTTTCATTTTTTGAGAGTAGCCTTTACAAAAATCAAGAAGAAATGTTGCGGCCCTCTTATTCTAGAAAGCAGCAGTGCCACTGGATCTCCAAAAAACCACATTTTTGCTTCGCCATTGGCCATTTTTTAGCCCCAGATTTTCTCTGGACTGTTGTAGGATGAGCAGTAGGAGACCCTGCCACGATATGGGTCGATGTGTTGGATACAAGAAGATTTATAGGACACAGCTTCTGAGTTGTTGCCACTCTCATGGGGCTTAAAATGTGCTGTATTGAAAATGCCAAAATAAACCTGTATGTGATGGGTTAATGCCTGTGATCAGCATAAAGTCTTAGCCTACAATGTCCCCAAATTTGATAGTATGGTACTGTAAGGGCATGACAGGCTCCACAAAGCCCTTGTTGGTAGATGCAGGTTTCCTTAGGGATGGTTTGTACACTAAAAATTGCTCCGAAACATCGTTTTCTCTGTGGTAAACCCTTACCCAACCACCTCATCACGGTTTGTGGTATGGTTTTAAAATGGCAGCTTGGCTCGTTGGCCCTCAGTTAGCCAAAACGAGCTTTTGATGAAGTAGACCCTCACCCGAGAGGCCGAAATAAAGCTTGAGGCCTGCCCGTAACCAGGCCGAGGCCCAGCGCTGCGGCGCTCGGCCCATCTCCGTCCGTGACCGCCGCCGTGCCAGCGGCTGCTTTTGCTTTTCCATCAGACCCTGAGCTGGGGACAGAGCCACCCCACGTGCCCTTGGCCGTGCCCTCGTAAAATCCCCCCCCTTTTCCCCCAAAATGCGGATTTGTCAGCACTGAGCTTGCGAGAAAGCAAAGGCCGGGCCCTGCGTGCTGGGAGCGACTTTCAAAGCAATCCATTCAATAATATAAGCTGTGGACTTGTTTTTCTGTTCCCTCGCCATCTCCTGGAGTGCCACAGGGGCAGGCGGGGAAGGGAAGGAGCCTTTGGGGGGTTCGGAGCCCCCCGAGCTTCGTGGTGAGGGCAGAGGCAGGGGGAGCAGGCGCGCTCCTGGGCGCTGGGGGAGCAAAGGGAAGGGACAGGTAGGCGTGCGCTCCTCGTTTTCAGACACACTATTGGCAATTTTGGTCAAATTCACGCTTTTTCCGTTGATAGCTGCTTGAACGAGATGAGTTGCCCTTGCTGGGAGTGCTGCGTGCTGGTTTTTTTCTGCTTGTGCACCGGGGCAGGTTTGGTTGCGTTCGTATTGCTCTAACACTACATGTGGACGGTGTTCGTGCGTCTTCCAGGGACCGCAGTTCTCCAGGCGTTTCCTCTACACCTCTCATCGGCTCCACAAACCTCACCAGAAGAAAGAAGGAAAGTAATTGTGGAGGAGTGTAACACAAGTCAGTCCATTTTTTTTTTCTAAAAAAAAAAAAAAAAAAGGAAAGCAAAAAGAACATAAAAATAGGTTTTATATTACTCTGAAATTTGTGCACAGTAAATGTCCTTTACACTAGGATCCTTGAATTAATTGTATTCTGGATTATTTTTTTTGTTGTCGTTCTGTAATTATTTACAATTCTTATCTGTGTTCGGACTTGAGCTTAGTTTGTTAATATGTATAATTTAGCATTTATTGCATTCATATGTAAATATGAGCAAGTATTGTAAACTATTTCATTGCTGGGGACTGTGGGTGTTATACATACACACATTTAGGACTGCAGTTTTTGGTATAATTTTTTGTATTGTAAAATAACAGCTAATTTAAAGCAGGAACGAGAAAATTATCGGGAGGTCTGTGCATTTTAAATACAAATGTGAAGTACCTGTATATAAATAAAAGTAAATAATGCAAATCTTTCCTCTGAAATAAAAAGTAGACGATCTGGTTAAAAACTCCTTTTTGCTTTCTTTTTTAAGATGGGGCGGGGGGGCAATAACTCAAGGTTACTTGTCTGGGATAAGTTGCACGTGGTGGAGCTCAAGGTGTTCGTTTCTCCCAAGCAGGCTGTGTTGGCTGTGCCAGGTACAAGATTTGGGAGGAGGGAAGGGAGGACGTGTCCTCTGCTGAAGCTGTCGTGTCCCCACGGTGCCTTGTGATCCCAAACCATCCCACCTGCTTCTCCAGGTAAGGGGAGAGCCTGGTCCCTTGGGTCCTGGGCTGACTTCGGAGGGTGGTGGGCAGGAGGAGCGTCCTTCAATGTGGAGGAAAACGGGCACGTCACCCGGGATGGTCTGGGAATTTATTTGCTGCAGCCTCCCCAGTGCTGGGGTCCTGGCTGCTGTGCCACAGCTGGTCCTTACCCTCCTGGGATCAGGGACTGCATCACATCCAGGGCTCAGGGCTTCTCATTTAGGATTTAAACAAACCCAATGGAAACATCTCGTCCCCTTCCCCTCCTTACCCTTACTTCTCCCAGGAAGCTGCCCCTTTGAATCGGAAGAGAAAAAATAAGGCATCCCCTGAGACTGGATCACCAGGGGAAACTGCTGCCGATTTGGCAACCTCGTTGAGTGCCAGATGCCCACAGAAGCGAGGCGACCTCTTGTCTCCTACCCCGCGCACATCGCGCCCCGGTGCGCAGACCGGGACCCTGCCGAGCCGCAATCCGTCCTCCTCCATTTCTTTTTATGTCGCTCTCCGGCTTCGAAATTAAGCACCGCTGAGATGAAGCGGAGTTGAACCTGGCATTTATGAGCCATGAAGGTTTCATTCGGCGCCGTCTCCTAAGACCGTTGCGCTCCTGCGTCCCGTGGCATTAAGCCTGGATGCTGCAGCCCAATTCCCCGAAACTGCCGCCGAGCTGAGCGCGCCGCTCCGAAAGCACAGCGTGCTGCGTCCAGACCTGAAATGAAGTGGGCAGGGGGTAGGGGTTTTAAAGGCAGTTTAAGCTCATTTCGGACAGCAGGATAAAATGCAAAGGTGTGGGGCCATATTTCAGCCCCGCTCTGATTTTTCTTCTTGCCTTGTAGCAAAGAAAAGGTTGGCAGGGAGGGAAAGGGGGAAAGTGGAGCTGCGTAAGCCCAGGGCTGATGCTCTGCACTGCCACATGCCCTTAGCACGGGGGTAAGGAGTCAGAGAGGCATTTGCTCTGCAGCTTTTCGCTCCCAAACACTTCAAGATCAATCATCTGCTCAAAGAAGGAAGGCAATTTTCAGTCTTTTATAAAAAGCGACTGATTTTACCACCCTACAAAAAAGCCTGGGCTGGAGGTTGGGTGTGAACCTCAACCCTCCTCACCCAAGGAGTGGATGGGGTTCAGGCAGCTCTTGGGTGGGTTGCACGTCACAGGTTGGTACAAAAAGCATCTTTTGCTACGGTGGAAGCACAAACATCTGATTTTTCCCCGTGAATGGGAAAGGGAGAGGTGTAAAAACAAACCAGAGCACCTCAGCTAACACAGCTCCCCATTTGGGCAAAACCAATTTATTTTTGTGTTTCTCCTTGTATTTTTTTCAGTGTTTTTTGTTTGTTTGTGTTTCTTATCGAAACAAAGCAATGAAGCAAGGCATCGGGTGACAAAAATGATAACAGAGGTGTTTTCTGAGGCATAAAAAAGGTGAGGGAGATCTTTTAATAAGATGGCCAGCGGGACCTGCTGATGGGTCTACGGTTTATGGGTGGGGGGGTGCTTCAGGACCCGTGGGTCACCATCGGTGCAGAGATGGCTTCCCTTTGGCTAACATCCGCCGCCTCCTCACTCAGCATGGAAAGGCAACATTTTAATAACCACAGTGAGACGCAGCCACCCCTACCAGCACATTAGCACTGCTCACATGGAGGCAGCTCCATGGATGGTAAATTGTTGTTTTTGCCCTAAACTTCCCCCGGCAGTGCTCGTACAACAGCCGTGGGGTTTCATTTTTGTTGCGTCTGCAGCCGCAGCGCAATGGGGATGGGGTGGCTGCACCCCCCCCGGTCCCACCCGTGGGTGTCTCCAAACCGCTGGGGATGCCCGGGCTCCTCTCTGACCGGTGGGGGTCCAGAGGTTATAGGGTTTGGGTTTTGTTTTTCTGGAAGTGAAGGAAAAGCACTTCACCTGCTCTTGCTTCAGCGTCTGTCCCTGTCCCTGGGCTGTTGCGCCTGGTGGGAGGGAGCGGGGCTTGGTTTGGTTGTGGGCACAGGCGGTGCCACCCAAAACGTACCCAACCTGGAGGTGGGGATCAGGAAAAGCCCCCTCCAGCTCTCAGTGGGGCTCCTGCTCCAAAATCTCTTCTCTGCCCCAATGCAGGACAATTCACTGGTGTACCTGAGGCAGCTTGAGGGATGTTTTACCCAGCCCCACGCTTCTCAGCCCCGATCACACCAGCACCAGGTGCACCAGTGCATGCCCACAGGAACATGGACACAGCCCACGACTGTGGGCACCCCACGGCCTCATCCAGCACCAGGTCACAGCACCCAGAGAGGCTGAGGCCACCCACGGGTCCCCCCTTGCCCCAGCAGGGCCCCTCCCCAGCAGGGTGCCCAGCCCCACGTCCCGGCAGAGCTGGGTGCTCAGCACTGGCCCTGGTTTTGGTGCTGGGTTTTGGTGCTGACCTTGGGCGTGCGGCCGCCGGCCGAGCAGCAGGGAAAATCCATCAAACCTGCAGCATTTTCACAGCACATTTCAGGTTCATCCGGCTGGAACTTCCCCAGCAAATTTTCATTGTGTCTGCAAAACCGCCGTGAACCAAACTGGGGTGGGGGCAGAGAAAAGTGGAAGGGACTGGGCTGCTGGGGAGGGACGAGGGGGCGAAAACTGGGGCAGGAGCCTGGAAACAAGCTGCGGGGGGGGGGGAAGACAGGGGGAAATCAGGGTGGGAAGGAAAGAGGTTCCCAAATCCAGCCCTAACCCACAGGCTTTGTTCCCCCCCCCGCACTGTCAACAGCTTCATACATGCAGGAAAGCAAACGGGGCTTTGGGGAGGGTAAGGTGCAACGTTTCTGGGTTTGACCTTGATCTCTCCTTGTGTTTAGGAACCGACTTGCATTTCACTCGGCATTTTTATGTAAATTTTATATACATTTGTTTCGTATATTTTTTTTCACCTAAAATTGGCAAGAAAACATTCAATTTGCCTCTAATCAATTTCCACGTGATTTCTTTCTTTCTTTTTCTTTCTCTTTTAGATGCCAGAAATAGCTCGCAGATGTTGGCAGCACGAACAAACGTCTCCCTGGCCGACACGAACTGGTGCCCTCCCTTCTCCTCCACCTCCCCTCCTCCTGTGCTGGCACCAGCTTTGAGCTAAAGCATCCCCAAACTGCCCCCAGAGCCCTGCACGTGTCCCCCCCCCCCCGTGTCTTCAGCACCAGTAGCCCCAGGATGTGCACGGGGCCGTGTCCCCTCCCTGGGTGGCACTGATGCCTCTCCATTGGGTTGTGCCTCGGCAGAGCTGGTTTCTCACCTTTCTCCCTCCTGGCTGGGATGCAGTAAATCAGAGCTGGGTTTCCAGCCAAGCAAAGGGGCTCGGAGCCCCACGTCTCTGCCAGCCCCCCCAAAATCCCCCCATTTCTTCCAGTTGCCCTTACGGTGCAGGGCCAGCGGAGCACCAGCATGGGCACGGCCAGCCCAGCACCGTACACAGGATCGGGAGGGGGGGGGTCAGGAAAATGCATGTGTGCTTTATTCATGGATATGTTTGAATATTGACTCGTACAGAAGAGATAAGTACAGGCTATACCCTGGTCGTACAGGCAGACACCACCCGTCCTCCCCTCGGTGCACACACACACCGGTCTCACCCTGCCACCCGCGGGGTTATTGCTCCAGCACCGTTTTCCGTCCCTGCTCGTGCTCTTGCTTTGACCACGACGTGGTGTTTGTACACACACAACATCTCACGGGCCTTCAGGACGCGAGGAACTGCCAAACCACTGCAAACGATGCCACAGAGAGAGAGTTCAGTGGCTACAGAGGGTTTGGCTGGTCGATTATTTTTTTTTTCCCCCATTTTGCTTCTTTGTGCTTATGGAAGTCCCCAGGTGTGGAGTGATTCCTAACAAGTCATCGCCCTGTCTCTCTCGGCTCACTCAGTCCTTTCCCTTTACAAACAGCTGCTGTGGCTTCTGTGGTCCGTCAAGAAGCTTAAAAATGAAGATCCGGAGTTCTCTTCTTAGTGGTCAAAAGAGTTGAAAGTTCTTCCAAAAAATTCCCTTTTCACAAGGGAAAACAAATGGTCTGTGCCCTCATGTTGGGGGGATGTAATCAGGTCTCCTACCTCCCAAAGGACTCCTCAGAAAACATCTTTTTTTTTGCAAAGTTTCATTTGTGAATGCACTTGGAGGGAGAGTGGACATTAAATATTGGCAACAAGGGTGAAATGGTCAGGAAAATTCATGCAGGTTTTTGAATTTATTTATTTTTGATCTCTACGCAACACCACCCACCCCAACCGCTGGCCTTTCCCTGCTGTGTGGAGGCTCGCTGCTCCTGCCTCGCTTCGTCTTGGAGCATCCCCAGAGCCCAGGGGGAGCAGGAGCTGGCCTGGGCCACGGCTTTGAGGGTTCAGCTTCCAAATCCCCAGCACAGGGCAAAGGACAAGGACAACGAGGCCATTTCAGACCTGCAACACCAGCTCTGCTTTTCAGACCCCTCCACCAAGACCACAACGAAGACACCCCCCCCTTCCCCCCAGCAGACACCCATTTACACGAACCCACTGTCTGGTTTTTGGCAGGGATCCCTGCAGACCTTTACCCTTTTTTCAGCCTCGCCAAGCAAAGCCTCCGTGATCCAATCCACGGGGGTTGGCCGTCGCCTTCCACAGCCTGGGGGCACTTCTGCCGTCCTCCCAAAACTGAGGACTTGAGAAGAGCCCGCAATGGGAATCGAGAGTCTCTTTGGCCTGCAGTGCCTGGGGACAGCTAACATCCTAAAAAGTCTTTAAAGCGTGATAGAAACCCAGAGGAGATGCCAACACCTCTGTCAGTGGAATGGTTAGAAACAGATCGAGAGAAATCTGCCAGAAAGTGTAAATGGAGAGGATCCTGCCGTGGGACGTGGTCATGGAGCAGGTGATCCCTGGAGGTCTCCTCCATCCCTAGCAGTGTGTTAGGGTTCTCCACATCCACATCTCACAGCTTGCCAGCCTTAAAGGAGAGGTGAAGCTGGCTTGCCATCTATCCAGGCCAACTAGGAAAAGTCTGCTTCTGCTGGTTGTTTTATCAGAGAAGGAAAGGGCAAAGTGGCATTTCGATACCACTGCCAGCGATAAGACACAAGAGTGGAGCTGCAGGAGGGGGCACTCCTGGAAAGCAGCCGCTCCCCTGTAACCTCCCCACCCCGAGATTCAGCCCCTGCAAGAAGGTTGAAGGCTGGCGGAGACCCACCTTGCTGGGGCCAGGAGTGTGGAGCAGCAGGGCAGACAAGGGAGCACACATTTGGCTGGGGACACCAATGCCCTGGATAAAGGGGAAATGTCTGCAGCAGCTCAGCGCCTGGCTATGATGCTCCGAAGGGAGGTCAGGGATTTGGGGTCTGTGCTACGACAATCCCCAGATGCATTTCTGGCACTGGCTGAGCCTCCTGGCAGGGAAGGTTTTGCACATTTCAGCTCAGCCCGGTGCCTGGCACGCACAACTTGGATCTCAGCCATGTTCCAGGACCCTTTTCATGGTCCTGGACTAGGACAGCCAGGTGCTACAGCCCCGAGGACCTCCCAGGTGCAGACCTTCAGAGAGGATGCAGCCAGGGGGGTTTCTGTGCATCCATAGATGTTCATCTGGAAACGAGAACGGGCTTATATTGGACCAAAACCCAAAGGTTTCTCACCTTTGCAGTTTTTCAGCAAAGTCTAAGTATTAAAGCAATGGAAAGTGTTCTGGAGGGAATGGGAATAAAAAGCACTGGACTTTGCCACGCCAGCTGCTGCTAAGCTTTTCCATGCATCCGTATGATAAAGGACTAATGTTGTTCCTCGGGGAAGCATAAACCAAGGAGTGAACGGGCTGCTGCAAAGCTCATGGGGAAAACCTGGAGCTACTCCTGTGCCTCCCCGTGGCCATCAACCTGGGTAAGCATTTATCCTGGGAAACCTTCCCACCCTTCCTTCCCATCTTCTTCATCGGCTGGATCTAGCAAGGGGTTCAGCTCCCCGAAAGGCGCAGGGAGACCTCAGCTCACCTCCTCAAGGGAAGACCCCCGAGCTATCACATACCCCAAGGCCACACATTTGCCTTCTTGTGTCCTGAGCAACCAGGGCAAGGTTTGTCCTCACCGTCCCTCCCTCTGGGTGGGTCAAGCACCAGCCTTGGCTTCAACCACCTCGTGGCTCAGCAGTTGACACTTGAGAGGGCCATTGTCCTTCACGAGCCAACCTGGACATGAGCGAGTTCCTCCACCAGCTCTTCAAGGAGGGGAACTGCAGCAGTCCTACTGGTGATGTGATTTATGCCTTGACCTTTCTGGAGACTGGCTGGATCTTTCTGTCCCCATGGTGGTAGCTAGCAAACGTCTTGTATCCTCTCCCTTCCTTGCAAAGATAATGATGTCCCCCAAGTGAAGTCTCTCTGCCAGACCAAATGATGCTCAGGTAGCTCGTGAGGACGGGCTGTGTTGCACCCCCATAGAGCCCTATCCGTGGGATCAAATTTACCCTGCACAGAGAAGGCTCGGACTGGGCTGACATTGCCCCCTGACTTTCATAATGAAAAAATACCTACCCCAAACACCTCATGGGACCAGTAAATAGCAATGCTAGGGTTGGGACATGAAGAAAGGCAGCCATAAACAAAACACCACGCGTGTCTCTTCCTGAACACCATCGGTACATGACATGTTTCCCAGACAGGAGGGCCCGAGGGGCAGGTGGCAGCTATCAAGGCGTGCCTGTTGCACATGGGTGGATGGTCCGTGGAGCCAGTTTGGTGTGTGGCCACTTAACACCACCCCAAGATGCTTCGGGATCCTCTCTGGAGAACAAACCCAACCACCTTCTCACCAGCAGCTCTGGTTTCTTCACTCCGAACCAGGTGGGCTGCCCTTTGGGTTCCAGACCCAACCCTGGAGATGGTCTGAACCACACATCATTGACTTGTCCTGCTGTGGGCCCCATGCCATGAGCCAGGGCTCCAGGAAACCTCCTGGCAGCTCAGCCAGCAAAAGTCTTTCCCCTCTTGGCTGGGGCAGGCAAAAGTTTTTCCTCTGCAGCTCTCATTTCTTGACTCAACTCTCTCCTTCAGCTTTTCCAAGGCAGTTGTCTGTGGCTTCCACCCCAATCCGCAGGGAGCTGGAGAGACAACAACCGAGCTTGTGGGGTGAAAGGTGGCCAGGACCAAGAATGAGCTGGTTGTCGACAATGCTGATTGTATAAAACCAAAGAAATTGGCAGACGGGCGAGGAGGAGGAAGGGCCTACACGCTCACCTCTCCTTCCCATCCCCTCCCTCCTCCCCAGCCCACCCCCCCCAAAAAAGTTACTTGTCTGGTTGTTTTTTTAGAGAAACCGACACAAAGAGAGTCACTGCCTGGCGTGTGCCCGCCCTGCCTCACATCACCAGGAGGCTCAGCACAGCCAGAGTGGGGAGAAGCCACGAGTGCAGCGGGGAGGCTGCCTGGAGGGATGGAGCTGCTGGGCTGGAGGCCTCTGAGGACAGGCGAGTGGAGCCCCGCAGGAGCCGCTCCTCTCCGGCCACCTGCAAGAGAAAGGAGACAGCGTGGGGTGAGGAGCTGGGTTGTTCCCCTCATCGGTCTAGATGCAGGGTTTCCAAGCCCTGAAGCCTCCCTGTGGGTGTTCAGACTCAGAACCAGACTCAGCCTGGCTCTAGACATGTGGTCAGCTCAGATCTGCTGGAGGTGGTGGTGAAGGTGGTGGTGGCACCAGGGTCACCTCGTGGGCATAGCACCCGCAGGTCTGGACACCTGGCTGGACGTGTCCTTTTGTAAGGTGGGTGCCTGAACGCCCACTGTGGGCAACGGAGATCCATGCAGCCCATGGAGTCACCTCCGTGGTGGCCTCTCCAGGTGGAGATGTCCCCTAGGCATGGGGCCAGCAGGCGTTTCACCACGCAGTGGCTGGCAGCCAAGTTGGTTTCTCCAAAGGACGGTGCATGTGTTCATGTTGGCCATCTGGGCTGGACTGGCAATGATGAGGGAGGTTCACAGCTTCTCCGTTGCTTGTAGGTGCTGGCTTGGATAAAAATCTTAGTGTGGTGTCTGGACCTCAGGCCACCACCAAAGTTGTTGTAAGGTCTAGGGACCGCCAGCCAGAAGCAAGACCTCCAACTCCTGTTTGCAAATGTGTTTCTGGCCTAATGAATTTATCCCATGGCCACCAAGGCCCCAAAAAGCAGTGAGGGAAGCTGATACCTCTGCACCTCCTGAGCTGGTAAATGATCAATGGAAACAGAGTGGAGTGGGATGATTTGGGTGTTTTCTCAGCAAAAGACACGGGGAAAGGGCTTTGAAAACATGCGTGTGGAAGTTCCCTGGAGGTATCAGCTAGCCCAGCACAAAACCCACGCTCGGTCCTCAGAGTCTAGTTAACTGCAGTTTCTGTTACCTGTACGTTCAGTAAATCAGGGTCACTGTTAATTATTCAACAGTAAAATAATTCATTCTGAAGATTAATCTGGTGGGTGGCAAGTCAAGGTCATTGCTTTTTACTTAATAATTAAATATTTAATGCTTATTACTGTCATCATCAGTAAAGTACCCTGTTATTTGTTTTAGAATAATTTCAATTTAATATTAATTTGACACTAACAATTTGCTGCTGACTAGAACCTTTCAGCAGAGGTTTCCCAATGCTTAGCAAACCTTGGTCAGTTAATCCTCAACGTGTGACCTCCAGCAGCTGAAATGCTTGTCTGAACCTACGTGGCTGCCCTCCAGCAGGGCAAGGAGATGAACCAGTGCTCCTGGCTCCCTTCTACGCCCCTGAAAAGCCCAGGGGTGTTCCCAGTACTCCTAGAAAACCCATGTATCTCAACAGCACCCATGAAAGAAAGGAGATGGTGACCAACAGGCCAGAGAGCAGCAAGGGATGGGATGGGATAGGATAGGACAGGATAGGATAGGATAGGATAGGATAGGATGGGATGGGATGGGATGGGATGGGATGGGATGGGATGGGATGGGATGGGGGGGTAGGATAGGATTAGGATGGGATAAAATAGGATAGGATAGCCTTTGGAGTCAGGCAAGAAGATGTCAGGGCATGAGGAAGAGGATGATGAGGGACTCCCAAAGGTGGAGGGGAGGTTGGATATCTGCACGTAGCTGAAATGACACGGGCGGATGAGGGAGCTGAGATGAGGAGGACTGGAAGGCATGGAGCAGGCACGGACACAGCCAGGCATCCCCTTGGGCCAGGCTCTCCTACCTTGGTCGGCTGGAGGTGCTCGAAGACGTTCTCTCTGAGGGTTGCCACAGCTCTGTTGGCGTTTCGCTCCTGCTTGTACATCTGTGTGGTGGGGGGGATGGATGGGGCCACGGCTGCGTTCAGGTAGGTCCCATTGCCAAAGGCCAGGATGGCGTTTTCTTTGTGTGAGAAAGAGATGGAGAAAAGCATCAGCAGGGGAAAGCACACACCTCCTTTCTCCAGCTTTCTTTGGCTGCCTGTCCCAAACTGCATGCCTGAGGACCTTCAGAGCTCCTTTGCTGAAAGCACACGAGATGGGCACCGATAGCCTCCCCAGGACTAGGTCGCCTTCACGTCCTCGCTCCCCAGACTCTTACAGGGAGCCTCACCAGCCTGTGGGCAATGCTGCTGGAGGATTATTGGCGATACTCACGGAGACAGATGTTGTCAGTGAAGAGACGCAGAAAGCTCTCGCACTCTTCCTGCCGGTTGCCACTAGCATTGCACGTGCACCAGGGGGCTATGCTGGAGGTCGAGTTGTCAATGTAGTTGGGAGTGATGGGGCTGCCTGCGGGAAAGATGAGAAGTGTTACCACAAAGCTGGTGTTTCAGGAGGGGACAGGACATTTCCCTCGTGGCTTGCTCTGTTTGCAGCTCCTCTGTGACGGCAGCGCAAGGAAACCCTTCGGGTGCTGCTGTCATGGCTCTGTTTTGCTCGCAGGGAGGAGAAGAGTGGCAGCTGCAGCCTTTTTTTTTCACCCTTCCACCAACAAAGCCTTCAGCTGATTAAAGTGGGCTATCAGTCTAAGGAAGGGGCAACTCCTGGGAGCTCAGGTTCCCAAGTAACATTCAAAAATTATATGTGAACCTGTGTCATATCGTCACCAGAAAAGTCAAACTCAACCTCCAGAATGGTCAGAGACAACAAAGGAGGGATTAAATCAGAATGAAATCTTGACCCAAATAGCTGTCAATTTACCCTTGGGATGGACCAAGTCCAACGCATTGGTGCTTCTCTTTGGACTCTGGCTGTGCTCAAGCTTACAGCTGCCAGCTGGGTCTCTGCAGCATCTGCAAACCAAATCTGACATCTGAAGTCAGCGAGATGGCAGGGGACAGTGATATCCTGGGGCATCACCAGCAGTGGGATGGGGGAACACCCACCAGAGCAGATGCCTGGGGTCAACCCATCATCCTGAGCTTCTGTTAGGGTACAGCAGCACATGCTGCAGGTTTTTTCTGCCTCTGCTGCAGCTGTCATAAAATTACCCAATGCTCATGGCTTGGGCTCCTTCCCTAGGCACAGCAGAGAGAAAGACCAACAATTCTGTGTGATCCCAGTCTCGGATGTCCACCTCGCCATCCTCACAGCTTTTAGCTGGCCAGAGTACAGGCGGTGCTTCCCCCCTGGGTGTGGGAGGGAGAGCAGCTGAAGTATGAAGTATGAAACATGAATTATGGAGACCAGCTCACCTATGATGCCGGTGTACGCCAGCAGACAGGCAGCATAGCTGTCCCGCCGGCAGCCGCTCGCAGCCTGCAGGGACGGCTGGCAATTGAACTGGAACTCTGCGTAGCGCGACCTGACGGAGAGAAAGCACAAAATGGGGCTTATTAGCATGGATATTTGGGACAAAAAGGGACATAATAGCGCACTGGAAGTGTTGAAAGCGATTGCACAGAAGGGGATGTGTTCACACGATCTTTTGTTGCTGCAGTTGTTGCTGAGCCAGTTTGAATAAATACCACAGGTTTTCTTCTCTCCTGCCCCCTCCAGCAATCCAGAAGTGGGTTTAATCACTCGGAGAGGAGAATGAATAGGTGCTGTAGGTCGTGTTTTACAGGCCTCCTCTGGGACTGCAAGAAAGGTGCAGTCTTGGAAGAAATGTTTGTTTTCTGATGTACGAAGCTGATTTTCAGAGGAAGAGCTGTTGTAGGCAGCGAGGGAATTCATTCCCTAGTGCCATTATCTGACTTCTGGGTACTAACTTCCCCTAGAGACCTATGCCTTCATTTTTGGACTGAATTGCTGAGAGAGAGAATCACTTTGGCCCAATTTCTCTCTGTTCAAAGATTATGTTCTAAATGTAACTGAGGACGTCTTCAGATTAAGGGCAATGCCCCAAGGCTCAGATGTGCTCTAACCATCATCGTGGCTGTTGCTACCTCCTCTGCTGCAGGCAGGAGAGGTTTGGACTCTCTGGAGCCTGTGGAGCAGGAGGTGCATGCCGTGCTCCTTTCACCTCTGTTGTGCCTTGGGTTTTGCGTGGTCTGGGTAAAAGCAACAAATGGCTCATCACAGAAGGGTTTTGAGACCCAACCCTGGGCTTGTTGGGACCCTCCAGGCCGTGCAAGGAAGTAGGTGCATCATTCAGATGTGCCAGGGTGCTCCTTGCATGTGGCTCCCCTACTCCTTGGGTGGATAAACTCTGTACATCATGCTGCCAACCAGGTATTTGACACCCAGTTCTTTAGGGGTGGCTCAGTTGTTGGCCCATCTAGTGGCATTTGGACATTGCAGGATACCTAAGACATCCACATGGGGCTTTCATGTAGGACATGCTACTAGAGATACAGATCCACGAGGCAGGCAGCCAGGGCCCAGGTAAGATGTCCTAAGGTTTCTCTTATAGCACTGACCTCTCTCTCCTGTGCCACAGCCAGGCAAAAAAATACTTACCAAATTTATGCTGTATTATTTGGAGGGGGGAGATGTGGATTGCAGTGTTTGTATCATCCATGTTAGCAGAGCCCACACCTCCAAGCGGGGAAATTTGAGAGGTTACGGCTGATAAGAAGCTGCAAGAAGGCTTAGCAGCACAGGAGGGATTAGCCTGGAGTATTTTACTCCTCTAAAGTGCCATGATGTGTTGTTCCTGGCTCTCCTTGTGGTTTCTGCACTGCTGCCTTTGACCGGGTCACACGTCAACCCCTTGCTCCCACCATGTCTCTAGAGGATGTTTTATATTATATATTCAGAGACCAAGGAACCAGATAATTAACAGCTGTGCTGCTTGCAGGAAATGGTTTCCAGCCTCCTGGGAAGCAACACTTTCCCCTTTGATCCTCCCCTTCCCTCCTGGGTCCACTTGCCTTGTTAGGGAGAGGGCAGTACCCCACAGTTTTGGGTTCCCTAGGTAGCTGTGGGAAATCTCCAAGCAAGAGCTGGTGTGGCTCAGGAGTTTTGCATCTTTCTGAGTCAGCTCCAGCTCTGTAGCTCAGTTTTTGTCCATTAGCAGCCTTTTTGGGTGCAGAGGGATGAGGGCATTAATGCCAGTCCGCCTTTTTGGGTGCAGAGGGTTGAGGGCCAGTCCACTCATCCAAAAGGATGTGTGCGGCATGTTGCTACCCTCACCTCCCCTTCTGAAAATTCAATTTTTTTTAATGTACTTTAAAGATGACGTGCTGGCAGTGGATGGCTACTGGAAGTTCAGCTCAGAAAGTCCCAAAACCTGGAATAATTAGACGTTGGGACAGCACTGGGAGACATGTCTTATGCTGGTCTTGCTCTTGTGCTCTTCTCTAGGTGTCCACTCACACCCACAGCTGCATGGAGGACACTGGGCTGGGAGCATCACTGCACATCTGGTGCAGTACAGCTGCTCTCACACCTTACATCTCTTGTGGATGGAAGGCGTCCACCCCAAGGGCTGTACATGGATTAACCTTCTGGAATATCAAAGACCTTTTGAGAAATGGAGGGGTAAATACAGTGGAACTGAAGAAAAACCATGTAAGAGGGATATATGTGAGGTGCACTTTAGGGCAGGTCTGTGCCTGTGTGCATGCATGAGGCTGAATGGATCCCACTCTGCGTCCCTGCTTTGCTTGCACCTTCCTGGAGCTATTCCCATAGAGGGTCTGTCTTTGGGACCAAATCCAAAACTGATAGGAGAGGTCAAAAAAGGCTCCAACATAAAGATATGAAATCTGTTTGTCAGCGCCTTCCGTATCAGGGTATGAGACCAGGACATGGACCACGGGAGGGAATCACTCAGGCAGTGGCCTACAAGGTTGGGCTGTGGTGAGATGGATGCGTCCGCCACGATCCTCCAGCTGGGCCCGTCAGCTCTCCACGTCACCCACGTGAACCCACCTGCAGACATAGTTCTCCCGGCAGGAGTCCAGGGGCGCCAGGCAGTTGGGTTTCTCCTTGGACTCGTAGGAGCAGGCGGGAACGATGGTCTGCCGCCGGCGCTCGGCGCAGGCCGTGTCGTCGCAGGGGCAGAAGAGCAGCTCGTGGGTGTACTCGGGCGGCACGCGGTCGAAGAACTTGCGCAGGGCCTTGTGGCACTTGGAGCGGTTGCAGGTGTCGGCCCGGGCCAGGCGACGGATGCAGAAGGAGACGTACTCGGTCCGCAGCCGCTGGCACATCTCGTCCACGTTGCAGGCTTTGGCGGCGTCCAGGCAGCGGTTCACCTGGGTCACCTCGTTCTCAGAGCCTGGGGGATGGCAGAAGATGGGGATGGAGTTCAGTGCTCATCTGCCCCCAGGCTGCAGCACCCCATGGAGACCTTCCTCCCATCCCGTTCCTGCTCATGGCCACCTCAGGGTGGCCACCACCAGCCCTAGGAAGGCAGTGGCCAGGATGAAATCCACATTTGCTCCCTGTGTCCCAGCAGGGCCAAATCCCCTTTCCCTGCTCACCCTGCTAAGAGGTGCCATGGCCGCACAACAAACCTCACACCCCAGAACCTGCTCCTAACTCCTACACTTAATAAAATAAAACTTTTCTCTACCTTCGGCATCTTATAACACTCTCACCACGAATTGACCACCCTGAGGCCTGGTGAGACAGCAGTCCATCCCAGGACCTGCCCAGCCACATGAGAGTTGTCTGGGTCTCACAGCCCCGCAGCATTTTCCAGACTGGTCCTGCCCAATGTGCCCATGTCCTAAACTACAACCCTGCCTTCATGAGATGGAAATCATTTGAAGAATAGGTAAGATGGAAACACATTTGTCTAATACTGATTCTGGAGCTCTTACAAAGGTGGATGGAGATCTGTTTGACAGCAGGGAAAATGCCACAGCATTGCTGCTAAGAGTCAGTCAAGACATTAGGCTCTTTCTGATAGGAGAGATAAGATGAGGGTCCTCCAAGTGCTAGAGAGAAAATGAATTTGAAAGCGTTTTCCATCTCTCTGAATTAAGCCCACGACCTGAAGCACACTAGAAGGACTTTTTCCCCAGCAGAGAAGATTTTTTTTTTTTCCAGAGGAAAAAAACCCAGAATGAAAAATTTCAGATGCAGAGTCAAGCCCTGTCTTTGGCCAGGAGTTAAGACCAGCCAGTCACCACTGACAAGTGTAAAAGCATTGACAGTTGCTCTGAGCGCTTCAAAACTGGCTGCACTCCTTCATTTTCACAAACATTATCAGATGCTCCTTCTCTTAGCTGTTTATTTCCCCCTTCGTTTTGTCTCTGCTGTTTATGGTGTGCTAAGAGATGAATTTCAAGTTTTGCAGTTATTTTATGATGGGTGAAATTTTTTGCTCGGTGTGTTCCTACCACATAGGTGCTTCTCTTTAAAAATGCCTAGAGATGAAGATCCTTAGAGCATCAGTTTACACTGGGGAGCTGTCAGCAAGTGTGTAGGAAACAGCTACTTGGAAGGGTTTCATTACCCATTCAGCTAATGAATCACAGGGAACACAGTAGCTTTTCTCCTGTTCCCACGCAACAACGGAGGATGTGCTTTTACAAATCACTACTACAATTAGAGAGGAGGGATATAATTCTGTTTGTACACTTCTAATGGTGGCCACACGTATTGTTTCTGTAAAATTGGATTAAAAATATCTGTCACTCTGATCTGGTGCGGGGTCATGGGAATGTCTTAAGTTTCAACAAGTTCTTGGGAATTTTGAGGGTATATTTGAAAGAGGATCCTTTGGCTATGCAAACCCTATAATTCTGTGAACTGGACAGGCACAGGGCAGCAGGTCATAAGGTGTGTTATAGACTGCGATGAGTATAAATAGGAAAGAAAAATTAAAACCAAAAATTTTATGTGCCTTATGGGTGCTGAGTCCTTTGGCACATACCCCTGCTGCTCTGGGCCCATTGACTTTGCTGCCCAACCAGTTTCAGTCTGCTTTAAACACCTGACTATGTGTTAATCATGCATAAAAACCCCCATCCCTGGACTTCGCCTCGCTCTGAAGAGCCCTGTAGGACCTCCAGCAAAAATGGAAAAACTCTCGTGACAAAGGCCAAGATCCAGCAAACAGCTTTGTGCATGCTTCACTTTGCACGCTCGGATCAGCCAAGTGGAGTCGACAAGATGACGTGAGGCCAGGGAGCAACACCCTTCCCTCGCTGGTCAGATTGTCAAGGGCTGATGGGTTAATTCGCTCCCCGACATTTTCACCTAACAAGTGCCTCGCTGTCGAGGGGACTGCAGACATCCGTCAGACACAGGGATGTGCTGCTCCTTGCTCGCCTGGTTGTGCTCCAGCTGTGTCCTCCAGCCCAGCATCAGGTGTGCGGTGAGGAAGAGCTGCAACACGGCTGCTGTTCTGGCACATCGGCCAGAGACGCACATGGAGCGCACAACCTGCTCCCAGACGGGTAGTTCGGTGACAAAAATCACTGCCTGTAAAGCTTCCCCATGCCTGTGGTGCACAAACAGAGTTGGCAGCTGTGATGTTGGTGATGGATGGCTTAATAGCTACCGCACTGACCTTTTAACTGAGGGGCTGAGGGTTCGTGCCCTCGAGGGGGTTAAAAGGTGTGGGGCAGCTCTGCTGACATTATTAAGGGGATTACATGATGCAAAGCAGAGCACGGGGCTGAGTCCTGAGGTTGCCCTCAGGGCATGGGGTTAAAGGTTGGGATTGGGATCAAGCCAGTAGGTTGGGCTGCTGACCTTTCTGCCCACAGTCTGGCCCTGTGACTGATGTGGAAACACCTAGTACCTAATGATATCCAGCCAGCCGATGCTTGCCAGGGTTTCTGCACTGCACAGGTCATCCACCTGCTGTAGAGAGGCAGCCCACTCATGATGGCTCATCGTAAGAGGCCTTCCTACCATGTGCATGAAGGGCTTCAGCCCCAGCCCTTCACAGTATGGGCATAAAAGAGCCAAAGGATAAAAATTGCAAGTGCTTCTTCTGAGGATGTGTTCTTCTACCAACATTTTAGCACAGGACTCATGGGCAACGCCTTGAAAGAATGGTTGCAAGACCGTAGCCATGCAATGCTCTGTAAAGAAACCACGAGGGACCACAAGGGACTGCCTCGTCCTTAGCACTTGATCCCACAGCCAGCTCCCCCCACTTTGGAGCAGTGTAGGGGCATCTTCCCACCCACCTACCTGCCGTGATGGAGGCCAGCCGGACGTAATCAAAGCCCCTGATGAATGGCTCGTAAGGAGAACTCTCCAGTACGTTCATGCCTGGGGGGGAAAAGAGAAGTCACTGAGAAGACAGCAAAAGACCCTGAGACATACAAGGTTCAACAGCTGCAGTGTAGGTTGGCTTGGTGATGAGGTTGTGTGCTCTCCAGGCCGTAAGTGAATGGATACTCAGGGTCACAGGAAGAATTGGATACAACTGGATCTTAAAAAAAATATATCATGACTGTGGGGTAGATCAGCCCATCAGAGAACTGTTGAGTTTCAACCTTGTATAGCTCAAGTCCTGGGCACCCTTCCAGGATTGCAGCTGAGGACACCAGACTGTAGCACAGGCTCTTGCTTATGGGCAGAGTTCATACCAACATCTCCCTACTCACAGGGTTTCCAACACCATTCTTACTTTTTTATTTTTTCTTACTTTTTTTAATGGCTCTACCTGGGTCAAAGGTCCTTGCCTATTTCTAGGACACAGGTAGGGCTATGCATGGGGCTGCATCTGGCAAAACACACGTCTACGTATTTATTAACACCTCTCCCCTTCTCCCCAACAGCCCTTTCTTACTTGGCACTGAGCTAATGACCCACAGCTCCCGCAGAAACTTCCTCTCTCCATTTTTAAGTTGCTGGGAAGCTAATTTTATTCAATCGGTGCTTCCCTTTTATCTGCTCAATGGTCTGTAACGCCCCATCACCCTGCTAGATACTACGGAATATTATTGAAGCAAACAGCTCAGTATCTTTTTTTTTTTTTTTTCCTTTTATTAGACATTTAGATGGATATGGACAGCAGCAGCAGATGTACTGGCTGGGATAAAAGGACTATCAAACCTCTTGCTCCGGGCATATGCTGATCACCAGCTGCGGTCAGGAAGAAACGGCTCCCAGGGTACACAGCCCTGTGCAATTACCACAGGTGCATTACAAGGCAGCTTTACACCTTCATTGAAATATCTTGCATCGTTACTGACTGGAGAGGGGCCCATTTGTATGTTCCAGCATAGCAGTTTTATGTCCTGATGATATAGCACCTTATCAGAGAATTGTTATCGGGTTGTCATCATGTTATTGTGTCTCCAAATGGGAAGGTGGCTAAACACAGGCGCACTCAAGAGAAGCTGAGTAAATAGTACGCTTTGTAAATTCCCTGAGCACACACTTCCACAATTGATTTTATAAGAGGGCTTCTAGGAAGCTTTTTACAGCCTCCTGGGTATGTATGACTGAAAGACAGAGCTCCACATGGAGCATGTGGATTGGCTTCCTTTCTCAGTCAATTAAACATGTGTAAGGACTTGGAAACATGTGACTATTATGAAATATATTTCCCCCGGGAAATTAAGGCAAAGAAATCAAAGGTTTGGGAGTGCGAATCTGCATTGCAAGTGAGCTTGGTGCTTGCACAAATGCAGGGCTCAGGCCATGACAGCAGAGGAGAAGTCGGGCAGACTCTTGGCAGTCTCCAATATCACCCTTCCCACGTTCTTCCCCAGGACAGAGGTCCTAAGGCAGTGGGCAGGAGCCCATCCAGCTCCTACCCTGCATCTTCAGACCCACACCTGGCCCCTGTGCTCCCTGCCATCCCCTTCCTGCTCTTCCAGAAGTGGTCCTGGGGTGGTGGGAATCCTCCTGGCACCACTGCCCTGCACAGCCACAAGTCTCCAACTCACTCATTACCAAGCCCTGTGCTCTGCCTCATGCTGTTCACTCCTTGGCAAACATCTCAAGTTCCTCTCCTTTGGGGAAAAAAATAAATAAAAAATAAAAAATAAAATAAAATAAAATAAAATAAAATAAAATAAAATAAATAAAATAAATAAAATAAAATAAAATAAAATAAAATAAAATAAAATAAAATAAAATAAAAATGTCCCAGAGTTGGATCCAAACAGCTTTCTTAGGGATGCAGTGGGCCCAGACTGATGGTGGGGTTGCCCCATCCCCTGTCCACGCTCACTCACTGAAGCTGTGCCCCCTCCAGAACAGATCTGCAAATCTCCCATCATAAAAAGGTGATGGAAGCGAGGCCACCTGGGAGCTGCCGGAGTGATGGAGAGGGACCCAGCTGTGTCTGCTAGCATGGCCAGGAGACAGGAGCTGCTTTATGAGAAAATCAGAGGGAGGCGGAGGCGGGAGATGGACTGCGTCCAAAACTTCAGCCCAGGAGGGTCAGCGGGGAAAGGGCTGTGACTCAACCTGTTAAGATGAATGGAGGGGCTGGATTGCTCCCTCTTCCCCAGGCTTCAATGCAAACAACTTCATTTGGAAAGTAATTAGGGGAAAGATTGGATCCTGGGTGGTGCTGGGGCCTCTTATTCCCCCTGTCAGTGCAAAGCACCCTGCTCTGCACCCTGCAAGCTGTGCTACTTGAAAGCTTTCCGGGAACTTGATCAAGCAGTTCCCATTCTGGCAAGCTGGTGCTTTACGGTCTCCATCCTCTTTGTTTTCCTTGGCCTTTTGGCCTGTGTTATCACCCCTGTACCTTTCCTTTCAGCTTTCAGCCAGCAGTGTTTTATTAATCTATTTGCAGCCTATGGTTGGAAGGTTCTGTTTTATTCCCCGTTTTAATTTTCATGGCGCATAAAATACCCACCAGCCTGACAACGAAGAGTTATGGCCACCGAGGTGCAATTTTATGATGACTCTTAAAAAACGTCAAAATCCAAACTTACTAAATACTGGCGCTGGGAACACTTTAAATTCCAGCTTGATGTCACCAGCCCCAAATCTTCACTAACCCAAAGACACCAGTGCACTTGAGATCCTCCAAGAGAGTGATTTGTTTTAAATTCACACTGTTTTTTTTCCTCAGTGCCCAGACTTTGTATAGTGTTTCAATAAAATCTGGAGCTTCAGGTCTTGGCTAGCGTTCTTCTATTTACATGCAAAACATGCCATGCATTTCCCCAGCAAATATCTCAAGATATACCGGGGACATCATGGAAAAGAAGACAACTTATAAAAAAGGAAGGAGGTGTCTCAGGTTTTTGGGACTGCTTTCCTCAAAATGCCATTACTCTGGGGGTCAGTAGGTGTTGAGAGGGATTGGGATATGATATAGGTGACCTTTTCCTTTTTCACATTGACTTCACAGAATCATAGAATTGTAGGGGTTGGAAAGGACCTCAAGATCATCGGGTCCAACCCCCAGCTTGGTTGCTGGGGACCTCTACAGAAAGCCCCAGCAGCAATTTCCTTTTAGGAAGACCATGAGGAAAGAGCACCCACCCAACTGACCTTCCATCAGCGTGTGGTGGATGCTCCAGTAGACGCTCAAGCAGTGCTTCTCCTTCTTCATGCCCCGCTTGCACTTGCAGCCGTAGAGCTGGCTGGAGAGCAGGGCCGTCACCGTACTCCGGCACTGGTTCTTGGCGTCGGGGCCCAGCTTGTTGGCTCCGTTGCCTGCGATGCATTGCCGGAGGGTCCTGAATTTGGAGCTGCAGATGGGGTCGTTGGTGCAGGACTCACCTGCTTGGAGGCAGTCCCTGCTCGAGCTGACAGCTTCCGCCATACCTTCTGCAAGAAAAAGGGAGAGGGGGGCGTGAGGGTGATGGAGCAACGCCAGGGATGTTCATCTTCACATACAGAGACTGAAATCACCCTCTTCACTACACACTCGACAAGCAATGACCCTGCTTCTGTAGTCCTTAAGCAGGCAGGTGGCTCCCCAGCAGGTCGGCTGGGGGTGTAAATGCCCAGGCTCACCACCCCTACTCAGGAGCTGCCCCATATGAGGCTAAATATTTTACCTGGCTAAGTGTGCTTCAGCGCTGCCCAGCAGCATCAGAGAGGAGTGAAAGGAGAGGACTGGGAGAAGGGAACTTGGAGGGATGTTGAGGAGGCATGGCTCAACCTGAGCTTCAGCTCTCCCTCACTTCTATTTCATCTCCATCCTCCAATGCTAACAGAAGCCCAGTCCTCCTGGAGACCCCCCTCACTCCTCCTTGCACATGATTTAACCCTGCCCACACCTCCCGAAAGCTATGAGCTGCCCCATGCGGAGTGTTTTGACATGGATTTATCTCACATGTGTCCCTTGTTCACTGTCACCACCTCCCCAGGACTCCCACTGTTTTATCTTGCCTTTTTCCAAGCTCCTGCAAATTCTCCTCAGAATTACTTGTGAAAACACAAAGTGCTGCTCTGCTCCCCATGCTGTGAGGACAGAGGAAAGCACAGGAGGAAGGCATCAGTGCTACCACACACCAATAAATTAAACATGCCCAGCAGGGCTCGGTGCTGCTGTGTCCCCATGGCCTGCAGCAGACCATTTCCATGCTATTAAACGCTCTTCCACTCTCCAGCAGGCTGGCTACATCCTGACTGACTGCTGGGGATGGGTCCTGGCCTGGGATCGCTCCAAGGCTCATGTAAGTATCGCTGCACCCTGGCAATGGTGGGGCCAGAGGCTCAGCTGTGCTCAGCGGGGCACGGTGGCACCCATGGTGGGGAGAGCACAGGAGATGAGGAGGATTGCATCCCTTCCAGTCGGTGTGGTGCTCTGGAGCATGTCGACATGGGTCAGGCACGGCTGCACCATGGCCTGGGGGAGTGGTGAAGACTGGAACCTGGTTTATGGCAGGGGAGTTTCAGTCCTCACACCTGTAATGTGATCTTTGGATTCTGCTGTACTATCAAAACAGAAAGTGCTGCTATGACCTTGAAGCAGGACTTCTCAAATGGTTCCCAAAGGAAATCCTTACCCCTAACATCGCTCGTCTGCCCTCTGGATGGGAATACATTACAGCTTCATGGGGTAGAGAAGGCAGGGGGCACTTCTCGTGTGGAACCCCTCCAGGGTCTGCTCCTGGTGAGACCCAACTCAGACAACACCAACAAATTCTCTCTCTGAAATGTGGCTCCCAGGTTTCCATCTCTGAGAGCTTCATGAAACCTCCACTCCCTCCAATTGTCTATTGATTTCTCCATGGGATCTCTGTTCCCTCCTTCCACCTGCTGCCTCCCAGGCCCCGAATTTCGGCACCCTCCCCGCCTCTGTTGCCCTCCCCGTGCATGGCTTGAGCCTGGTGCACCCATTCCCCTTCCTGGCAGTGGCAGGGTGTTTCCTTAGAAGCCGCTGCTTCTGTTGCTCTGGCTGATTAGAGTGGAAGGTAGCAGCTGGAATTCAGATATTTCAATTATGTTTATTACAAACTTTGGGTGAACCCACCAGGAGGTTTCTCCTGAAACAGCCCAATGGCACCTCAAATGCGAAAACTTTTGTCAAACTCCAGACTATTTCACGGTGCCTCATGGCCAATGACAAGCTCTCAGTTATCTCAAATCTCACAACACCTCAAATTTGAGTTCCCCTACCCCTGATTTATTCATAGACCTGGTTTATTTAGCACTCAAGGCTTGTTCGGATCTGCCAAATGTGGAGAGAGAAATTATTTCCAACACATAGGAAACTCTGCCTTGGGCTGTCATATCTTGAAGAACTCAGAACACAAGGAACCAGTTTCCTTGAAATATCATTTGGTCTGCAATTTCTCTGAGATCTATAAAGTGAGGCAGAGCTATAGTCTCTGCTTTCAGGCACTGCTGAATTTTCAGTGCACAACCTTTCAGAGCAGAATCTATCGGAAAAAAAAAAAGGAAAAAAAGAAAAAAAAAGAAAAGCGCTTGACTTATTTTGCCTTGACTTACTCCAAAGGATCTCCTCTGGCCTACAATAAAGCATGGCAGGTTTTATTCTAGAAGAGATGACTTTGTCAGTGTCATGTCAGCTGCTAAAAAAGTAACTTAAAATAGGAATTATAACCCTCCTTCCCCCTCTCCGCTACATGAATGGCAGATGATCCTCCCCAGGACAGATATAAACACAGCCAGCCTGTAAAAGCTGTAAAACACTTTGGGATCCCACTTTAAATAAATCAAGAGGATTGACCATTTGAGAAATTTCCTGCAAAATTTTAAGTAAATATATCCTCAAGCCGAGGCTTGCTTCAGAGAACAAAGGCCGGGGGTGAATATTTACAGCCCAAGCCCGGGGCATAAAACACCGCCGTGCAGGCTTTACAGCAGAGGTGCTTGAAGCAACTTTAACTGGAGCGTCACGAATGACCCGCTCCATAATCATGTCACTTAAAAACCAAATCATTCAGGGGCTTTTATTGTTAGCGACGTCTTTGCAACTGAGACAACATAACACTGCGTTTTTCCTCCTCGCACTACCCCTGAGAGAGTAATTTTATGCAACATTAAGAGAGCGCCTCTCAGGGAAAAAAAAAAAAATGTAAAAAAAAAATCTCGGTGACATAAAATAGAGAGCGCTTGCTAACAGGCAGGGACAAAAGCAACATTAGGTCTTTACCCCCATAGGCAGAGCAGTCCTTCTGGTTTTGCCTTCAGAAATAGCACCTTAACGATGCTGCACCATGGGATTTCTCTCTATATCTGCCTCTGCCTGCTCCCGGGTCGGTGGGGCTGGGTGTATGTGCTGGGTTGTACGTGGCTTGGGCTTTTTGTGCCTCTGCTTTTCTAATAGCACAACTTCCAGCTCCCTCTGCTCTCTTTAAAAGCCCATTTGTCTGAATTTTTATTCCTCGCTTGCTGCTAATTTCACGCTGTTTACGGTGGGCAGATGGGGTAATGAGTTTATTTTCACATCCTGTTTGCAGCGCTGCTCCACATCTGTTTCTGCTCTTGCTTACCTCGGTGACACTCACATAAAGGCACTCCTAACGTGCAGCAGTAAGAGAAAAACCTGGCTCTTCCCATTGCCTTAACAGAGCCCTGGTTCTCCTGAAGCAGGTCTCTCAAAGTGCATTTGGTTGGACGAGGAGATCTGACTCTCCTCCAAGGAGACCGTTTCCTTCACCACATAAATGCAGCTGGGTCTGGGGTGCAGAAGTGTGAAGGTGACACCGCGTGCCAGCTTGGAAATGGCACACAAGAGGCTTTGTATAACAGAGCACTGCCACCAGACCCGGCTACGCTGACTTTCCAACCCCTCCTGCAGCAGGACTGGGGGTGCAGATGTTTTAGGAGGCACCACACCATTTTTTAATGGTGCTGTCCAACCTGGGGTTTTGGCACACGTCCCCCCGTCCCCCTCCCATTTTTTGTATGTCTTTGGTGCTATGCACAGTGCTAGCAAGTCGGTCACTATTAGAGTGACAAGCTGTTGACTCCACATCTTTTTTATTTTTTTTTTTTGCTTTTGTAATATTTGCTGCTTAGAGGAGGACAACCATCCAAAATCTCTAGCAAGGCAACAGAAGTGTTTTATTGCCCATTTAGGTTTTAGGAAGCACCAGGCTGGGTCAAATTAAATCTGCAGGACAAATATTGGTGCTTGACAATAGGTAACTGCCTGATAACCAACCCAGGGCTGTCAGAAACAATTTGTTACTCACAGTTTTCCTGGAGTGAGAAATGATGGGGAAGGGAGTCTGGAAGAAATATTCATAGTATTTCCCAAATATTAACAAGCCTGTAGTGATACATGAATGGGTCCAGGTGGCTAATGCTGGTGGTCACTCTTAAACCTTGTTTAGACTAAGTTTTCATGCCCTGACTTTACAGTCAAGTGCTCAGGATCGCCTAAGATCAACCCCTTGTATACAGCTCAAATGTCATTTTCCATGTTGCTGGACATGAGCCTGATCTAGAGAGAAGAATGCAAAGTGTAACAGAGCTGCCCCCATTAAATGCTTCTGCCATACTGATGGTCCTTCCTCCAGACCTGTCTGAGAACAGTCCTACCGGGAGATCCCCCATGCCTTGTCTTGAGCTCACAGCTGTCATCCAGATTTCGTAGCGCCCAGCAAACCCCTTTGGGATGCTGTTTTGCTGAATTAGATCAGAGCAGCTCACGCAGGGAAGATGTCACCATTCATTGCTATCAACCCTCTGTGGAACTGGATGGGTTTACAAACATTACACACACATAATGAAATCCCTCAGTGCAAACTGATCTTCTTTTGGTAGCAGTTCTTCCTGGTCAGTGCTGGGGTGGGGGAATTTGCTGAGAACACTTCAGGGATGTAATGTCTGAGGGTGTCAAAGCAATGCCAGAAAGTTCAAGCCAGTAACATGCTGCGCATCTTCAGCGGGCATTAAAAATGTGCCTGCCTGACTCTTTGCACCTACATCCCTGACCTTCCTCCCCTTATTTTGAGGTTATAAATAATCTTTTTTCTGTATGTGCTCAGTGCCTTCAAGCAGGACTTTACAGGCACTGGGGAAATACAAATAAATACAACAACACTCACTAAGTGGTTTCTTCTCTAATAGCTGTTCCATGTACAAGATAATTTACTCATTGCATGGAATTGAAACCAGAAGAAACCACATTCCTGTATTCTGTCTTCCTGCTTATTGTAGACTAACACATTCCACCTGGATACCTTCAGAGCAGCCTGAAACTCTAGGCATCCTGTTAGTTAAGATCCCTGCTGTGGCAGGAAATTTATTAAGCAGGAGACTCCGCCTGTCAGTGGCATGATGGATCTGTGCAAGCCTGAGGATGAGCACGTGTTTTTGGTGGGCTATTCTCTGCTCTGTGGGGATTTACTTAGGCTGCAAAGTGAGAGTGAAACATGATGGCCACATGTCTTAAGTGAAAGCATGAATTACTCAAAGAGGGCACAGCGAGTCGGGTTTTAGACACCTGCTGAGATGAACTCAGTAATCCCCCATTTGTCTTTGACAGCCCTTCGCATCTGTAGCTCTCTTAGCCATTTACCAGGAGGCAAGTGTCACTCTGACTTTGCTGAAGCCTGGGAAGGTGAAGCAGTGTATTTGTCCCCGACCGAGTCAATGACTAGAACCTGCCTGGGAAAATAAATAAATAAATAAATAAATAAATCATGATCTGGAACATTGGTTGTGGGATTGTGTCTGCAGACTTTAAGGCTGGAAGAAAACCCCTCTGGGTGTCTGTAGCCTGGCGAAGTTACATCACGCATCCATTACCCTGAAGGAGAAAAAAATTCTTCCTGAAAACTCTCATGATAACTCGTAGTGAAGTCTCCCTAGATATCATTATTCTCCTACACTAGCACATCCTTTCTGACAAGACTTCAGCCTTTGTTTTGTAAAGATGCCTCTGGAAAGCCCCATCCTGCTCAATTGACTCAGCCAGACTAACCACCGACTCAGCTATAAACAACGGTTTTATGAAATGAAGATGCAAATCAGACCATCATGCTCAGTGCATGACCTGCTTGCAAACAGTTGCGTACCTGCCCTGAATAAGATTCATCATTATCACCAGAAAAAAAAAAAAAAAAGGCTTACGAGATTTGAGCATCCATGAGAATTCAAATTGGGTACACGTTACTCTGAAATGTGTACTCTGAAAGGCATATTGTACTACAGGTTAGGGCAGTGATCTTGAATCATGTCACATTCAGTGCTTGCCAAAATTTGAGGACACCGTGACAGTGATAGATCAGGGGGCTTCAGTCCCTAATTTCTGGTGTAATAGAAGAGCTTCCCCTGTCCAAGCTAAACTGAAGTCACACCAGTAACTAAAAGCTAACCACTCACACCATCTGCAGGAGACAAGTCAATTAGTGGGGCTTTTGGTCAATAGGTCTTAACACATGTACCTATAAACAAGCATCAGAGATATCAGGTCTTTGTATCTTAAAGATAAGAGCAGGGAGCTGTAAGAACAACTATATTAAAGGCTGTGAGGTCTCAGGGATTGGGGGAGATCTCTAAGTACTTAAATTACGTACATATAAACCATGAGCTATACCTAAATTTGGCTTTAAAATGTGGTAAAGATAGAGATTTTCTGCTGAGGCATAGCAAAGCAAATTTAGATCCAGGATGGTCTACCTCAGGTTGGGTCTGCTTGACCAGCTTGTCTCCTCTGCCTCCTTCCCCTTTTCTGACCTGGCATGGTCCTCATCCAGAGACCTCCTTCTGCACTGGAAAAGTTCATTTTCCCATTTTCAGTTCATTTCTTGTTCATTTTCCCCCAAAAGGCGGTGAACCACATGCCTTCCTGTGACTTAAGTCTAGCATTTGACCTCCGTATGCTGTTGAAAGCACATCCCAAAACAGGTGACTCAGGAAGAATATCAAGAACCCTTGAGACAGAATCATCTTTATTCTTCCTATTAATCTGATCCCAGGATGACACTGTGGGAATCCTGTCCCTAAGAGAAGAATTCATTATGCATTTTCTTGGAGAGAGAAGGCACAGTGAGGAAGCCTAACTGGCCAAGGCTGCAAAGTTGGAAGTGCACGGATTGCCTGCATCTCTTGGAAAAGTTCAGTCTGATCTCTGTAGAAAGCAGGGAAAAAAAGAACTTAAGCGTGCACAAGTGTGTGTGGAGGGAGGGTTGTGGAAAATGCAGGGAGTATTGTTCATGCCTAGCATTTATTCAGTCAAAAATGTGGCTGATGGGAACCTATACAGACTGTCGAGCTGAGGCACTAAGTGTATTGCTTTGAATGTGTTTTTATTGCTGACATTTTAAAGCAAATCTTACTGGCATATCAAAATACTTCCAATGAAAGCTGCCATTGAAAGAGAAGTCATTATCACTTCAACTGGCGCTGCGTTCGGATGAAGTGAGAGTGATCTAAAAAGGAGAGCAGTCCGATGTAATGCTCCACATGCTGGTGACTTGCATCTGCCCTGTCCACCCCTACGACATTTTCTCTTCTTCTTCAACATCCTTGAGAAGAGTATGCGACATGTCAGAGCTCTCCAGCACAACAGTGAAAGCAACAGTCCTGAAAAGGTATTTTTCTAAGCCAGGTCTGGCCATAGCAGCCCCAAAGATAGAAATCCAGCCCCTTGCATGGGGAGGATGATGTGTTTAAGCATGTGGCAAAAAGGAGCAATTTAAGATGGGAAGGAGGAGATATCGCAGGAGATTTGCTTCATGTCGCCAGCAAGAATGCAATGACCAAGTCAGCTACTGGGGTTGACACACAGAGAAGAAATAAAATGTCCCCATGCTAGATTAAAAAAAAAAAAAAAATGTAAAGATAAATAAAAAGCTAAGAAAGCTAAGATAAGGAAGAATGGAGTATTCTGCAAGTATGTGCAGGAGGCAGGTGGCAAGGGTGGCACAATCCCAAGCAGAGACATCTATTTACCTCTCTATCTGCGTCTCAAGATCAGATCAGCTTCTCAGCCCAGATTTGAGTAAGTAAGGCAGCCTGATACTCAGCTTTCTGAGCAAAATTTCAGCTAGTGCCTTAAAGGCTGTCTTCTGTCCAGCAGGGTGAGATACAGATCTCCTCCAGAGCCTGTAAGGGGCTTATATACATATATAAATATATAGATATGTAGTTTTTAAACTCCCCTAGCTCCACCTTCCCTCAAATCATTTGACTAAAGGTTTCTAGCGTTTGCCAACTCTTCTAAATCTTGCAAAACCCAGTCAATTAAGTATGAACCTTTGTAGAACATAACCATTTCCAGAAGCCCATATCTGCCAAATAAAAGTTTATTGTTTCCTACAAGGTACTTGAGTAGAAATCTCTCCAATTTGGGCACTGTAACAGGCTCCCCAGGGTAGCTCTGTGTGGAGCCAGGAGCTGGACTCATTAATCCTCGTGGGTCCCTTCCAGCTCGGGATATTTTATGCTTCTATGTTTCTATAATAATGCAGTCTCAGAATACCCTGAATAATCTAACAGGTCCACCACATCTGAGTCACCATCATTCTTTTTTCTCTTTGAGGAGGGAATTGCTGACATGTTTCATACAGAGTCATTTTCTTCATCTCTGTGCTCATTTGTGGCCATTGCAATACACTTTATGAGATCTCAGAGATTCTATAAAATTCGTACACATATATATACATATAACTGTAATATTTTTGGCACTATTAATTTTTTTATCCATTCACCACAGTATAAATTACAGAAAGCTGTGATTTGAATTGATATGTAATTCCCAAGCCTTCTTTCAGTGACAGTGTTAATAACTTGCTGCAATGTCTTGTCTTTTGCCATGGCCTCCAGAAATGTATTCCCTATCGTGTCTGAGATGAGAGAAAGCTCTTCCAACAGATTTGCGTGTGTTACGTGGTTCTGCAGACAGTCTCCATGTACAGACTCATCAAATGCTCTCAGGAGTGTGCCTGCTCTCAGCTCGTGTTTTCCTGGTTTGCACACTACTCTCAAACCACACAGATGCAGCTGGAAGACAGAAAGCTAAGCAGCCCTCTGCTTTCTGACAGGTGAGTCTTCCCTAGCTGAATATACTTCTGTAACAGCCTCTGCAGCAAAGACATCCCTCTGTGCATCAAGATGCTCTTTCAAGAGGGGTTCTGAAAACCAATGCCACCAGTCTGCAAAGTGCACAAGAGTTTTGTCACACTGCCCTGAATCATCGACAGAGGGTTTACTGGCCATGTGGATCATCTCCAGGTGACACAGCTTGCCAAAACTCAGGTGCTTGCTTTCTTCACTCTTTCAAAACTCCCTGTCCAAGTTGGCACACTTGTTTCATTTTGAGTCCTTCTGCACAAGAGCCCAGAAAGCTTGTCACCTCATTTCATTCCAGGAACCAACCTCCACAAAATCTTTCTTATCTATTAAAGCTGCATCTCTGCAATGGCCTGGCTTTGGACAGAGTCAGTATAACAATTCACTTACAGTTTCTCCCAGATATCTCACATTTCCGATTTTAAAGTATATTTCTCTTGCCATGTCCTATTTCATGACCCTTTTCTGGGTCAGGAAACATTTCTTTTGTTGTCTTCTTCTTTTGCTGTTCTTCCCTGTCATCTTTCAGAGTATCATCAATGTGTATTGCAATGTCCTCATTTCCTTCAAATGATTCTTGCACTTTCCTGTCAAAAGTCTCAGGAGCAAGTTAAAACCCAAAGGGAACTCTGTACAAGCAACATCTCCCATCAAGGTCGTTGAAAATGCAGACTGTCAAAGTCTTCTTGGTCAGGGCAATTTGCAAGGACCCAAGAGGGGCAGCTAACAGCATAAAAGAAAATAGATCCCCAGTCATTGTCTTGGAAACAACTCCCTCGGCAGACAAAGGAAAATATTTTCTCTGAATATTCCTGTTGAGTTTATTGGGATCTAATCTCAGTCTGAGGGGCTTGTCCTTCTTTCCTACTGCTCCCGGGGGCAGGCACATTGCAGTAGTTTCTATTTTTAAAAATGATACCAGAGTTAGTAGATAGCCCAAGCCCTTTTAATTTCTGTCTCATGAACAGAGGAGCATTTCTGCAGGCTGCAGCTCTGAGTGCTTAGGATCTGACAGCACAGATTTCTATGCCTTGTTCACCAATGACATTCAAGATGTATCAATATTATTTTATTTTCCTTGTATTATTTTTCAACTGGATTAGTTATTTAAATCAACTTACTTACAAATCATAACCTCACCTACCTGTTGGCTGGGACCCACCTGCACTGCTGGTGGATTTTATTTTTTAGCTTAATAAATTTTTAGCTTTAGCTTACATCCCTTCACCCTAGAATTCCTTTTTCCTGGTCTACAGTTATTTGCAGAGTATCACTTTCCTGCTCCTAATATCACCCACTGTTTCACATTCTTTAAAAAGTGAACCTGAAAAAGGATTTACAGTGGAAGATAAAATGAAAATGAAAACAGAAAACAAACAAACAAACAAAAAAAACCTTACTGTGTCTCTTGTCTCTTATTGTAGTCAGATCTCAGAAGAGAAGTTGATGGAATGAGGCTGGAGATGTGGAGAGGAACGTCTGTGCTGTTGTCCCATTCAGGGACAGGTACACTTGCCTAAACTGGGGACAGGTGTGCATCTGATGTGCACACCACGGCCTTATCCTTCTCTGAGAAAATGAAGACCAGGACCCTAAGCTTCTGCTGCTTCCCGAGCCAGGACACATGGTGGGTGATGAGATGGGCTGCAGTTCCAAGGAGATAAGATACCCTTAGGACCTTTTTGGGGGACACCTCCCGAATGACATCCAGGCTGCTTCCTGTCATGTCCCACCACACTCTCCATGGAAGAAAACATGTTCCCTTCAGATACTGCTTTAAAATCCCCCTGTTCCACTCAACTGCTTACATGGAATTATTCATTCCCAGGGGTTGCTGGCACCTGTCAGAGTGTCTGTGCATACAAGAAGTGGCAGAAAAGTAATGTCTTTGGCTTTCCAATCCTTATCAAGAATGTGGTTCTGAAGGAGTGGACAAAGAAATGCCCTTTTTAAGGAAGCAGGAGAAGGAACAAGGTGAAGTATAGACTGACTAGGTGGATGAGACCAGCCAGGTGGGTCAAAGGGTGATGATTTTATTTTTCCGAGTCATTTGGCAGAGGTCCACATGCTGTACCCATGAGAATGGTCTCTGTGCAGTCATGGCAAAGTGGGTGCTCATGAATACTCAAAAAGGACTAGCATGGCACATTTTCAGACTAGAAGGTCTTCCAGGGTCTGTTCTGAGCTGGTAGTGCTCAATATTCTGATAATGAGTCTGATGAAGGAATAGAGAATAGATTTATGTAATTTGTGGCTGACAGAAGACAAGAAGGGGATCACTAGCAATGTGCAGGACAAGACTGGAATTCAAAATTATCTTGATCCATTGAAGGCAGTGTCTGAAAACAGGAGGATGACACAGAGCAGAAGCAGAAGTGGCGCTGGGCAGTGCAAGCACAAGAGGACAGGAGGGAGAAGTCAAGCTAGGGAACAGATGGCTCACCAACATTATGGGGGACATGACCATGGGGTGGGAGGTGGTCATGGGTTGAAAAAGAAAATGCAGCAGGATGCTAACCAGAAAACACAAGTTCTGGGGCATATGTGGTGCATATTTAATACACAAGGCAATTATCCTGCACTTCTCAGATCCAGTGAGCTTCAGCTGGAGTTCAGGTCCACCTTTTTGACTAGACAGCACATGTTAAGGAACATTACAAGATCCCAGAGGAATTTCATGAAAACTACAAGTGTTTTTGCAGGCCTGACCTGTGAGGAAGGGCTGAAAGAACTGGGTTTGTTTAGTTTAGGAAGATAGTTGTGAAGAAACAAATCCAAGCACTCAAATATGTAAACAAGACAGTTCAGAAACGGACAGTGATAGATAGCTCTCCACTGTGGTGGGATGTAAGACGAGAAGTAATTTAGAGTAAACGCGCAACAAGGGAGATTTAGTTAGATATTAAGAAAAATGTTATATGGAAAGTTAAAAAGTGGAACAGATTACGGAGGGTCTGTTTAATCCCCAGCAGTGGCATCATTTACAGAAGGAGCTGTCAGAAATGGCTCCTGCATCCCCCCTTCCCCGCTGGAGCAGAAGGCCGTGCACAGGCCTTGCTGCAGCCCCTGCCTGCTTCCTGTTCCTATGGCCCTGTCCAGCTGTGGTCGATGAAGACCTTGTGGCTTTTGTGTGCTTGTAACGTGTGAACAGCCACCGCAAAACAAAAGAAACCACACTGGAGTCGGGCCTGAATGTCAAGTGAATAAAGTCCACGTGAAGTCTCTCACAGTTAAGCTGATGTTAGTCAGCAGTAACTGTCACTGACAGAATCAAGATGGAGGCCTGCAAAACCAAAGCTGAGAGGCAGAACCCCTGGCAAGGGTGCTGTGAAAAAGGGAAGAGGCTTTTCCTCCTCTGAGGGTAATTTTGCAGGCTGGTGGTTAGGGACTCTCTTGGGAAGCAGAGGGAATGGGCTTGAAAGCCTTCCCATGGGGGAAGTGGTGCAACCGCTACACTAACCCATGAAAGACAAGCACTGTTTGAAACTGAATGCAGAGTTAGGCATGCCCTGAGTATGGCAATAAGGTCCGTTGGGAAATTTAGCCCTTTGGATTTTCCTGGAAATGATACACAGAGAAAGCAGGTGCCTACTGGCTCAGCACAGGGCTCTTCTGGGGATGGTGGAGACCTCAGCACTGGGCAGAGTGACCAAGCCCCAGGGAACATCCAAGTCCCAGGAGAGAAGGTAAGATGTTGTCCCATTTGTATTTGACTTTCAGATCCATGAGTTTTTCTGCCTTGTTCAGCAAATAAGTATGTCAAATTCTGCCCAAGTTCAGCTGCCCATCTGTGTAACGAAGAGAGTGGCTTTTGCCTGCTTGACCAGACACTAGCACAGCTACTGAGGCTCTGTAGCTATCCAGTGGCTACCACCAAACACTGACACTCTGCCACCAAAGCAGCAGAAAGGTGGTTTCTTTACTTGCCAAAGGTCTGTGACCTCCTTTGCCATTCTTTCCAGAGAGCTGAGGAAACTGCTTATCAAGGGAAAGCGGAGCCCGGTTGTTCACTCCGCACCCTCCTTGGCCTCAACACCGTCTCTGCAGACTTGACCTTACGGCAGAGCACACAGCATCCCCATGTACACTCCTGCCAGCTGCAAAATGAGCACAATGCCTTCAAAGACTGAGGACTCAGTACATGAAGTTCAGCAAGTTCTCCAGGGGAGCTATGATGCCCACTGAACCAAACAATCCTAAGAGCATGTCAACATTGCTGGTTCAGCAGGGGCCAGGACTCATTTTCAGGTTACCTTTCACACTGTAGAGAAGCAAGAAGAAAATTACTTTTTTTTTTTTTTTTTTTTTTTTAAGTCTCTGGCACTTTCTGGATCAGGAAAGACCAAGGATGTTGAGTTTGACCTAATTCCAGACCAACAACTGTTAGCAGAAATGGACAGTATTAGTACCATGCTTTCAGTGGTTTCAACACACCCTTCTCTATCCTATTACACCACTACATATAACAAAGAACTGAAAAACCTTCCAGCCCTGCCTAGCTTGCAAAACACAGGAATATCCAAGATGAACCAAGACAACTGTACAGACCTTCAACATTCATTGCTAGGAATGAATCTCTCCCATTTTTAAAGGGTCATTTTTCAATGAACTCCCTTCTTAATGTGCGTCTTTAAAACACTTAAGTGACAGTGTGTTCTGCATTGCACTGTCATGATAGAGAACCCAGCCATATGTCAAACAGCAACTGTGACCCCTTTTTCTGTGATTAAGTTCTTTTTTGTTCTATCCATTTTTTTTTTGTATATGATTAACTGATGAATATAAAGGCTCTTTTTGATTTTTCTTTGCAAGGGCTGAAGCAGTTTTAATCATATATAATTCAACACTTGCTATGTGATTTGCATTCCCTGCTTTAAGATGAATTTGGCACTAAACAAGCTCTCAATTATACTCCCCCGCCTCTGTTTTCTCTGGAAGTCACAAAATTCATTCAAACAAAAGCTAACCCCCCCTGAAGTTTTATGAAGATGAATGATGATTAAAAACATGGAACAGAGATCCTTGTCTTGACTTTACAAAACCACAGGGTTCCAAAATATGTTCTCCAGTGGCACTTTTCCAGACAACCTTGGGTTCAAAGACAGAATTGTGTATATGTCTGTATCAGCCCAGGTCATTGCATCTATCTATCATCCTTTCTTCTTATGCCTAGCCTACTTTTTAGCTTCTGACACTAAATGTTAAACACGAAGGCTGGAGTTTGCAAGCCCAAAGCATAAGTGAGGCTGAACAAGGCAGAAACTGAGATGAGAGATGGAAGCCAAGCTGAAAAAACTGGCAAAGCTTCTGACTGAACAGAAGAAGAGATAAGACAGTGAGAAATTTAAAAGCAATGAAAGAAGCTAGAGTTTAGGTATGTAACTATATATATGCATTTATGTATATATGTATGCATTTAAATGTAAGTGTATACAGGTAGACAATATATTTTATAGCATCGGTGCAGATGGATAGTCAACACAGAGCTGATTAAGAGAGGCATTTCCTAGAGGAACCTAAATTGAGTGCTTGCAGTGAGGCACTTCTACGCCATCATTAACTACAGAGAGAGACTAGGGAACCCCACTTAGGTGTGATTGCCCCCAGAGCCAACAAGGCTGTTGGGGGAGGACAGACTCTAAACACAGGGTGGGAAGTGACAGAGGGAAAAGGCAGGTTGTGTTCGAGAAGAGAAAAAGCAAAACCATGAAAACCTATACTGAAACCAGCAAACCTCCATGTTAAAAGGACATTGAGGCTGTAAATGCAAGGATTCAGAAGCTGGGACATGTTGTGTGTAATGCGGAAATAACATAAATCCACCCTTCTCATCCCAAAACAGCATTGTGGTGTAGCCTATACTGATACAGCCAGATAGTAAACCCAGTTTGTGTATTAATACACCTTTCCACACACGGATGTATCTTATTGCGTGTATCTACATTGCCCAGAACGTCAGGGGCTAATAGCAACTTAGGCCCAGAGGTGCTATTTTAGTTGTCAAATCTGGGTTAGAAATCTACCTTTGGAAGCAAAGCAGGCCTCGTATTTGTACCTTGTGTAATATTCAGATTGCTGCAAAGAACAGTAAGAAGCAGCATTGCAAGATCTAAGCAGCTTTGGCAAGATTTTTCAAATACATCTCATAAAAGGGAGAGTGAAAGAGATATTTCATCCAGCTAACTGTTAGTAATAAAAGGCATAAAACCAACGTGGAGGCCACAGAACAGGGAAACACAGTGGAAACAATATGTGAGATAGAAAGAGAAAAGAAAAAATGGCCATGTCTCATGGTTGTTCCAAATCTGAGATGACAGATTGACTTTCCCTACAGATGCTGAAGCGAGGCAGGAGGAAAGCAGAAGTGAGCAGAAAAGAACAATGGGGGCAGCATGGTAAAAAAATAAAATATAGAATATAGAATAAAAGGCAAATATTTAAGTTCTTTGTCATGGGGAGGCTTCAAAGTTGAATGAAGATGGGAGTCATCTTGTAATCATTTAGTCATTCCCATTTAAGCTACATATCTACATTTCTGTATCACTAGAGGAGCTGACATGTGGGTGCTCCTTGCCATTTGAGATGCTCCAGGGTATCTGAGACATGAATAGGACTCCGAATGTGATACAGTCCCAAGGGAAGTCCATGCACTTCTGGTGCAGCAACTGGAAACTGAGCAGAGCACTAGGGTGGACAACCATTCAGCTCTAGGCAGACTCTGAAATGAAGCTGGGGACATACAATACTTGGAGATTGGTCCTGGTCACAGAGGAGCAGGATGTTTGCTGGAGATGCACGGAAACAAAGCAAGATGGCAATGAAAATCTAAGTCCCAGGTGTCAGATGTGGCCAAACCAGGGATCATTAATTTCATTGGCGGAGGAAGTAGCAAGCTGATTAAAGAGGAGACCTCTGGCTCGTGTCAGGAATTAAATAAAGCATCTGGAACCAGCCAGCAAGAGTCAGAGATTGCCTGAGGTGGGACAGGCTTTCACAGTGCAGCAAAGTGCCAGCAGTGTCATCTGCTATAAACACCAGGTCTCCTGGAAAGCAACACTTCTGAAACACCACGGAAGGAAACATCATCCTAAAGTCACAGTGTCTTCACCTGAGTTAGACCTGCATTTGTGGCAATTACATTCCTTCTATCCTAGAGATCCCAGGGGATGGAAAGAAATTAAATAATAATAAGTTATTAAGCAAGGTTTGAACCTTCATGCTGAACTTTCTCCTTATGCCCTCCCTATTGCTATCCTGGAAATCTGTTTTTCAGTCTCAACTCAAATAACCAAGGAGTTTGCTGTAAGAAACGATCTTGTAATCCAAGATAACTTGATCTGTAAAAAGGTCTAGTAACTTGCTCAAAGGCTTCTGTTACTCTTGTAAAGCAAGAGTCCACTCAGAAACATGAGCAGAATCGTAAAATTTAATTACTGGCCTCATGTTGGCAGCAGTACACATGCAATTATTTATAACACACTTTCAATGATTATTCATAGGTTTTGTATTGGGGTGGGCGGGGGGGAAGGTCACCAGGTTGCGAACAAGCCTGAAATTCAGAATTGCTTGCTGGAGAGAGCTGAGAGATGATGATGAAGGATAATAGAAGGGATGAGCATAAGGGAAATTGATTATGAAGGTTTACCAGGAACATGTGGGCTATTAAAAACTCTATTGCACATCAGTGAATTTCAGACCCTTAGATCTACAGGACCTTTAAAGGGAAATCACGTTTTCTGTCTTCTAATCAAGGTAGGCAACAGTGTGGTTGGTCTCTGTCCCCTGGTCTCATTTGGCTGCAGTTGGCCAGTTTAGAGAAGTTTAATGTTTAATCTGACGTTAAGTGTCATGAAGTTTGGATAGACCAGAAGCAGCTGACAAAGCCAGAAGCAATAAAGTCCAGCATTCCTCGTAACAGTCTGTATAGAGTCCAGCTAATCGCAGCTCTCCTTGAATGGTGTTTGTTATTTCAATAACCCTTTTTTTCCCCCATCACGGTACATCGAGGCCACTCTCAACCCCGCACTGCTCCACCGAAGACAATGCAAATTTGTGCCAGCATCTGGCTGTGAGGACCCCCTTCCTCCATGACGTGGAGAGAAGTAGTTCAGAGCTGCTTGGGACCCAGCCAGGGACAATACAACCAGTCAAGCCCAGATCCTCTGCTGCTTTTCACCTTATAGAGTCATACTCCACTCCGCAAGCACTACTGCAGTCAGGGGCCAGCATCCCTGGCTGTGTGCAGGGATAAACAATAAGCCAGAGGGCTGCAGCGGCAGCTTTTCATCTTCAAAGTGTTTTTTCAGCTGTGGATGAACTCAAGGTTCCCGGTGCCCGAGGAAGAATTGGGTTCCTACCTTTTTTCCCCACAGTGCCCTGCTCAATAGCAGAAAGGTCCTGATGCAGAATGAGGTTGGGAATCATCAAAAGAGGTAGGGACTGCAGTGTCCTTGGAAAAGGAAAGTCACTACCCCTGTTTAAAACCACGTAAGCCATGTCAAAGAGATTAAAGCCAGGCAGGAATGGGCCAGACCAGCTCCACCCGCGAAGAGCAGGGTACAACCTCAAAGGAGGATCCTGCTGGAAACACAGATGATGGACAAGTTTAGGATGTCAGCGTGGGTGCAAGCTCCCATGCGTGTGTGGTCTCTTCACGAGCTGTCAGCAGCTGCTATGGAGCAAACGAGCCCAAGGAGAGGCAGCAAATTAGGATAGGCGCTGGGACTGTAGGAGGCTGCAGGAAGAGCAGAGGGTGGATGTGGTGGTGGAGCAGAACAGCGCTAATAAGCACGGCCTCGTAGTGGGTCAGTGCCAGGCTTCTGGAGCAAAACCCACCAAGGGCTGGAAGAGGGGAAAGGTCTGAAGCACTCGGCAGCTCTCCTGCCAGGACGTGCGCTGCAGCCAGGATGTGCGAGCATCGCCGTTCTGCTGCTGTCAGCAAGCAGTTGATTAAATCCCTCAGCGCTCTGTGCGTGAGCAAGGCAGAGGCCCTGCAGAATGCGAAAGGACTGCATGATTCACAAGTTCAGAGGCCAGGAGGTTCGAGCTGACCTCCTCCATAACATAGGCCAGAGGATTGCATCCGCTTGTGGTGGTAATGGCCCCTGTAATTTCTCTTTGGCTCAAGTAGCTTTTCCAAAGAAGCACCCACCCTTGATAGGAGACCTCAAGAGACAAAGAAATCTGTTATTGTGCGTAGTTTGTTCCGATGGTTAATTACCCTTCTTGCAAAAATGTGCTTCTTTTGGCTCCTTGCTTCCCAGATTCCTTCCCCTCTTGTTATTGCTTACTCGGTGAGGTATTTTTAAAAAAAATACTGATGCTTTTCAGGTTTCTCCTTCTGTTGAAAAACATTTGATAACAAAATCACTTCGCCATTCACCTCCCTTCTGCAACAAGCTTTTGTGCCTTAAAACTCCTGTCCCTGGATGGTCTTTGCAGAATTGCAAATCATTTCTGCAGCTCTTTACTCAGATGATCCAGCGGTTCAAAATCTGCCCTCCAAGGCACGTGGAGGGGGCCAGTGCCCAATTTTTTGCCATCCACCCCAGCCGTGCTGGTCTTCTCCAGCACAGTGTTTTTATTTCTGTGTCCGTGGAGGGCTTGAGACCCTTAGACAACATCTTCTCAGCAAATTATCAGGACTGCTTGTCCACCATGACCTAAATCCTTCTCATTCTGCCAAAACAATCCTCATTCTGTTACGAGGGATTGTGGTTTTCCTCCCATCCTAGAAGCCTGCCCTTGCATTCAGCTAAAGAAAAAAACTCATTGCATCTGCCTTGCTTATGTATCTATGCTGAGGATCTGTGCCTTCAGTTACTCAGTACCTCCTTGCTACAGATAGTTATCTTGTCCAAGAACAGTATCAATATTTTTAATCATGCAATTAAAGACCATATCAGAATGGATATGCACCAGGGGAAAAGAATTAAATTGCACTGGCAGTCTTGGATCTGTCATCGCCTGCCTTTTGACTGCTTGACTTTTCTACCTTAACCTTCTCTAATAAGATCAAGCCACCCTTCCTCTCCTTCCCCACAGCGTATTAGCAGGTGTAATATACCTCTGCTGACCTCCCACTGCCCTCAGTATCTCCAAAATAAACACGTCACAGCTTTCCAAATTACCTTAGAGAGGGGCACAGGCATCTCCAGGCATCGCTGAACCTCCTCCCTCCCCAAATCCTCTACATCTAAAGAGCACACATGGGATGAGCAACAAACACCATGCTGTGTGCTTCGTGCCTCATGAGAGGAAACGTAGCATCTTTGGAGAGGTGGCACGTAGGCCTGGTGGGGTGGTGCAGTTTGTACACTACATGTGAGCCTTGGATGAGGGCTCCTGATCTAGTTCCTAAGAGTGATGCTGGATACCCCTCAAACCTTCCATGCTTTGGTTTTCCCCAGCTGGGAGGTGGGTTTGGAAATGCTGCCTTCTGCACTGGGAGCTTTGAGACTCCAGGTTTACTGCCAGGTAAGCGATAGCCTACCATATCAGCAGTTTATTCCTTCTGATACTTCGAGTAAATCTGGAGCACTCCAAAACTGGGTCTGGGCACAAGACAGAGGTGTCTGTGCACAGCTGATTTACCTGGCCAAGGTGATTTGTTCATATGGCCTGACTGTGCCCAGCAGCAGTGATTGATTTAATGCTTGCTGGGGCACAGACAGCCTCCAGCGTTGAAGAAGGAGCCAATTTGGAAATATCTGAGTAAATAAGACTGAAGTTCCTAAATCTTTGAGGGCGGTTTGATCATTTCTGCCTGGCTTTGACTGTTTGCAGTTGGAGCCGGATCCACTTTCATTCAGGGTGCCGCTGTGTCCCTGCTGACCACAGACATCCCCTCTGAAATGCTCCTTTCAGAATTACCCAATTCCAGATTTCTTGTAACTCCTGTGGGGCATTTTTGAGGGACAAACTTAGTGGGAACAGGTCAGAGGTGGGTTGAGCTTCTCTCTGGCCTCTTTAGTTCTCCTGGACTCAGCAAACATTGTTCTCAAGTGTCTGTATCTCCTACAAGTCCAGCTAAAGGTTGGGGCTCAGGCATTGAACTGGATGACCCTTTCACCACTGATGCAGGGTACTGGACAGAGTCGAATGCAATACTGCACATGGGATACATCTTTCTCACTGGCCAGAGGAAACTAAACAGTTCACACATATTTCAGAAGATGCCCCAAAAGTAAGTGCCAAAAACTCTAGAACCCTTTCCTGATGGTTTCTATTAGGAAGGGAATTTTAATCTCCTGTAAGTGTCCCAAATTTAGTGTGTGGCTGTGAGCACATTTCTGGGCTAACTCTGTTTTGCTGTGAGGTTACTTGTTTTAAGATAATTGAAGTGCCTTTAAAGCTTGATTCTGCAAGCTAAAGTCTCAGGATTTTAGGCAGCATTGCAAACTTAGTGGTTCACAGGCCCCAGGTCCTGAACTGGGCACTGTTCCTCTCCATCCACCCCCAACACTGGCAAATAATCCCTCTGTAGGTCACTTGTGTGACCTTTTTTTAGGGATTATTGTGCTACAGTCATGCTGCATGTATTTTCGCGGCTTGTTGTTCACAATGCCATTGTCTGCCTAGAAATTCCTCATCTCCTGAGACGAGGAGCAGGCACAGAGGATGCGGCTGACTCAGAGCACTCTGCTGAAGCTCTGCTGATTTACACCAGCCCAGGGGAAAGCCGCTGTAATTCTCCTCTCCTCTGAGTGAGTAGCCACAGAGACAACAGACTGAAGGGATGACAAAATAAAACAGCTCATGAATCTAGAACGCGCAGCTGGAATTTCCCCAGTGGAGTCACAATGTGAAACGTCCAGAACAGGCCTGTGAAATATGAATTAGTGTAAGGACAAGGTTTTAATCACAGTTACACAACTTTAAAGCCGCAGTAATTCCACAGAGCTCTGTCTGGTGACTCTGGATTTTTGTTAATATTGCCGATGCCTCAAGAATACAAGGAACAGGCCTTGGTCTTATTTTTGCTGGAGTGAATTCTGCAGTGAAGTCAATGGTGCAGCAAATGCATTAAAGGCAATTAAGAGATTAAAGGCAAGTTTCACAGGCTGGGGGATTCGCTGATGTGACTGGTCGGCTCTGCTCCTCTTCTGGAGGCTCAAACACCTATACTGGAGGCTTCAGCCCTGCTGGTGGTCAGCAAGGTTACTGCAGAGTCTCTGCTCTGAATATTCAGCGATGTCTTTGTGCTGCAAATCAGTAATAAATGATACGACAACGGAAATCAGGACGGTAGGGTTTCATCTGCCACCTGCTTACAAAGGGCTGCATCTAGTGGAGTACCACGCAGTGACCTCCTGCTGAGCACTGCAGATATTTGGCAGCTCTGAGAACAGAGTGAACCGTGTTCAGCAGCACAAAAATGGTGCGATGAGTGTGTCTGTTGCACCCTGGGCTTTGAGTCACTCGGGACTCACACACTGTGAGCCAGACTCTTCCCCGGTGTCACCACGCTGCTGGGTGGCCCGTGGGACCATGCGTTTGGGCTGGGGAGAGGAGGAGACAGCAGCTCGGGCTGGTTCTGCCCTGCTCAGATCTGGGCGATGATGAAGGGACAGCTCATGTCTGTGCTGCATCTTGCTGGAGCCCCAAAAACACACAGGTGTGAACAGGCTCCAGGAGTGACTTCGCACCACTCGGGGCAGCCACAGTGAAGGTGGACTGGAATATTTCTAGTAAACTAACTCATATTTCATCAAGAAGAAGAGCAAAGAGTCACAGAGATGAGCATTCCTGACCTTCCTAATATATTAGGTTGGATATTAAGAGAAATCTCTTTACTGAAAGAGTTGTGTGACGCTGGAACACGCTGCCCAGGGAAGTGTTTGAGTCGCCATCCCTGGAGGTCTTCAAGAAATGTGTAGATGTAGAACTTAGTACCATGGTTTAGTGGTGGACTTTAATGCTGCTAAATGTTGGAAGAGATGATCTCAGAGAATTTTTCCAACCTGAATGATGCTATGATTCTATGATTCTGTGACCTGAACTCTCCCTGGGTTCTTCCAGGCTGTGCCTCCAGGTTTCCTTCCCACAGAGACCAAAGCACATCTCAAAGCGGAGACTGGCATGTGCTGAGCCCTTGGTGCAGTGCTGGGCCAGGGCCAAGGCACACCAGTGGGAACAGCCACGAGACATTTCTCGTGGTCTTGTAATTTATACACAGACTGGGAGACTCATGCTCCTCAAATCTCAAAACACTTCTGGAAATGAGGTGCCCACCTCGCATAAGTGCTTCTTTAATATGGAGCGCATTATGTGAAAAACACGGTGGTGCTCAGGTCCAGAAGAACAATAGATCAAGCAGGGAATCAATGGCACTTTTAGTAAATTAAGGAAAATACTTCATCGATACCGTATGTGCTTGACTGGATAAAGGCACTGTCTCCTGGCTACCCACGGAGAGGATAAGAGACCCCCTGTCAGCAGGAGAAAGCTCATCGCTTGTGCTGTAGAGAGAACGGTGAGTTTGGGGGGATTTAGTCCACATTGGATTTTTTTTAGTAATCATTCCTGTAATCAGTAGCTGTGGAGTCACTCTGCAAAGCAGAATTGGCTAAAAACCTCATTTAGACCAAAAAAGAGAGGGGTTCCTCAAATTATATAACGAAGCCCTCCCTCCCCCAAATGGAACAACCTCTTTCCTATGTTTTACTTTAAGTGAGGTGTATTTTGAGTGGAAAAGGTTGTCCCAAATTGCAATTGTTTTTAGGAAAATCTGTCATTGTTAATAGCAAGTTAATCTATCTGCATATTGACAGCAGCTCTGACCACTGCATTCATTCCTAAGCTCGGATTGGGATAGTTTAGGGTCAATACAAGATGTCTTTTAATTGAAAGTGGAAGCAGCCTGGAGATAGCAGGACTCGTTCAGCCGGTGATTTAGGGAAAACTGGAGATAGGGGATGCTGTGTTTGCAGCACAGCTTTTGGCCCAGCTGAGTTAAACTGGTTCCTTTTCCAGACTGGGAGGGAGGCATGTAGACGTAAAAAGGGCTCAGAAATATCTCACCAAGAGCTGTGTCCCACGCTGCTGTGGGATCAGGCTTTCTCTTTGCCCACCCAAAGCTCTGACCTTGCACAAGAGCAAGTGGAGTTGCACAGACAAAGGGAAAGGTGCTTTTGTCTTTAAATTGAGAACTCTAATGTCCCCAGATCAAGACAAATGTGGTCTCTGAACTGTGGCCGTGGTGAGTCCTGCAATCTGGCTCACTTCTGCTCTGAGTTTCACAGCTGGATTTCCTCTCCCAGCATGCACTACAGATGCAGTTCAGGATCCAAATCACCTCATTTTCAGCCAAAAACATTTTCTCTTTTGCCAAAAATTCAGCAGGCTGCCGGGAGTGTCTTTATCGCCTCTTGTTTTGTCAATATTTCCCACAGAGGAGGAACAACCTTCAAAGGTTTTGCAACCTGTTCTGCTCGGTTAGAATAACCGCCTGCTCAGCGGGTTTCATTATAGGGCTGAGGCTGCCCCATGGCCAGCATCTGGACGGCCCCATAGCAAGCAGTTGCCTCACTTTTGAAGTGCTGCTGCCGAGTCACCAGCTGCCCGGGTGGCCTTTGGATGCAGCCTACAAAGGGCTCTTTTATCAGGCCGACCACACAGGGACACGGCCGAAAAGCTCCTTGGTTGTGTGTGCAATAACATAAGTGCATTGTACAGCACTTGCAACGCAACACCTACAATGCAGCACGTGCAACCCAGGCTTTCAGCGGCTGCAGGCTCTACCCAGCGATGCCATTGGGATGTCGGACCCCTGGCATGTTGGGAGGATATTTCTTGCACTCCTTTCAGCTTTGCAGGGGCAAGGGAAGGCTGAAAAGTTGACTGGAGTCTGGGTGGTTTTGAAATATTTTGAAAGCTGTACCTGGGCTCAGAAAGTGTTTCCTAACTCCTGATCCTGCCTCATGCTAAATCCATGACACCTTGCCCTTTATCAATGGTTGCAAGTGATGGGTTATCTCCTCTGCTGCCCGAGGCTGCAATTGTCTCTCCCTGCACCTCCCCTCTGGACTAAAGGAACCCCATTTCACCAATATTTCCTCTTGGTCTTTGCTAAGGGATGGGGCCCAGCGATAGCCAGAGATGGCCAAGCAGTGTGCATTTCTTCCTGCAGCCCCAAATATTTGCAGTTACTACCCCATTTTACTGGTGGGCTCTCAGACATGTTGCCAATCGCAAGCTAGAACCAGAGAAAGGAAACCCATGAGCTTTGCTTTTCCATGGGTAACTTTGCTTTTCCATGGGTCTATCCAGAATAAGAAAAGGAAAGCTGATGCACAACAAGGTTTAGCATGGACTTCAGCATGGAAAATATCTCCCTTTACAACAGCTCTCCAATTTCCCTGTGTTCCTCACCTAACCTGCAAAGAGCCAGGTGCAGACCGAGCATCTTACTGAAAGAACTAAGTACAGCAGAGCTTCCTGAAAGCAACTTCGTGCTCCTTTCCCCCACTTGGTCATGTACACTTAGCAAATGTGCTTTTAATCTCGTAATGTTGTTTGAAAGAAGCAGTAGTGGATGAATCATCTGATGCAAATGGAATAGTTTAGGGAATACATGCATTTTCATTAGCCTAACTTCTCCTCCAGCACTATGTATTAGCACAGAATTAACCCATTAATTCTATTGATTTCTATTAATATTGTGCATTCCATCAGTGCTCAGATCCCCAAGGACTCCCAAACATTTTCCAACCATCTTTAGGAACAGGCTTGTTTAATCAACACTGCACAACTAATTGTGGCAACTGTTTGGGGCAGGAAGTGAAGAAGAAAATTGTTTTTAATTGAGACTACAGGAGGAATTTGGGGAGGCAGGGTATAATTACTACTGCTGGAGCAGGGCCAGAATGCCAGTGATCGCACTCTGCTGACGTTGCTGAAAGTGCCACAGAAATTGTCACAAGCGCAGCTGATGGAAGCACAAGCAAGACATCTCGCCTGTTTGCCTGTCCCAAAATCCAGAAGCACTGCACTGGATAGAGGAGGGCCACCGGTACCCTAAAATCCACTGGGATCTTCTCAAATATCTCCTGTCCATCTGTCACAGGTGTTCGTCAACTTCTATCACCTTTTATTTATCTTTTTAAAATTTATCTTTATATTTATCTTCACAAAACCCTCTTTACCCTGTGCATATCCACTGTGCCATTCCTCTCTAAGCCACATCGCGGTGGCATTGATGGACGTTGTCTTGGATGGAGTCACCAAAGGTTGTGGTTTCTCCTACACCGTGGTGGGAGGAGATGGGCCGAGTGCCCCATCCCTGTGTAGGACCAGGAAAACTCCCCGTACCTCTGCAACTGCAAACATCTCACCAATAATTCATTGCTGTTACATGGAAGGATGGCAACAGTCAGGGAAGCACGGTAATGAAAGGACAGAGAGGATCCCCAGAGACCGTCAAAGTCAAAGCTCAGTTGCAGAGATGGGCTTTAATGTTACTGGCTCAAAGCTGCTGGGATTTCCTCATTGCTCAGGTGGTAGGACGGCTCTGCCTCATGTAGCCTTTTGCTTGGAGGAGAGGATAAACGAGGTCTTTGATGTAAAAACCCAAATGAAAGCAAACATGACAAAGTTTCTATTTAAACTTAGCTTATTCACCAACATCTTGTTCTGGCAGTCTCCTCCCTGGGCAATCAGTGCAGCAAGCTCGCCCTCCTGTTGACTCTGCATGCTGAGACCATATCCCATGACATTTTTTACAGCACTCTCCCAGCAATATTTCGTCTCAAATTGCCTTTGCAAAAGGCTCTCTTTATTCCCCTCATCACAAGCCCTTCCACATTTTCAGCAGCAAGCTGAATCCTGTCGCTTGCATCCTGGCCTAATTATTAAACAACCCTGTTGAAGTATTCAGTCGTTTGCTGATATTTTACTCACAATTAGAACTATGAATGTGCTCCATTAGGCTCCTAATATCCTTTATGCTCAGGCTGACATTTGGGGAGCTATTTTATTATAGCTGACGTTCTGGAAAATGGGGCTGCTGTAGTTAGCAGCAGTAATGGTGTTATTGACCCCAATTTTATGAATGCAGGAGAATGTCTGAATGTTACACACTCGTGTCCAGAGGGCTCTCACTGTCTCACACCAATGTCTGCTTTGGGAGCTCACATCCCCACCATTTTGTGAAAACATGCATTTTTTTTTTTACTCACTCGGAGACAGTTTTCTGATCAAGTGGTTGTCAATTAAAAATAAATAAATAAGCCCACCAAGATAGTGTGGATTAAGGTTGAGTTTCTCATTAGAAAGCCTGTTGATAAGTATCAAGCACAGCCAGGAATCCTTAGGGCTGTTCCACCTCCAAAACAGACTGGCTGCACAGCTGTGAGCAAATTATTTCACCTCTGTGTGGCTACTCAGTGTCTGCCAGCGGTGGCATCACGATTTTCATAACACAGGAGGATATGAATCTCACCATGTCAGTTTCTCTGTCTAAGGCATAGAGAGAGATGATCCCTGCCATGAAGGTCTTCAAGACCAAGGTAGCTTCAACTTCAGGCTCTGCTGCCTGTCCTGGGTTCTTTGACAAGGTCCTGGATGGCCCCAAGTGGGCACAACCCAAGCATCACGTTTCTTAGACTGCATCTGGTGTGGGTTGCAGAGGGAATGCCTGAACTTAGCGCTGCTGAGTCTTTAAGCACTGACAGCAAGTGCAAGCTCAGTGGTAAATCCAGGTGGAATTTGCAAAAAGCGAGTCTGGCTGACACTCTTCCTCTTTCTTCCTTAGCAATCAAGATGCACAGTTTTACAATGTCTTATAATAAGACAAATCCTCCTCTTTTTCTCTCTCCTTTTTCTCTCCCCTTCTCTCTCTCTCTTTTTTTTTTTTTTTTTTGGTAGATGGGAAAACACCCAGTTCTCATCAACCTGAAGCTATCACTGAAATTTTGCTCCATTTCAATGGTAAAAAGAAGTGAGATTTCTTGCATCAGGATAGGTGTTGTACTTTAGAGTCACTTTAAAATAATAAGGAAAAACCATTCACTCATCACTGTGGGTTTTTTTGTTTGTTTGTTTGTTTGTTTTTAATGCATCCATCCCTAGAGATATGCAAAACCTGGCAGGACACAGCTCTGAGCAACCGGCTCTAGGTGGCTCTGCTTGGGCAGGGGGTTTGGACTAGAAGATCTCCCAAGGCCCCTTCCAACCTCAGCTATTTCTGTGCAATGCCATAACATTATCTGTAATGATAGTGGAGATTTTCCCAGAATGGGTTGGAAAATACAGGCTGGGGATCCTGAAGGATCTGCACAGGGTCTCTTGTAACTCCAGGATGTTTGGCATCCTGAAAGCGGCTGGCTGCAACCACTCCTGGCATACTCATGGTCTGCTTTTCAGGGCTGCCAAACATTGTCCGTGTTCCTCCTTGAAGAGGAGAGGCAGCACCCCTCCAAATCAGGCTGCTTATTTATGGCCAGGAATTCAATCTGCTCTGCTGTGTCTGGAGAAGCTGGGCTTCCAGATCTGTGTGTCTGCAGCCCCCTCCCGAACTGGCCAACAGGCCAACTGCCCTTGAGCATTTCAGCACTGGTACAAGGTATTTCCAGCCACAAGGACCAGGAGAAGGAAACCACAAGCAAGAAGGAAAGGAGCTCAACATCACCGAGCAGATCTGAGAGGTAGCACGGCTGTCTCAGCCACCATTATAACCAGTGGAGAGACTGGGAAGGCTCCATGTGCCCACACAGGTGCTTGGTGCACTTTGGATGCCTTGGCAAGCCACAAAGGGTGCAGGGACTACATCGTCGGGAGCTCCACCTCTTCCCAGTAAAGAAAGGAAGCTTTCAAATGAAATTTCCATCCAAAAAACCACAGGAGCAATTCTCTTTTTTTCGGCAGCTGGGTCTGCCTCTGGTTGATCGCCGGGGGAAGTTTCAGTGTGCCTCCCCCTCGCCACAGCCTCCCCCAGCACACACACGCCCTCCTGCAACAACAAAGCTCCAGCTCCTGGCTCCGAAAATTAAATCTTATCTCCGCAAACCACTCCAGCCCCGCACACCTAGGATCCCATCTCTCCCTCTCATCTGACTTTAATAACGACACCATTCCCCCTCAAAAGGAGGAGAACAGAGCCCAGATTAAAAGGAGCTGTTTAGCTGGCAGCAGTATTACCTTCTTTTGCCCTTTGATTTTTTTTATATATATTTTTTGTCATTGTTGTTGTCACTCTTGCATTTTTTATTGAGCACCTGGGCTGAATGGCTGAATAAAATCGAACTTCCCAGCTGAGACCACAGATGCTCAGCTGTGCATACCTTAGGGAAAAACGTGTGCAATTTCCATTTTGGCCAATTATTATGCGGGGGAATCTTTTATCCTGGTGGGAAGGTGGATGGGAGGAAGAAAACCTATGGAGGTGCCGATTATCTTTTAAAGGAACGCTGGCCATTTGAAAGTGTGGAGCCGGAACTTCAGCAGATGTGAATTAGCAGAAATCCTTCATAAATATGGGGATAATGAGCTAAACATTAGCTGGGGGTCTGGGGCTATGGATATAGATAAATATATGGATATGGATAAATATAGGCTATCTGTGGATATGTCTATATTTATTTACATCACAGTTAAATTCTCTTTAGTGGGTGTATTTGTTTTCCTGTACTTTTTCACTTTTCTTCTTTTTTTTTTTTCCCCCAAGACACTGGATATCAACTGGTTTGTTTGGGCTCACATTTCTGCGAACTAAATTAATCCCAGGACAGAAACCGCCCCTCCCTTCCACCCTCTCCAAGTGTGCGTGGGTCCTGCTCTGCTGCTCTCCACACAAGCACAAAACGAAGTTTTATTTATCTTGTTTGTGCTCAGTTTGACTTCCTAGATCATCTCCCTCTCCTTCTCACCCCTCCTCATGCTGTTATCTCTCAGCCGGCCTGTTTGAGGCCCAGGGTCTCATCCTGAGATGGGTTACATGTGCAGGGAAAGAAAAACTTGGTGTCAAACAGAAAAAAAATCCACAAGGCAGCTTTGCAAAGCTTGAGCCTTGCAAGGTTGCTGCAATTTCCCCTGCTTGAGTCAGAGAACACAGACGGCATTTGGGTCCTGAGAAAATCAGGTATTGGGAGTAGGAGCTGGTGCTCTTATCTCCTGTGAAAGACCCGGGATCATCAAGCTGCATGGGGCTTTGAGCAACCTGGGCTGGCGGGAGGTATCCCTGCCCATGGCAGGGTGTTGGAACTGGATGGTCCTTAAGGTCCCTTCCAACCCAAGCTGCTCTCTAATTCTGTGATTCTGTGATTTTGAATTCTGTAGGAGAAACCGGGAGTAACTTGCCTCGATACACCTGCCCCCTATTGGATTTCCAAGGCTTCAAAGGCAAGTTGGTTAAGGCTTTTTGGGGGGAAAAATAGCAAGCTTCTCCTCTCTGGGACCAAAACCAACATCAGTTCTAAGCAAATAATCCTAGAGAAGTTTATAAAAGACCCTTTACATCCACCCCAGTCACAACTATTCAGGCACCATTGCTATCATCCCTGCACATGCATACTGGGAAAAAAAAAAAAAATTAAAATGGTGCTGCTATGAGCTCATGGGGCATCTCTCCACCCTGAGCATGCACAGAGCCAGACTCCTCCATCCTTGCACCTCCATCCTTGCACAGAGCAGACACAGCACAGCAAGGACCAGTCTGCCCAGTTTGGCAGCGGCCGAGCAGCTGGGCTGGGGAGGGGATCAGGACAGCAGGGAACTGGTGGATTCAGAGCCGGGTCATTAGCTTTGCCCTGGAGGGATGGGTAAAAAGCTTGCCCTTCACTTTGATCAGAGCTACTTAGAAGTGTTTTGACTCCAGGCGTATGAATGAGCTCTTTAAGTCTTGCCCCTCCATCCCTCCTGCCCCGAGCTGTTGTCTCGGGGCTCCACGCTGTGAGTGCTGCCAAGGACCTCAGGTAGCTGTGCTGCTTCTCTCTCCTCACTTAGCAAAGATATCACATCCCTTCTTACCCTAGCAGAGAGGCTGATATCTTCCTTCTTCCCACGCCTGCCTGATTAGCATCAGAAATCACCCTGGGCATGAACACAGTCCGCCTAAGGACTAATCCCGAAAGACGGTGTCTTCTTCTCATGTGCTGACACCCTCCCCCTTGTCTGCATTTTTCCTCGCCTTCTTCCCCTCCTCCCTCTTCTCAAAACATCTTCTCCTGCCGGGTTTCTCTCTCCATCTGTTGTCCGTCCGCTTTCCCTCCCCGCCGGGCTGGGAAGCCGCTGCGGGGCTGCAGCACAAGGCTGTGCTTGTGCTCCAGCCCAGCCTCACCCCGCCAGCATCCCCGAGCTCCTCTTCCCCCAGCATCCCGTCTGCACGGTGGGTGCATTTTGCTGCTTGCAATTAATTTCTTACAAAGGCAGGGCGGTGGCTGTGGTGGGAGTACAAGTCCGGAGAGCTGCTGTTTCCGTGCTGTGGTTTGGGGTTTGCTATTCGAGGTCACCAAACCCAAGTGCAGCCTTGGCTCTGTCCCTCCTCGGAGCTCCGACTGGAAGTGCCCAGAATGCAAACAGCAAAGCAGGAGCCCTGGATCGTGGATGTCTGTCCTGGGTGGATGAAGCTACACAACCCACAGGGGCTATTAGTAAATGCAAGGGTCTGGGCAGAATCTCTGACCTGGAAAGTTTTTCAGCTGATGCTGATGCTGAGCTGGGAGCACGGCGAAGGGTCTTGCTGGTCTGACCTTTGCTCTGACATCCTTAAATCACTCACTGACCCCACAAAGTGGCTTTTAACCTTCTCTGACCCAGATTTACATAGCAGCAGCCATTCAAAGGTGCATCTCGCCCAGCAGCCTGTGTGCAGCAGTGACCAGCAGACGATGCCTGGGGGCGATGCCCTATGGAAACGGGGCCAGGGCATGGCACTGCCCTATGATGCCCCTCCAGCCTTCAGCTCTTTTGGCTGGTGGACATCCTGAGCCAGCAGTTCTTTTGGGGAACTTGTTCATTTTCCCTGTAGACCCACGTAAACATCCACAATACCCTGCTGTGAGCCGTTCCACAGGTTGTCCATCTTACATGGGTATCAGACCATCTTGTACCACTCCAGAAGACCCAAAAGGCATGAAAGCATGTAGAAAGTGATCCTCCAAGTAGTAACAAAGATCATAAGCATCAATTAAAGACAGAGGAGGGCAACCCCATCTCTACAACTTGACTTCTTTCAGATGTCTGACGCTGCAATTCAAATCAGGCAGCAGAATTTCAGGTAATGTGTTCCTCCTCTGTCAGAGCTATGCCACCCTGCACCCAAAGGGATGGCTTATCAGCCTGCAAATGTTCTCCCTGGGCAGGGCTTAAATAAAGAGGTTTTTTAGGTACAGGGTTATTCTTGCAAAAATAATATTGCAAGAGCCTCACCCTCGCACCCCACAGGTACTGCAGAGGTATCTGCAGTCTGAGGTATCTTCTATGAGAGCCCTTCACCTCTAGCTAAAAGCAAGAAGGCAAAGAGAACTGTGGGACAAATGTCCCCAACCAGGACAAGTGTCATTGCATGACATGGAAAAACACAAGTATAAACAGGACTATGACCAGAAAGTGTGCTCAGCTTCATCAGCACCACTGCTGCTTTCAGGTACCCAACACGCTGGTCACATTAAACTCAACATCATCTTATCCCAGGGCTGTTCCTAAGGGTTGTTCGGGAGGATAAAAGCTCCCCCAGCTTTTTAATACTGACGGGCATTTAGCACAACAAATGCTCTGTAACTGTAAAAACCTCCTTAAAATATTTTAAATAAAGAAAAAAAATATATGGAAAGGCTGAAAAAGGAAACATTCTTTGTGATGTCAACAAACTTGTCCTGGGCAAACAAGAGAAAAAGGGAGCAAAAAAAGAGTTGGATGATTTAGCTGCTTGGCTTTGATTACTGGATCTCATCTGCAAAGTTGTGGAAAGATGAGCTTAAGGGGAAAAAATTGAGAGATATTTGGACTGGCCATATAACAACAGCCCTGAGTTGAGCTGCAGGATGACAACATCCATGAGTATAGTTTTCAGTATCTCTCTCTCTTCTCAAAATCAGACCTTCTAGGGGAAAAAGAGTGAAAATGGAAGGGTAAATAGGAGGGAATACATTACAAATGTTATAAAATACATAGTGTTTTTTGGATTAGAGGTAAGGCTTGCCTAGAGTAGTCTCTGCTTCCCACCGGGATGTGGAGACTTGGACTCAAATGGACGAGAAAACAATGCAAAGACCCTGATCCCACACTCAGACAGCCCCAAGAAGAGCTGCCAGAGGTCACATTTGTATACAAGGGACATCAAACCCTTCCACAAAAGGGTCCTTCTGCTGTCCCACCCCTCACCACCCAGCTGGGGGGTCCTGGTGGCTGCTGACCACCACCTTGGTCCCTGCTGCAGTGGGGCTAGCAGCATCAGAAAGGTTTCCGTCTTGCTGGAGCAAAGGAACGCTCCTTTTCCTTTCAAAAACCATCACGTTTCTAGTCTCCGGATGGCTGAGGAAATCTGCATAAAATACACTCTGACAGGCCCCCTGGGTATAACCTTGAAAACAGGGACTTCTCCGCAGCATTTACTGGCTATTAAAGGCACGTGGAGGGTTTGGTTTTTCACACGGAGGGGTGAGGTTTTCCTAGACGCTAGGAAATGGGTGGAAGACACGGGGTCTCCGTGACGTCCCCCCACGCAGCCCATGCCCATCTCCACCCATTATTTTCTGCCTGCTGCCTTGACTCAGGTTTTCGGTTTGGTTTTGCTGCGGAGCTTAAAATCCTTGCTTTCAACTCGTTTGTTTCTCTGCTGAACCCGAACCTCCCAGAGCGAGTAACTGCTTCTGCTACAGCCCTGGAAGAGCTATAACCATTATTATAGCTCGGGTTGCACACACAGCACTTGGGTTTTGCATGGCTTGCCTCTGCGAACCGAAGTCCCTATCTTTGCTTACAGAGCAGTTAAAAACCTCCTTTAAGCAATAGTTTGCAAGGAATTGTGCGTGGCAGCATTTCTCAAACAAAGCATTTTGGGGCCATATGAGGAATATTGCAAATTATTCCAGACTCAGAGAATAATGTATTTGCACGTTAAGGTCCGAACACAAGCAAAGAAAAACCTCAAAGGCAGAGGCCTCCTGCCTCAGGTCCTGCATTAAAAGATACGGTTCCTATAATCACAGAGTAGCAGGTGAGTCAGGAGTGTGCAAGGTTTCCTCTGCTGCTTGGGGCTTTGGTGAGGAGCTATGGGTTGAAAAGGAAAGCTTATGACCTTGTTCAGTTTTACACTGAAATTTTACATGGCCATTTTAATTGATTTGGAATAATCCATCTTTACTTTGCTAGTGACACCAGAAGCATACCTGAGTATTAACAACTTTAAAAAAAAATGTTTTTAAAAGAAAAAAAAAATATTTGTTTCCTTTTGGAGTGAGAGACAAGAAGGGTCTGGTACCCATGGTGTGAGCATTGCTGCTCCACCCCAGGTCTTGTGGGTTGTCTTTTAGCAACATTTGGGTTTGGTTAGTAAGTGGGCTGGGGAAAGTTAAAGGCTTTCTGTAACACCTCTGCTTTGCGCTGAGTCCTATCCCTGCTCTCCTCCCGCCTTGGTATCACCATTTACCTAACGAAGCAATTAGCAGCTCTGCAAGGCTGGAGAGGAGGTGAAGCACCCGGTGCCATCTGCATCCACGTAAGCCCCAGTGCAGCCGCCAGGGTCTGGTTGCAGGTCTCTTATCCAAGCCAGGGGGGCTTGGTGAGGGTTTGCTCGCCCCCTGCAACCAAAGGGATGTTGCGATGGTTTGAGTGGAAAGAGTTTAGCCCTCAGGAGACTTCCCTTTCTTCCTCCTTAACTTCCAATTTTTCTGTTTTTTTCATATATGGCCAGTTTTACAGCTCCCAGCTTTGCTGTTTCAAAGCTGGCAATCTGTTCTCCTCTTCACATTTTTCTGCTCCCAAGCAGCTCACGAAAAACATTTCATCTGTAAACATGTGCTCAAAACCTCTCCAAAGGCGCCTGTGCTTTCAGACACCCCGACAGCTCCTCTGTGCACCAGCACCTTTGATGCGGGCAGGGTGAGCAGAGCTGGCACCTCCGCCCCTCAGGGGATCAGAGGGCTCGCAGCCTCTGGGAGGCAGGCACGGCTCTGCAAAGGCTGATAATGCATCGGCGCAGCCAGATCTGCTTCAGCAGCAAAATATCACTGCATCACCAAATGTAAAGTTTGGTTTGAGATTTCTAAAGCTTTCGAGGTTTTATTAGCGACAAAAGAGCGAGTGGGGTTTAATCAGCGTCTCGGACCTCCTTCGTTTCTTTTGCCGGATCAGTCTGCGATCTTTGGAGTACCCAGCCTTCGTTAAAAATGAGAAGTCCCAACTTTTGACAGCTGGTATCTGCTTTTTTTGTATAGCTGAACAGCAAGGCTCAGGCCTTTTAGACAGGCACAGCTGCCAAAACATGCTTAAAACTGCCTCTCCCTGCATATCAGTCATCGTGCTCTTCCCCATCCATGTCTGAAGCAATGGTTTTGATCCTCTTTCGACTTCTTTGAGCCAGTCTGTGTGCTGTGCCTTCTGCTCACATCCTTACTTCATTTCTCTGACTTTTCTGAAAATGAAGCAAGGCCAGGGGTGTTTGCTCGTGGCTTTCCCTTCCTCAAAACTACCTCTTCAGCTGTGCTTTCTTGCAGGATGCTGAAAAATCTCTCGGCTGAGCTCCCCAGCTTCAAAGGAGTCATAGAAGCCACCTCTTCATGCTTCATTTATTTAGGAAATATATTGAATTCTTCCATCTGTGAGGGCTTTGAAGGAGGTCTTCTCTGTGGCGTGCGGCCGAGAGGAGAAGGAGCTTCTTATACAGCTGTGGAGATGCAGCTGGAGAAACAAAGTCATCCTGGAAATACCTTGAAAGAAATCAGCAGAGGGAAGGGCTTTTTGCATCCCAAAAGAGATAGGAAGACAGTCGGTGCCTCTTGCTCCAGTTTTGTGTTCTGCTTTCTAGCATCTCTCCTTGTGTGCGACAGCTGGCTGCTCAGGGGAAAGAAGTGAAAGGCTCCTACAGGCACCTGATGTCAGGAGCTGAGGCTTTCAAGGAGAAATGCTGAGTCCCAAGGCCAGGCTCGAGGAGACCAAATGCACCAAGACACTGGGGCAGGGAAGCTCAACAAACAGAGCAGCAGACATCGGTGAGCTCAGGCTCTGACCATTAGAGATATAGCAAAGTGATGCACGTCCCCTATATTATGAGTTTTTGAGGATAAGATTGGTAAAATTCCTGGGAAATGGAATGGCATGTACTGAGGTCTGAAGACGCAGTCTGATACATTTCTAAAAAATGTGCATACAAATCTTGTTGTAACAAGAGGGTTTTCTGGTATTTGTAGGTTTACTTTTTAAGTTTGGTCAGCTTTAATAATGACCCCGCAACACTCTTCTTGTTTCCTCCCTGTGCAATCAAGAAGCAAAATAAGAATTTCTTCTTCCCACACGTTGCTCCACATCGCCTTTTCCACACGAACCTACTAAAACCAGGGATGGGACTCAATTTTTGCCTGTATCACCACAATATAGCAATGAGTTACTCTGGGTGTAAGCTGCAGTGACTCCAGCAGGTATCTGCCCTGTTATTTAGTGACTGCAAGGAAGAAGCAAAATTGCTGTTATCTCTTTTATATATATATGTATTTAATGCTCCCCTGAACCTGTTTTCCATCATGAGATAGAATTAGAGGAACTCAGACTTTGCAATGAGCACGGGATGGGGATGTTGGTACTTGACAAGAATTGCGAGGCTCTGAGTGATGTGCTGAGCAGTTAATGAAGCCACCTAGAAAGGCTGACGTATTTGCATTCATGTTAAAAGAAAATAATAATAATAATTTGAGGCTGTTGAAAAGTACTGCTCTGACAGCCCTGGAGAATGCCTCTCATTTATCTGCGGAAGTGAAGCAGCCTCTGCTGCTGCTGTTTCGGTAGGGATGAGCCTGGTTTGGGACACGATTGCTCTCTGCTGAGCCCAGTCACCCTCCAGCCCCTGTCTCTGCTGTCTTCCTCCTTTCCTTCCTTCCATCTTTCCTTCCTTCCTTCCTTCCTTAAGGAAGCTCCCATTCCCCAAGCCAGGCTTTGCCAGGACAGGGTTCGCTGGTGAGGCAGGCAGGAGGGAAGAAAGCAGCAGGGAGAAACAAGGAGAAAAGCAAAGAAGAGAACCCAGGACCGGGTAATTTCTGGCCAACGATTGTCTCTAATAAAGTTTGACTCTATTAATTAATTGAGATGTGCCTTGGAGAGCTGGAGCTGCTGCTGATGGAAGTCAGCCAGGAAGAAAAAAAATAAATAAATCTTATTTTCCCTGCAAACCTGCTGATTAGACCAGATCTCTGAGGTTCACTTCAGCGGGCTGTGGGGAGACAGGCAGCTTTTCAGGGCCTGTGTCACAGCCGCAGGTAGAAATCATCTGTCAGAAGATGTCAAGGGAGGTGGATAAGGGTGGAGGAGGACAAGGGCTTTCAGTGGGACCATTCCTTCTCATTAAGCTTTGGATTCAGGACCCATATGAAGCCACCTTGCTTTTATTTTCCATCCCTGGATGCTTATATTTTCCATCTCAGCAGTGTGTACAGGTGGTGCGAGGTCCCCAGGGGAGATGCTTTGGTCTCTTCCTGAGCCTGTCCTTCACTTTGCAGTGGGGCTGCATCCTTGTAGGGCACAGAGCAGGGGTGCGTGGCGTTGGAGCACGTGGCTGAGTTCACATCCCAGAAGATGTGCAGCGTGTGCAGGAATAGGCACCATGCACGGGGGGGGGCTGCGAGGATCAGGATTTTATAGCTTGCGCTACAGGGTTCTTGTAGGACGTGGGTAATGTGCTGGAAAAGATGGTTTGTAAATCTTTCCAATCTAAATGCCAATTATGAACTAGTGGGGAGAGGACAAAACAGACTTTGCTTCCAACTTTGCTTTGCTGCGACGCAGAGAAACTTTGCTCCTTGCTTTGGCCACAGCGCGAAGGGATCAGCAGGTAGTCTTTGTGCTCTCAATCCCTCCGTGACTCTGGGCTCCTGCACTTCTCCAACAACCCTCCCACTGCTGCCACGAGGAGGGAAGGAGGTTGATAAACATCTTGCAGCCCTGTTGACCCGACAGCAGCAGCACGATATGAGGTTTAAACATGGAAATATTGACCCAAGCAAAAAGAATTTCAGCAGGGTAGAGGCACGTCTGTCTTAGACTCAGTGACTCCCAACTGATTTTTCTTGTAATTTTTTTCTTTCAGGCTATCTCAGGACTTTTTACTTGGGAGCAGAAGGAACCTCTCAGATATCTGTTCAATTTTCCTTTTTTATTTTTTTATTTTATTTTTTTCCCTTAAAGATGTAACTCCTACAGCTTGGAAATTAGGGGCTGTTTTTAGACCAGATAGAGTGAAAATGTTGCCAGCAGCCCTTATAACTCCTGCTATGCCAGTACTTAAGAAGATGCTCAACAGAGGTGGATGCTGGATGGCACAGGGTTCAGATGTGCAGGATAGGAGCTGTTGGGCCAATGCTGGGCTTCCCTCATTTCCCTCTTCCACTTCTGGTATCATTTCAACACACTTGGAAAGAAACTGTCCCAGTTTTCCATGGATTCTTTTTTCTGCCATAAGAGGAAAATAATAGAGATTGAAACTACTTCCACTAATTCTCTCGCTATTTTAAATCTGAAATGCTGCCAAGTTGCTGCTTGGGAATTACTCAAAAGGCTGTAGCTGCCCTTCTCTCCTGAAGGCCGGGCTCCTTAGCAGGACTTCAGCACACCTTGGGAGATGTCAGCTGGTCACACAGCCTAGCCCAGCTACAGCCTTCACTCAGTCAGAGATTCCTGAGTGCTGCTGTGCTCTCTGCCCATTGGAAATTTTGAGGTCAGTAAAGTCTGTTACATTTTTTTAAGCCTTAAAAAAAAACAAAAAAACAGTTATGGTAGAAAAAAGATACTTTCTGCCAAAAGACAAATGACTCCAAGTGGCTTCAGATAGTTGAAAGACTTGTTTTTGCAGAGGAAAGAACTGAGATGAAATGATTTCAAGCACCTTTCTTAAACCAAGAGAAAGACAGCTCACAAACCCCTTTACTTGCTTCAACTGTCCGTGGGTCCTACAGCATTGCCTGGAGCTGTTTGGCTTTGCACCCTGATGTCTCCAGCAGATAAGTTTACAGCAGCCTCAAAGAGAAAAAGCTACAGAGAAATCAAGGTTATAGGCTCCACAGAAGCAAACTCACCCAAGGTCTGAGTAGGCAGTCATACATTAGATAGCTGGCTCTAGACACATGGATGTTCGTGAACCTACCTCCTCTTTCGGACCTACCTCTCCTAGAAACTTCTGAGAAGGTCAGTGCCCTGATGTGATGCAGGCATCTCAATATTCTGGAAGATATTGTCCAAGTCCTAATGCTGGTCATCCCCAGCATCTGATAACAATCTCATCTGACATGAAAGCGTTTGTATTTCCTCTAAATGCTTTGTGAAATGGAGCACTTTCAGTTAGTTACCAAAAATGCTATCTTTCCGTTGTCCCTTCTGGCCCGAAAGTTTCCATGTTCAGCACCAATATTGCCCTTACTCTTCAACGACTCAATCACTTGTTTTTCCAACAAACACTTTCTCAAGCTTTGGGTTTATATTCTTGAAGCTCCTGCATTTTTTATTTCTGAGCTGCTCTGGCTCGTGATGTACACGGAAACCCAAGTGTTTGGGAGTGGTTAATCCCAAAGCAGCCTGCCTATCACTGCCAACCTGTGCAAATGGTCTCTGGGTCCCCAGGTCTAGGTGTAAACGCATTGATTGGTGGGTACCTGGCTGCATGGAGGGGCATACAGGTAAAACCAACAGCAGATCAGACAGAAGAACAGAAGAGAAAATCCTTATCAATGCTTGTGAAGAAGCAGGACATGTCAAACATGGACTTACCCAAGCAAAGCTCTGTGTCCCGTGCATTTTGTCCATTTGTAACAGCCTCAGGGTGCCCACACTAAGAGAAATGTCTGAGAAATGGTTAACTCCTGGTGGGAAGTGTTTCTTTGGAAACTGGAGTCAATCCCTTGTTTCTGATGGCATCTTGGGTTTTATAGGTACCACTGAAAGAAGCCGGTCAGTACCAGATCGTTGGCTTTGGGGTCAAAAAGCACGCTGTGGTTTGCATGTGCCCACAAGTTTAAACCTTGCTCCCCATCAGCACAGGGCACCTTTTCCCTTGTGTCCTGGGTTTTTGTCCTCTCCTAGCTGTGCTGAGACACTGAATGGTCAGGAGGAGCCAAAACCATGCCAGCAAGCTGGTAGATAACCAGACTGGGCAACAGCAAAATGGGGCTTAAGGATGCTTCCTGGCCACACTGACAATTTCACATCTACAAAACTGGAGCCATTTCATGCCTGTGAGTGCAAAACTTCAGGCGTGTGAGCCAGGAGAACGTGGGAGTGGTGTGAGAGCATGTCTGAACGTAACCAGGGTCACGCATTCACATGTATGTGCTCGCTGCGAGCCTGCCATCCCCACGGGGAACCCGTCTCGTACTAAAAATGCTTTTGCGTTAATGCATAAATTAAAGTATGACGGCAGTAATAGTCAAAAGGGAACCCAAAAGAGAACAGAGAAGATTGATTATGTGCATATTTTAAGTGCTTTGTGTCTGTGAATGTTTATTTGAAAAATAAGAGTGAAAGAGAAGCACTGACACCACAAATAAAAATAATATAGGGAAATACATCTCTTTTATTATTAAATTATAGATTAAAATAGGAAATGTGGGGGAATATAGAAACATATATCTCTTTGTGGAGGCTTTCTATAACAATCAGCATAAAATAACGTAGCAGTACCTGACAGCTTAAATAAAGATAGGAGCCTGAGCTCCTATCTACGCATTTATCTCCTCTGATCCAGACAGGGTAAAGAGGCATAAAAGGCTCAGATAATAGCATCTTTTCTGCACACCAGCTCCCGAACGATAGGCAGATTTTATACTCGGTTACTCCACATAATGTCAACATTGTTAGAAAACAAAAGCACCATGAAGGAACATATTTTTTTCCCCTCCCTCTCTTTCACCCTTTTTTCCTTTCTAAGTTTTACCTTGTGATTTCTGTACAAAATGCTTTGGGAAAGCATTTTATCCCCTGTGTCTGGGGATCAGGCCCTGAGTTTGCAGGGCAGCAGGACGTGGGACCATGGGCACAAGCGTTGAGGCTCAGACGGGCGCGCACAAATCATAGGCGCGGAAGGGGAGACAGCACCGGCCAATTCACTTAATCCCTGTCCCTTCCTCGCTTCAAGCTGCCACAATAACTATTGTGCCTGACAGCTATCGACCACCGCATGCCATGCCATTAACCTTTGCCACCCACCATGTCAGATGACGGAGAACAGGGGTGTCACATCTGAGCCGAGCAGCCTGCGGGAGGTGCCAGCAGAGTCCCGGCGCGTGCCCAAACGCCTCCTGGAGCCGCCAGAATGCCTCGCTCCACCTGGGCGCTCCCTGCTGTCATGTTTCATCCAGCAAGGAGGCCTTCACCTTGGGAGGCTTTTCCCTGCTCTGGTGGGTTTTGCCCTGAAGATCATCCTGTGTTTTCCCCGCTCCCTGCACCACCACCAGTTGCCGGCTGCCCCCTGCATCCTTGGCATGTCCAAGGGGACACCGTGGTGAGCAAACCCATCCTGGGGGAGCTCCTGCACATTTCCACGCTACCATCCATATCTCTGGAAAATGCAGCCCTCCTTGGAACGTAAAAATGGCACAGGAGCAAGGTCCTGAGCTTCACCCAAGAGACAACACATCATTGTGCTGATTTGTGATGGTTAATGTCTACAGTTGTGAGGGTTAACGTCTACATTTGTGATGGTTAATGTCTGCAGGACCATCCTTCCCCTTCAGCATTGCTCAGCTGCTTTTACCTCCCAGGAGCAGTCCTGAACCTACATAAAGCTCTCAGTTTGCCTTTCCTACCCAGGCTTGCAGGCTGCATGGACCACTTTTATGGTAAGAGGCCTTGGGCTCCCACCAATCTCACCCAGCACTCACGTCCATCCCTGGAGGCCATTTCTGTGCCTCTGCAAACCTGTGTCGTGCACTCTACTCTATCCCTGCCTTTCCCACATCCAATTTCACACCTACCTGTGGGATCTGAGCATCTTTGGAGACTTGTATGGAACCTTTCTAACCTTGCTGGGGGACCCATAAATTATTCGGGGTGGACAGACTGGCATGTCCACGAACTCTGCTTACTCAGGAAACCACGGGCTGACTAACTGCATAATTAGCTTGTTTACCTTCAGCTGGATCAACTCGTTAGTTCTTACTAGCCTGAAGGGTTTTCTCCAGGGACTCCTATATTTGGCTAGTTGATTTGTTGTGAGAAGAAAGAGTTCTTGGCATTTGCTTGGGGAGACAGGGAAAAGTCTTGGCAGCAGCTACCTGCATTTTTTGGAAAATGCTGAATTTTGAGTCCCAGCATAACAGAAGGTGACAAGAAGAATGATTGTCCAAGCCAGACTTGGAGCCAGTCCCTCGGGGAGCTGCCCCTGAGCTCCCGTCTTCCCCACCTCCATTTCCAGGGTCTGCAGGGCAGGAAGGTCTGGGGAGAGATGGGCAGGATGCGGCCAGGTCTGAAGCACTGAAAGCAAGGGTGTTTTGCTGGAGAGAAGCCGAACCACCTCATCACCTGCTAACAAGATACAGAGCCTGGGGCCAGCCACGGCTCTTGGTTGACTCAGCCTCATCCCTCACTCAGCCACCTCCCAAATTACCCCTCAAATAACCACTAAGGCCCTTGGCTGGGCAGCTCCATCCTTCCATGGTACCTTCAGTATGAGTGTGAGGTGTGTGGGGTGCAGGGAAAAAGAGGATGAAGGAACTCTGCCCAACCTCAGTACACTTCCAAGTGTGCCAGGCAACCTGGTGACACTGTCACTGCCTTGGAGGACGCACAGACCCCTTGTTTGCTCATGGATGCCCCTAGGATGTGGAGATCCTACACACAGATGGACTGTTTAATCCTCATGGCCAACACCCATGACTCTCCCCAAAAAACAGTTGCATCAAGCTTCAAGCCTGGCCCAAACCGAGGCCCGTCAATTTCCTTTTCCAGCGAAAGTGAGAAAGAAAAACAGCTTAGACGTTTTGCTCCTAATGCTCAGCTTAAAACTTTTCCTTCCTCTGCTTCACGCTGTTGCTCTCCCTCCTCCCCTCCCTGCCCTACAGAAGTGTGACTAATCCTCTTCCTTCCCTTGCACTGTTACCTTGAAGGTATTTATAGAGCGCGAGCGTGTTCTCTCCCGTGTCTTTCTCCCCTTTTCAACTCTGGATAAATCAAGCTTCCTCAGACTTCTCTCATGTGTCTTATCTTCCAAGAGGTCACGCTAACTGCAACAGCAAGCCAAGAAAAAGCTTTGGTGTTGGAGAGGACACTTGGGAGCTGATACAGCTGGGGCACAAGCCCCGTGAGTAACTCGGGCTCGCCGAGTGTGTGCGCATCCCCGGCCCCTTGCCAGCACCGCCTGCATGCACCTGCTTGCGTTAGGGACGGGGATTTATCAGCTCCCAATCAAATTAGGCAGCACGACCGTTTATTTTACGTTATCTCGTGTCACTGACAGTGTTCTGCCTTCTGAGCTGGAAAGAGCAGAAAGGAAGATGAACGTGCGGGGCTGAAAGGGATTAAGCTGAGGCACATTTGCCCAGCAGCATCTGCAGGATGGGTCTGAGCAAAGGGCAGTGGCTGGGAGGGAAAGGGTGGCCTCGTGCTGGGTCTACATTAGGTAATTAAACAAAATCAAGGTGCTGGTCCAAATGGCCCAGAGCTGCCTCATCCATGCTATTAAACCCTTCCCTGTCAAAGCAGAGCAGCCACATGCAAGCCTCCTGCTGCTAATGGTCCTTGGCTTGTGCTGGCTCCTGACCAAAGCCCACGAGATGGCTAGTTGGCCCAGCCAAAACCGTTTCAGGGAACATTTGGTGTTTTAATAGGCTTGAAAATCAAGTCCAGTGTCTCTGAAGGCTTCTGTAGGCTCTGAAGGCACTGTGTGATTTATTGGTGGCCTCCAGGACCCTCAGCAGAGTCACCGACTTCAGGTGCTTCCAATCACTGCTGTGGCTGGAGCCGTCAGGTCTGCGAGAGAGCTGGGGTTTTCCCATTGGATTTCTTTCCTTCTCTTTTAACTGTGGGAAAATGTGTTCACTGGGAAAAAAAATGGGGTTTTCAAGTAGAAAAACAAAGCACTAAATTTTGTTTTAGTATTACTTTCCTTGTCTTTTTTTTTATTTTTTTTTTTTTGGTTGGCTCTGTGGTTGTTCCCTCCATCACCAGCTGCCCCCCAGGGAGAATAAACCTTGGTGGCTTAGGAGGGGTGCATCTCACTGAACAAAAGACACCTAACAAATCTGGGAAAGGGCTAAAATTATCACCTTGATTCTCTCTTTGTAATCCTTGGAGGCAATACAGATGTGTAGAGAGGGTAAAAGTCCCTCTGGATCCAGCAGATTAATCCACTAATTAAAGGAAAAGTTCAGGTGAAAAGCAGGTGGGATGAAACCCAGACCTGCATTCTGCTGGGACCATCTGCAGCGATGAGTAAGAAACAAGGTCCCCTTGTCTTCCTGCCCTGTGACCCTCCAGGAAGACCAGTTTCTGTTTTTCTCATAAAAGTAGGTAAAACAGCGCAGAGAAACCCTAGACTTTATTCTAGTCCTTGTTTTTTTGTCCCCTGGAATTATCTTCAACAAGCGTTTTATTTTCTGCACTCTATCTTTTATTGCATTTTTTCCTGTCCCCGATTTGCCAGTGCTGTTTGGGAGCCAAATTGTACCAAAAGCCTGGTATTTTTCTGTTTTCCAGACTGCTCTTCCATCAGAGGCTTTTAGTTTTTGCCCACCACAGCCTCTCCCCTGTCTCTGTGGCACATCCCTGATTCCCGCCCCTTCTCTTTGGAAGCTCACGTCTCTAATCCCGGCGCGGAGCAGGACTGCTGATCCCCACGCAGGGGATGCAGGCAGATTTTCGGAGCAGATTAGTCAGCAGCTGCACTTCAATTCAGTTCCTGTGTGAGCACCGAAATAAGAGCTCGGTGGCTGGTGTGCGCAGCAGGTGCTGCTAAAAGTCGCCTTGTTTCTGATGCACCGATGAGTAATTTTGATCCCAGCTTGTAGTTAGCTGCTTCACACAAATATCCCGGGTCAAACACTGCTCCGTCACCTGGCTCTGCCTCACAGTAATTCATCTACCATAAAAACATCCCGTTTTATGCTGAGATGCAGGGAGTTTGCATCATTTTCCAAAACCTGAGAGACACCCAGGAACAGACGCCTTAATTCCTGATCCTGGGGGACCGCAAATTATGAACGTTTTGGAGAGTTCCCTGCATTTAAAATTGCTGTTTGTTAGAGGGGTTTGGTTTGGTTTGGTTGTTGGTTTTCTTTATGTTTGTTGGTTAGGTTTTTAGTTTTTTTTCCTCTATAATTTTTCCTCTATTTCCAATTATAAGTCACATTTCTGGTAATGCAATAGTATATATGGAGCCCAACAAGAGGCCTGGGCCCCCTTGAGTCAGGTACTTAATTACGAACAGGCTTTCTAGCACACGTTAAGGACCGGCCTGCCGGGTCTGTGGGGAGGAAGAATGAAGCAATATCAGGAGAGGGAGATAAATTTCCTTGCATCGTTCCCGCGGGGGTGGTAACTCAGGAGCTGCTTTACCCAGCACATACGCCGCCGCGCTCCACGCTGACGGAGCTGCCGCTTCACATCGCCTCCCTCGCAGGCTGGGAGTCCAACTCCAGGTCTTTCCCAGCTCCAGACTTACTTTCAGACCTTTACAGCCTTACACTTTCTCCTCTCAGTTCCCAGATTCCCTCTCAAGGATCATCTGCAACCTCTGCCCAGCCCCTGAGGAGCCCTTTCTCCTCTGCTTCCCACCTCCAGAGCAGAACCAGCTCTGGACCATCTCCTCTGTCCCCTCCCCACACCTCCTGGTCCACACAGAGGGCTCTCATGCCACAAAGTTAGTGCAATTCCTTATCTTTTCCCCAAAAGAGCAAGAGACAGCCCCAAGGACAGACTAGGTTTTGGGGAAGGATCTTCACCTGAGGCTCAGGACATTTCCATTACTTTTTCCTTGCCATTACTGGGGAAATCATCACAAAAGGCACAGGCTTGCACACTGAACTGGAGAAAACACGAAGTTTTGGGCGCACCCAGCCCCTTTCAGGAGCTCCTTGGGGCAGCACAGCTTATGGCTGTAAAATTTGTTAATGCCTACAAACCCCAACAAGCCTGAAAGGGATCCCATCATCTTCCTAAAGGCAACCTGCTCTTCTCCCTTCCTTTAACAGATAGAAGTTGTCCTGTTTCAATTCCTACCATGCAGCTCTATTTCCTCCCTTATCCTCCTCATCCCAGCTCCTTGGGAGGAGGAGAACAACTCCCTCACATCACCATGGGGGTGTCCTATGGGCTGTGGTCACGATGCCCCCCAAGCACTTCTTCCCACCCTAAGACTTTGCCCATGCCCCCCTCCAGAAGACGAAGTGGCTGGGACAGACCAAAGTGTGCGGTTCAGTTCTCCAGCAGCCTCCCTGGTTTATGCTCTCTTACAGGAGGAAGAAACAAAACAATCAGAAGGAAGAAGAAAAAGAAAAAAAAAAAAAAAAAAAAAAGCTACCATGAAATTGCTATAACTCATGTGTCAAATCCAGGGCATAAATCAACTAACCCTTGCAAGGAGGAGTGTAATTCCTCACCGTGCAGAGGAAACACTTAGGCAAACTCAGCCTTGTCTGGGGCTTTACACAAACAGGTCAAATGGCTTTGATTCATTCTAAGCCCTGTCTAATAATTCAGCATGCTGGTTTGCTCTCCTCTCCATTAGGAGACGGCAAACACGCCGTCCTAACCTGCAGCCTTTATTACAGAAGATTCAGCATGCGTGGATTTATGTCGCCTCATGCCTTTTGTGACATCTTTTTAAGGTGCCTTCTGCTGTACAGAACGAACATCAAAGGGAAACTCGGGGAGCAAGAGAGGAAAAAGCGTGCAGTGCTGCAGGAGACATCTGCTACCTATTTCCAGCTTACAGGTAATGGAGCCAGCTGAATAATATCTGAGAGTTCGCTGTGAAGGCTGTCATGGGGAGATGCATTTTTCTTCGTATGCACGGGAGTTAAAACCTCAGAAGAAATACCCAGCCTGTTATTAAGACCTGTTTACCCAAAGTCACGGGGAGAGGTAGCTCTGAGAAGCTCTGAGTTTCCTCTCCAGACAATTCTGAATCCCTTTGGCTGGAAGAGGGGGCAGGCTTGTTGCAAGCTGAAGGATCGCCTCCATCCAGCACCTGAGGCTCCTGGACACCAGTTACTGGTGATACTGGTGAGCAATGGACAGGAAGAAAAGGCGAGTTACAATCATGGTGGATCTGATACTTTTGGAGGGTCCAGTATGGGCAGGAGGAGGAAAAAAATAAAATAAAATAGAACAAAGCGCTCAGTAAAGGCTGCTACAGTAAAAAAAAATAAAGAAAGAAATTCAAAACCCTTTAAGATTGATTTGACTGTTTCTGTAAAACTCTCACGGACAGGCCCACATGAACCCTGTACGAGTGGTGGCCCAGGCACCAGGTTTGCTCCAAAAATTCACAGCTGTCATCCAAGCGAAGGCTCCCTTTCCCAGGGGGCTGTAGCTGCCCAGGGCTTCCTTTGCTGTGTTTAATCAAGGATGATGGGATTTCCCAGGTGGCTCCTGCGCAGACATCAGCCGGCCTCGTTTGATGCAAAACTCAAAGCAAAGCCTGATTATTTTGCAGAGACGGTGTTCAATTCATGCTCTCTGAAAGCATCCTGGAGTTCCCCCAGGAGCTGAGCGTTTGCTGGACCCAATTCAGATGAGTCTCCAAACCTCAAATCACACAGACCTGGACTCCCAAATCCACTCCCCTTGCAGCCACCTGAGGAGTCGAGCACTTCCCATGGGCACCCCAGTTCCTGGTGGGTTTTCCAGCCATTAGCAGCTAAAATCCTCCAAGGGAGAAGAGACCTGAAGCTCGTGTGTGTGAGGCATCCTGCCAGCATGCAGCACGGACCGCTGACAGTTAAAGTCCTGCAGCTCGGACAGAAGCATTAATGTTGAGTCTTGACTTGAGTTATGCACTTGGCCTTTTGTTCTTTGTACAAGAAGCAGGGATAGTGAAATAGAAAGCAAAGCCCAATGGTTTCTCTGGTCAACTCCCAGACCTTTAGCATCTGGACTTGCTTAAAATCCCATATTCGAAGCGGACTGCCACCCCCTTGGGGACCAAGAGTAGATGTCTGGGCCCAGCCATGTATGAAAGATGAGCAATTTGATCCTGCTTTGGGAAGAAGCACCAGAAAGCCTGACCGGTTCTTTTCTCCTCAATAAACTGGACCCATGAACTTGAAACCAGCTGCCTGTACTTGTGTCAAAATGACCTGCCAACCCATATGTCAGCGGTAGCATGGGGAGTGCTGCTAATAACCCTGTCAAGGCACTCAGCAAGGGCAGGTATCACAGGCAGCTTTTTCCAGTTGGATCCAATAAATCAAAACCACAGCACAACTATTTTTTTACCGCGTCTTTCAGGCAAACTTCTTCCCAGATGGCTTCGGACGGGGAGAGGAGCATGTGTGCCAAGGAGCTGCCTGTGGAGGGACGTCAGGGGTTTGCATGGAGGGAGGGGAAAAGAGACGAGGCTTGAGGGTGGCAGGATACAGTCTAGGCAGTTCTGAGCCAGGGAATATTTATGTAGTCCAGGAGGACACAGAGAAACACTTTTCCCCTATAAGGGGTGGACCAGGGGCCCAGAGAGGTTTTTATTCAGTCTGCATCTCTGGGCATTATTTTCTCATCCAAGCCATCTGCTGCAGGCAGCTAAATCCCAGCTACCGCCCCACCAGCTCCCATCAGGTGGACCAGAAAGAGCCTGAGATGTCCAGGACACCCCAGAGGACTGGCTATTCCATGCCTTGCGTGGGTGCCATTCCCAGCAGCAGGGAAAAATGGGGCACTGCTGGGCCCCTCAAGGCAGATCTGCAGCTGGGGGATGGCTTCCTACCAGCTTAGCTTGTCTAAGATGCACGGAGGTGCTTGGAAATATTCATGAAGACACAAGCCTGCCTCAACACCTGCCGAGCTCCCTTCAGCTCAGCAGGTGCCAGCTGTGGCATCACTTCTTATTAGACCGAAATCCTGGAGGAGTCACAGGTGATTTCAATGCAATGTGACCTTAGAAGATGCCTGTCCTTCCTGCACTCTCATTTTTCTTCCCTGTGGCCGTCCCAGGATCTCCTCACCCAGGGCAAGAGGGGGCTTCATCTGCTGCAGATCCTTTGTGCTCTCCATACAACAGCCCTGGGACCCTGTTCTCTGTCACCTTGACCACCACAACCCCTCCTGGGCACACCTGGGCACACCTGGGCACACTCACCCCCAGTCACACCACAGTCAGTTTTCCTCCTGGTCCATCTCCAGCACCTAATGTCCACCCACGGCTCCACTTCTCATCCACCTTTTCAAACCTAGCCTCCCAGCCCCGATTTCCAAGCATGCTTTCACCAGGAATACAACCCCACAAGTCCCATATCTGAGCCTGTAGAGGTGTGCTGGCCAGCAGAGCTGAAGAGTGGTGGACACGTCCTGGTGGACACGTCCTGCTCCTGCACCCACCATCACGCAGCTCCCACCACCAGCCCATCCAGCCTGGAGGTCTGCTGCCAGAAGTTGTTACCAGAGGCGATTTTGACGGATGTATTAAAAAAAAAATAAAGGAACTGTACTGAGCTGAAGATTGATGGGAACAAGCTTTTCTTTGTTTTGTTCCTTTTTATTTTTTTACAAGGAATTGTGTCCCTCTATTTTTTTTAATTATTTTTATTTTTAGCAGGAGAACTCCTTTTGAATTTGTTCTCTTACACCTTTGGGCTTTTTTTTTTTTTTTTTTAAAGAAGCAGAAGGAAAATGAAATCCACTGGAGGGAAAAAAAAATCATGGATTTCTTGGTAGCAAAGTATTATTTTTACTGAAACTTGACAAACTTTAGCCACACTGAAAGTCATGTTTAAAAATGACCAGGCAGAAAGTTATAAAAATGAACAAGTCTTGTGCAGAAATGATGAATTTCAGGCGCAATAGATGCCTGTGAAAACAGCCAGGAGAGCAGAGAAGACATTTCTTTCTCCAAAAGCAAAATGAACACTGCTCTCAGTAATTCACTGTAATTATTAGACTTAACTAGTGCTAGTCTTTACCCAGGGGTGATTATTTTTTTAGGCTCCAGAGCCCTGGAAAAAAAAATAATAATGTTTTCTGGGTGTGGCAATATCCCCGCGGAGGAATTTGCACGGTGTCGGGGGACAGCCTGTTGAGGGAGAAGTTTTATTTCTTCTCCGTGCCAGTACGAAGAGACATAAATATCCCATTCTTACGGATGCAAATAACGGATTGCTCCTGTCAGAGCTGACAAAAGCACTAATTTAGGGAGCGTTTCCCTCTCTCGTACACACAGATGCATTTTTTTTAAATTTTTTTTGCTCTCCCTCTGGGAAGTGAGATCCCAAACCAGGTGAAAACCCGCCAGATGATCTCTCGTGTTTGATTGCATCTGTGAAGAGGCCGTGGGAAACATATGCCAGAAATGATGCTAACTACCACGCGTGGTAAAACTTGCCAGGTAAACTCAGCGGTTGTCAGCAGAAGACAGCCCGGATGCTGCTCCAGGATGCTGCCCTCCATCCCCCTGCTCCAGAAAGGGTTTGAAATGGTTTTATGGGGACTCCACAGCAAACTGCTGGGTTTCTGTGCTCGTCTCTAGCACATATTTTCATTGCCATCCTTTAATTATTAGTTTGTCACTGCAGGGACTGATGTGCCCTCCGACTAATGCACAAGACACGGGCAATGCTTTGAGGGCTGCTTAGAAGGGTAGTCCTGTGTCCTCATAAAATTAATGATATTCTTTATATTATTTTATATTATTTACATTTTTATATTTATCAGTGCCTTCCAGAGTGTTGAATTTCCTCTGTCACCTGAAATTACCCGACCAGTGTCCTGTGGGTGGGATTTCTAGCAAATAACACAGACACAAGCAAATATCAGGGGACACCGAGGCAGCAACGGATGTCCCCAAAGCCACGTCCCTGTCCCTAGCTGTGTGGTCTTACACTGCCCTTGCTGCTGGAACTGATACACTCATTGCTGCTGGTGAGACAGATCAGGGAGCTGATCTGGCTGAAAAGTGGCTGAGAAAATAAAAATGTGTTCAAATACTTAATTTTGTCTGGTCTGGCTCCCCCTGCATGCCCCTGCCACCAGGGAGCTGGGTCTGAAGTGGCAGGGGGAGCCCTCCAGCCAGGCTGGCGATGGTGACACTGCCCTGTACTGCCTCGGAGAGCCCAAATTTCATCAAGCCCTGCCTCCTCCACCCAGCGTCATCCCCAAAATGGGGGACACGCACACCAAAAGCGAGGCTCTCCTGCTGTAGCCCACGTGGTTTTTTGGTGTTGCTGTGCTGGCAGCTACAGAGGATGCCAGCACCAGCCCAGCAGCAGCAGCCCGATCCCCGGGGGAGATCCCTGCACATGGAAACGAGCAGCTCTTGTCCACCCATAACCCAAACATCTGGGAAACATCTGGAGAGCAAACGGAGGGCTTTGGATGGCATCTGCTGAGACGGTGCTGAGCCTGCAAGGGTCTAAAAGCCAGTTTGGAGGTGATGAGATCCTTCAGGAGGGCCTGAGAGTAGAAGCTGACTACTAGCTGATGGTATTGCTCTGGTTGGGGTGAGAGGCGATGAGTGTATCCTTAAATCCTCCCCACTAATCCCAACTGCGTTGCTGACAATGGAGAGCTGGCCATTTGCAGGAGCTCTTTTCTCTCCGTCCACTTTCTCTAGAGAAAATCAATCAGCCCACCAGGCAGTCAATCAGGCAGTCAATCAGTGACTCAGTCGATCCGAACCACTCGCAAAATGGATCCCGCAGAGACCTGGCCTCCCACCCAGATACCCTAGGAGCCTCCCAGGGAGGCTGGGACCTCCCCCAGCCCAGGCTCAGCTCCAGCCCCTGCGAGGTAGGAGCTGAACCAGCCTGGGTCCTCTCCGGGCTCCTGAAACGCTCCAGGGCTGGAATGGTCCCTTCGGGGGGTCGCAATCCCCCTCTGCCTTCGGGACTTGCGAGAGTTGCTGCTGGTGACATCTAGTGACAAGGAGAGCGAGCACGAGGAGTTACCTGGAGCCCTGTCAAAGCCATCTTCGCTGAGAAAAAACCCCTCCTGGGGCTCTTGCCCAGGACCAGGGCCGGTGCTGGGGTGCGGAGGGGGTCGGTGCGGAGCCGGGATGTCCCAGCCACCTCCCTACACCTCAGGACCTCCTCCTCCCCCAGCGGCCACCCGAGGAGGACCTGAGCATCCTACCCCCTGCCTCCTGCTTTAGTTAAGCACAGATCCTTGGCTTCGCCGCCTCAAACAAGAGCAAGGGGGAGGAAAAGAAAAATAAAAAAAAAAAAAAAACAAGGGGAGCTGTCGGGGTTGCAGCCAAAGCGAGGCGGCTCCCAGCCGTGGCAGCCCGCTGCAGGGGGCTGCCAGCCGGGGGGCTGCAGCCCCTTCGTGCCCGGTTAAAGGGCCCCGGGGCCGGGGGGAGCCCCGGGCTTTGTCCCCGGGATGGGAGCTGGGTGGCAGAGGGATGGGAGTGGGATGGGAGCGGGATGCTCAGAGCGCATCCGCGGTACCCATCGCAGCGGCCCCGGCAGCATCCCACGGGGGACAGCGTCTCCCACCCGCGACGGCGGTCGCCTTACAGCTCGCGTGGGGCTGAGGGACACGGCTGGGGTCCTGGGAGCCCGCTCCCGGTGCAAAAAGCTCCGCGGGCATCATAGTTCGGGGGGGACCCGGCTCGGCAAGGGGCACCCGCGGCTGCCCGGGCGCTCGGCGCTGCGCACCCAGCGCACCCAGAGCACCCAGAGTACCCAGTACACCCAGTACAACCAGAGCACCCAGAGCACCCAGCACACCCAGAGCACCCAGAGCACCCAGCACAGCTGGGGCTGGGGCTGCTAAACCCCCGACATTTCCCCGTTTCCCCATCACTCCATTGCCCGGCGCCGTGCAAAATCCTCCTGCTCCCAACGCCTCCCCCCCAAGCGCCTCTTCCCCGGCACGAAGTGCGTTCGTTCCCCGGGTCCAGGAGCCACCAGCGCACGCAGGACTATCCGGAACGACGGCAGGATAGGTCCCAGCGCTTGGGTCCCGAGCAGGCACGACAGAGAGCCGGCTGATGCTGCCGGGGGGGGCTGGCGAGGGGCAGCCCGAGGTGGGGTGGCCGCGGTGTCCCCCCCAATCACCCCCCCAGCAGAAAGTTGTCCCCCCGCGCTTCCTACTCACCCAGGAGGATCAGCGTGCAGAAGTAGAGGATGCCCCTCATCCTACCGCTCGGCACGGCTCGGATCACACCGACACGGCACGGCACGGCTCGGCACGGCTCGGCACGGCTCGGCACGGCACACCTCGGCCCGTGCAGGCGGTGCCGGAGGATGCGCGGAGGCTGGGCAGGGCGGGAGGCGGCCCCGGCCCGGCCCTCCCGGGGCGAGGGCTCACGGCCGGCCCCGGGTCCTGCCCGCAGCCGGGAGGCTCCCGGCGGCCGCGCTCCCCCGCATCCCTCCGGGGCAGCAGCCTCGAGCTATTCCTTTTATTCTTCTTCTTCTTATCCCTCCTATATTATTATTATAATCATATATTTTTATATTATTATTATTTTTATTATTATTACTATTTTCCTCTTGCTATTCCTATTATTGTTATTATTAATTTTTCCCTTTTTTTTTTTTTTTTTTTTCCTTCCCCTTCCAGCAGCAAACTTCCAGCCCGAGCGGCGGGGCAGCCCTCGCCGCCTTCCCCGGGCTGCCTCCGCCGCCGCCCCCGCCTCTACCGCGGCCGCGGCCCCGCGGGGAGGGGCTTGGAGGCCCGGCCTCCCTCCTCCCCGCCCGCCCGGCCCCCGCCCCGGGTCCCCCCCCGGGGGGTTTCCCCCCCCAGTTTGTGGATTTGGGGCTCCGGACAGCCCCTCCGCATCCCGGGGCATTCGCTTCCCACCCGCCCCCAATGGGTTTTATCCCTCCTAGGGGGTCGCGGCACCTCCCAAGCCCCCTTCTCTTTGCAGCCCCGCTCTGGGCACTTGCTGGGGGTGACAGCAGCAGCTCCGTCCCCTTGGGAGCTTCGTCCTGCTCTGGGCTGCTTGCTGCTGGAGACACAGCCCTGAAGTCCTGGGCCAAATCCTGCCCACGCCGCCAGCCACCGCACCTGCAGTCCCCTCCAAGAAGACCACCTGGATCTCCCCCCAGACCACCTCCGGGGGTGCAGGTTATGTGCTCGCTCCCCCATAACCCTCCATCCAGACCCCTCAGTGCCCCAAACAAGTGTCCAGACCCCGGCACAAAGTCCCTTGCCATGACCCCCTGGACCTTCTCCCACCCCCAGCACCCCCCACCCTTCAGCCCCATGTCCCCGCAGGTGACCCCCCCTTTAGGAAGCCGAGCAGCAAAGCCTGGCTCCTCCAGCCACCTCTTAATCTTTTATGATGATGAGTGAGCATCATTTCGCACCACCTCCATTTCATGCATGGAGAGGCTGCGACACAAAATGTGAAGTGATATCTTCAGGTTCACCCAGTAATTAACTGACCAGCAGAGTACTGAGCCTCGCTCCCAGCTCAGCACCCTGTAAACACGGCCACCCCTGTTCTTGTTCCTCATCCTAACACAGCCACGACCTTTCAAAGGTCCTTCTCTTTCTTTTCTTTTCTTTTCTTTTCTTTTCTTTTCTTTTCTTTTCTTTTCTTTTCTTTTCTTTTCTTTTCTTTTCTTTTCTTTTCTTTTCTTTTCTTTTCTTTTCTTTTCTTTTCTTTTCTTTTCTTTTCTTTTCTTTTCTTTTCTTTTCTTTTCTTTTCTTTTCTTTTCTTTTCTTTTCTTTTCTTTTCTTTTCTTTTCTTTTCTTTTCCTTTCCTTTCCTTTCCTTTCCTTTCCTTTCCTTTCCTTTCCTTTCCTTTCCTTTCCTTTCCTTTCCTTTCCTTTCCTTTCCTTTCCTTTCCTTTCCTTTCCTTTCCTTTCCTTTCCTTTCCTTTCCTTTCCTTTCCTTTCCTTTCCTTTCCTTCCTTTCCTTTCCTTTCCTTTCCTTTCCTTCCCTTCCCTTCCCTTCCCTTCCCTTCCCTTCCCTTCCCTTCCCTTCCCTTCCCTTCCCTTCCCTTCCCTTCCCTTCCCTTCCCTTCCCTTCCCTTCCCTTCCCTTCCCTTCCCTTCCCTTCCCTTCCTTCCCTTCCCTTCCCTTCCCTTCCCTTCCCTTCCCTTCCCTTCCTTCCCTTCCCTTCCCTCTCCTCTCCTCTCCTCTCCTCTCCTCTCCTCTCCTCTCCTCTCCTCTCCTCTCCTCTCTCTCTCTCCTCTCCTCTCCTCTCCTCTCCTCTCCTCTCCTCTCCTCTCCTCTCCTCTCCTCTCCTCTCCTCTCCTCTCCTCTCCTCTCCTCTCCTCTCCTCTCCTCTCCTCTCCTCTCCTCTCCTCTCCTCTCCTCTCCTCTTTTTTTTCTTTTTTTTCTTTTTTTTTTTTCTTTTTCTTTTTTTCCTTTTTCTTTTTTTCTTTTTTCTTTTTTCTTTTTTTTTTCTTTTTTTCTTTTTTTTCTTATTTCTCTTATTTCTCTTATTTCTCTTATTTCTCTTATTTCTCTTATTTCTCTTATTTCTCTTCCCTTCCCTTCCCTTCCCTTCCCTTCCCTTTTCACACAGAGACTCCCCAAGGGATGAAGAGGAGGACTGGGCACTTCTTCCGCCCTGAAAGCTCAGGGAATGCTTTTGAACATTTGCAGCAAGAGCTTTTCTCAAGTGCTGGGTCAGGTATTTTAACTAAACAGGTATTTATAAGCTCTTGGAAGGTTTTTTTTTCGCTGGAGCTGTTCAGGGTTCTTAACTTGCTTTTCCTTGTGACTTCACCTCATTAATCCTCCAGCAAGTTCTCACGGAAAACCAGAGGAATTGCACCTTTTGGTTTTTCATGAGGAAAACAGAGAAGGGAAATAACTCATACAGCGACAATTGTAGGACTTATATAGGAGACATAAAGAAGTCGAGAAAACACTTTTTGTTTTTTTTCCCCCTTGGCAAATCAGGAGGAAGAGGTGCTCCCTGGCCTTTGGAAAGTCTCCGCCGTGTTCCAGCCTGGAGCTGCTCAATTAGCCAGCTTTTGAGTCCTCTGTCAGAATTGGAAAGCTGTAAATAAATGAATGTCTTTAATAACTGTATTTCACATCTAAAATGAGCATTTCCTGAGTTGCTCTGTGGGGAAAAATAAAGTGTTAATAAAACCTCATTTGGAGAAAAAAGCATTACTCTTGAGCTAGTTCTTTTTTTTTTTTTGACTTTTTTTTTTTAAGAGATTATGATTATGCTTAAGCAAATTTCAAAATGAAATTGCAATGAGATGCAATTGAAACATCTCGCTGGTAAACTGGGGAAATGATTGGATTTTTCTGCTTATTATTATTTTTAATTATTTTGCAGATTCTTTTTTAGTGTGCTATTTTTGAAGTAGCTATTTGCCCAGAAAAAAAAATACTGGAACATATGTGAGCTTTTGTGTTATTTTAACAAATGAAAAAATATTTTCCTTGGAAAACACCCGCCCCTCTCAGGAATGAGGTAGGGTGATGCTGCTGGACCGAAGGAGGTGACCCAAGCCCCATCAGCTCATGCGTTAATGAAGGGACGGGCTCAGCTCGGTGTCCCACAGCCCACCCCAGTGTTGGGAGCAGGCATGTGGGGATTTGCTCTGCCTGGTGCTGCATCTGGTCCCCTTGCTGTGCCTGAGCTGCCAGGAAACTTTCCTTCTGGTCAGGGCAGGCAGATGGCAGCAACCTGCTCCGTCCCCTAGCTGGAGCCAGGGGAGATGTGAAGGCATCCTTGTGTCCCCTCTCTGGCTAAGGACATGCTACAGCCTCTCCTGTCTAGACCGCCAAGGAAATGCTATGAAATCAACATTTCTTCCTAAATTTGGAAGAAAAAAAAAAAAAAACACCGGATTTTTTTGGGAAGGGGGAAAAGTCCAGGCACAGCCAGCCCCCACCGTTTGTCCCGACACAGAGGCATTTCCTGCCTTGTCTGTAATGACATGCACCCACGTGCTGGGAAAAGCCACCCAGAAGAGACTTGCTGCAGATGCTGTGAAGAAAGAGGGATCATTGTTCCTTGCTGCCTTATTTATCAGATTGGAGCTTCCTCCTAATCACTGGGTGGATGCCGAGATGAAGGGAGTTAATTAAAAACACTCCTCCCATGCTCACACACACACACACACCCCTCTTAAAATTACCTCTTACCTTTCCTTACAAAGGAATCAAGGTATTGATAAGTCAGGTCCAGAAATGCCATTGTTGCTCATGTGAGACCTATCCCAAAGGGCCACTCCCCAGAGCTCTGGACAACAGATGTAGCGATGCCTATGAAAGGAAGAATTGTTTGGGTAGGTCCGGGGAGAAACTGCTGGGCAGGGGAGGCACACAGAGTATGCTGATTAAAAGTGCACTTAGAGAAGTGAAACTGGTTACACTGGAAGCTGGAACACAACTTTTTGTCTGTCTTCCTGGAGTAAGATCGCTGTGGATGCCTCTCCCATGCCCTGCACACCCTTACAATAATAGAAGATCCAAAATGCAGCTACAAAAAAATAAAAAGTAAAAAAAAAAAAAAAAAAACAAATAAAAAGGAAAAGGAACTGTAGCTGTTCCTTTTTATAAATGGAGAAGTGGTGATAGAGATGTTAAGTGATTCATGCAATTCAAGAATGTTGGAAAATAGCCAGGACCATCCCAGGACATCCACCCACCCACCCATCCATCCATCCATCCATCCATCCATCCATCCATCCATCCATCCATCCATAACACCAGTGGGGTGTTACCAGGCAGGATCTCAGCTGCCACCCTACATGTATATCTGTAGGACCCTTATGTGATTGCCATTTATAGGGCCAACAAGAGAAACCCATCATTGCCATGGAGCAGTAGCAGTTTTCAATGAAATTGATAGCACACTTGCCAGCAGGATTTTGAAGCTGTTACATCTCTCCTAAATAACATTCTTCAAAAGCCGTTTCCACCTGCAGAGTTAGGTCTAAGGTTGTTCTCACTCATTTCATGTATGCCATATGATCCAAGGTGTGGATAGGCTTCTGTAGATGGAAGGACCTCAGCCTGGCCACTGTCAGAAATAGATTAACTTTCTCCTGATCTGGCAAAGCTGCTTTGCTGTTCATCCTTGTCTGCTGTACTCGGGCACCAGCTGGCATTATCTGTGCCACCTCTTTAGTCAGGTGTTGTCTCTGCTGGTTTTAAGACAAAGAGGGCAGGAGAAGGTCTTGGTTCTGTCTTTGCAGCTGTTCATGAGAGGGAAGGAGCTGTGAATTTGAAATGTGAGTTTTGTCAATTTTGGAAGTTTTCCTCCACCTTCTTTCTACTCCTTGCGCCTGAGTTGGTTTGGGACTCTCTGATCACTGATCCTCTGTGTGGCTACCCCATAAACCTACTGAACTGGGCTGCCAGGACTGTAGGAAAGTTGTTTGCTACCATTTAGGAGCAAATAACAACTACAACAAAAATAATAAAACCTTTCTAATAATAGCAACAGCAATCACAATAATAAAAATAACAAAACCTTTCTAGGAAGAGCACTCTAGCAGTGCTTTTCCAAAGACCCCAGAGTGTCTCAGCTCCTGTAGGGTGTTTAAACCCATTGCCAAGCAGGTGTTGCTGTACAGGAAACTGCACAGATCTTGGGAATCCTTGTGCATTTTATGAAGTCTGAAAGGATCCGGAGCTGAGCTCCTCTGTTGAGATCATGAGCTCCCAGACAAGTCAGTTGGGGGACCATGCTGCCTTGCAGAGTTACACCAGCAATAAACACGGCAAATTGCTCTCCTCTCCCATGACCGCTGGAGTGCAGCCAGCCCTGGGTGAGATAGAGCAGGATTTATCTGCCACACTTCACAATTAGTTTGAGGTGAGCCAAAGGAAAAGGGAATCTGAGCGGTAACCTGAGTGATAATAACCCCAATCCCCGTGTATTCTTCATATATCCAATTATGGGATACCTTGAGAGAAAAGCCCAGACAGACTTTACAAAGTGAAATGAGGGGTGAGATTATGGTTGATCTCCAGATACGTGCTTCGTTGTAACGGAGGTATGATATCTTGGGAAAAAGTAAATATTCCATCTTTGCTGTCAGTTAGGACGAACCATTGAATAGGGTGGCAAAAAGCAAAGTGGGTCATGGAAATATATGGAAATTCAGAAATGAGAACTAGAGAGAAGCCCTATCCCAAAAAGCTCTCAAATCAGAACACCTAGATGGAGCTACTCTCCATCACCAGGTCTACAAGGACCAGCACACACAACTTCAGGTCTGGAGGCAATGACTCAGAAGAAAAATACGGAGTAAAGGTGCAGCTTCTGGGCTGGGGAGCAGCAAAAAGCAGGGTTTATAGCTGAAAGAGAGAGGTAATCCTAAATTGGCAGAGCTGCTTTTTTTGTCCTCAAAACTTCACTGGACTTTATTACAACACGGAGGAAAGGGGGCACTAAAGACACAGGAAACGGCTGAGAGATCATAGCACGTGAAGCAGATATTTCCTTGAATAAAATGAATTTTAATAGGAAAAAAATGGGCGTGTGAAAAATCTCTCTCTCTTTTTATTTTGGGAGGGGATTTCAAATGAGGGATTGATGGGGGTGCCATAGGGTAACCTTGTTAGCCCAGTAGGAGAAGACAGAGTTTGACGAGGGAACCACGAGACAGGTAAGAAAGCGGCTAACGGGAAATGATATCGAGCAGTGCTGGAAGGGGGAGCCTGTCTATTAGTGGAGTTTCTCCTGGGTCTGTCTTGCGATTGATTTGCTTAAGGTTTGCAGTAATGATTTTGGCCCCCAAGGTGGAAATGAAGTGCTAAGAAAGTCTGTTGGTGGAACAAAGCTGAGAAACATTCGCGAAATGTAGGGAGGAGCTGAATATCACAGAGATGACCTCAAGGATGAGCAGAAACGGGATAAGACGGTATAAAATGTGAAGTTATGAATCTGAGAACAAGGGGTTCTATAAATAGGGCACTTGTTCAGGTAATTCTCTGTTGGGAATCATGCCCAGTTGAGCTATGGCAGTTAAAAACGGTAGTGGACATGCAAACACAGTCTGAGGGGTTACTGTTTCGGATACCACACTAAAACCAACATTCAGCTCAGGTGAAAATGCTGTAGGCACCGTGCCAAGATGCAGAAGCTGACTTTGACTAACACATGGGAAAGTGTCTCAAAAAGATCTCAAAAAACAAACAACCTGCTGCTGGGGTTCCGTATTCATCAAACCATCACCTGTCCTGCAAAGCGTGGGGGAGGATCGACTCTATTTTGGGAAAAAAATCCCTGGATTAGGCAGACCCAACCAAGTGCAGTCCCTGCCAGGATGCGACACAGTGGCTGGTCCAGCTTCTGACTCCCGAGATGGAACCACTTCTCCTAAATCCACTTAAGACGTGCAAACAGCCCTGTCAATAATAGCAGCTCGCGGAGCTGTGTGCTGAACTGTGGCTTTCTCTGGGCTGCAGTAGCCTTGGTAACTCTCAGGGAAAAAATAACCTAATTTTCTCTTTCATCCATAAGCTGAACCCTTTAATTTGCTTTCAAGTGAATTAAACATAAGCCTCCATTTTTCTAATTCCTTTGTCCTAATTTAAAAGTACTGACATTTATCACAGGAGTTTTCTAGATTTCCAGTTTTCAGCTCATTGTTTTAGTATTTTTTAAATAAACCGGAGATTGACATTTTTATTGCTGAAATGCTTCCCTTCCCTCCTCCTTTTCTTAATAACATGGTGATGTTGTGTTCATTTCTAAAATTTTCTAATAACAAGGAGAGCAGCCTGTGTCCTGCTGCATAATCAAGGTGACCATGTTTTATAACTGAGTTATGCTCGTTATGACTTGTGTAATGCAAGAGGATCTTTGGAGGCAAACAACCAAATCCAGATGTCCTGAAGGCCATCTTCATCCCTTTAATATCCTACACGGCGAATGAGTCTTTGGCTGGTTCATCCCATGAAGGTATTAGAGGTACCAGAAACTACGATTCTGTGAAAACTGCTAATACTAGCACCCATTGGCTCACATTTCCAGAAGTGAGGACTGCCTGAATAACTTTCACCATAGAAAGTTGGTTTGCTGCACTTGATTCAGCTTTTCCAAGAAAGGAATTTCTCTCATTCGGTGTTTGCACAATATTGTTTATGTTGAGGCCCCCCCTCTCACATTTGACATGAGCATAAACACAGCATAAAATATATTCTGGGGCAAAAAAAGAATAATAATAATCTTCTTCCTTGTGTCTGAAGTCCCTCTTGGAAAGTTTGTGCATTTATTTTCCACTTTTGTTTTTCCTTCAGTAAATCATGGGGCTGGTGAAATGGCCTCAAAGCTAATGGACAGCCCTTGGGGACCAAAGCCCTCTGTTTATCCACGGGCATAGAAGGAGGACACTGGAAGTGTTTCCCACACGGCTTTGCTAGCATGCCTCAAAGCTTGATCACAAAGACGAGAGGATGAAGTTCACTCACCTCTAGATGACAGCTCTTCTCCAGACACTGTTTTTCTTCATTCCAGCACCAGGCTGCTTTTCAGCAGTTCGTGACAAATCTCCATTTTCCCGCAGAATTTTGGGTTGTATGTTCTTTTGCTTTTGGACACCGATAGCCATTCCACCACGCACGAAGTTACCTCGGATCATGAATTTCCACCAGCGCCAATGAGTTGCTCTCTTGGGTCATGGCGTTTGGGGGCAAGTGATGGGAAGATCTTAGTGCCAGAGTTAACTCAATCATTTGGTGCAATTAAGATCAAATCCCAAAGCTCACACCCAAATGACATTCCTATCTTCTTAAGGAGTTCCCTGTCTGTGCTGAAGACTAAAGAAATCACCATTTGGGCTCCTTTAATAGATTTATACTTTCAACACATGGGAAGGGATATAGTAAGCTCAAGAAGATGACCAGATGCCCATAGAAGATGGGTTGAATGAGGGGAAGAGAGGATTCAGCAGGAAGTTTAAGCTTCCTTCCTTGTTGCCATTCTTTTTGCTGAGATTTGGTGGGAGCATCTGCCATGCATGCTTCCCCTTGGAATACGATGTTCTGGCTGGCCAGCAGGGAGCAAAACCTTATCCCCTCGCACCCACTGCAGTTTCCCTGTGATGTCCAGTCTTGCACCCAGTGCATTCTGTATAGGACGGAGTAATAAGGGGAGATGGGCCTCTGTGGGTAGGTTTTAACTCTTGTTAGGGGCTTGGCTAATCCTGGGAGTAAAGAGAGTTGCAGCCAAGATCTCACACTATGAAGCTAAGTGGATGAATAAACTTGAGAGTAAACATAAGCATCAAGACTACCGTAATTTCCTAATTTCCACTGGCTGAAGCTCAGGTGCAGCCCTTCAGTGCAGAGGAATGGAAGAACAGCTCGGCACGGGACCTCTGATGGCTATGGCTCTGTTGCTGCTGAACCCATCTGAGAGGCATGAAGAGGAGTGCTCATCAAGGGCTGTATGGTTCCCCTCTCCACGAGATGTCCAGTATTCGGGTCTCTGGTGGCAAGTCTGGTGCTGAAAGTGAGCGAAGACTTGCACTCCCCACTGCGTGGACATACCCTAAAGCATCCAGAGAAAAGGTCTATACTTCAGCTGGGCTCCTGTGAGGGTAGCCACTCCAGAGCTCAAGCCAGCAGATATATGTATTCCATATTTTGCCAAATAGGCTTTTTTGTTGTTATTGCTTTTGTTGTTGTCTGCTACCAGGAGTCGAACTCCAAAAGCAAAAAATATATGTGTTGTACTTCAGTGGACTTCTGCTCCTCATTCCCTGATGGGCAGTTCTCTTCTTGGAGCCAGAAAATACCTTTTTAAAAGAAAAGCAAGATTCCAGTCTTTTCTGGTGGCAATTAGAAACGCAGGGTATTGGTACCTTTGAAAATTGAGCCTCTTATTTAACTGTCTAAATACAGATTTAATTTCCCTGCTTTTGGCACCTAAGCTTGAAAATTTTCTTCTTACAGATGAAAACAGAGCATTATAGAAATTGAGTCTGTGCCATTTTTTTCCTACATTTTGAGAGAAAAAAAATAAAAATGAAGAGAATCATTTATCAGTACTTGCGCCTGTTCTGTTCTAGCCACTTTGAACCCAAATCCCTCACGGATATCAACTCTGCACCGCTCTGGATATCCCAAACTGACTTTTCTTTTTCTCAGAGCCAGCTTTAACCGAGCCATGGCAACAGGGCAAGTGTTGGCTGAGCTGGGGTCATGCTGAGAAGGTAGCGTGCAGGTGGGAGAGGAGCAGAGAAGGGACCCCATAAATTTGTGTGGAAGACATAAGAT